>NC_080090.1:94373180-94998180 GCF_950005125.1 Chionomys nivalis | reverse complement strand
ACAAGATGCTCTATGTGGACAGAGCACTCAAAGTTGAAGACAAGTGGCCTTGCTTTCAAGAGACAACCCCAATTCAAGGAGTTGCCTGAGTGTGATGAATTAGACGTGGGCTGCTAAGAGCTTGTGGGACTGAGCGTTCTCCTTCCCTGTTTCTTATATTAACTCTTGTTTTCTGTCTGCACGGTGAGATGCGAACGATGCTGCCATTACTCTCACTCTGATGGCTGTGGCACTGTTGCTGGAAGAGGATGTGAAATCTTCTGGTCAGCATCGCGTTCCCTGAGCTCAAGCAGCCCCTGGATGAGCACTGAGGATGGGTTTATCAGCTGCTGTGGTCACTGAAGATGTCATGCTGATGAAATAAATGTGCACCCATAAAGAAGGGAGAGCAAAACTGTGAGGAATGTAGATTCCACCGATGTCCAGGATAAAACGGGCATTTGTATCTCAAAGTGCACTGCAAACGACTCCTAAAAGTCTCTGCTCCACATTCCTCTTCCTCTCTGTTTTTTCCTAGTCTCCTGCTTCCTTATTAGGATTACAGTTTTCTAGAGTGGCATTTCTAAAATTTCCCTATGTTATATTTGTGAGTTCACAGGGCACGTTCTCTGTGCAGAGGAAAAGTTCTTAAGTCAGCCCCTTTAGCAAGCCCAGGGTGAGGGTGGGGTGGAGTGGGATGGCAGTCAACACCCTATCCTGGCTGGACCCAGACCAGGGCAGTTCACACACTATCCATCTACATCTTTCCCTTCACATACAAGAAACAGGAATAAGTAGGCAGGGCTAGGCATGAAAGGGGGTGGTGCTTTTTCCGCGAGTAAAAATAAGTTTCATTATTTTAGTTTTAAAAGTCTTTATATTTTACTCTGTGTGTGTGTGTGTGTTGTACTGAGCGCACAGCAGTGCACATGTGAAGGTCGGAGAACAATTTGGGAATCAGTTTTCTCCTTCCACCGTGTGAACAGTAAGAGTCAAACACAGGTCATCTGATTGGTGGCAAGTACTTTTACATGCTGGGCCATCTCACCAGGTCATTTACTTTCCCTTTTTAATTGTGGACAAATGGACTTGGAGATGTGCTGTCCTCAGGCATACCCAATGCTTTTCAGCACTTAAAGAGGCAGTTGAGGGCATCAGTGTGACTCAGCTGTAGACAGCAGGATTGGTGTTTGTGAGATGCTGGGTGTAAACCTCACCACCCAAAGGGGGAAAAACAGTTTTTACCTTAAACTCAATTTATTATATTATTATTATTACTGTTTGTTGTTGTTATTTTGGGTTTTAGAGACAGGATATCTCTGTGTAACAGCCCTGGCTGTCCTGGAACTCGCTCTGTAGACCAGGCTGGCATCGAACTCTCAGGTGTCTGCTTGTCTCTGCTTCCTGAGTGCCGGGACTAAAGGCGTGCGCCACCACTGTCCAACTTCAATTTTGATCTTTTAATTCACACAGCAATATTGTCTATCGCATGTCTGTTCACTAGAGTTTATTTAAGGAAGTGAATTTATATTAAATTATTAATTTGTTTAAATAACTTGATTCTATAAAATTGTGGGCAGAGGACTAGAAATAAAGATAAAATACTGGAGATGAGAGGATGAAGTGATGATGGCTCTGTAGGTAGGAGTTCTTGCTATACCAGCATGAGGATGTGAGTTCAAATCCCAGCACCCAAACAAAAAGCTGAAGCAGCCATAACTACATAATTTATGAACTAGAAAATGTATAAACTTCCTTTTTTAATCAATTTAAAGTAATCGATATCAGCACACCATGACAGAAAACTAGGTTTGAAGCAGCAAGTAGAAAAGAAATATTCCTGGGCTGGAGACACAGCGCAGAGACTACTTCGGGAATCTGCAGGCCAGTGAGACACATTTTCTCAGAAACTCATGGTGACGATACCTGAGCAAGAACAGATGACATTTACGGGTATTCACACCTGTTGGCACCCACACATACATACAAAGCGTACACACACACACACACACACACACACACACACACACACACACACCAGAGAGGGAGAGAGACAGACAGACAGACAGACAGACAAACAGACAGAGGGATTCACTAATTCCAGACAGGAAACGAGCTCCATGGGGCACCCACAAATACACACAAAGCGTACTGCGCATGCTCTCCCATTCCCTTTTCCTTCTCTTCCGAGAGCCTTATACTTGCGTGTGTATGACCCGTGTCTTCCCTCTTCTGTCTTCATCTCCCTTCTCTTTGCCCTTCTTAGTTTTCTGACTTCGATCTGCTCCTTCTGTGGCTCCCCGACCCTCTTATTCTAAGCCCCCAAATGCCCCACTGTTTTAATTGGAATGTTTCATTTTGCGGGTGGGAAAATGGCAGTCCGTTTGCCAAAAAGCAATCAGAGTTCACTTCCTGCGTGTGAGGTGAGAGGCCTTTTAGCCCATTTGACTACTATACAGACAACCGATGCTGCCTCATGCTGCTTTAACACTGGAGAAAATCGCAAAATGTGATTCCGGAATCTGAGGATGGAGGAAGCAATTCCTCTAATGCTCCACGGTCAGGGAGGAGGTCTTAGTTCTTTACAATACTTCTTCCCACTTGGATTGCTAAGTGTGACTGCGTCACAGATAGAGCTGTGCACACAGCTTCAAAGCCTGTTTTGTTTCCTCTTTGTTCTCTTGGGCTCTCTGCATTTTGACTGGCAGTATTCCTCAAAATAATGATGTATGGAAAAATAGAATTTTAAAATAAGTAATAAAATTGAGGGCTTAGGGAACAGGAGAAGACATGGCTCAGTGGTTAAGAATGAGTTAAAGTCTTGCAGAAGGACAGAATTAGATCTCAGTACATATGTTAGGTGGTTCACAATCACCTGTAACTCCAGCTCCAGGGACCCAACAGCATCTTCTGGACTGAGGGTACCTGGACTCACTTGCACATATCCACACCCATACTTACATATAAAGAAATAAATTGGAGCTTGTAATTGGATTTGCTCCTATATTTTAAATATGATCTAAAGGTCACTGAGCCTGGAATGAAAATATTAATTAAACCTCCAATTTCATATGTGCTGATCATCACTGGAACTCGGCTGTCTCTATACCTCTTCCCTTTCTCCCTTTCCTTCTTTCCTCTTTTGGAACTCTACCACTACCTCTCTTTCTAGCATTTTTTTTTACATGTGTATGTAAGCAGGAACATGCATCCTATGGCCTCAGTGTGTCAGTGGGAGGGCAACTTGTGGGGTCAGTTATGGTGTTTATTCTTCCTTGTGGGTTTCCAGGATCAAACTCAGGTTGCCAGACTATCAGACTTGGTGCCCAAGACTGCTTTTGTTTTAGCTTTATTTTGTTTTGTTTTTGTAGGGTTTTGCGCATACACACATGCGCGCGCACACACACACACACACACGCCCATGCATACACAAGTCGAATTTGAGCATATTCCCCACTCCTACATCCTACTGCAGTGCAACGTGCTTGTGTACTATGGCTTCTGCTTCTTCCCTGCTGCTGTGGTGGAATACTGACAAAAGCCAGTCAGGGAAGAGAGGGTTTTTATTTGACTCACCCGTTACAGTTCATCATCAAGGGATTCCTAGGCAGGAGCTCAAGACAGGGAGACGGAGGCAGGAACTGCTACTTCCTGATTTACTTCCTCTGGTAGTTCAGTTACCTTTCTTATGAAGTCCACATTCTCAGAGTGGGAAGTACCCAATGCGCTGAGCCCTCCTATGTTAACTAGCAATTAAGAATGTGTACCCACAGGCATGCCCACAGGCCAACCTGAAGGAGCCAAGTCCTCAGGGGCAGTTCCTTTCTTTCTAATTGTTTCTAGTTCATGTTAAGCTGACAAAAACTAACCAGGAAATTCTTATAAATGCTTCCATCTGTCTGTATAATGTCTAGGAACCACAAATGACAGAAAACGTTTGTCTTCCTAAATCTCTTTTAATTCATCTTATATAATTATACCTAATTGTAGCCATTTTCCTGGAAATGACATAATTTTATTGTTCCTTATGGCTGACAAAATTCCCTTGTGTATAAAACCACATTTTCCATATCCTCTCCTGTCATCCTTGACACATTAGTTGATTGTCTCCCTTAGCTGCTGTGCATGGTGCAGCAGGAAACATGGTGTGATATATTTCTAGTATATGGTGATGCAGCATCCTCTAGGTCAATCCCACAGGAATGTAGCCAGGTCCCATGACAGATCACCTTCACACTGACTTCCCTGGTGCCTGAACTAGTTCACACATGAATCAACAGTATATAGATGACTCCTTGTTCACACCTTCACCAACACTCGCTGTCTAAGGGATTGGCATTTCAACTGGATGAGATGAAAACTCAAAGTTAAAAAAGGTTCCTCATAACCAAGGAGCAGCTAAGATAGTGAAGGGTTGGCCTATGGGATGGGAGAAGAATCTTTGCTACCTATACATTTGATGGACTAATATCCCCAATGTACAAAGAACTCATAAAACTAAATAAGAACAAGCAACCTCATTAATAAAAGGCATAATGGAAATAACCCAGTTATCAAAAGATGAACTCACCATAACTGTGGGTATTTGTACAAGACCTGCACATGATTGAGCTGGTCTACCTTCCATCATGGTAGAGAAGGGTTCATAAGGCTCTAGCCATGTCTGGGGGACTATTGGCTTTTAAAGGTTGTTCTAGAGAATGCCATTTTCTAATAGTATAGCTACTAAGTTGCCTTGGCTCCAGTTTATAACCTTCCACCCATGTGCTGGGAAGACACACTAATTAAACTCATCAGGACACACAGGCAAAGCAAGAAGGGGACCTCAGAAGGGGAGTTTCAAAGAAGGGAAATGAAAGGTGATGGGCTAAAATTCATTACCTAAATGGATGAAACTGTCAAATGATAAAAAAAAAGGGAGTCCCATGTTGGAAAAGGGCAAATAACCTACAAGCATATGTTCAAACCCACCAATCAGCAGAGAAATAAAAGTCAAAACTACCTTGCATTTCCATTACCTCTTTAGGCAAATTTCAAATTGAATCTCCCTGGAAAAGGAAAAGAATGTGTTGTGATACCTGTCAATAAACACTTTATGCTTTCATGTTTGTTTTTTTTTTCTCTGTAGATTCACCAGAGGGTAGGTAGCTGAAGGAGAGAGACCATCCTCCACATATGATCATCATTCTACATGAAGTTGTTCATGGGTTGAGCTGAGGTTTATATGAATCCACATGCAAATGTGTCCACAGTTTCAAACTGTGAGGCTTGCTAAACTTTTGTTTGGGAAAGAAGTTACGTAAGGCAAGCCATGAAAATCTTTCAGCAACACATGAAAAGCACAAAAGAAAGGAAAATTCCATGTGTCTGTTGCACCATGGGTTAGCTGATACTGAGTTCTCCTTTTTGACTACTCAAGAGCAGAACTTAGGAGCCATCTTTCAGGTACGCAAATTTTCATAGCAAAGAAAAAAACATTTTTTCCTTCTTTGGGAGCTTTTAGGGCTGGTTTCTTTAGCTTTCAAGGTCATATTTTCTGTTGTTTTTTGACCCTTGTTCTCTTTCCTCTGAGATGGGGACTTAATCCTGGGGCTTTGGAGCATCAATAGGCAGCAAGGAGCTGGCTTTCTCTGCGAGAAGTGCTTGAGTCTCAATCAGTTCTCATTTAGAGTGAATAGTCAGGCTTTTGAATATTGAAGGAAAGACAAAGATCCCTCTAGTCATCCTTTTTATGCAAAAATACTCATCGACCATTGCAGATAAAAGGAATTCATGAATGGCAGCATTTACTTCATGCTGGATTAGAATGGGGAAAGGTTAGTTGTGAAGAATAGCCATATAGTAAAGGCTAACATCATTGACAGTTTATTATCTGTTAAAATTGCTTTTGTGTGCTTTACAAAAATCTTTCAAGAGTCATGAGGTCATTAAGAATTGGGAGCTTACTCTGAGTTCAGATGTAGGGTATTTTCTCCAAATGTCCATGTGTCTAAGGATTGCTCTCTAGAGAGGTACGAGGGAAGAGGGAGACTTCGGGCAGGTAGAGACTGCTGGGAGATTCTTAGACTACTGAAGCTGACCCTACAAAGTGATATAGGAACCCTTAAAGCTAGTCACTCTATTTACTTCTACTGTGTATTTATCATCATTTATCATCTGTGTATCTATGTTTCTACCTGTCACCAATTACCTATCATGAATCATCCATCCCCCATCATCCCTCTACCTCTATCTCTAGCCATGCCCCTGTCTCTTGTGCTCTCTAACTGTGCTTACATTTATGTAACAGCTACATTAAGTTATAGAATACTCTCAGTTCCTCAGAAGCCTCTTGTGAGGTTCCTTATGAGGCATCAGTGTCCCCTAGATAACCAGTATTTTAGGTACTGTTACATATGAGAGAATGTTCCCAAAAAGCTGTGTTTAGAGCTTTGCTTTGGTCCTAGGTTGTGGCGATGTTCCGAGGTGGTGGAAGTCACAAGAAGTGAGGTTCTAGGGCTAGTAGGATGGTTGTATGTCAAATGTGAGAACCAAAGTTCAGACACCCTGAGCCTATGAATATGCTTGGTGGGCATGGTGGCCAGTCTATAACTACAGCCTCAAAAGACAGTATGGATAGCAAGAAGGACCCTGTCACTGATGTCTGGGTTGCATGAATAGACCTTTATCAGTGAACAAAGAGATGGAACTATGAAATATGATTCTCCACATCAACACTGGAACACCTCATAAAATGCTGTATACATGAAAACATTTATGCACACAATGTACACACCCCCAAAATGGAAAAAAATATGAAAGAATGGAGCTATTGGGACCTAATGAGAAGCCTCCTGGTCTGGAGGACATGCCCTTGAAGGAGACATTGGGATGTTGGTCCTCTCTTTTTCTGGTTCTCACCTCATGCTGAGATGGACAGCTCAGCTCGCTACATGTTCTCCCCATGATGACCTGACTAACCAGCCATGGACCATGAAGCAGCAGGACTAATAGATCATGGATTGAAACATCTGAAATTACAAGTTGATTTATCTCAGGTTTTTATTTATTTCTTAATAATGATGGAAAGCTGAGACAGTCACCACAGATGAATAATGTATTAAAAGTTCATTTTGTTTAGCAATGAGAGCAAACAGTACTAATGAGGGAAGCAGTGGATACAGCCTTACTCTTCATGCACACAGGCAGTTAGTCTGTGCCTTCAGGGAATATGCTCTGACAGTTTAGAGCCAGCCTTAAGGATGCGCTTCCTGCTTTTCAGGTTCATTTCCATAGAGACAGGCAAGGCAACGTTCTTGACTTCTTGAGCTCACAACATCCATACCTAAGTGAATAAACAATTTTCCTGAGGCTTAAACAGATGATCTGAATGAAGTACAATTGTTTGGTGATTCTGATTACAAAAACATATACTTCATGACACATTAGATATCAATTCCTAAAACATCAGGAAGAGGAATATAATTAGGAGCTCATGTAAAACCTTAAGTTTTTGTTTCTTTGTTTGCTTTGGTTTATGTTAAGGAAACGTTTCTCCTGTGACTTGATTAAGTAAACATGCTTCTAGTGACCCCTGTGTGCCAGGAATGTATGTTCAGATCATCAACATCCAAGGCTAAAGTTTGCTCTCCAGAGGCAATTGCAGACGTCCAATTTACAAACAGTCATAAGACCATATTTCAACATTGTAGTGGGGTCAAAGTGACCATAGGCATGCAAATCCTAGCTGTCCAAATGGATCAAAGAGGGGATGTTTCAACTATGCCCAGAGGATCAATAGAAGAAAGCCAGGGCTTCAACATACTTGAAAGGCACATAGCTGTGAGAAGGATGAAGGATGAGTATGTGAAGGAAAGAGTATGTCCAGATTATGAATTCCAATACATGCTTTGATCATGAAGTTATATTCTACCATGCAGGCCATCAAGGAACCCTTGAAATGGTTAACACAAAGAACTGATATGATAATATTTGCATGGGTATAATTCCAGAAATAATAAAAACTGAATTGTAAAGGGAGAAAATGAGTTCAGGAACATGAGAATGCAGGTGGCCATCTAAATGTCTCCAAGTCTCCTGAAGTTGTGCACACATGTGACCTGTGGAAACTGGCATGGGCTACTTCTTCAGATCCACAGAACACATGTCACAGAGATGCCCGTACATCAGTGTGTTCTTTAGTGGCATTCAAAATAGCTAAGTTGTAGAACCAGCCTCGGTGTTCACCAGTAGCGAAACGGATGGGGAGTGCATTTTTAGCAATAAATAAGAATGAAGAATATTGTCTATAGGAAAACAGACGCAACTGGAGATGGCAATATCAAGTCCATCTCAGAAAGATGTGTTTTACTATTATTTGGATGTCCTAGATTTTGTATTAGACACATACAATCACGTATGCACATATGACATAAAAGTAGAAGCAAAACTACATGGGAAAAATGGGAATGACAAGAAGGAGGGGGATAAAGGGGAGACTGGGGGTGTTAGCAGGAAAGTACACCCAAAGTATGCTCACAGGAACACATTCTCATAATGCATTCCTTGTTGTGTACAATTAGGATACCAATGTGAGGAGACATTTAAAAGACCACTAAATGTTTATTGAGTGAAACATTTTACTTTTAAAAATACCGTGTAACAGGGCTGGGGAGATAATGCAATGCTTAGGAGTTGGGTACACTGTCTTCACCTTAAGAGTTAGGTGTGTCCTCACACACTCATAACTGCATGTTAGGAGGAAGCGGTGGCAGGAAGGTGGCTGAGGCTGATTACCAGCCTACTCTCAGGTTCACTGAGAAACCCTGCCTCCAAAGAATAGCTGGGAAGTGATACAGAAGAAAGCCAAATATCCTCTTCTGACCTCCACATATTCACACATGCACAATGCATATGTGCACACATATACACACAAAGAGCACACACATGAAAACACATACATAATGTCCATATATAAATATGCAGCTCATGTACACACACATATGGACCCAAATTTGTCTAACACTGCGGAAACTAATTTAGCTGTTTTATGATGTTTAAATGATATGATGTTGCTGGGACCCTTAAGGGTATGTATCTTATTTTCTCATTATTTAAACTCTTAAAATCTAGCACAGTGTAGTGGAAATATAATGTGGTCTATGTCTTGTTGAGTGAATAAATTCAATATATTTGCAAAACACCAATAGCTCCTGTAGAATGAGATATAAATTCTTACTTCATTGCAATACACTGAGCTTTTACTTAGACTGTAGTTTTAATGCACTTGATATTTCATGATACAAAATAAATATTCTGTGCATGTTAATTGTTAATTGTATTAGGCCTGCTGTCAAGAGCACACATAAACTCCCTCTCACATTATCTATAAGGAAATCATTAAAACATAAAAAAGGATCAGAGGAGCCATTTGGCAAACATTGATTTTAAAATGTTACAAGTGATGTGAGCCAAAATTGCTGTCAGGAATAAAAGTTAGAAAAAATATTTGATTACTTTTAATTAGCTTTTGATCTTTCCTTCCCTTGCCTTTTATCCCCTCTGTAATAAAAAAATAATGAGGGAAAAAATGAGCCCAGGTACTAAATCAAAATGCAGCAGTCACAAAAATACTGTCGGGAGAATTGGTCCACATCCCGTGAATGCTTCTGGCCCTTAGTGTTACAAAGGGAGGCAGCCCCTTTCCTACAAAATATTCTGAGCAAATCTCTCTGAGCTTTCCAAGGAGACTAAAGAACATATGGGGGAAATACATTCATATATAACACTGTTGATTACAGAGCAGAGAAAAGCCTCTTGTGGAACCAAAAGGAAATGCTAGTAGCATTTTCAAGAATTCTTTTTAAAAATTGATTTTAAACCTTCTTTGAGAATGTTATATGACTACATATTTACATAACTCCTCCTTCAACTTCTCCTTATTCTCTTTCCACTCTCTTCAAACTCATTGTCTTAATCTTTGTTACTATTACACATACACGCACATACATATACAAATACAGCCTGCTGATTCCCTTTGTTGTAATAGGTGTGTGTGTGTGTGTGTTTAGGCCTGACTTGTTTGTTTGTTTGTTTTAAGACAGGGTTTCTCTGCAGCTTTGGAGCTTGTCCTGGAACTAGCTCCTGTACACCAGGCTGGCCTCGAACTCACAGAGCTCTGTCTGCCTCTGCCTCCTTATTAAAGCAACGTGCTACCAACGCCTGGTTTAGTTATGATTGACCTTCTAAAGATGCCTACAGAAAGGATGCACAACTCTGCCTTGAGTCTGGAAACAGAATCTGGGAAGAGGCACCTTGCACACCTCCAACTTCTCAGATCTAATTGCTGAAATTGCACTGTGACTCTGAACATCTTAGAAATAAGCCATTATGACACAGTCTTGATGGTTGAGGAAACATCAAGCATCGTAATGTTTTTCACGCAGCATCACTTGTGCACCAGGATAGCTTGAATTCTCCGTGTAGCCAACAAAGGCCTTGAACTTGCTGATTTCCTCTCTTCACCTCCCCACTACTGGGATTACAGACCTGGGACACCAACATGGTTTATGTAGTTCTGTAGAAGAAGACTAGGGCTTTCTATATGCTGGCCAAGCACTGCACCAGGTGGGCTACATCCCAGTACCCTGTTAACAATGACTTTAGAAATGATTTGTTCCACACTATTCACAGTCAACAACAGAAGGAAGAGTCAAAATTTTTTATTAGGTTTATCCTATTTATCCTACTCATAATTCACATTTCAGATATTCTTTGCCACAAACAGGTTATTTTAATAACATCAGTTTATATCTTTTTGTTGTTGTTGTTGTTTTGAGACAAGTTTTCTTTGTAGTGTTGGTGCCTGTTCTGGAACTAGCTCTTGTAGACCAGGCTGGCCTCGAACTCACAGAGATCTGCCTGCCGAGTGCTGGGATTAAAGTTTTGCACCACCACCACCTGGCTTCAGTTTACATCTTATTTGTAAGAATATATTAAGAAATTTTCTTCAGAATGTTTGGGGCCACAAAATGACTCAGTAGGTAAAACTCCTGGGACCAACCAAGACTGATGATGTGAATTCAGTCTCTGGGTTTTACAAGGTGGAAGAGGACTTCTGATTTCCACGAGTTATCCTGGGCATCTGTGTGCTCTCCATGTGTGTGCCCCAACGTAGATAAGCGCACACATAATCACATACAAAAATAAGCCAGTAAATAATTAAAATTTAGATTGATATTTAAAAAATAGGATAAGAAATCTGAAAAAAAATGTGTCAAGGCCAAGGAAACTAAGATAAAGAACTGAGATTCTTAAAAGCAGGATGTGATTATACAGAATGATGCCTTTGAGCTACTTTCAGCTTGAGCATCCCTACTAGGCAATAATATTCATCCCTGTTTTGATACCTACTCTTGTAGAAACATGAATCCGTTTGTAGAATTCACATTAAGCAAAAGATGTTTATAAATCCTTCTACCTTGTTCTATACTCATAAGACCTGGCAGACGCTAGTGAAGCCAGGGTGGCATGGAGATGGAGCGATCGTTTCATTGAGACTGAGGGCTGATGCACCAACAAGTCACAGTGGAGTCAATCAATACAAACTTGGTTGTCTGAGCAAATGTATACAGGAAGACTCTGAAGACAGGAGCAGCTAAACCTGGACTGAAGGAGCCAAGTGACTACGGTCACAGGAACTTTTCACTGGATCCAGCAACCTGTAATCAGTTTTTCAATTTTATTAAGAGAATAGATGGATGGATCATATGGTCAAATGCTTCTTTCATTGTAAGCATGAGGACCTGAGTCTGGTCCCCAGATCTCTTGTAAGCAGGAAGGCATGGCAGTACTCAGCTTATCCCAGTCTACTGATGGGAGGTAGAGATGGGCACCATCACCATCTTGGTGACTGAGTAGGCAGTATAATCACACAGAGAGCTCCAGGATAATTGAAGTGTCTGTCTCAACAAACAGTGCACTCAGCATTATGCTAGAGGAATGAAAGTTAAAGTTATTTCTCTGTATGCATGTGTGCACCCATGTACATACCCGTATACACACGAACACACACAAACAAAATAAGATAAAGTAAATTTTGAAAATTAAAATCAAATAACTTTCATGGGTGCTCTATTTTCATTCCTATTGCTGACATAAAACACCCTTACTAAAGGCAACTTAGGAAGGAAAGGAATTCTAAGCCCAGTGAGATGGTTCATTCATTAAGAACATTTGTTGCAGCCAGGCGGTGGTGGTGCATGCCTGTAATCCCAGTACTCGGGAGGCAGAGGCAAGCAAGCAGATCTCTGTGAGTTCAAGGCCAGCCTGGTCTACAAGAGCTCCAAAGCTACAGAGAATCCCTATCTCGAAAAACAAACAAAAAAATCAAAAACAAAACTCCACTTGTTGCTCTTGGGGAGAAGCAGTAAAAACTAACCATCCTGAGGCTAGTGTAGACCCTCATGGATGAGGCTTGAGGCAGTTGGCATTCACAGCATGCTCTCATCAGACACTGAGTGTGGTCATGCCCTAGTCTTGGGACTCCCAACCCTGAAAACTATAAGTATTTCCTACTGCTTTTGTGCAACAAGATTGCTTTATAATATTTTATTATGGCACCCTAAATGAACTACAGTAGATGACCTTCATTAATAGACATTTGGCTCTAAACTTACTAAGCACCACCTTGTTTCTGTCAACTCCCCTGTCCCCGTTTCTCTTATTCAACAGAGTTCTACTATTACAGCTACTTCATCTTCAGCTCCACAGAAAACTCCTCTTTGACAAATATCCCTGTGGTACCTGGAAGACCCTGTGTATCCCAATATTAAAGCAGCAACATCAAATGGCATTCTATTATCTAGAGCCCCGAGGCTCCTTCCCCTCATTTTGTTCAACAGGTGACTCCCCCTTATGGCTCCTTTTCTTTCCAGGGGGACTCTTGTTTTCATTAGCACACTCTCTTGCTTGTACTTGGTTTGAATTTAGGCACAACACTCCCTAGAGAAGTGAACATGTCCACAGGGAGTTATTTTACACTTCCTTCACTAAGGTCCCAGGGTTTCATGAATCTTAGACTCATAGCTATAATATATTCCGGAATTTTGCTGGGGTTGAATGAGTCTGGATCCCATTTAAAAGCACAGCAGTAAAGAAGAACTTAAAGTCTCTTGTGAGAAAATGTATTCTTTACATTTTAGAGGAAGACAGCAACCTTTTTGGCTGGTAAAGTTCAAGTTTTGCCTTATAAAGTTGGATTGTTGGGGTTGGAGAGATGGCACATAGAGTCAAAGCACTTTTTGCTGTTATAGAAGACCAAGGTTTAGTTCCCAGCACTCCCATGGTGGCTTACAAACATCCATAACTCCATTCTCAGGGGTGCAATGCCTTTTGTGACCTTGGTAGACCCTAGGCACACCAAGGGTATACATACATGCATGTGTGCAGACAAACTTTTATACTCACAAAAAATGAATGAATGAATCTTTTAAAAGATTAATAAATTTGAGCTATTTTTGAGTTTTCCAAATTGCTTCCAACTTCTAGTCTTCTGTGGGAAAATGCCGTATATCTTGATTCTCCTGTATTCCTTGTCACAGAAATATAATGATTTCTCAGCTCACATACCTTTGAAAACAATAGCAATATTAACTACTTTGATGTTGACTTTATCAAATGCTGCTGATTTTCCTTTTATTGTCTTTCTATTCTTTTAGATGTTGCAGTTATTAATATGGTTGTTATTATCGATTTTCTATAATTTGATTCATTGTGAGTAGCTGTGATGGTTACTTTTCATTTTAATTTGACACAATGTAGAATTCTGTGGGAAGACAATCTCAATGAATAGATTTCTATATCAGGTATTTCTATGGGAGGATTTTTCATTATATTAAGCTATATAAAAACCTCTAGCCCATGTGGGTGGTACAGTCCCTCAGTAATGGATCCTAGACTATATGCATAGAGAGTTAGTTGAGCACTAAAGGGCACACATGCATTCATTCTGTGCCCTCAACTATGAATATGGCTAGTTACTTTAAGTTCTTGCCTTGAGTTTAACACAATGATGGTCTGTAACCAGTCATTGTAATACAAATGGATCCTTTCTCCCTTGAAGTTTCTTTTCTCAAATAATTTTATCATAGAAAAAGAAATAAAATTAGGCCCTCTGTACCCTTCCCCACAACCCATCAATGCCTGAGGCAGGTGGAAGAGCTGGCCCTGAGATCATAAGGGTGGGAGAGCTGCCCATGTCCAAGAGCTGCAACACTCAGGAGAGACCCTGCACCTCACCTGGGCAACACAATAGAGCCAATCCTGTTGGTGGAGGTGTGGGAGTCAGCCCTGAAGTTGTGAGCCTGGGAGAGCTGTCCTCATTACCCATTTGCCTGTGGCAGCTTGAGCATGGGAGAGTTGACCCTGTTACCCATTTATCATATGACAGCGTGGGTGGGGAAGAGTTGTACCCTGTCCACAGCAACATCTGAGGCAGGTGGTAGAGCTGGCCTTGAGATCAGAAAAGCAAAAGAGCTGGTCCTGCCCCTCATCAGCTACAGCTTTTGGGAGAGTGGCCCCTGTACTATACTTGGGCAGCACAACAGAGCTGGCCCTGAAAGTGTGGGTGTAAAAGATCTGACCCTGGGGACGTGAAAGCAGTAGAACATGCCTTGTCCCTTGCTCACTGCAGCAAGGGTTGGTGAGGACAAGGAAGAGCTGGCAGGCTGACCAACCCTGCAGCTACCCAGTCCCAGAATCAGGGTTATGTGTTGGTCCACTCCACCATCAACCCTATCTAAGATCTGCCAGAGCATGTGAAGGTATCAGACCTGCAGACCCAAACCTGCAGAGTAACCAAGAAGAGTCCCAGTGAGAGACCAGCATTTAATAGTGGGGCAGAAGCTAGAGTACTCGAACCAGGCCAATGACTCTTTGAGATGAACACTTGCAAGTAAAGATATATGGATAGAAGGGTTTACCATGTGACTCACTGTGTCACACTGCAGTTTCCATGATAAGATTTTTTTTTATTTCTCTCTTTTTTCTCTTAAATTTTATTTTTTTATTTTTTACTTTGGGGAGGAGGTTGCAAGGGCAGAGGGTGGATACAAAGGGATGAGGAAATTGATGGGATATAGACGTATGATGTGGAAGACACAAAGAATATATAAAAAGGAAGAAAAAAGAAATATTAGGACAGCATGCACACATCAGACTTTTTTTCTTGTTACACTAAGAATCTTCCTGCAGTCTTCACTATTTCCAACATTGTTTTTCATTTTATTTTGTATATTTTAATTATTTAAATTAATGCCTTGGGTGAACTTTGAGTCCTCATCCTAAAATAAAGTGAAAACATGAATGTAATGAGTCTTTTTCTGCCCACCAGCCACCTCCCAAATAATGACATAAAAACTTATTAATTATGAAAGTTTAGCCTATGGCTTAGTCTTTTTCCTAACTAGCTCTTATAGCTTAAATTAACCCATTTACATTAATCGACATTCTATCACATGGAATTATGCACTGCCTAGTTCCTCTCCATGTCTCCTAGCATCTTCTTCTTTTTCCCAGAATCCTCTCCATCTCTGAAATCCCACCTAACCTCTTCCTAGTTGTAGGCTGTTCAGCTTTAATTATGTCAACCACAGCAATACATTTTCACGTGGCATACAAACATCCCACAGCACATGAATATAGCGTTCACATTAGGAAACAGCAAAGCAATCCTTTATGTATTCAAGTCCCTGAGTGTAGAGGAAGAAAGATTTGGGACATGATGAAATATTCTACTGGTTTTCTTGCCATGAGAATTCAGATTATCTTTTACAACTGATTAATTATTGCTGTTTTATAAACAGTTATAATTCTTACACTTTAACACTGATCAGGTTCCTATAGCTTTCCTCTGGTTTCCTTTTTAAAAATAACTGATCAGCATATTTAAATTCATGAAAACAAACTAAACGTCATGGCTTGGTATTTTTATTTTTTGCATATAATATAAAAATGGGCTGTAAAATTATTAGTGACACTATATTCTTACCTTCAATATAAGATACACATATAATACAAAGACTTTTTTAACAGTAAAAAGTGGTTATATAGACACTATTAAAAGCACATTATTAATAGCATAAATTGTGCTGAAATTACTAGTAGGTCACCAAGCATCAGTTCAACCTGGGTTACTCATGTTGGCATGGGTATTTCTTGAAGTTTGCCGTCTGTGAGATATAACACACAAAATATATTTGCATGAGAAAAATTACTGACAGCTGCAGTGAAAAATACATGATTAAAAACAAAGCAGTTGGGTTTGGGGAGCACCTGGTAAATAAATGTATTCAATGTCAAGTGAGAAGACTTGAGATTGGGTTTCCAGAACCAACATAAAAGTTGAAAACTGTAGTGAAAGTCTGGAATCCCAGCCCTCTTAAGTGGAGGTGGAAGAAGGAGACAGAAATATTCCCAGAAAGCTCACAGGCCAGCTGGCCTTACTATTCAGCGCCAATCAACAACAGACCCTGCTTCAAACAAGTAGGAGAGGAGGTTGTCTTGCACCTTCTACACAGGTGCCATGGGTCATGTGTACCTATACACACACACATACACACACATGCACACGCATACACACACAAATGCACACAAGCAGTTCTCCAATCATGTTCATCCTGGGTCATTTTTGCAAGAGCCTAGCTAGCAGAAGTAAACAGGTTCATATCATTTTGTCTTCCAACACCTTAAATTATTACATGTTACTCCTCTCTGTCACAGGAGAGGGTAACAAACCGGAAAGGAAATACACTCCCTGAAAGAGTGTCCATTTTGAACTGATGGCCAATATTTCAGTTCCTAGATTCTTCACACATCTAATCAATCCACAGAAATTTTCCTCACCTTCTGAAGAACTCAGCCTGCCAAACCCTGGCACCTCATTTTATGGTTAACACACTCTCTGGCCATGTGAAGTGACACTTGGGGAAACACATAGCCAGGAAGTTGCAAAGAAATAAATAAAATGCTTAAACTGGTGTGATCGCAGGCCTGTTTTCTGTGGACCTGTCAGCCTGGCAAAGCAGCTTGCTCTGCATTGGGAGGAATTATAGCTAGGGGTCAAGGTCCTTATTCTAAGGGTTGTAAGAATCCCAAGGAATATGCATATCAGTATAATTTTCTTTTAAACCATATTTTTACAGCAGTTTTAAGGGCACAGCAAATGAGTGCAAGTCAAAATAGCTTTCTGATGAAGTTTAATATTCAGGAGGATGCTTATATGTTTTTCTTTGGGTTCACCTTCTTATTTAGCTTCTCTAGGATCACGAATTATAGGCTCAATGTCCTTTATTTATGGCTAGAAACCAAATATGAGTGAGTACATCCCATGTTCCTCTTTTTGGGTCTGGCTTACCTCACTCAGGATAGTGTTTTCTATTTCTGTCCATTTGCATGCAAAATTCAAAAAGTCATTGTTTTTTACTGCTGAATAGTACTCTAATATGTATATATTCCATACTTTCTTCATCCGTTCTTCCATTGAAGGGCATCTAGGTTGTTTCCAGGTTCTGGCTATTACAAACAATGCTGCTATGAACATAGTTGAGCATATATTTTGTTGTATGATAAGGCATCTCTTGGGTATATTCCCAGGAGTGGTATTGCTGAATATTAAACTTCATCAGGCGATGAAAGGAGACAGAGACAGAGACCCACATTGGAGCACTGGACTGAAATCTCAAGGTCCAAATCAGGAGCAGGAGAGAGAGCACGAGCAAGAAACTCAGGACCGCGAGGGATGCACCCACACACTGAGACAATGGGGATGTTCTATCGGGATCTCACCAAGGCCAGCTGGCCCGGGTCTGAAAAAGCATGGGATAAAAGCAGACTCGCTGAACATAGCGGACAATGAGGACTACTGAGAACTCAAGAACAATGGCAATGGGTTTTTGATCCTACTGCACGTACTGGCTTTGTGGGAGCCTAGGCAGTTTGGATGCTCACCTTACTAGACCAGGATGGAGGTGGGTGGTCCTTGGACTTCCCACAGGGCAGGGAACCCTAATTGCTCTTAGGGCTGATGAGGGAGGGAGACTTGATTGGGGGAGGGGGAGGGAAATGAGAGGTGGTGGTAGGGAGGAGGCAGAAATCTTTAATAAATAATTAATTAAAAAAATAGCTTTCTGAGAAGTTTCTATTTGCTTTGTGTTCCCCACAGACAGATTTTATATGTTGGGCTCTAATTATTTCCTATCTTCTATTCTTTCCTAACATGATTAAAATGGTCATTTGGTATTATTTATTTAGTTGGCTGGTTCTGTGCATGCAGAGGCCAGAAATCAGAGTCAAGTGTTCTTCTCATTTCTCTCTACATTGGTTTTGGAACACAGTTCATCTCTGAACTGGGAAATTGCTTATTTGGCTAGCAAGTCCCAGGGAACCTCTCTCTCCACCTCCCCATTGCACAGGTAGGAATACAAGTGCACACCACTGAAGCCTGGTTCTTTTCACATAGGCAAACTCAGATCTACTTCGTGCTTGCATCTCAAATACTTTACCAACTGAGTCATCACCCTGACCCAAAGGTCGCTGATCTGGAAGCTCATGTTTTTTCTTTTCAGTATCCCCCTTACACAAGAAACACTAAATTTGTATTAATTGGATGGTTAAGATGCCAGATCCTGGTAGCTTATCAAGACAGCACCATCATGGATGAGAACTTAAAATCCAGTAGGAAAGCTACTGACTTTGAAGCCAGACATACCTGAGTTTGAATAGCATCATTTCAATTCACTCATTCTCCCGAAATGCCTTCTGCTTCTTTTATAACAAGCAGGGTATTACTGGTATGCATTAGATTTAAAAGGAGACGTGTATCTTGAGACTTTCACATGGTTACCAACTATAGGTTTTGGCAGGTGTAATTTGGTTCTTACTATTCTTCCCTCTACCCCTCACTCTGTGTAAGATTAGATTTACATCAACCTTTTACTGGAATTCACATATAGAAGTCAAATTTGAGGGCATTTGTGAAACTCTTTTTTCCAGTGTATGTCCAAAGCCAAAAGAGCACTAAACACAACATTACCTGTTCTCCTCCCTGCCTCTTTGGATAGATATCTGAGATTCATGTCTAGTTTATAAATTAGATACAATGACAGAATAATGACAAGAATAGATGATAAAATACGTTCATTATAATTGAAGGTCCCAGGTCCTCACCCAGGCTCTTGCTTTGACAATTCCGTAGCCCTGACAGACTGCAAAAAGATCCTGTAGGATGGAAGTCCCTGACTCAACAGGATGTGCTATGCCTCTGACCTTACCCAACCTTGCCCTAAGTTACTGAAACACACACACACACACACACACACACACACACATACACACTCAAAGAAAAAAAAAAACTGTAGATACCCCTCCACCATATGGCAAAGAACCAACCAGAGGTTAGTGTAGGAGGCGCTAGACCCACTTTTCTGATAAAGGTGGAATGCAGTAATCACAGCAGCTGCTCAAGAAATAACAACATCTTTGTCAAAAATCAGGTGTTCCTAGGTTTGTGGATTAATATCCAAGTCTTTGATTTGGTTCCATTGGTCTTCCTGTCTGTTTTTATGCCAATACCAGGCTGTTTTCAGTACTGTAACTTTGTAGTAGGGTTTGAAGTCAGGGATTGTGATGCCTCCAGACATTCTTTTATTGTAGAGGATTCTTTTGACTATCCTGTGTTGTTTGCCCTGCCGTATGAAGTAGAGTATTGTTCTTTTGAGGTATGTGAAGAATTTTGATGAAAATTTGATTGGTATTGCATTGAATCCGTAGATTGCTTTTGGTAAGATTGCCATTTTTACTATGTAAATTCTACCTACCCAAGAGCATGGGAGATCTTTCCATATTCTGGTGACCTCTTCAATTTCTTTCTTCGAAGATTTAAAATTCTTGTCATTCAGGTCTTCCACTTGTTTATTTAAAGTTACTCTGAGATATGGGTATTTATCCAAAGGATGCTCAATCGTACTGCAAGGACATGTGCTCAACTACGTTCAGAGCAACATTGTTTGTCATATCAAGAACCTGGAAACAACCTAAATACCCCTCTACTGAAGAATGGATAAGGAAAATATGGTATATTTACACAATGGAGTACTACAAAGCAATAATAATAATAATAATGACATCTTGAGATTTACATGCAGCCGGGCGGTGGTGGCGCACGCCTTTAATCCCAGTACTTGGGAGGCAGAGGCAGGCGGATCTCTGTGAGTTCAAGACCAGCCTGGTCTACAAGAGCTAGTTCCAGGACAGGCTCCAAAGCCACAAAGAAACCCTGTCTCGAAAAAGCAAAAAAAAAAAAAAAAAAAAAGAAAAAACAGATCTTAAAATATCATTTAGAAACTAGTAGCTTTAACACATTTCAATGTATATACCTCAGTACTGACCCTTTGAAATCCTGAAAATAAATGCAAATATTGCACAAATGTTCTAGTATTCACAAAACTGGGCTGTTCATAGTTCTAGGGTCAGACTCTTCCCTTAATAAAAAACAAAGGTCAGAAAGACTGCACATGATCTTGAATAAGGTTGTTGGTCTCTGTGGAAACTTCTTCTGTTGGGCATTAGTAGCTATCACAGAGTTCTTCTAAGAATCTAGTGTATAAAAGACACATAGTAAAATAGACTATTGTGTGCAAAGTACAACGTGGACAGTGGGTAGAATACCTGCTTTGGTCATTCTAGGAGAAAAGAAAAAACAAAATAAGGAAAAATGAGGGGCACAGGAGGCCTGGGAAGGGATCAAAACTAGCCCACTGTAACAAGAAGTCTGAGAGGAATGGTTTCAGAGAGACAATGTGAACTAATTCCAATCAGATCAAAGCAGCTGCACAGGCCTGTTTACACCAAAGACATATTTTTACTGTGGTTTTTGATGAAAAGGGGATTGGGTAGTTTCACTGCAAAATTAGGTTTGCTTTTAAGAACAATAAATTTATGAAATGGGCTACAAACACGTCCTGGGAAGCCAGGCGCTGTAATGGTAGCTGATTAAATACACTCGGTGACTTACCATTTGAGACAATCTCCCTCGGTAGGGAAAGGAATAATGTCTCCAGAAAGACATTGAGGAGGCAGAAGGGATTGACGGGACCAGAATGATAAATGGGAAAAGAGGTTATATTACTTCTGAGAGTCAGAAAAACTGAAAATACAATAGTTGAAGAAAAGACATTGAGGAGTTGAGATACGACTGAAGCTTTTAAGATGTTAAAAAGGGATAGGAAAGGTCAATATAGATAAACTTTTGGAAAGATAATGACAAATACTGAAATTTAAGGACACATTCTAAAAATAAGCGGTGGATACAAGATTGCTTTTTTTTTCTTTTGTTGTTCCATAAACCTCTGTAAACTTGGGACACTTCTATATTATTTGACTTTTGTTCAGCTATCTTAAAACAGGAAAGTGTGCAGCCAAAATCATTGCAAGTGAAGGAAGATTGGATTCAAACTGGAATTAAAATGGTGATTTATTAAACACTCGTCTGGCTTCTAAAAACCAATGGTGGAAATGCAAATAATCTAAATTTGTTGATAAGTCCCAAGCATTTTGGGGTTCTCTAAGGAGGTTCTTTGTTGGCTTTGTCTATTTATTGTGTGTGTATGTGTGTGTATGTGTGTGTGTGTGTGTATGTGTGTGTGTGTGTATGCCTCAAGAGAACAAAGAGCAGAAGCTAACACAGGGTCCTTTCCTTAATCACTCCCACCCTCATTTTTTAAGAGAGGGTCTCTCTCTAAACCTGGAGCACACTAGATCACTAGATCATCTAAATCATCTAACCTCAGAGACTCTGCTTCCCTGCACTGATGTTTTAACCCCTTCCACCATACCTGCTTTTATGCTGATGTTGTGGAGCTAAATTCAGGTCTCCATGCTTATGAGCCAAGCACTTTACCAATGGAGCCATTTTCCCAGCACCTTTTTTTTTTCAACTTTGCATTTCTTTACCGTCTTAGGAGTTCAGCTCTATGCACAGTAGAACTACTAACACTATGATCACATATTCGAGGAATGACCCTTAAACAAATTTTGTCTCTCGTTTATCTGTTCTGTATGCTGTCTGGACATCTTTATGATCCCCAGCTGTAGACATATTTGCTCAGACCTGTCCTTTGAGTATGTCAGTTTATGGGATTACTTTTCCTAACAGAACATCATTCCCAACAACTTCCCTTTCTTTGGTTAAAGGCCCTATTTGCTCTTGTGTGACACTCTTCCTGAAGAGATGTAAAAAATGTCCACTTAGCCTAGACATGAAACTGACAGCAAACTAATGTAAAGATACCATCAAAGTCCAAATTGGTAGCCAGTGACTTTACTGAGGTTCCTTACTGAAGTATGGGCGAGGGGTTGCTTATAGAAGCATGGGTGATTCAAAGACAGCTCTGTCACTAAGGTCTACTATAGCATGGGTGACAAAGTCAGAAAACATTTAACCCAAATCTCTGCATGACTTCCAGGCAGCTGGACAGGGAACAGAATTGTGTCTCAAATTTCAAGTCTTCCTGAAACTCCTTACTCCAAAGTGTCAGTGGACCCCTTTCATAAAGAAGTCCTTTGTGTCTTCTGACCTTCCATCCATGACTGATTGCTTCTACATGTACAACAAGTGTCTCTGTATCTCCCAGGATGCTCTCTTGCCTCTCTCTTCTTGTCCCACCCAGCTTGCATCCAAAACCCTTCTTCCTTCTGCCCCGTTTCCTCTTTGGGCACATAACACCATCCAGCTCAGTCTGTCTGGTGCTGGGGGCAAATCCTCAGGGCAAGTAGGCAGGCGAGACTTCCTTTGTTTCACTGGCCTGCCTGCACCAAGCAAGGTAGGCGCTTTGTTTACGAACTACCCAACCTGCATGGAGATCTGATCTCGGCACCAGGAGAGACAGCAGTGGGGTGAGTTTGTGACCGGCAGCGGAAGCAGCCCTGGACAGGGAACTCTGAAGTTCCTCATCCCCCACCCTATACTCCCTGCAGGGGCTCTACATCCCATATGCATACTGCCTCTCTCTTCTTGTCCCACCCAGCTTGCATCCAGAACCCTTCTTCCTTCTGCCCCCTTTCCTCTTTGGGCACATAACACCATCCAGCTCAGTCTGTCTGGAGCTGGGGCAAATCCTCAGGGCAAGTAGGCAGACAAGACTTCCTTTGTTTCACTGGCCTGCCTGCAACAAGCAAGGCAGGGGCTTTGTTTACGAACTACCCAACCTACAGGGAGATTTGATCTTGGCACCAGGAGAACCATCAGTGGGAGAGCTAATCTCGGTACCAGGAGAGTCTTCTTTGGGCACGGAGATCTAATATTGGTACCAGGAGAGACATCACTGGAGCACCAGGAGAGCTATCACTGCAGAGTGCCATCACTGGGAAGGTACATCAGTAGGCAAGGAGACCTGATCCGGTAAAAGAATATCCAATGGGGAGCATTCGGAGAAAGAGATGGGCAGGCGCCAATGCAAGAATTCACCCAACAATCTGAAAAACTATATGAAACCACCAGAACCCAGCGACCTCACAACAGGAGGACATGAACACCTTAATCATGAAGAAGTAGATAAAATTGACTTTATGCAAATGATTGACGCCCTTAAACAGCATGTAAAAAATGCCCTTATAGAAATGGATGAGAAGTATAACAGAAAGTTTGAAGAATTGAGTAAATCAGTGAATGATACCCTAGGAAACCAAGGAAAAACAATCAAACAGATAATGGATGCTCTCTTTCTACCTCTGAGAGTTTTAATTTCTAATAGATTAGGTTCTTACCAATATAGTGTTCTATTCATCCTTCTGTATTTCGTTTAGAAGTCTTTCATATTTCCTAAGAATGTTAGTTATTGAGCTGTTACTGTAGCCCCTTGAGTGAATAAAGTAAATTACTATGTAAAATAGGTGAATTCATCCAACTACATGGATGGGTTAGGAATACCAAAACCATACATGACTTGAGTTTGAATATGAATCCTTATGATTAAAATATAAACACATCCTCGAAGATTCACTGCAGGAGATTGAAGGGTAAGGTTATCCTCCTGATTTTATCCATTTATCCATGAATCTCATCATGAGGAATTACTCTACATCTTCATTGGATCCTCTGTTCTTGTCCTGTAAGATTGGTCTCTCACTTTGTGACGACTGACACACAAATTTCAAAGGATATGGTCACAGAGAATTTTCTTCCAACTTTCAACCTCTAGGAAATCTGTCAGATGTTCACATCATTGGTGTTTTGAGATAAGGAAGGTGTGTTGTTTACTGTTTTTATTCTTGTACTGAATATTTGATAAGAAGCAACTAAGGGGAAGGGAAGAGAAGACCAGAGTTTCAGAGGACACAGTCCATCATTGTAGGAATGACAAATTAGCAGGAGCCAGAGTCCGACTGATCCCATTACATTCACAATCAGGAAGGAGAGCATGGATAGAAAATGAAACAGAACTATAAACCCCCAAGGATCCCACATTCTCTAACAAGGCTCCACCTCCTAAAGGTTCTACAACCTTCCCAAACAGCTCTACAAGCTGGGGACCAAGTGCTCAAACACATGAGTTTATAGGGGAGATTCAATATTGTTACGGTTATAATAGAAGAGCAAACAGCCTTCACATGAAGACAAAATGGAACCTTGCCCCAAACTGCTCCAATCTATCCTACTTCTAGCATCCTTATTTCCAAGTGGGAGTGTTCCTCACAAGTTGTTCAACCTACTTATAGCAACCAGAAGCATCAACCCTGTGGTGGCAGCACCCACAGTAATCTGTACTGTCCCATATCAATCAATCAACAGTAATCTGTACTGTCCCATATCAATCAATCAACTATCAAGAAAATTCACTTCAGACTTACTCACAGTCAACTAAGGTGAAAAACAAATGAATAAGTTTTTCACCAGTTTGCATTGCCCTACATCTCATTCTCATATGAAGTCTTTGCCATAATCATTCAGGGCAGATAGTCCTCTTTGGAATCCTAAGGATTTACTATTTTCACATGGAAAATGCTTTGCACTACTCAAGAGGAAGACTTTCACTACTTAAGAACTGAACCTTCAAAGGTTAACCTCCACATTATGCAGAACGTCTCTGCTACCCAGAATGAATAGACCACTCTCCTGTGGCCTGAGACTAGCACTATCATGACCTCCTCACTCTCCCTCTGATGCTGGCAAATGATCTCCGTGGGAAATGACCTGCTTTGAGCTCTCACCAGCACCAGTCCACACACTCCAATACATTGACCAGCCACAGTAGAGTGAGTGTTCTCTGTTAATGTTCTCAATCACCTAGTCACAAACAATTGTACCCACCTCTTTGTGAAACTAAATGACTGGTCTCTGTGTTCTAAGCACAACTTGCCACGTGTGCTCACCTAGGCTTCTTCTGAGGGTTGTATCGCTAAAGGGCTTCCACCATAGCCCAACTATCCTGTCTGTCAACCAAGGGCTTTCTTTCCACAGTTCCTACCCATATGGAATGCTCTACCATTTTTCCTGAACAGAGATTTTCTTGCCCCTCCAGGACACACAATGCAAGTACCTTTCTTGCTCACATTCCCATTGAACCCCAGCCTCTGTCATGAGACATAGTTAGGTCTTTCCCTATGTATTCTTTCATGTAAGATCATCAAGTATCCTCAGGCACATAAATCCTCAATGACCTGGGAGAAGAGGTTTGGATGCATTTCTAACCTTGACCCTGGATATTCTCCCAGTATCTTAGTCACATCTAAAACCTAACCACAGAAACAAGGTAATCATTACTTGTATTACCATTAGTTCAGTCTTGACAGAAGCCACAGTCTCTTTAACTTGGTGCTGGCTCAGCATGTTCCTTAGTTCTCTCAACCTTCCTTTGCCACTAAACAGAATCTCAATTGGAGGAACCTCAGAAATCCCAGACCTCTGTACTGCCCTGATCTGTAGCTTTAATTATCTGTATTTTGGGGTGGTTGAGCCCACAACACCAGGTGTTCTCTTTGATATGTAATTCTCTAGTAGACATATTCACATGCATAATACTCAGACTTTACTTCAGCTCTACAGCTTACTTCTGAACCACACTTAAAACTTCCTTCAAAGGACACACAATTCATAATGTGGATCTAAAACAATAAATATTTGAACTTGTTATGAAATCCCCTGGTTTTTCTATGTTGAGTTCTGAGAAATAGATAAGGTATGAACTTGGACTCTAGGAGCTTGCAGCATACTATAGTAACTGTTTGGATCACTGTGTGTTGAATATATGAGAATGTTCTTGCATGGTCACGGAACAGATACAGATATGCACAAGAAAGAATATAGCATTGAGGGATTTTTTAAAATGAAATTGGTTATGTAAGAAGATAAAAAAAATAACCAACCATCATGTTCCCAACTGTGCTCTCTCCTCTGTGAGACCTGTGAAAGAAGCTGTGTAGAAGACTTACAGTATCAATCTTCTCCCTAACATTGGTTTATTGGAAAAGAAGAGAACCACAAAGTATAAGTATTCTGGCTAATGGCATCAAATACCATTTGCAGAAACAATACATCTGTCAGTTCCTAACTAAACATGATGAAAATTCTTGAGGATTAAAGTATTTATTAATCCAGATCTTCCCATGTGCAAATTTTGTTTTTTGGGATTCTGTTGTCACAGTTTCTTTTGCATTTGAAATAATGAAAACAAAGATATTTCAGTTGGTAAAATACTTGAAGCACAAGCATAGGAACCAGAGTTCAATCCCCAAAACCCCATGTAAAAAGCCAGGCATCCTAGAGATTGTGAGGTAAAGACATGAGAATTCCTAAAGCATCCTAGTGAAACCCCTAGTGAAGTTCCAAATTCAGTTTGAGAGATGCATGTTTCAATACTTAAAGTGGAGACTAACTGAGGAAGACCCTAGGGCATCCAAGTTAGTCCCCACCCCCCAGCCAAACTCCAAGTTCAGTAAGAGAGAGGGATATCTCAATGCATAAAGTGTAGATTAATTGAGGAAGATACACAATGTTGATCTCTGGCCAACACACACACATTATATTATTTGTATATATATGCATATATAAAGATATATATTTATACACAACCCTACACACAAGAATGTGCATATGTACATACACAAAAATGATGGAAAATTAGTCTTTTTTCTTAATGTTATGGAGGCTTGATGGTAATTTAACGTTTTTTTAAAAAACTTTAAAAAGAATTTTTTAAAAAAGAATTTTCCTTAGCTGGTAAATTGCATAATAAAGAGAGTGTATAACACACAGAGAGAAAATTCTGGAGTTTATTAGCACCTCTAGGATTCAAACTCCTTAAGCTATCTGAGATAGTTAGCCATATGTAATTTCTCTTGCACCCCCTCAATGCCCATAAATCTCCTCAAACATTTGTTGGGTCCCCTCACTTTGCCAGTTTTATCTGTTTTGTTTCTTCTTCCTTTCAGACATTATTCTCACTATGCAAATTCTTATTTTCACTATGCAAAAGAAAATAAAGGCATTCTGTGTGTCCATTCAATTCTTCACTAGTATTCAAAGGCCAGATCATAATGTACATCTATGGGTAATAGTAAAACTAGCTGACAGACACGGAAATATGTTTCCTCTTTAACAGGCTTATACTCATTAAAGAGAAATATATCCATTCAACTTCGCACTTCCTGGGGAAAATCAACCCATCCCCTAAGATGGCATGAATTGTGGTTTTTCCTCTCTATTTCTATCTCTTTGTCTCTGTCTCTCCTTTCCCTCCCCAGTGGGGTGTGTGTGTGTGTATGTGTGTCATCCTCATTGAAATAAGTGAATCACTGGGATGGGCCTTGAGACTTTATAGCCTATGTCTATTTCTTTCCTACTCAGTTTCTTAAGTGCAAATATAATGTGCACCTGTTAGCTTCTTGTGCTCCTGTCACATGCCTTACATATTCCTGCCTACTGCAGCGCCAACCCCACCATGGACTTTATCTACCTAGAACTATAAGCCAAAATAATATCTTTCTCCATTATGCAGATTTTGCCAGGGATTTTATCATAACAATTGGAAAAAACCTCTCTGTTCCTCTCTCTCTCCAACCCAAGTGCGTATGCACGCACATGTGCATGTATGTGTGTGTGTGCATGTGTCTCAGTGAGTATGTAAGAGGGAGGCTGCTTGTTCTTCCCAGCTGCCCAGAGCCAAAACAATCACACAGAAACTGTTTTAATTAAATCACTGCTTGGCCCATTAGCTCTAACTTCTTATTGGCTAACTCTTACATATTAATTTTTCCCACTTTTATTAATATGTGCATCACCAAATGCCTGTGGCTTACCAGCTAAAGCTCTGCTGGCTCTAATAGAGCTACATGGCTTCTCCCTGACTCAACCCTTCTTTCTCCCAACATTCAGTTCCATTTCCCTTGCCTACCTACCTTCTGCCCTGCTGTTAATTTAGTGAAGTAATATTTTGAGGGGTGTTCAAGGTGACATTTCAGGGGATCTTTGTCCATCAAATCATATTAGTCTGGAAGCAATCCACAGGTTCTCATCCTCTGTGGAAACAAAAGAAGAACCTCTTTTCCAAAGCAACATATTCTTAGACTCAAATTTTGAATTCAAGATACCTTTGAGATATATATGTTGGCTTAGCTTAGTGGTCACCAGAATCAAATGTCTCTCTGCAGTCAAAAAATTCAATGATAACATAATGATATACATAATCCAGACTCTGTGGATTTTCTATCTTTATGTGACTTGTTTTTACTCTATTACTTTTTCTACAAGTTTAATATTTATTTTATTATCTTTACTCCTTTAATCTATGACTTTCTGTACTCTGGCTCTTTAAAGACTTTATTTTATTTCTTTTAAAACAATTTACTTCTTTTCTACCTTTCTTTTTCTTCTCTCTCCAAACCTACATACATTTATCCAACAATGTGACCCATTTAGAGGTCTATGTCTGTCTGAATCTGTTTTTTATCTGTAAGCCTTTTCTGGCCAGGACAGCTTATTAAAATGCTAAGCACTTCTTAAAAATTTAAGCTGTGCAGTTGCCAGTGGTAATTGGCAATGCCTGCTTGTCCTGCACAGTCCAGCATGGTGGAGCCGCTTGTCACCTCTGAGAGGCATGCACACAGCCCCACTTCCAGGCACACAGCCAGTCCAACTTGCCATCAACCAAGCCACAGTACACTGCTCAAAAACCCCATCCAGGAGGATGCTTATATGTTTTTCTTTGGGTTCACCTTCTTATTTAGCTTCTCTAGAATCACGAATTATAGTCTCAATGTCCTTTATTTATGGCTAGAAACCAAATATGAGTGAGTACATCCCATGTTCCTCTTTTTGGGTCTGGCTTAACTCACTCAGGATAGTGTTTTCAATTTCCGTCCATTTGTATGCAAAATTCAAGAAGTCATCGTTTTTTACTGCTGAGTAGTACTCTAATATGTATATATTCCATACTTTCTTCATCCATTCTTCCATTGAAGGACATCTAGGTTGTTTCCAGGTTCTGGCTATTACAAACAATGCTGCTATGAACATAGTTGAGCATATACTTTTGTTGTATGTTAGGGCATCTCTTGGGTATATTCCCAATAGTGGTATTGTTGGGTCAAGAGGTAGGTTGAACCCGACTTTCCTGAGAAACCGCCACACTGCTTTCCAAAGTGGTTGCACAAGTTTGCATTCCCACCAGCAATGGATGAGAGTGCCCCTTTCTCCACAACCTCTCCAGCAGAGGCTATCATTGGTGTTTTTGATTTTAGCCATTCTGACAGGCGTAAGATGGTATCTTAATGTTGTCTTGATTTGCATTTCCCTGATTGCTAAGGAAGTTGAGCACAATCTTAAGTGTCTTTTGGCCATTTGAACTTCTTCTGTTGAAAAGTCTCTGTTCAGCTCAGTGCCCCATTTTATAATTGGATTGATTAACCTTTTACGGTCTAATTTCTTGAGTTCTTTGTATATTTTGGATATCAGACCTTTGTCAGTTGCGGGGTTGGTGAAGATCTTCTCCCAGTCAGTGAGTTGCCTTTCTGTCTTAGTGACAGTGTCATTTGCTTTACAGAAGCTTCTCAGTCTCAGGAGGTCCCATTTATTCAATGATGTCCTTAGTGTTTGTGCTGCTGGGGTTATACGTAGGAAGTGTTCTCCTGTGCCCATGTGTTGTAGAGTACTTCCCACTTTCTCTTCTATCAAGTTCAGTGTGTTTGGACTGATATTGAGGTCTTTAATCCATTTGGACTTGAGTTTTGTGCATGGTGATAGATATGGATCTATTTTCATTCTTCTACAGATTGACATCCAGTTTTGCCAGCACAATTTGTTGAAGATGCTCTCTTTTTTCCATTGTATACTTTTAGCTCCTTTATCGAAAATCAGGTGTTCATAGGTTTGTGGGCTAAAGTCAGGGTCTTCTATTCGATTCCATTGGTCGACTTCTCTGTTTTTATGCCAGTACCAAGCTGTTTTCAATACTGTAGCTCTGTAATAGAGTTTGAAGTCAGGGATTGTAATGTCTCCAGACGATCCTTTATTGTATAAGATTGTTTTGGCTATCCTGGGTTTTTTGTTTTTCCATTTAAAGTTGATTATTGTCTTCTCCAGATCTGAATATTAACCTTCATCAGGAGATGAAAGAAGAAAGAGACAGAGACCAACATTGGAGCACTGGACTGAAGTCTCACGATCCAAAGGAGGAGCAGAAGGAGAGAGAGCATGAGCAAGGAACTCAGGACCGCAAGGGGTGCACCCACACACTGAGGCAATGGGGATGTTCTATCGGGAACTCACCAAGGCCAGCTGGCCGGGGTCTGAAAAAGCATGGGACAAAACTGGTCTCGCTGAACATAACGGACAATGAGGACTACTGAGAACTGAAGAACAGTGGCAATGGGTTCTTGATCCTATTGCACGTAATGGCTTTGTGGGAGCCTAGGTAGTTTGGATGCTCACCTTAATAGACCTGGATGGAGGTGGGTGGTCCTTGGACCTCCCACAGGGCAGGGAAACCTGCTTGCTCTTTGGGCTGAGGAGGGAGGAAGACTTGATTGGGGGAGGGGGGAATGGGAGGTTGTGGCGGGGAAGAGGCAGAAATCTTTAATAATTAAATAAATAAATTAATTAATAAAATATGAAAAAAAAAACCCATCCAAATATTCAGTTTCACGGAAGAGCCGGAGGTTGCACTGGTCACGCCAGAAAGCCTGCATTACAAAATGGTGTGGCTGGCTTTTTTCTGCTGCCACTGAGTCAGGAAAACCTCTCTTAAAGGAGCTGCAGCATGCTGCCAACGAACAGCAAGAAGCTGTGTTAAACTGTTTTCTTGTGTGCAGAATTCTTTTTCAAGCTTTCTCAGGCTTTACGCAGATTTAGCTAGCACACATTGGAGCACCAATTTGTTGGTTCTGGGCTGTGGACCTAGGCCTGTAAGCCAGTTTACCTAATAGATGTGAAGTCCACGTCCACTTGAGTGCCAGCTGAAGAAGGATGCTTAAAAGAAATTCCACACTAGCTCAGAATTGAGTATAATAGAGGGTTATTTACTTATGGGTAGACTCACAGATCACAATCCTCTGTTTGAATGGGGAACACCAGCTGAATCCAGCAGCTGGGAAAGAGGCTGGGCATGTGCTTTACTTTGGCATATATAGTATAAGAGGGCATGCCCAAGTGGGCAGGTAACTTAAAGGCTACTGGTGTTAGGAATTCCTACAGCATGAGTATTTCTCCGTGTTTGCATATTTAATTGCAGGTGCATGTGTAGTGTGTATTTAAATGTTCATTTATGTATTTGGAGGTCAAAGATCACTTCAGAAGGTATTCCTCAAGCATTGTCCACCTTTCTGGAGACAAAGGTTACCAACTAGCCTGGATATCACCAAGAAGGTTATACTGAAGAGTCAGTGAGGCCCAGTGATTCACTTTTCTCTGCCTTCCCAGAACTTAGATTATAAGCATAAGCTAAGATACCCATGTCTTTTATGTAGGTTCCTGGTCTCTAATTCAGGTCTACATGGTTGCAAAACAATCATGTTCCCAACAAACTATCTCTCCCAACTGTCCCCACCAAGCATATAGTTGTCCAGAAACTTCTTTCATGGACCTTAAGTATGAAATGCTACCCAACTGTTTATTAAAAGTGATTCTTAAATTTTTATTTTCTGGGTACTTTCAATTGGTTAGAATTTTACAGCCTTTTCTCGGAAATATGTTGTAGAAGCAAAGACTTTGCCGATTTCAAATCACAGTCCTCTTTCTTGGTGCTCCTAAATTGACTTTCTGACAGTCTAAATATAAAGAGAAGAGAATAGCTGTGAGTAGAAGGGACAACTGTGCAGAATAGGAACAGAATAAGGTAGTATAAGAACAAAGGAAATGTATGACAGCTGATGAATCTTGTCATTTTCTTGGAAGACATGGTGGAAAAAAGCATCTAGTTAATTAACAAAAATCTCTAACTTGTTAGAGTTCAAGATTTTATGGATCTGTTTTTTTTTTCTCCAATGGGCAATACTTATTCTTCAAATAGACTTATTACCTTTACCTTAATGAATTTTGTTAATGAATAGTAATAGAGTTCAGTATAGAGAAAATAATGGAAAAATACATGTGCTGCAGAATGAAGTATCTTAAATGAATTGCCTAGACTATGATGCCCTTGTGGACTTATTCTTCCTCCAGAAGCTCCATGAGATCACAAGAAAGCATTTTTTCCACCTTTCCCACATCATATTTTAATAGGATGCATTTAATTGCTATTTATTTTAGATATTCCCCATGTGCCAACACAGATTAACCAATTCAGTCATCCCAGAAATAATTGCTAAGACAAAGCAAGCAATGATCAAATTGCATTGAAATAAAGTAATATCCCTGTTAATCATGTAGTTGGTTTTCAATAATATAGCTTTAGCTTTCAAAATACTGTCCTCAGAATAGAGACTATATGAAAGGTATTGCAATATCTACCATCACAATAACAGTCGCAGTATAATTTTAAACACTATTGACAATAAAAAAATATGTTTTCAAAAATGTTAAAACACAAAGCTGTATCAGCATAAGATGAACACAGGGAAGAGTCCTGGAGACTTTCTCTGTTAATTTATTATTGTTTGTACCAAATACCTGACATAACACAGCTTAGCTCTTGGTTTCAGAGGTTTCACTCTAGCAGGGTGGGGAAGCACAATAGAGCAACTCTCGGTATGGTGGACAGGAAAGAGAAAGGAGTGGTAGCAGGAAGTGATGGGGTAAGTTACAGTGTCCAGTGGACACAGTTACATTGACATATTTCCTCTAATTATATGTCTCTGCCTCCCACAATTATATCACTGCAAATAATATATTCAAACTTTCAGCGCATCTGCAAATTAAATCATGTATTAGGTAAGAGTTCTCTTGACCCATTGCTGGAAGTCCCCTCACCAATAAATGCAGACTTGTGCTTTGCTCAGGTCTTAGGCATTGCCCAACCCAGCAAGTTGATAGTCAAGATTAACCACAACTTGGGGAAACTAGAAATAATACTCTCAGTTATTTTCAAAACTAGACTTTATGAAGCAAGCTTCTCCAGCCGTTGTACCATCTGAAGCAGATACTGTCCTTGTTAAGAAGACTCACATGTGGATCGGAGTAGATCACATAAAGTCCTTGATGTACATGTGTGAGGACATGAAACTGGAGCTCAAATCACATGTAAGCCTGGGCAGGAATGGTATCATGCACCTGTGACCCTAGCTTTCTGATGGATGAAATGAACATAGACAGGAGGATCCCCAGAAGCTTATGGGTCTGATAACCTCGAGCATGCAGCACTAAATACAAGACCCCATCTAAAGCAAAGTTAGAAGGTGAATATGTGCTCCTGAGATTGTCCTCTGATCTCCACATATATGGGAATGCACATGTACACCAATAATGATACACACACATACATTCACACTCAGACATCTATCATATACAAAGTTATCACACACATACACATACATGCAAATACATGCACACAAAGACAGCTTTAAAAACAAAGTTCTCCTTTCTTTTCTATAATGAACATAAAGTCACATTTTTCAAACACAGTAGTTCCAAGACTGAAAAGAGTCAATGCCCCCCCACACACACTGGATTTGCACGAGAATGTGATCAGTTAATAATTTGATGACAGTTGGATTTTAGCATATATTTGTCAGTTGTGGGACTGGAGAGGTGACTTGATGATCAAAAGCACTGGCTACTCTTCCAGAGGACCTGAATTTGGTTCCCAGTGCCCCTATGGCAGTTCATACCCATCAATAACTCCAGTTGCAGGGAATCCAGTGCCCTCTTCTTGCCTCTGAGGGTGCCAGCTATAAAGAGATTCATGCAATAAAGAATTCCAAGCACATAAATTAAATTAAAAGCCATAAATTCATAGAATAAAGGATTTCTGCTTTATACTATTCAACATAGCTTGGGTGATCTGGGTGCTGTGTAGTTGGGAAAAAGAGGATTGATATTAGGGATGAAAAACAATGAGTGTTTTGTAAAGGGAGAGACACGGGTGAATTGATACCAGCAGTAACTTAAGCAACACATCACATGAAAAATATTGTCATCAGGATTAAACAGTTTGTTTGTTCCCACATTACAGACAAATCTAAACTGAGGAGCACAGAGACATTTATTTGTTTCAAATTTCTCCATGTACTTTTCAAGGTCTATATCCCCTTATGAGGAAACAGATATAGAAAATATGCAAAGTGTTAACAGGAATTAGTAGAAACCTCCAAACTTGTCTCATTCTTAAGGAATAATTCACAATTCACTTCTCGCATCTACATGTATACATGTGCACTCCCAAAAATAACACATGCAAACACACACACACACACACGATTATAAATGAAATTATATAGGCCACATTTTTTTTCTTCCCAGAGTTTAGTAGTCTATTGAGACCATGCCTTTGACAGGATGACACAAATATTACATTCAGTTCTGGAATTGAGACCAGGAAACAAGATTTTGACCTTTGCTGAAAACATGTTTCAATCTTGCCAAGTCAGATTGGTTTGGGTGGATTCACAGAGAAAATGATCACCCTGTGATTAAAAAAGCCAGTGAATACTCCAGGGAAATGTAAACAGAGGAATAGTAAAGTAAGTGTTTATCCAGATAAACATATCACATTGTGATATTTTATACAATCTTCATTTTTACCAATAATGATGATGACATTTGCAAATATAAAAACCGAGGCATAGGGAGATCAACAAGAAATACTAGGATGTAAACTTTCCTACATTAAGAATTTTCAGGAACTAAACCTTTATAAGTACACACACAATGGGAAAAACCTAACAGACAGAGGCTGCCAAGTTGCTTCAGAAGTTAAGAGCACTTGCTGAAGCTGCAGAAGACTGAAGCTCAGTTCCCAGCACCTGTAACAAACTCCTAATTTTTGCCTTTTTCTGGGCACCTGCACACATATGTACAAAACCACACATAGGCACACATTTACACAGAACAAAAATAAAAGATAAAATGACTAAATTAATTAACAGCAAGTTGAGAAGCAGTAGCAATAAGAGAACAATAGTAATATACACACTTATACACCCACACATATATGTTTGTATATACATTACCTGATGCACATAATTTTTAACAGTATATAGCTATCAGCCATGACTGCATAGCCAGCAGCAATTGTGACCTCATTCTACCCCATGCCAAACAAACTAGTGCTCCAGTGTCATTAAAACTTCCATATATAAGCCAGTATCTAGTGTGTGTGTGTGTGTGTGTGTATGCTCATGTGTGTATATGTGGATATTAACTGTTGAAATATACTGAAACATTTCCCATAAGACATCTTCGATGGACACTGATTAAAGTCATGGTTAAGGTGACCCAGTTTCACAGCAGTAATTAATAAACACATCTTGAGACATCTACAGTCTAGTCACAGTCTCATGGTGCCAGAGGAGTGTTCCTTAGCTCTAAATTCTCCATATTCAGAGCTGAAATAGAGTCTATAAATTCCCACAAGACAACTTAATCTCCTATGGTCTCCACAACCTCTCTCCAGTTCCAGTTTTGATGACTTATTTATTTTTACATTTTGTTGAAATCAATTTAAGGAAAATCAAGTTAGTGCTTTCAGAGAACACTCAGCTCAATTAAATCTTTTCATCATGCCAATCAAGCATATTAAGAGAAATTTCTAGAATGGATATATGTGATCTAACCTGCCACTTCATGGAGTCAAAGCTCTTAAAGTCTACCTCAGTCAGATATTCATCTGTAAAATTATTTCCAGAAGCACATGTCCAAAGTGCTGTTGTATAGAGCCTTTTCTCCATAATTGAAACATTCTTTCATGGAAAGGGTACCATAGCTTATGAGATCAAAGAGATAAATTTCATGTGCTCAGGAACATCTAAGCATTCAATATTTACAAGAGACTCTCTTTACAGTAATGTTAAGCCAGTAAACAATCCTGGAAGGAGACTCTCCAAGATTGCAGCTTTCATGAGTGGTTAACCATGTTGGCATGAGTTTCTCAGTGATGCAGTTGTCCCTAAGGTAGTCCTTTACCTTGGTAACACCTTACCTGTATTCCTGCATCTACCCTAATACTGGCTCACCAAGTTGGACTTCAGTGCAATTATTACTGTTGTCTGTTCTTGCTCCCCTTTATGAAGGAAGATGGTAAGTATATTTCCCCAGAAGAATCTCACATTCAGCTATGTATTTCTTGAGGCTTTGAGGAAGAAAGCTTGCCATTCATTAAACATGGATACTATCAGGCTTGGAACACAACGCTCAGTGTGATGTGCTAGCATGCTGAATCCTTGATGGGAGGGCAGAAAAGAATTTCAAAAGTAAGGTTTCTTTGAGATCACTTCTCTCTTATTTCTTTTTTATTCTGTAAGTGCTCTGCTGCAAACCTAGTATCTCACAGGGTAGGCGAGTGCTCTACAGCCTAGATGAGCTACACCCTCGTCTCACACCTTATATTCTACATACTTCCTTTTTTTCTTAAAGCAATTCACAGGAATTAGAATTATTTTTATCAAAGCAAATAGTAATTTTTCAGTATTTATGCTCTGATATCCTCCACACTCACTACCCAGACCCTGTCATATATAGCAAGTGCCTTGTTTGCCCCTGGGGGAGTGGTTGACTTACAGAAAAACAGTGAGGAATAGATATTAGCACGTCACGTCAACTTCTTCCAATTATGTCTATTAGATCACATACCCTTTATCCAGTCATGTCTTGCCACAATTGTCTGCTTTTCCCCGCAGACAGCGTAAAATTACAGTTCTCTCCCAATCTTTGGGCCTTCAATTCTGAAGGCACTAATGTCACCTAAATCTGAAATATAGATACCTTGTGTTTTTTCTCTTGTTAATCTGTCTTTCATTATAGAGATTTCAGTCATGGACCTTATGATGAGTGAAGAAACTATATTATTATTCTCAACAACACTCTTCTATATTTATCTCTATTTTACAATTTATGTCAATCGAAGTTACTAAAACATCATTCGTCAAACAGTAAGTAAATATTTTTGATTGTATACATATATACATATATACATGTATATAGTTTGTCTTATATAAAAATATATATTGCATGTATTCTAACTTGTTTTTCTGAAATACTTGTATCTTTATTTGACTCTCCATCCTGGGACTTAGGAAGAGTTCTCAGTCCCCTGGCAGCAGTTTCCTAAAGTTCAGATTTTAACCAGTTTTGTAAGACCCATTTCTATGGCCTTTTCAACATCTCTTTTCAGTCACTCGGGGCATAAATTTCACTCTATACTTTACATGCGCTGTGAGATGCTAGACAGCGGATAATTACTCATTGGAAAGGTTGCAAAATAGGAAACTATTTTTCAAGGTAGGATTTTGATCTGTTCTTTTCCAGCATGCTATTTTGTCTGCCTGTTAAGTTTGCTTAGACGACTGTGGCAGTAAAAATGTACACACTCACCATTTTAACAACGACCAAAAAGTAACTTCCAATTTGAAGCTATAAACACTGTTATGGAGAAAAAAGTAAAGCACCATATTCTTTAAGATGTATTTATGTAAATGTATGTAGAAGGAGCAGATCTACACATATGCATGCAGGTGCCTGCAGAGGCCAGAAGAGGGCATCTGCTCTCCTGGAGCTGGAGTTTGAGGTGGTCTTGCATTGCCTGACATGGGTGGTGGGAGCTAACCTTGGATCTCTGTAAGAACAGTACATGTATTTAACCACTTAGCCATCCTTCAGTCTGTACCATGATAATTTGATAATGTCAACATGTATGTTCCTTCATCTGAAGAAGATCACAGTTTTGCAAATTTTAACATTTTTATTCTCTACAGCTTAGGTTATGTGAAGTCACATATGAAAGGTTCAAACTGGTTGTTATTAATACCTCAAGGTCATGGAACTAAATATCTATTCCATCAACACTATAATCTGCAAAACAGGAAGATAACATGATGAGGATTATATACATGCATGTGTTAATAGAATATACATACAGAGATGAGATCACCCATTTCAAATCCAGGGTCTATATGTAAGGTGTGGGGAATATAATACTTATAGAACGTTTTAATAGGTCATTTGTTTAGGCAACATTTATTTAAAATTATTTTGGACTATTATCTAAACTGATAAAAAAGTATATCTTTAGGAAAAAGTAAGAGAAAAACTAATTTTTTGTTTATGCAGATCCGAAACAACCACAAGCATGATGGAAATGTTAGTGTCAGTCTGGGTGTTCAGCCTTGGTACTCAGTCAGCAAGGTAAAGGCCAAGGAATTAGAGGTAAATGACAAGCTGCTCATAGATGAGGTAAAACAGGCCAAGGATGTCTTTCATACACTTTGTCCCTACTTCTTAATACTTCCTTTACTTGCCACACTTGTTTTTTTCTGTTTTAAAGTTCTATTTATGTATTTTACATCCTGACTGCAGTTTCCCTTACTTCCTCTCTTCCCATCCCCTCCCCCACCTCCCCTATGCCCCATCCCCAATCTAGTATTCTTCTGTTTCTGTTATGAAAAGGGCAGGCCTGCCGTGTGTGTCATCATTGCATGGCATACCAAGTAGCAGTAAGACTAAGCATACCCCCTGGTATTAGGGTTGGGCAAGACAATCCACTATGAGAAAGAGGTTCCCAAGAGCCAGCATTAAGGACAGCACCTGCTCTTAAAACTGTTAGGAGTCCCACAACAAGCTACACAAATGTCGTGTGTGTGTGTGTGTGTGTGTGTGAGAGAGAGAGAGAGAGAGAGAGAGAGAGAGAGAGAGAGAGAGAGAGAGAGAGAGAGAGAGAGAGAGAGAGAGTCAAGATTAGTCCCATGCAGACTCCCTGGTTGTTGGTTCAGACTCTAAGTTTCTATGAGCCAGGTTAATTGTTTCTGTGAATTTTCTTATAATGTATTTGACTCCTCTGGCTCCTACAATCCTTCTTCCCTCTCTTCAGCAGGATTCCCTGAGTTTGGCCTCTTCTATTTCCCCTTCCTGGGGAGATTCATGCACTCCCTATTTGGTCACTCTTTGTTGTGTAGTCTCTCCAGGTTAGTGACTTATAATATGGTTATACTTTATAGCTAATGTTCACTTATGAGTGAGTACATATCATATAGGTCTTTCTGCGTCTGGATTATCTCACTAGGGATAATAATTTTTCTAGTTCTATTCACTTGCCTGAAAATCTGATGTCAATTTTTAACTGCTGAGTAATATTCCATTGCTCATGACACTTTTCTATCTGCAAAGAAGTTCAGGAATTCCTGGGTCAAACACTTTGGAGAGGGCATATGAAGTCATTCTTCGAGCCTGTTTGGAAAGCTTCAGTTGTTACGTGAACAAACACACTTCACAAAGTGGTCACCAGCAAGCGAATCTCTAGTGTTTTGACAAATGCATTCTTCTTCATATGTCTAAACTGATGTTACAACAGCTTCCTAACTTCAAAGCTTCCAGTGCACAAAAAGATTCCCAGTGAATGGTGGCCTAGTGAATCAAGCCAAACCCTCATCTTAGATCACGTTGCTAGTGAAAACCACTCAAAAACACTGTAGCTCCAGTGTGTTATTTTGGGAGCAGATCTTTCCATACTCAACAATATATCTGTTACAGAGGATGTAAAGTTTTCTCAAAATGCTATATTTCCATACTCTTCTGCAGCCTTATTAGATAAGTCTTTATACTTATTTCTTTGACATTTGGGTTTATGAATCTTAAAAGAGATTTTCAATAAACATATCTAACTTCTAACCTTCTAATGAATTTCTCAGAGTTTTCTAAGCAAGAAAGAGATTAACTTCCTATTACTCTTCATACTGACCAGTATTCTAAGCATATTTATTTATGTGAATTAATTCTTAAAGAAACTAACATGAATTTATAATTTACCAAATAGCTGAAAACTTGCAGGATGCAGTGATAGAAAATTATCTAAAAGTGATATAGAGGGAAAATTTTCTCAAATATCACTCAGGGAATCAGGCATTTATTCCCTTGCCTTTTATAGAATCAAATTAAGTTTGAAGGCAATAAATTCCTGTTTATATTGTTCATTTTGTACCCTCATCTCTGAGTCTGGTGGACTATTGATAATCATCTGAATTCTTCCTTCAGTTATTCAGAGTCACACAGCCCACAATCTCACCCGGAAATTCATCATCAGCCACATGCTAATATCTATGTAATGGAAATGGGCATGGAACTAAAATTTTTACACAAAGATGAGGATGAATATTTGGTTCATATCCCACTCTTAACATGTAAGTTGTAAACATAGATTGATTTAAACTCACCTATCATCCTACCAATATTTCATCACCTTGCTATTGCATATCAGGCTAGTCTATTTTCAAACACTATCCAGATGCGCATTCTCTCTCTCTGTCTCCCTGTCTCTGTCTCTCTCTCTCTCTCTCCCTCTGTGTGTGTGTGTGTATGTGTGTCTGTTTGTGTGTGTGTGTGTGTGTGTGTGTGCATGTGCGTATTTGGATGCTCATATTGGAAGCTAGAGAATACACTATGATGGACTGTCATTCCTCATGCATCATCTCTGGTTTTTGAGACATGGTCTCTCCATGAACCTGGGCTTATCAGGCAGGCTAGACTGACTGTCTAACATCTCCTTGTCTCAGTCTTTGCAGTCTTTGGAATATTGATCTACATCTATATGCCTGGAATTTTTAAGTATATTCTGAAGATTAATCTTTAATCTTCATGAACTATTATGCACCCTGTCATTCAAAAATTTAATGTGTAGAAGCTAGAAATGAAATTAGTAAATAAAAAAGTACAGGTATCTCAAGCGTTTTGATGGAAATAATGACACAGCTCTATTTCTTGGTTTAGGAAAATCATTTTACTGGTGATTCAACCCTCTCTGCAACCTGCTTTCTGCCCTTGCTTTCTCTGTGCTGAGCCACTGTATGCTCACCATTAGAAAGAGCCCTTTTTGATGAATGATGTATGGCTTTATTCATTCCAGAGGAAGCACTGTTGCAAGAACATGCTTTCTCTTATCTGTGGATGCTGTCTCTGAAATTTTCGATGTCAGTATACACCTTGGAGTAGCACAGAGAACAGGAAAATTCACCATTGGGGGTGAAGGCAGGGGCGCTAGAGAAAGGAGTAGTAGGACACTTTTTCTAATAAAGAAAGGGGAAGGTGGCAGAGAATTACCTGGGGAGAGAAAAAGGAATGTAATACAAGGGACAGGAAAGGAAAAGGATGAATAAAGCTAAGACTTTGCCAAAGCCATAGGGAATTATATTATTTTAGGAATCTAAAATATTTAAATTTAAAAATACTTAAATACTTACATTTAAATATTTTATATCTTTTATATATATACACATATAATATTTTAATATCTTAAAACACATAGATATCTTTTAAAATTAAAGTTATGTTAGCTAATACACATGACAATACCCCTAAAATCATAGACTACCTATCAAAACACCAGCATCAGGCACTAGAAGCTTTTTTTTGAGTTGTCCGTCAGTGAAGTGCAAAAGGAACCCAAAAATACATGATATTGCCATTGCTATTACCCTTGGTACCTTCCAGAAAAGAAGGCAGGATCTTATTATTGATAACATCACACACTTTAGACACAAGGTTTAGAGGAATATCCTGGATCTGACCTCCTCACTGAGGGCCAGCTCTCTTATATTCATAAGAAGCCATCCAAACTACCCATGGAGAAAATCAATCAATAGTCCTATCTGGCTGTAACACCAATGAACCACAACACTGACTGCCTAGAAAGGTATTCTGAAAGGTGTAATAAAGGCACATATTTGTTGGACATAACCAATAGTCAACTAATTGTATTTAAGCCTGATCAATAGAAGGAAATTCATGCCTGGCACTATAAACTGAGCCAACTCCCTGTGCTGGTGCGGCCCTGGAATACAGAAGAGAATCTACTATTCTCAGTTTCCTAAACCAGTATACTCCCTAATTATATTATAAATACTTATCAGTGTAAGCATGGGTAAGGGTAATTTTCATCCGACATCAAATAAGCTTTTTTTTTTTATTCTTTTTTAATTAAAATTTCCACCTGCTCCCCGTTTCCCATTTCCCTCCCCTCCTCCCAAATATTGCCCCCTCCCCCCACTCCCCTCCCCCTATCCCCACTCCTCTTCTCCTCCCCCCACACCATTCCCCCTCCCTCTCGATACTGAAGAGCAGTCCAAATTCTCTGCCCTGCGGGAAGACGAAGGTCTTCTATCTACGTCCAGGAAGGTGAGCGTCTAATCAGACTAAGCTCCCACAAAGCCAGTTCATGTATTAGGATCAAAACCTAGTGCCATTGTCCTTGGCTTCTCATCTGCCTTCATTGTCCGCCATGCTCAGAGAGTCCAGAATCAACCCATGCTTATTCAGTCCCAGACCAGCTGGCCTTGGTGGGCTCCCAATAAATCAGTTCCACTGTCACAGTGGGTGGGTGCATCCCTCATGGTCCTGATTTCCTCATGTAGAAGACCCTGATTTTAACCCACAAACTTATGAACACCTAATTTTTGATAAAGGAGCTAAAAGTATTCAATGGAAAAAAGAGAGCATCTTCAACAAATGGTGCTGGCAGAACTGGTTGTCAACGTGTAGAAGAATGAAAATAGATCCATATCTATCACCATGCACAAAACTCAAGTCCAAATGGATTAAAGACCTCAATATTAGTCTGAACACACTGAACCTGATAGAAGAAAAAGTGGGAAGTACTCTACAACATATGGGTACAGGAGATCACTTCCTACGTTTATCCCCAGCAGCACAGACATTAAGGACAACATTGAATAAATGGGACCTCCTGAAACTGAGTAGCTTCTGTAAAGCAAAGGACACTCTCACTAAGACAAAAAGGCAACCCACTGACTGGGAGAAGATCTTCACCAACCCTGCAACAGACAAAGGTCTGATCTCCAAAATATATAAAGAACTCAAGAAACTAGACTTTAAAATGCTAATGAACCCAATAAAAAAATGGGGCACTGATCTGAACAGAGAATTCTCAACAGAAGAAATTCAAATGGCCAAAAGACACTTAAGGTCATGCTCAACCTCCTTAGCGATAAGGGAAATGCAAATTAAAACAACTTTGAGATACCATCTTACACCTGTCAGAATGGCTAAAATCAAATAAGCTTTTGTGTTAGGAAGAGAACAACACAGAAGGCCATGACTGGTTAATTGTAAAGATCGATTGATCATGGTGCCCTGGCCCCCAATACAAAGACCACACTTTAGGTTCAGGAACATTATGGAAGAGGGGACAGAAAGATTGCCACACTAGGACAGATATTGTGAGACACTCTGTTTAAAAAACAAAAATGAGGGGCTAGAGAGATGGCTCAGAGGTTAAGAGCATTGCCTGCTTTTCCAAAGGTCCTGAGTTCAATTTCCAGCAACCACATGGTGGCTCACAGCCATCTGTAATGGGGTCTGGAGCCCTCTTCTGGCCTGTAGGCATACACACAGACAGAATATTGTATGCATAATAAATAAATATTAAAAAATGAAACAATGACAACAAAAAGGAAAAACAACAGAAACAAACAAAAAAAAAGAAAAGAAAAGGATAGGTTATAACAAAGTGGGCCTGGAATGAGTTGGAGGAGAACTGAGGGATTAGTATGATCTGATAATGATATATTAAATGTGGCAACTAATGACTGCTGGAAGAATGAGGATTAGCTTCTCCATGTGATAATCTCTATTATTGGTTGTCCAATGCAGAGTGGTCAGCCTAGAAACTTTACACACAAACATCAAATGTATTTAAACATACATATATACTTTATACAAACATACATATACATATGTAAACTTTAAACACACAAAAACCATATGTATCTAGACATACATTTATATATATATGTATATATATATACCATTTGATACATATTATTTGATAAAATCAAACATAACGAGGCCATCAACTTGAAAGCAAAAGAGCATGGGAGTATTTCAAAGGAGGATAGCTGGGAGGTGCTGGAGGGAGGAAAGAGAGGAGAGAAATTGATATAATTCTATTTCAATTAAAACACATTAAAGAAATATGACATCTGTAAGAATCAATAGACATGAATTGAACAGAAGATTGACAAAGAGGATATTCTTCCCAATATTTCACCTATAGTATTACAATTTGTGCAAGGGAGCCTCACAGTGATGTTCTTCCTATTGGGCAAGACCCACATCCATGGTTCCATGTTTCATGAGCTACAGTAACATTCTGTTCTTCCATTATACCTTAACTTTTGAGTGGAGAGACTGAGTACCTGTCTTCTCAAATCACTCTTCTCTATGTGGATGTTATTCTGTCTGCATTCTATAACCCTGAGTTATATCCAGGGTTTTTATCTCCTTAGCATTGGAGGTTTTGTTTATCACTCTGTCTCTATGAGCCACACATTACCTAGCATAATAGATACCAATAGGTGCTTAAAATGTGTGAGTTCTGAGAATACAAGCTAAAAAGCTAGGATGTCTGTAGGCATTTAGTATACATTAGATATATTTAAAATACTCTAAATGCTAAAGCAATGACATGCTCTAAAGTGCTTAGAGTTGGACTTATACAGTCTGGGGATTAAGGATGCTTCTCTATTTCACTTTTGAATATTATGATTGATTCTCTCAGTCTTAATTTGTTTGTCTGTAGATAGTGATCATAATAGCTGATGTACTGAGGATTACAGGAGAGAATTTGAGTAATCTCTTGTCTCCCTGACACATTGTAACTAACTACTCTATTCTTGCTTCAAGATGAATGTATTCTCAAAATTTGGCTAGCCTTCTTCTTTCCCACAGGGTAATAGAGCTGTTCAAAGGAACAGACTCAGAATAGCCACTCAATCAAAATTACCAAATGTTGAAAAGGTCAGAGCAGTATAGCATATCTTTATAATTCATAGATTATGGAATGCATTAACATTCGAATCCCTCATTCTTAAAGAAAAGATTATAATAAAGAGCCCAAATGGCCACACATTAATCCTTCCTATGACAATAGCTTTTTTTTTCTTTTCTGGGAAATGTACAAATGGTAACCTCTACTGACAATGAACTTCAGTTTGGACACCACAGTGTGTTGCTGGTTTTGATCACGAAGGAGTACCTAGGGGAAAGCAATGGAAAATAAGCTAGACGCCCACAAAGAGAACAGCTTCAAACAGCCTACCAGCAAGTTCCCACCCAACTAGAAGGTCTAAAAAATTATACCAATGACATTACTGCTTAAGAATACTTTGAGCTTTTATAAGGCTGGGCTTGGATTTTATTAAAAATGGGGGGGGGCTTTAAACAGGCCATCAAATGTCTGTTTCCAAAATTAAAAAGGCCAAAAACCTAGGCAGAAAAAATTCATGATTAGAGTGTCAAAATATCTCTTGGTAGTTGTTGAACCATTTTCAACTTAATCGGTTTTATTTTTATTTTTCATGACATTTCCAGGGATACAATAAACTCATGATCACCACCTGTGGAATTAAAATGAGCATTAGGAAGTGCTTAGCCCATCCCTCTCATTTTCTCATTGAGGATACTGAGTACCACAGGGAACTGTCTGAGGTCTCAGAGGTTGTTAATGTCTAAACCAGAAAACACAACAGATATCAAGCAGTTAGCAACAAGAACTCTGTGAGAAACTTGGCACCTGTTTCACCTGCTTCCGTAAATACTGAAAATGTCCTCTACACATCTTTGATCTCTTATTGTCTGCTGTATCCCCACTCTTTAAAACATGTAAAGGCAGAGAAGAGGTGCTGTTTCCAGGGGAAGCTCTTCTCACCCACCTTGTTGACTCTCTCTTACTTTGATAAATATTTTTTCTATGGCTGTCCCCAGCAGATTATGTCACATACATCTTTCAGTTCTATTTAGTTTTGGAAAGCCTAAGTGATACAAGCTAAGCAAAACTTCATAGCCTCTTATTTCCTATATGGTTTGGGAGTATGGAAGGCTGGAAGAATTGCCTAATCAGGGCACACACTCAGTGTCACCTCTGACTTCTCCTGGGACTCGATTCCCCCTAAGGGATGGAATCACCTTCAGCTTTTCTGATCTGGAGTGCCTCACTTTCATTTCCATTCCCAGCAGTGTTGCAGCTGCATTAGAATTTGTTTTCTTTTTCTTTTTTCTTTCTTTCTTGCTTGCTTTCTTGGCTGCTGCTTCTTCTTCTTCTTCTTCTTCTTCTTCTTCTTCTTCTTCTTCTTCTTCTTCTTCTTCTTCTTCCTCCTCCTCCTCCTCCTCCTTCTTCTTTTTCTTCACCTTCTCCTTCTCTTTCTCCTTCTTCTTTTTTTAAATTAATAATCATGAGTTACAAACCCTCTGTCTCTGCAGGACACTGGTTGATAAAGCCCTTTCATCTTTACGTATTCAGGCTGTCTTTTTCCTTTAAACAACTGCTCTAGATGACAGAGAAATCAATGAATGCTTCATGGTACTTGTTGCTTATATCTGCTCTATCTATATAAAAGGCAGGCAATGGGCATTTTATTCACAATGTTGATTGACCACACAGGCCAAGTAATGCTAGTGTTACTGAAATCTGCCTTTAAACCTCTCCATCAAAACAGTTTTAAGGCATAAATCTACTAATGATCTAGGACTGTTGATGAAGTGAAGAATTTGTTTTGTATTGACTAGTGTGCTTATTTACAGTCACAAAAAATACAAAGTCCACATTGTAACCAGACATCATTTTTAAAGTATGTGGATCCTAGCATCTCATTTTTGTATGTGTGTAGTTAGTGGGACTGTATGTGGGCATAGATCAAAAAACTAGAAAGAGAAAATGTGAACTTTAAGGAAATGGTGTAGGGAGGGCATTAGAATACCACTGTGAAAATGGCAAAGAAGCTGTCTCAGTTCTTTTCCTGTTGCTATAATATAAATATGTTGCCAAAATCAACTTGAGAGCTGAAAGGTTTATTTTAACTAAGAGCTCATGGGATAACCCATCATGATGGGGGACTCAAGGAGCAGGAGCCTGAAACAACCGGTTACAACGTATTCACAGTCAGAAGAAAATGATGTGGGTGCTCTACTCAGCTCTTCTTTTTTGTTTTGTTTTATTTTTTGAGACATGATTTCTCTGTGTAACAGCCCATATACTTTTTTTTTTTAGAAATTCATGAGAAAATGAACAAAATTACTAGAAACAATTAAAACTTGGTAGGAGTCCTTGATCGCCACGAGCCCTGACTGCTTCTACAGGAATGCGACTTCCCACTGTTGAAATGTGGAATAGTCCATAGAGAACTTTACTCCTCTGGATGAATTATTTATATAGGTTCAAAATATATTATTGAGTGCCTTCCACTCATCCTGCTCCAGGATCTGGGATCAACTTTGTAGTAAAAAATGCATCTGTGTCCAAATCAATACACAAATAAGTTACTTAGACATAAATAAACACTAAGACAGAGCAGGGCATGCGTCAAGAGATGGGCCATGCAAACCTTCAACAGACTTTCCATGAAAAGTTTCAGATTCCTTGAGCTGAAACAAAAATGATCAAAAAAATCCATTCTAAAATGGTGTCTGATCAGACAACAATGCGGCTCACATACTAGATCTAGCCCACTATCAGATTAGTTTAGGTACAGTCACACTGGAACAAAGGAGCAAGGCCACGCTCTTTCATTCATGTGTTTCCGTGGCTGTTGTTCTACTACAGTGCTAGGTAAACTGCAGAGAAAGGCACATAGCCTGTGAAACTGAAGGCATTTACTATGTGGCCTTTTATAAAAGGCTGTTGACATTGGACTTTTGAAGAAAACATTCCAAAGATAAAAGATTGATAGCAGTTCTTTAAGGTGGGAACAGGTCTGGAAGGAGGCACTGCTAGTGTGTTATTAATATTAATCATCAATTTTTCAGGCTCTTGAATTGCCTAGGAGACAAACGTTTGTGCTCATGTAAGTAATGGGATTTCTAGTTTGGGTTACATGGGGTGGGACGACCCATCCTATTTGTGGGCAACTTCGTTGGATAGGCTGGGGTCCCAGACTGAAGAGAAGAGTAAAAGCAAACTGAAAACCAGCATTCAATTCCCTCTGTGTCCTGAATGTGACCAGAAGCCTCACACCCTTGATGAACTCTACTTTAGAACTCTAAGCCAAAATAAACCTTCCTTCTTTAAGTTGCTCATGTTCCTTATTTTATCACAGCAACAATGTAGTACATAATATACGTGCAATGCATTTTGTGAGGTAAAGTGTGATTGAAGTGGGGAGCTCAATGTGCGTGATTTAATCTGATAGGGAAGTTGGATTTTACTCTACATAAAGAAAGAAGAAACACTTCAGAAGATTTTTTAATCTTATTTTTTCTTTTTATTGATTTTTTGAGCTCTACATATTTATCTGCTCCTCTCCCTCTCAATCCTCTCCTAAGAGGTTTTGTCCCTTGAGAATTATTATTTTATTTTATTTCATTTTTTCACATTTATTTATTTGTCTGTGTGTGTATGCATGTATGCATGTGAGTATGTGTCTGTGTGTGTGTGTGCTGCAATAAATTTTCTCTTTCTACCATGTAGTACTGAGACTTAAATTCAGACCATCTAGCTTTGCAGCCAGTATCCTTACCCACCAAGCCATATCAAGACTCTGTTTACTTTTAAAATGATAAATTCTTTTTAAAAATTATGTTTTCAGAAATAGATTTCCTTAACTATTTTCCAACACACATCTAGCGAAATGGAATTTTTGTTTCTATCTTTAGAAATAAACTATCAGTAACGGAAATTCAGAGTTTTACTGTCCTGAAGAAGAAACAAAGTAAAGTGAACTATGATATCCCCAAATCCAAGAAGCCAGCGACCACATGAGAAATGACAGACAATAATTTAGTTACACTTCTTGGTTTTCTGTCATGCCTTGATTGCTTCCAGCGTGGTGATGTAATTGGTGAACCATAAAGACAGACTATCCCTTTGAATGCATCTTCTGTGAGTGCAATGATGTCTGAAACTCTGATTAGCAGGTCAGTCACTGGGCCGTTCCACCTAGCTTAGGAAATAATTGGCCCTATTCACTGTGTTCATCTGAGAACTAATGTTTCTGAGAAGCAATTAAAGAAGTGGACATTTGAGTTAAATCAAGGTGAATATAATCATAGCCTTTCTGCCATGAAGAAACCCACAACACGGACAGAGGTAAGTTTGGAAACTTTTTGTTTGATGGTACTCCAAACTTCCTAGTCAGACCTGAGAGAAGACAGTCTTCTTCCTCCCTATCATTGTAAGAAAACCTTGGCTTATCCCTGGCGTGTTAGAGATACTGCAGTGATAATCTCTCTCTTATATGCAGTAATTCCAGCTCACCTACCAAAAACAATACATTTCTCTAATATGACTTGCATGTAAAATGTAAGTAACATATACAATCGACTAGAAAAATGGGATGCTTTTCTCTTAGATTCCTCTCTGAACCTACTGACTGCCATCACCACTCCCATGAGGGCAAATGGTGCTGCTCAGATCACATTAGTTCAACACTGAAGAGAGAGGAAGCAAGGAGAGGAAGGATGCCTACTCTTGCCACAGCTGTTCCTAAACTAGCCCAATGAAGCAGTGACAGCATTTGTAGGAAGGGAGAGTTCAGAGCTATGACAGAATCCTCCTCTGGGGGCACACTGAAGAAGAATGAAAAAAGATGATAATTCCATGACACACAGCCAAATTCGCACCAAGTCAATCAGCATTTAAAAACAAGAAAGAGCATCTGGGTACACTCAGTTGTCCCTGCCACCACTGGGGATGGTTCTTGTGTAAGATAAGCTCATTAGCTATAGAACAGCTACAAGGTGCTAATGCAACCAGGAAACGATAATGTCTACAATATGAAGTTTAAATAAGATACAGCATTAAAATTAGTTCTTCTTATTTGGTCTGAACTTTAAAAAATCAAAGCTCTTCAAAGAATTCAAATTGTCTATTGCACTTGCGTGGTGCTTGCTGCTCTAGAGGAAAGAAATGTAACTGAAGATCCAGAGAGGGAAAGAAACAGGATGCGCATAGGCAAGGGAGAAGTCCTCATGCACGTGTGGTGCAGTTAACTCGGTGGATAAAGTGCTTGCCGTACAAGCAAGAGGATCTGAGTTGATAGCCTTGCAAGCTGCAGAATTGCCCCAGTGTGCATAGCAACTTGGTTATAATTCAAACCACACAAGTGGGAGATGGTGGATCCCTGTCTGGGATCTAGAAGAGACTGGCTGTGAGACTCTTGGCCAATTCAGAGTTTGACTAAGAGATTGCCTCAAAGAGAAAGGAGGAGTCTCAACATGTACCTCAGGTCTCCACAGGCATGTTAACTCACATGCATGTTCCCATTCACACATGGATATGTATGCACACATGGACATTCACATGAAAAGAAGAAAAATTTCATCTGGCTTCTCAGTTTAAACCTAAAAAGATGTCAAACATCAATAATTTATTTATCCAAAGAGAAATATATTAGCACATTACAATTTTTTGTAATCACCAAATCTCTGAAAACATTACAAGCCACAACTGATTCATGTGTGTGTCCATCTGTCTGTCAGTCTGTCTGTCACTGATTATGGAAGCGAGACCTGACATATATTGAATGCGTTCTCTGACATTGAGTTATGCAACCTCAGCTCCAAAATTTTGTTCTTAGTTGGCATCAGATGCCCAGGTTTTCTTCCTCAAAAACAGTGAAGCTCAGAGTCAGAGAAGGCTCAGTGGTTAAGAGCAGTCCTTCCTCTTTTTATTTATTTATTTATTAAAGATTTCTGCCTTCTCCCTGCCACCACTTCCCATTTCCCTCCCCCTCCCCCATCAAGTTCCCCTCCCTCATCATCCCTAAGAGTAATCCGGGTTCCCTGCCCTATGGGAAGTCCAAGGACCACCCACCTCCATCCAGGTCTAGTAAGGTGAGCATCCAAACTGCCTAGGCTCCCACAAAGCCAGTACGTGCAGTAGGATCAAAAACCCATTGCCATTGTTCTTGAGTTCTCAGTAGTCCTCATTGTCCGCTATGTTCAGCGAGTCCGGTTTTATCCCATGCTTTTTCAGACCCGGGCCAGCTGGCCTTGGTGAGTTCCCGATAGAACATCCCCATTGTCTCAGTGTGTGGGTGCACCCCTCGCGGTCCTGAGTTCCTTGCTCGTGCTCTGTCTCCTGCTCTTGATTTGGACCTTGAGATTTCAGTCCGGTGCTCCAATGTGGGTCTCTGTCTCTGTCTCCTTTCAGTCCTTCCTCTTAAATAGGATCCAAGTGTAGTTTATATAGCACAATGGGAGTCTCACAACCACCAGCAAATCCAGATCCAGTATTTCCAATGCCATTTTGGGCCTGCATCTATACTCCCCTCAACACATGACATTCATACGTGTGTGTGTACACACAAACACACACACAGACACACACATACACACACACAGCATAGGAACTTTGAAACAAAAATAAGCAGCACAGATCAAGGAAGTCCAACAACACCCACCTAGCAGTGCAGCCACAAGCACGCCTTAGGTACAGGTGGGTAGGAAACAAGCAAAGGCTCAGAGAGAACCTAAGGGATGAAAAGACAGCTTCATTGCGGTTGCTGATATGAAGTCAGACTTTGTGATTTATGTATTTTATCCCCATTCACAACATTAAGGAGGAGCTGGTGAGATGACTCAGCAGGTAAGAGCATGCCTTGCTTTTACAGAGGGCCCACGTTCATTTCCAACCACCCACACTGTATGCTGTTAATCGGCTGTAGCTGCAGCTCCAGTGAATCTAATGCCCTTGCACGACACTAATGCCTTGGCATGACCCTCACAAGCACATGGACACATAGACACACAAGCACACACACACACACACACACACACACACACACACACACATATATATATATAAAATAAAATAAGATAATATTAAGTAAATGTACCTCAAAAACATAGACTATTTTTCCTGATTTTTAAGACCGGTTTCTCAGTGTATTCTTGGCTGCTTTCTTCCCTCATTCTTCTGCCAGGCATCAGTCAAACATGGCTTTTCCCTCTGTAAACTAGAGATTCTACCTCTAATTTCCAGACCATATGTCTGTGAGGGGATGCCTCTGAACTTCATCATTTCCTATCTGTGACAGTAGTTTCTTCTCTCAGTTTGAATGCTTACAAAACATGCATAAATAATATTAAGGGGAATAGGGAAATTGGTAAGGGGGCTTACCACCCAAGGGTGGGGACCTGAGTTCAATCCCCGGCACCCATGTATGATAATACCATAGTGGCCTGCACTTGTATTCTCCCAGGGCTGGAGAAAAGGAGGCAAGAAGACAGATTTCTGGAGCTTGTTTTCCAGACAATTAAACTGAATTACCAAATCCCATGTTCAGTGAGACCTGAAATCAATGAATAAGGCAGAAAGTGATAGAAGAAGAGATCTAATGTTGGCCTCTGGGTAAGCACACTCACATCCACAGCACACACATACACACACAGAAACAATATTAAAGTAGGGCAATGACAAGGTTGTGAGGTTGAAGAATGAAGATCTTTATACTGTCTCCGTTTTTAGATAAAATTCTTGAGGAAGAAATTCATAGATATTAAACACAGACTTTTAGAAAAAAATAATTGGAGTTTTCAGAATCAAGCACACCAAGCTTCTCACACTGTTCCATTTCCATCTGTCCTCCAAAAATCAATCCTGGCGATCATGTAGCTTTTACACATTTTTCTATGAAAGACTTGAAACTTACAAGTGGGTGCTACCTGCAGGCAAAAGAAACCTCCTTTGATGTTGCTTCTATACTGAGGCTTTGATTTTATTTTCAATAGTCCCGATTTTCAGTTTGGAAACCTGCATAGAGAAAAAGGCAACCCAGGGCACCACTGACTGGTGCCCTGAACTGTTCCCACAGGGCATGGAAGCACAGAGGAAAGAGATGAAGTTTCTGGACATCCTCTCCTATTGAAACCGTTTGTTCCTGAGGACCTGACTAGAGAAAAATGAGGACTGTGACTCATGTGGGCATAGGGAAAAAATAGATCTCTTCTGTCCCTCTGCAGAAACTCTATAGATCAAAGCTCATGAATCATGCACCCTCCATCAGCAATGAGACCCTTAACTCAGTACTTGGTAAGGGCTCAGAGGAGAAGCCATAAGGGTACTGGGTGAAGGGCTTTGTTGCAGACAGCACTAGAGGTGATGACAGTGCTGGAGATGAAACTAGATGCTATTGCCACAGTGGAAGGGGGATGACAGTGGTCCTCTGATAGCTGCGGAAACACAGAGATAATTATGGGAAACTGGTAAAGGGAACCATATTTTCAACAGCACTAGTAGTGCATAAGACACAGACATCATTGCATGGTGGAAGCAATTGTGAGGATGAAGATGTTTTGCTGGTGGCTATGGAGATGTAGAGATAATGGTGATAGATTAGTAATGGGGCCTGTATCAGAAGGAGTACTGGTAGTATACAAGGCATGGAGTGAGGAAAATGTGTGCTAAAATGGACAACAATGATACTAAATTAACTTGTAGATTCTTCTTCAGGTTCTCCTTTCTATACTTATTTCTCCTAATATTTCTAAATATTAATATATTCTAAATGTTTTCACTAAGTTGTATTATCCATAGTTGTTTCTTCTTCTTCTTCTTCTTCTTCTTCTTCTTCTTCTTCTTCTTCTTCTTCTTCTTCTTCTTCTTCTTCTTCTTCTTCTTCTTCTTCTCCTCCTCCTCCTCCTCCTCCTCCTCCTCCTCCTCCTCCTCCTCCTCCTCCTTCTCCTCCCCCTTCTCCTCCTCTTCCCCCCCTCTGTGTGTGTGTTAGTGAGTGTGTGTCTGTGCATGTATGTGCCATTTATGTGTGGAAGGCTTCATGTCTACACATGGACATGTGTGGGGCAGGCAGCATTTGAAGGTGAGAGTCTTACTCTGTTGATTTCCACCTCACATTTTGAAACAGTCTCAGATGGAAACTGGAGTTCATCAATTTGACTATACTGGCTAGTCTGCAAATTACAGGCCTCCTTGTCTCCTTCTCTTCAGCAGTGTTATTACATATAGATAGATATAGATATGGCTTTTTAAGTGGCTTCTTAGATTTAAACTTTGTATTACCACACTTATGAAGTAAACACTTTGCATTGAGACATCTTCCTGGTACCCCAGTTGCAAAAATTCTGTTTTGTTTTGTTTCTTTTTTTTTTAACTTTTCAAATTTGTGTAAGTGACAGTCATGTGTATTGTTGTTGTTGTTGGGGACAAGGAACAGAAATCTCCTCTCAGCTTCTCCCACTCCAAGAATTTTTAGCGAAAATAAAAGAAATCATTTGATTATATTTTTCATACTATTTCTGCTTCAGAAGAAATCTATTGAGGGAAGAAATGCACAATGAGAGATCAAAAGATAACAACGACGGAACAGGCAGTGACAATCACTTTGCCCAGAGAATATTAGCCATTCTGTTTTTAACATGCTGCCCTTTCATTGTGCCTCCATGTTGGCTGAAGAACCTACTGGGGAAAACCTCAGGGCTGGTTTCATTGACAAATATAGATAAGATCAATTACATAAATAAACTTCTCCGGCAAGACTGAAGAATGCTAGCAGAAGAGTCTCAGAGGGGAAAAGAAGGTGAGGACCCTTTTCAGAATCACATCATTATCCAAGCATTTTGCACACAGAGTCCCATAGTGGGTATCAGCAGGGAGTGAAGAACATCCCACCAGCAGTGCAACAAAAGAATAACATCCATTTATCACAACTAAAGTTGTGTTGGAAAAAGAAGTCAGAAATGTTGACATTGCTGAGAAATGTAACTTTTGACACACATTCTCAAAGCATACAGCAAAGTAAATGGGATGTCTATATCATAATCCTGGCCCCCAGAGCACAGGGAGTATCATGGAAGAGGGAGGTGAAAGAAAAAGTGTCTGGAGCCAGAGATGGAATAGGCTAGGACTGTTCTGAAACTTATCTTCCGATAGGACCAGATCATTACATCCTGGAACTCACAAGTACTGTGGCAGCCTTCCCAGGGCTTTCAAAAGATCAAGCAGGCATCATCCCAGCACAAGGGAAAGCAGTTTTGGAAGCTTCACCTCTATCTTAGGCATAGATGCTAAGAATCTAGAGTCCTTTTTCCCCCAGGGATATGACTACCATCATCTGTCCATGCTCCAGTGGCTGGCTCTAAGCCTGTACATCCTCGGGCAGCTCTAACTATGCATAATGGATAATTTTAAAGAAAAAACAGAAGACATGAAGTTAGTAGGGTGACATGGGTCATTTTGGGAGGGAGACAGTGGGAAGGATATGGTCAAAGTATAATGGATGAATGTAAAAAATGCTTCAATTAAGACTTGAGCAAGTGGGATTAAAATATAACATCATTTAAGCCAGCAGTTTGCAAAATTTGGCCTAAAGTCTTTACTAAAATTACTGATTCTCAGGCAGCATCTTTACAGGTTCTGGCTCAAGCTTAGGATAGGGCCAGAAACCTTTTGTTTTCCTAGTTTGATTGCTGTTTTATTTCTGAGACAATGTTCACTACATAGCTCTTGCTGGTTTGGCACTGTGTACACTAGGCAGATCTCCTCAGACTTGTGGAGGTCTTCCTGACCCTTTGCCCCGAGTGCTAAAATACAAGTCACCATGCTTGGCACATTGTACCTTTCTTATTATGTGTGTGTGGGGGGGGGCTTGTGTGTGTGTATGCATGCCTACATGCATGAGATAAAATGTCACATTGAATACCTTGCTTGCAGTTTAGGCTGGTTGGCCATTGACACTGAGATCTGCTTGCTTCTTCTGCCTGGCAATGATATTTCCGGCATATGCCACCACATCCACATTTCTTAAACGGGTTTCAGGGATCTCATTCTGTTCCTTATGCATGTGCTGCACATACATTACAAACTGAGCCACTTCCTCAGTCCACATTTCACCTATAGCCTTTTCCAAGGGAACGTTGTTCAGGCTCTCGAGAAAATCAGTGCATGTTCCGAGCACCAGCATACAGAAAGAATGACATACTTATTTGTCCACAATCATAAACATCTCTGTCACCAGCAGCTATCAAACTAACTAGAAATCACTATGTACAGTCTGATAACAAATTTAACCCTAGGAGGGAACAAGTAAGTGCAAGGGACACATGAGAAACAAAGGCACATACTGTAGGAGAATCTGGAAGAGAGGAGTGGAGCTGGACACTGGGGGAGAAGCCCACAGCCACTTAGGCTGAACAATCAAAATTAAACTGAGATAGAAGCACTTAAGACCCTTTAGAGATAGGGGCTGCCTGAAATTGTGGACTAAGGCTTTCAGGAGATCAAACAAACAAGGACTCAGAGACTAAGTATAAGAGGATAGCGTGGGCTGCGGAGATGGAGCAGTGTGTAAATGCTTGCTGTACAAGCTTGGGGACCCGAGTTTAACTCCCAAGACATCATGTAAAATAAAATCAGGTGCAGTGGTGTGTGCTGCTAAATCTAGCCCTGAGGGGGACAAAGACAGGTGAGTCCCTAGCTCATGGCCCACTCAATCTAGCTGAGACAGTGAACTCCATTTAGGTTCAATAAAAGACCCCTTTCTCAAAAATTAAGGTGCAGAATAACTGAGGACACTTTGAAGGCAGCCTCCGGTCAATACACGTACATGCGTGCATATGCACACACACACACACACACACACACACAGCATTCCATTAATCAGAGATTCCGGGAGTGATAATGGGACCAGTATGAGCGTACCCAGCACCTGAGTACTTGCTACAATTATAAATATGCATACTTCACCCCAAAAGAAACTCTGAGCATGAAGCTCAGCAATCATGCAAAAACAAGTCCCACACCAGGGGAACGTTTTCAAATGAGATGGAACTGCCACCAAGGAAGAGGGCCTGCTTATCCTTCTCTAGGACAATGGCGTTTCTTCACACAGCTACCCAAGTGCTTTTGTTTCAGACGTTTTCAATTCACATAATAAGCTGGTCGTTCCAGTGGCTGTTTCTCAGAAAGAGACAATAATGTTGCCATCTCTTAATGTGTTCACTTACTGGCAAATAGGAAGGCCCTCGTTACACTGAGAGTTGTTTCAGTCCTTGCTGCTTTGCTCAGTTTCAAGGGTATTTGGAGCTGAATATCTGTGTCTTGATACTTAACAGAAAGGGCCTGAGGATGACCTATCAAAGGGAAGCGGCGAGACACTAGCAAAAACCTCAGAACTAAAAGGGACCAGTAAAAACTATAAGCCTTTCCATTTTTCTGAAATGGGTATAAATTTGATCAGTAACTTGGGTCCTCGTTATGATGCCTAATATTGTTAATGATCTATAGTTACCTGGGGCAGAAACTGCTGAGCATGCCTGTGATAAAGTCACAGGCTGAATTATTGAAGTGGGAAGTCTGCGCTGAATGTCAGAGCACCATTCCAGGCTCTGGGTTACTGAACTAAATGAAAAGCAGAAAGCGAGGCTGGTGGCAGTGTTCACCCTTCTGTTCCTGGCTGTGGATGCTACATGACCAGCAACTTTACACTCCTGTCACCATGATACCCCTGCTGTGATGGACCCTCAAATTGTGAGCCAGAATAAGCATTTTTCTTCTTTAATTGGCTTTTGTCAGTTACTGTGTTGCAGAATCAAGTAAAGTAAATGACACTCTGTCTTATCAATTTTAATAAAAATTTAGTCAAGCGACCCTGAGAAATTTTATTCCATTCCAATATTCATGTTAGCCAAGCTATTAACATCACATGCTATTCCCTTGTCCTAAGCTCCATGCCAGGAACACAAATATATAAGAAAAAATTATAACTTCTATCAACAAACTTCTCAGGGAGTTCATTCAACTCATTTAAAATACACTTATTAAAAACAGTCTTTCCCTACATTTCATGTCACTCTGGGTCCTATAGGTTTGAGACACAATAAAAAGAAATAAGTACTTGAGAAAGGTAACAGGAGATGGAGAGAAAAATCCAGTCTGAAGATACTTGTCATGTAAGCATTAGGATCTGAGTTCAGTTCCCCAGAACACACTTTATAGAAGCCAGCATAGTAGAAAGTGCTTGTAATCACATTCTGGGAAAGCAGAGACGCTCAGATTCCTGGACTCACTGGCTGCATCCATGAGTTGAAGAAGAGTGAGAGACTCTTTCTGAAAAGAATAGATGAAGATAGTACCTGAGAACCAACGTTAACCTCTGTCCTGCACATACACACACACAAATACACATGCGTGCATTCATACACACCAAAACACACATACACACGAATTAGGTTTTTTTAAAAAGAAGGAAGTTTATGAGTTGATTCTGTGAGGTATTGGCTAAAGAACAGAGACAGAACAGTGGGAAAGGGACAAAGCAGGGTTGAGCAGTGGGATGCAGTTTAGACTCCTGATCAAAAGCATCCTCCCCCAGGAATAGAGCTTTAACATGAGGGTAGCAGACGTTCCTAGCAGAAAAACAGCAGGTGCAGTGGTTGTCGGTAAAGAATGAATTTGTCTTGTTTAAGAACTAGAAAGGAGGCCTGTGCAGCTAGAGCTTTATAGCAAAGTGATCATAAGGCCGTAGAGAAGTGCAGGCACCGGGTCATATAGGCCTGGCAGGTTATGGAAAATGTTTTATTTTTATCTCAAGGGCTGATGGAAGCTCCGTAGGGCTTTAAACAAAAGGCCGGAATTTGAAAACAAGCACTCTGTTTTGACAAGGATGATCCCAGTTTTATGCTTCTTGGCTAGGCAGATGAGTACATCCACTTTGGTAAGCACATTGGTAGTACCAAGAAAAGCTGGGTACTTAGCTAATCTACACTTACGGCAATTTCTCTCATTTATTAAGGTTTTTATTTATGTGTCTATGAGTGGGTATGAACATGTGAATGCAGTGCCCATGGAGGCCAGAAGAGGAAGTGAGGTCCCCTGGAGCTGGAATTACAGGTGCTTGGCTGTGAGCTACAGATGAAATGTTGGGGGACAAACCTTGGTCTTCTGCAAGATCAACGAGTGTCCTTAACTACTGAGCCATTTCTCCAACCTCTCCTGTTCATTTCATACTGAAATGCATAATGACAGATGCTGGGGTGCAAAGAGAGGGTGATTATAGGAGCACTGTTCACCATACTCCATGCAGCCAGCAACCAGAACAGCTCGAAGAAGTAGACCAGGAGCCAGAGATGTAGCCTGGTGGTTAAAATGCTTACCATGCAAGTGAGAACAGAGTTTCTTTACTTACACACATGCAGAGCAGACATGCATACACACACACACGAGAGAGAGAGGAGAGAGAGAGAGAGAGAGAAAGAGAGAGAGAGAAAGCGGGGGGAAGAAACCTCCAGATGATCCTCATCACACCCACTTGAGCTTTTCCCATAGAGACCCAAGGTATCATGTGGCAGAGGCTTGTCTACAAGCTATAATGATTTGCATTCCCAGGCCAGCCCTGGGACCCCATGAAAAGATTAAACAGTTGTTCTTTTTCATGCCTTTTTAAAGGGTCGCCAGGGGTGATGTGTCACATAGCAACAGGCTCCTGAGAGAATAATGTTAACAAAACCACAAACTTAGACAGCAGTATCTTTAAACTCATACTAAAACTGCCGACTCTAAACTATATGGCCAGAACACATAAATTAGAGAAGTTAGAACATTTATATTATCTATAGACACATATAGAGCCATACAAAATATTAATTAACACAAAATTCAAGCTAAAGACAATATCTTGGACAGGACTTTCAATGGGGATATTTACCTCTTTGCTCCTTGTTACATCTAGTATTCGAATTCTTTTCTCATCTTCACTAACAAGTTAATACAAAAACTTGAACAAGTACTGAATAGGACCTTAATATAATCTGTCATCTAGTCTATATCTGCTAAATGTAGTTTTTCTTTGAGAAGTTTGTGTTTCATAATAAAAAAGATCATTCTAGATTTTGGAAGCAAAAAAAGTGGCTGCAGGAAGGAAATGATTGGGAACTCACTAAAGGAAGAATCTAAAAGGCATTTTAAATTGAGCAATTATTTGGATTATTATTTCATTATCATACCTTTTAACACTAACCAGCATTCCATATTAGTATCATGTACATTTTTTTCTTGGTATGGGCTCTGGGTTAGTAAATACATAATATTAAAAATTTGATGACAAGGAAAGGAGTTATAACTTATTTAGTAATGTGTTTACCAAGCTTGAGGACTTGAGTTTGATCTCCAGAATACATATTTTGAAAACAAATACCTTAAGTGGTGCCTCTTGCTCATAATGTGGAAACTGGCTTACTGGCCAGTTTACCCTACTTTGTGAATTCCCAGTGAGAGGCCCATCTTAAGGGAAGAGAAGGTGAACATTACCTGAGGAATGACACCAAAGATTATTCCCTGACCTCCAATGCATATGCACATAATGGAGTACATAAAATTATACACACACCAAAACTGTTGGCCAGATTTTTCAGTGATTCAGAACCCTCGCCGGTATGTGAGTATTAAAGGGTTGGGTCACTCCCATGATAATCACAACACTCATAAGAGCAGAGAACTTAGCTGTCCATTAGCAAATGAGAGGACAAGAAAATTGTCTTGCATGTACTCAGGATGACAATGTTTGGCTTTCAAAGTGAAAGAAAGTATCATGTGCACCAAGCTGATTGCAGCTTCAGGACATTGTGTGTGGTGAAATAGCAGGCGCAGACACAAAGGCAGCCTGCTGTTACTTGTGTGAGTGATCTGGGAGTGATTTCGGAGGAGTGCATTGTGGAGGAAAAGGCTTCAGGGTCGAGGACGGAAAGGAAGCGATGGGGAATCATTGTTCAAACAGTAAAAGCTGTGACGTACACAGAAAAATAAGTTTGAAGTTCTATCCCACAGCAGGTGACCGGAATCAATAATCATGCATATTTAAAGTAAGAAACATTGATTTAAAATTTCTTGAAGATGTGCTCCAAAGAAGAGATACCTAGGAGCACATATAGGCTTGGGGAAGTGGTGGAAAACACACAGAATGCTGACAATAGGACTTTTGTCTTCCTTAAATCGAATAAATAAATCTATTTTGACTGGCACATAATAATTATGCATATTAAGTAGAGTGTGATGTCCTGATTCATGAATAGACTAGGTAATATTCTAATCAGAGTAATTAGCACATGCATTACTTGAAGCTATTACCATTTCTTTTAAAATATAATTTTATTGTTTTTAAAGAGTTGCATGCATGCACACAGTGTTTTTTGATCATATTCAACCGCACACCTCCCCTGCTCTTCTCAGATTCATCCCTCCCCTTCCACTTCCTACTTAGTTTATATCCTCTCTGTTTTGTAAAATAGTCTGTGGATTGCCAGTTGTGCTGTAAGTATACCCATGACCATGGGGCTGGGGAAGCTGGGTGGAATGAGAGATATTAGTGGTGATCACTGAGTCTGGACTTGAGCTTCCTTATGAAACAACAGTTAGGGGCAGCATTTTTTCTCCCTTTGGACATGTGGTGAGACCATGCTCCCTGCACCTTTTCCCAAGCCTCCAGAGGGGCTATGTGACAGCAATAGCCAGCACGTTGTCAACAAAAGAGGCATTCCCAGGCCACTCATTTCATCATCTATTAAACAGATTCTTTGGAATAAGAAACAGCAGATTTTGAGAAAGGAGATAATCTGCCTACTTTGGCCAGTGACTCAATAAACTGAGCCTCCCCACCCACATAACACTGTTGAACATCTTAGGGGAGGTAAAGATGTAACCATTTCTGGTTTCAACCAAACAAATTTTAGGTATGGTAACATGTCAAGTAATAAATGGTCCATGAGAGGAGGTTCAGAGTAGGAAATGGAACTCCTTCTTATAGATTTCCTCCATGTCTGGACAAGGGTCTGCTTCTGGCACAAACGACTGAAGCCAACTAGATAAGGAGGTCAGCTGCAGAGCACTCTCAACCCTGGCCAATGCTCCTGGAGCATTTGTTGCACTTGAGCTGTGCAGCAAAGAGCAACTCTCAAGAATCACGCGGAGTAAAAGGAGAGGGCTGTGACATGCTGGGGCCTCAGGAACAATGCTTTTGAGTCCTCAGATGAGTTAATATATTGAACAGACATAACACCTTGGTGTTAAGAGTTGCCTTCTAGGGCCTCACAAGGAGACTCAGCTAGAAATATCCTTGCTCTTAATGTACAAAGATCTGAGTTCAAATTTCCAGAACCCACATTAAAAAATCCTGTGTTGTAATACTCTCCTGTGATCCAGGCAGTGGAGAAGCAGCAATATGAGGAGGCTGGAGAGCACCGATAAGCCAATAGATCATATCTGGAAAATAGGTAGAGAGATGGTAGCAGAAGATACTGACTCTCTGTCTTTCACCCTGCACACACGGCGGCGGGGGGGGTGTCACTACCACAGTTTGAACATTGGGGTTACAGTGGTCATATTTGAAACAATTGAACAAGAGTAGAGTGATTGAATTATGATATTAGCATTTATTTGATAATAGTATCTAGTTAGAATAAAAATGCAAAGAATCTGATAGCTCTCCTAAATCTCTTGCTGAGAACACAACAACTTAATGTGCAGGAAGAGAAAAAGAACTGAATTATACGGTTGACCTGCAGCATCTGCAGTGGCAAGTAAGATTCGGAAATTTTATTATTTGACTCAGAAAAGGAAAGCAGATCTGAAAATGTACATACGTCAGAACTGAGGGCTGAGGAGATGGTTCAAGTGAATAATGCAATTGTCTTATGAGCAGAGGGTGTGAGTTCAAGTTCCAGAAGACACGTAGCACACCCATCTGGGAGGTAAGAGGCAGAGACATGAGAGCTCTGGAGACTGGAAACACACACACGCACCCGCACACACACACACACACACCTTACACACCCAGAGACTGTCTCAAACAAGAAATAAAAAAAACAATACCAAAACCTGATTTTTTTCCTCTGACTTCCACATATGTGCAAACACAAGCCATACACACACACAAGCCACACACATACACACACAAACACATACTGAAGCAACTTTCAAATTCTTCAATTCCAGGTTTTCTTCATTTCATTTATTTCTCCTCAGAGCCCATCAATCTAAAACTTAGGTCCAGTCACATTTAATTTTTATCCACAACACTCCTGCCAGGAGCCCAGCTGTGAGATTGCTATTCTGGCTATTAGATGCCTAAATGTTCTGTGGACTATTCTAGATCACGAAGAGAGCAGGTAATAGAGAGGACACAATCCTACTAATGAGGTGATATTTATAGGTTTTATTTTCATTACAAGAGGATAATTACCTGCTTTGTGGACCCAGCTCTGATCTAGCAGGGTGTAGGGCTATATTTAGTGACACACATGACAGGGCAGAAGAAGTCGTTTGGGGGATGCAATCAAGCCACATTTACATATTTTAAAAGTTTAAATGCTTTCATCCCTTATTATTACCTATATTTATCCATGACCTCTCCTTTTAAATTGAAAGTAGTAGCCCGTTCTATAACCTGTTACTTGAATATATTCCCAACTACAAGTTTGATACATATGATACACAGTAACTTAACTTTTTTTTGAGTTACTAAAATTATCTGTCTTTTCTGGGTTGACACCTGAAATGGGAAATGAGGAAGGCCAGAGGTGGGAAAGACGGTTTAGTGCTCAAGAGAGGTTACTGCTCCTCCAAACCTGAGTTTGGTCTCCAGCAACTATGCATTGGCTGCCTGTAATGCTTCCTCCATGGATCCATTTCCCTCTTCTGGCCGTTGAGGGTACCTGAACGCACGTGACACATTCAAACACATACATATAACTGAGAATACAGAAAACTTTGAGCCAATTATGGGACATCTTTAATTTTTTATTCTTAACTCTGTCTTAGTGTGTGGAGTTAAAGACCCTGAGTGAGGTGGAAATATTTGAAGTCAAGTTTAAAGATTGCTCACACAACAATGCAATTTGGAAGTTGGTGAGCAAGATCCACACAGGCGAGGGTTCCTGTTCAAGATAGCTCAACCGTTTGTCCTTATTCTACAAGCATCTAGTACTGTGAGACAATGACAGAAAAATAGAGAAACCATGAGATGTTACGTAACTGGAATGTTTCTGAGACTGTTCTTTGTAGCAAATTAAACAAAGCATCCCAACTTTCTCTGTTTTCTTTCATTCTGATGAAGACAGAGACTTGGGGCTACACATGCCGGGAATATATTGCAGCCTATCTCTATATATCATCTTATTTGCAATTTACAACCAATCTCTATAGTGCAGGTGTGATCTTCACAACTTCATCCATTAACAATCCGAACCTCAGAGAGGTTGGAGGCGAATTCAGACTTCACACTCAAAAACAAAGATTGTTAGTTCATGCTTCTCTTCACTCCACAGTGATATGCTGAAGTCCAGGTGGGTCTGCTCTAACCACCTGTTGTTCCTCCTCCTTCATAGACTTGGAAAAAGAAGAAAGAACTCAGTGCGTAAAGGTTATACCTTGTGAGCATGAGAATCTGAGTTTGATCTCTAGCATACACATAACCAGTGAAGCATGGTGGGGCACTTTTGTAATACAGCCGAGGTTGAGACAGGAGGATGCCTGGGACTCGTTGGCTGCAGAGCCTAGCCTACTTAGTGAGCTACATCCAGTTCAGGGAGAGACACTGTCTGAAAAGTAAAAACGAATGGTTCCTGAAGACTAAATCTTGAGGTTTCTCTGGCGTCTCCATGCCTGTACATATATATGTGCATTCCACCCATCTCTTCCCACGCACACACACAAAGAACCTGGAATAAGAACAGACACTTTTCCTGTCTTCCTGTGCTTGGAGGATAAAATGTGGGAAATGGGTGCACAGATTTCATTCCCTCTAGAAGTGCAGCATCTATTAACTGTGCCTTCCATTGTGTGATGATAAACCATGTGTGTGATCTTGAGTACTGAGGGTCTTCATAGGCCTGTTTCTGCCTTCCTCATGAGACTCTTGTTCTCATCCTTTTGCTGGCTATGCCCTCATGTTCCTAGCATGGAAGGTGCCTGTTCTTTTTTCTCTGAGATGTGTCTGCATCCGGAAAGCTGACTGAAATAAGTATGCAATATCAGCATTCTGATGCAAAGAAATGATTTCCTCAGAATCACAACAGATGATTTACATATTTCTCTTGATAATTGATTATTTCCCTACATTCTATTACTGACTTCTTTAACTATTGAGACAACTGTGCTGCGAATGGCTCTCTTCTGGACTTGGGTGTCCTTTTCCACATTAGAGATGTTTCCCTTCCAGCTAATCAGACGTTGAAGGTTTTGACCAGTCTTCCCATGTCAGCAGTTCCACTGAATAGTTCATAGCCGGCTATCACAAGCTTGAATCTTGTACTCACACCAGTTATGCATTGTGCTCTCAAGGAATAAACAAGTAAAACACCCAGAGCTCATTTTCTTCGAAGCGTACTGATGGAAAGTGTGTCAAATTGAGCTGTGCGGAATGACAGAGGCTCATAGTCAAGGTTTGGCTTTTCCTCCTCAAAATGCACGACTATCATCTGCCCCATTCAAATTATATTAAATGCAGAGCGATTCAAATATTGCCAGCTGCCAATTTAAATTTCAAATGGAAACCTGCTCATTTGCTGACTCTTCACTCGTTCCTCTGCCTCCCCCCGCCACTTCCCTTTCCAATTTATTTTAAAGCTACTTGATAGGTATTTCTCTTGAGAGAAACCATTCTAAGTGAGTAGTGCCTTTGAGTCAAAAACTGCTTCAAGATTTCTCCCTGGGCAACAGCAATATCTTCTGCTTGCCTGCCACTGGTTATAGACAAAACGTAGATAACGCCAGATTGTATTATAAAAATGAGGGCCCAGCTCTCTAATGGAATTGCTCAGAGGGGAGCGATGCCTTTTCTCTTATTTCTTTGAGTGTAAAAGAAAGAGGAAAAGTGTGGCTGAAGTTCAAGGGAGAATGTAGATGGACTCATAAAAATAGACTTAGCACAGAATGATGTGAACTCTATCTTTGTTGTCTGTGGGTATGTCTGGCCAAAGCCATGTCCTTTGCTATTTCCTTAAGGTGATCAATATGTGCTTTCAAACCTGGAACACGATGGTATGACCCAGTGATCACAGTCACTCTTCTGTCACTTCTGGTTTCTTTCTGTGTGTCATGGTGAAGATGTTGTAACACCCATGCATGCAGACACGGAGACCAGAGGTGGACGTTGGGTATCTTCTCCAATCATTCTCTACTCCATTAGTTGACAGAGGCTGTTTCATTGACACTGAGACTCATTCATTTAGGCTGGCTAGCCAGAAAACCACAGGCTTCGGCCTGTCCCTCTTCACCAGCTTTGAGGTTACAGATGCATGCCACTATGTTTAGTTTTTACATGAATGATAGGAATCCGGACTCAGGTACTCATGTTGGCATGGCAAATATTTCACCCACTAAATCTTTGCCCCAGCTCCTTTATCTAATTCCGTTTTGGAAAATGACCTGTACATGATATGTAAATGTGTTACATATAGCCTGGAAAGAGGTTGGTTTTAGAAAGAATGTGATTGTGGTAGACACAATCTGACTTTCAAAGTAGACGACAAATATGACCCCCCAACCGCTCGTTTCCCTGTGGTGTTTATTCCTCGATATAAATGCTACCATTTCAAGTATAGAATATTGAGATGGACACAAGCAAATTTTAAGTTTTAGGGAGATGAAATTTCACAAAAGGACACACCCATGTAGCCAGCACCCAGAACAGCAGGCAGGACTTTGTGATAATTCCAGTAGCTTTCTTGTGCAAACTCTCTATGATTCTGCAAATATCTCAAATGAAAGTAGGTCCAGCCCAGTCCCCACCTTCCAACACTCCATTTTAGCTTCATGAGTTATTGGCTTTGATGTCAATGCAATTACATAACATTTAGCATCTGGCAATTTCCAGGCTTTATTCACAGCACAGGTACAAAATGGGGATGGAAATGATTCTTTCTGGCTTTCATATGAGACATTGTATGACATACACCTTAATTATATGCATGTCTACCTGCTTTCCTTGCTCTCGCTCCCTCCTGTCCTTCCCTTCATCTTCCCTTCCTCTTCCTCATCTTTCTTTCACTGCTGGCTGGGTTTTAAAAAGCTGAATTTGTACGGGCTGGAAGAATGACTCAGCAGTAAAGAGCACTGATTGTTCTTCCAGAGGACTTTGGTTTAATTTCCAACAACACCCATATGATGGCTCACAAACACCCATAACCCCAGTTCCAGGGGATCTGACACTTTCTTCTGGCCAGAGATACTCTCTCCTGTCTAGTAGATCATGTCCTCACTCTGTTGATTGCTTTCTTTGTTACATAAATCTATATATTTTTTAAAAATAACTGTATGAAATTTTATTTACTTTTTTTTTACTCTAGTCATCTATTATTTTAGGATTCTGTTTGGATTATTTTGTGCATTGTAATATATTGAAGCATTTTCTTAAGCTTTCTTTCAATAATATAATATTTCTCTTCTTAGATACAAGTCTTTAATCAACTTTGAGTTGAAATTTAAAACTGATAAAGGATAGAAAATTACTTGGACTCTTCTGCATTTGGATGTTCAATTTCCCCAGTAAGTTTTATTGTTTTCGGTGTTAGTTTCTTTCCTCATCACTGTAACAAAATATCTGACAAAGAGTAACTTAAAGAAGGAAGACCCAATAGTAGCTCCCAGTTGTAGTGTAAAGTCCGTTATATTAGAAAGACATGGAAGCAAGAGTCACACACACACAGCCAGGAAGCATGGAGTCAAATGGTTGTGTTTAACACCCTTTCTATTTTTTTTTATTAAATCCAGGACCCCAATAAATGGAATTATGTTTCCTATGCTTAAGGTGAATCTTCCTACCTCAACTAATCTAATCTAGAAACTCCCTCAGAGCCCCAGAGGCTTATGTGTTAGGCAATTCTAGATCCTGTCAACTTGGCAATGTTAATCATCATACTGTCTTTACTCCAGTCTATTTTCTCAGCACTTTAATCTACTCAGTGGGCTGTGAATGTGGAGTTTTACCTCCAGGTGACCTATCCTTTTCCTTAGTCTACTTGTCTTTTTTTTTTTAATGTGGATGTCATACAGATTAGATGAATGCAGTTTTGTAGTATACCTTCAAGTCAGCACAAGACTTCTTGATTTGTTGTTTTTATTAAAGATCATTTTGGCTGTTCACGGCTTTTTAAAGAATTCTATACAAAATTTCTGATTTCTTTTTCCTAAGTCTGTGAAGAAAATTATTGATGTTTTGATGAAGATTATGCCAAGGCTGTGACTGCTTTGGAGCAATACAATCATTTAAGCAACACTAATTCCCTAACCTGTGAACACTGAATGTCTTTCTAGTTTTTGTAGCCTCTGCAATTTATTTCACACCATTCTCATGGTGGTATTTTTTCTTCTCCTCTATTAAATATATCCCAAAGCATATTTTGTAAATGGCCTTGGGTGTGTTCCTTCTGTTTTCTGGATTTCAATGTGCTCCTCTGTTTTTCTATTTTGTTGCTCTTTATATTCCAGATAATGATTCCGAGAAATTTTCCAAATGATCTCCTAAGAAATACTGTTGCCTGGCTGTGTTTTTATTTATTGGCTGTTTCCTTTTTCTTTCACACAGATGTACTTTTTAAAGTTCTAATATTACTTAGCATGGTTGACTGATATTAAAGAAAAATAGTCTGAAAGATCACAATATTTTAATAACTTCTAAACAATCACCTAGAAGTAAATGGAAAAGTTAACATTGAACCACGATAACCCCAAAGTACAAGAAGAAGTCCCTAAATCCTTGACAATGCATCAACAGCCTTGCAAAATAATTAGAACTAATTGGAGTCTTGCCACTAAACATTGGAAAACAAATTTATATACAATTTGTGTGTTTCCCTTAGAGCCTCTATTAAAGGAGGTACAAAGTTTAGAAACCCTGGTCTTAACTAATGTAGAGAGTCAAAATTACCTAAGAGACTTAGGAAGCCCTTGGATGTTTTAAACATTAAAGCTGATTTATTATTCTTTGGAAATGTTGGGCTTTTAAACTGACCTTGACTTGCCTTTGTTTCTCATTATTTTAAATATCCAGATATATGAAATGTTTAGTTATGTAGCTCTCTTAATATAGGTCTGATACAGCTAGCTAAACCTCTGGGCATCTCTACCTCCACAGCAGCTTCTGCAAGGAGGTGGGGATCTACTAATTTTCAGAAGGTAATTTTTCAGAGAAACTGACTAATTATTAAAACATTGAAAGTGGTATTGCTTTTATCTGGCTAAGTGTCCTCACTGAAGGCAGTTTTGTCAAATTTCTTTATAAAAATAGTCATAAGTAAATCTCTGCACCAGGATCAATTATTTACAGTAAAGAGATGACATATTTCTCCTCAGTGCAAGGAGCAAGATGCTCACAGGAAAGTTGGTTAACCTTGGTTGTCATCTTAACTGGACAACTAAGAGGTCTCTGAATGTGTCCCAAAATGTTTCAGGGTAGGATTAACTGAGGGGGGAAGACCCTCATACTGCACCAAAGACAGAAATACTTCCCATCATTGGCTCTTTACAAAGAAATCTGGGGGAAAAGCTTTTGTTTTTTTCCTGCCTGCCTGCCTTCTCTGGTGAGCACTTTTGCCATTCTGCTCTGATGTCCATCACTGACATCAGAAACGAGCTTCCAATGTGTACCAAAGACCAGCTGCTCTTGAGGAATCTCCCAAGCCTTCCTCGACTGCTTAGGAATGCAGAGCCATCCATCCTTGTGTCCTAAATTTCTACCTGGTTTTCAGCATCTCCAGCATGCAGATGGCCACAGTTGGACTCTCGAACCAAAATCGTGTAAGCCAACCTAATAAACGCCCTTTGCAGCATATACTCATCCCAGCAGCTCTGCTTCACTTGAGAGCACAGACTAATGCAGTACACATATAAAGTATTCATTGTAGGCATGAGATAGTATATTAACAAATAAAAAACAGTGATTAGCACCGAGGGGGAAAGTCTCAATTCAGAGCTCCTGTTGATTTTCCTGCCACATAGGTACTGCGGGATGGCTAGATGCAGCTTTCCTTCCTCAGGACAAGGAGCTCTGCATTGTAACAGCTCCACACTTGGGATTAATGTTATAAATATTGGGACAAGTCCTGAAAAATAAATGTAAAGTTTTGCAAACCAGGACCTGCCATGTAAAAGGCAGGTAACAAAGAGGTATATACCATGTTCTAATAATATCACAGGGCCAAAACACAGACTAAAACATGATTTCAGGAAGGGTCAACATGGTCTGCAGTTATGGGGTAAAAACAGTGACCCACGTGTGTTCCCGCACTGAGGAAAACTGCAGGTGTGCTTGAGATAAGGCCTAGAAGGAATATCCTTCAGGGTAAAATGAGGCCACAGGTTGAAGATGTACAAAAGGAAGCAGATAAGAGGGTAAAGATTTGGTTAGATCATGCAGTTCCTACACGGCTGTCTTCAGTAGTTAGCAAACAATATGTAAACAGCATTAGGAAAAGGAAAAGTGGTTCACTCCCAAAGTAAGCCACAGTCCTGTGACTCTTTCCTTGACCTCCTTCTCAGGTCCCTGCATCGCCATGACTCTGCTGGTCATGGCCGTAGTGATAGATGTCTCCAGCAGGAAATTAGAGCTTCGGTATTCTGCTTTGCTTGTCATCCATCCTACTTATCATTCCCAGGCAAAGTGTGTTCAATGCTGTCAATACAAGCATAATTAAAAACTGCCCCTGGGGGCTGGAGAGAGGACTTCTCCATTAGAGCACTTACTGTTCTTGCTGAGGACCAGAGTTTGGGTGCCTGCACTTGTGTTAGGTGACTGACAATTCCCTGGAACTCCAGTTCTTGGGACTCAGGCTCCCTTGCCTTGCATGAATGGGTGCTGCAGTCATGTGACATAGCACATACTCAGCCACAAGAACATGCACAAAAAAAATGATAAATGAATCTTCTTAAAAACCTGTAATTTTGACTTGAGACCAAAACTGTACTTAAAAATGGAACCCAGCAAGACGCTGTTTGACCTGCGAGTCCTCCTCTAACATGCTCACCTGGTTCCTGCCCACAGTGACATTGGATTCTTTGGAAGGAAAGTTAGGGCCCCAAAGCACAAACTTTTGTTTGAGAATGACGGATACAGAAGTCAGAATATCCTCTTGTAGATAAAGATGCTCTGGCCCTTTCTTTTGGATCCAGACCTTTTTCAAATCATTTTGACAAATGTCTAAAAACTAAATGTTCTTCTTTGTACCTAAACTCCATAGATGTCTCTTTTACCTGCTGCCCTCCCTTGTCATATCAGAAAATAATTTTTGGATCAAGGTAGAAATAAACAAGCATGAACAATGGGACATGGCCCTCTCACCTCTTCTAAACCCGGGATTTCTGTGAAATCTGTATGACAACAAGGGTGAACTTTCACCTCTTCTTTCATTAAAGCCAGATATTGGTGGCTCCTGTTCAAAACCGTGTCTGTGACAGAACCAAAGGAAATTCAGAGCATTATGTCCTGATGAAGGCTTGGGGACTGGACCAAAGTTACAGACAGAGACTAGCATTACAGGTGATGGAGAAGTCAGACAAAGCATTGGGCAAAAGTCTCATCTTCTAGAGAAACTGAAAAGTAAAATGACGCATGAAAGCTCAGTTTTGGAAAGATTACAGTGATTTCAGGTCAATAGAAATATTACAAAATTATCAACTGAGAGTAGATTATAGGGCCTAGTAAGTAAAAGTGCTTGCCATCAAGAGTGTCAACCACAACCAGCATTCAGTCCTTGAGGACCCAAATGTTAGAAGGAGTTGTCTGCTAACCTCCGCATATGCACTGTGGCATGCACATGCACCAAACCCCAAGAAAGATATGCAACATAAGTTTTTAAATTATCGGATGATTTTGAAATATGTTTTTTCCAAAAGATATTCAAATGAACAAGATCAAAACAAAAAGTCAGAATATATTATGTTTGCTCTCAACTTACGAGAAGGCTGAACATACCCATTTGAAGCACTGAAAAGCAGTAGCAAAACCATCTAGTCAAATTTGTAGACTCTGGTTCAAGTAATTGAACACTAAGGAATGAAGTGTGGAATTATTCTCATGCTCTGGCGGTGTAAATCTGCATCAATGCATTCTATACCTGAATCAGTTGCAAATGTACTTTAGGATTGTTTTTATAAAGTTGCTAATTTGATTTGCAATCTCTATAGTACCAAAGAAAATAATTTGAGCCCAAGACATTCAGTGTATTGCTATAACAAATGTTTGAGATCTTTTGTTTTGGATGAGAGGTTTTCTCTTTTGAATGTTGTGTATCCGCAGCCATCGGAACATGGTGGACAAAATGGGAAATCGATTCATGGTTGTTCCTTAAGAGAGTATGTAAATACACATACAATATTCAAGTCTTAGCAGTGGTTCACAGTACGTCTCGCAGGATCCAGCATGACTGAACTCATGGGTGTGATTCTTTACGATGAAAGGTTGAGAAATGCATTCATCTGTTTTCATTACTATAATGAAGTACCCAGGGTGGTCTACTTAATGAAGAAATTCAGCTTGCGGTTTTAAAGGCTAAAAGTCTAAGATTCTAAGGCCTGAGCTAGCTCACAGTAGGCAGTCATAGAAAAGGAGCTCATTGTGAAAACTATTTGTGCTGACATCTGCTACAGGGGAATGGATGGTAGGATTCAAAGGAAGTGCTAGAGTTAAAACAGTGGGGTCAGGAACCAGGATGAGAGACAAAGATGCTTGGGTAGGAGACAGCAAAGCAGACCCAATGAACAACATAAAGACAGACTCTGGGAGACAATGCTAATGTCAGCACACTGGTTGGCTAGCTTCCATGACAACCCTAGAGAGAGCTTGTTCCATTTCAGGAAAAAGTCCTCTGACAATCCCATATAGCTTTTCCCAGGTAGATATCTGGTGATTGTGCCCAATACTCTAGGTCCCCAGGTCATGCTCTACTGGACTTAACAATGCTTTCACACACATTACAGTGACCTAACGACAGGTAACTTATTTGTGCCTCTTAAAGGGTCCATGTCACCTTCTTATCACTAAGCGGGAAAGGAAGATTCCAATAGAGGGATGCTTGTGGGACAAACTAAAAGTCAAACAAAAATCAAAAGAACAAATGGAAGAAACACATTTCTACATGGTTTCTAAGAGCCCTTCCCCCATGGTGGTCACTGAGAATGCATGCAACTCTTGCAGCAGTCAGGTGGGACAAACCTACACGAAATGGTATGCCCCCGAGCACATTAGACATCAACAACTTCACCATTTTATCGTTTGCTAGTCAGACAGACTCATGCTTGTTATAGTAACACTTTGTGATCAACATTTCTACACATTTCTAATTTAGGGGGTTTCTGCTTTTGTGTACTAAGGAGAAATCTTATAAAAATATCTGGATAAATATTAATCAAACGGATCCTGTTTCTTTTCAAAGCAGGCATGCTTCAGAAAGATATATTTATTCAAAGGAGCAATAATCATAATGACTTCATTTTCTCCAGTTATGACCTATCCCAGGTCTTTGTGTAGTCTCTAGTCACAAGTGCAAATAGTGCCCTTGGTGAGTACATTCTAATGATCAGATCAAGGTGCATTTATTTATGACATTTTTTTGTTAATATTAGTTTCTCTTTAATAACTTATGATCAAAACCATAAGCCAAGAAGAAAAGCTAAAGGCAAAAAAAATAGGTCATGTTAACTCACAACTGTCAGTTTCCTTTGTTAACACATACATCTCATGACAACCTGAAAATTTATCAGGATGCTATCAAATGGATGTTGAAATGGGAAATTTGAGTTCAGTATCTAAAAAACTGTTTTAGAATACCCTGATGTTTAGTGTTTTATCATGAGAATTGCTTTGCAATACTTTTATCATTTGCATTTTATCCCTAGACTCACCCTCACTGTCCAAAGAAATGTTGTATAAGTGTTGTGAAACACTCTCCACTGGAATGTTCTAGCCATTTCTACCACACCATCACTGTCTATAGAAATGTTTTGTATGTGTTTGAAACACCCTCCACTGGAACATTCTCCATTCATTTCTTCTCTATTCCCTGGTATGAAACTCAAGTGTGGCTGGAGAGATGGATCAGTGTATAAAGTTCTTGCAAAGCAAGCATGAAAATTGAAATGTGACTCCTTCCAAGCCAGGTAAATATAGATGCCAGATTTGGTTGTACATGTTCATAATTTCACTATGGACCAGAGACAGGATAATTTCTACCAGTTCACAGGCTAGCTAGCCTAGAGTACACAGTGAGGAAAAAAGAGTTCGTGCTTCAATCAATATGGAAAGAAAGAATGAAAACCTACCCAAGATTGCCCTTTGACCTCCACATGTGCACTGTGGTGTATATGCATGTGTCTTCACTCATCCTTTCCCCTCACACACACACACATACACCATGAATCTGCAAGAAGGACTCCAGCTAAGACTCCTAGCAATGATGCATGTGTAGACTGAGATGGCCCTTTCCCGTGATCAGATTGGTAGCCTTCATTTAGTAACTGATGGAAGCAGATGCAGAGACCCATAGCCACACAGTAGGTCAAGCTAGGGGAACCCTGTTAAACAAAAGGAGGGAGGATTGTAGGAGTCAGTGGGGTCAAGAACATCACAAGAAAAATCCACAGAAACAACTAACCTGGCTCATAGGAACTCACAGAGTCTGACTCAATAACCAGGAAGGTTACATGGGACTGACCTAGCCTCTCTACATTCATGTGACAACCTGATCTACATGTGGGACTCCTAACAGTGGAAACAGGGACTGTCCCTAATGCTTTGATTCCCCTCCGTATGCTGGGAATACCATTGGTTAATAAAGAAGCTGCTTTGGGCTTATTACAGCACAGAATATGGCAAAGAAGGAACTCCAAGCAGAAAGAGGAAGAGAGAGTAGGCAGAATCAGAGAGAAATCATATAGCCACCGGAGGAGAAAGACATGAACTGTCAGCCAGAACCTTGCTGGTAAACCATGAGCTTTGTGGTTAAATATAAAATAATAGAAATGGGTTAATTTAAGATATAAAAGCTATCTAGCAATATGTTTAAGTGGTTGGCCAAGCACTGTTTTAAATAATACAGTCTGTGTGATTATTTCCAGTCTGGGTGGCCAGGAATGAATGAGCAGCCTCGGGTCTGTGCAGCCGGAAGAAATGAACAGCCTCCACCTACAATTCCTCACACTGGATTGCCTTTCCCAGCCTTAATACAAGGAGAGGTGCTTAGTCTTATGACAACTTGATATGCCAACCTTTGTTGATATCTATGAGAGGTCTGCCTCTTTCTGAACAGAAGCAGAGGAGAAATGGGTTAAGGAGGGAAGGGAATGGGAGGAGAGGAGGGAGGGGAAAGTAAATAAACAAATTTAACAAAAATAAATAAATTAATTGAATAAGTAAACTAAGAAATAAAACAACCAACAACAGAAACCAAAGTTTTAGAAAATTCCTCAAATATACAAAACGCAGAAAGTCCTCCTCAAATTTATGTAAGTAGTAACAATAGACCAGCGCAGTTGCCTCCGAGGGGCTGCAGGGCCGCAGCTTTCATGAGTGATCCGTCTTGCTGGTTGGGCCGTTCTGTGATGCAGCTGCTTTTGAGTCACCCACACTCTCTAAATAACTGCCACAATACTGCTTCATTAAGACAGGTTTAGTGGAATCATCCCTCGGTCTGCCACTGGCACCTTATCTAGGTTGAATAGATGTGTGTTCACCTCTTCCCCTGAAAAGCCAGACAATACGAGTGTGCAGTCAGCTAACTTGGGCAAGGTCGTGGACAGCACATGACGTGCCTTCACAGTCAGTGCCTGGAACACAACAGGACAGAGTGAGGGAATGAGTTTCTCCACCGTCTTTGAGATTCATTCCTGACCCTGCATTCTTTATTCTGAATCAGAGGCCTCCTGAAGAGTTGCAGCACATGTGCAGAATGGCTTTGGTGTTTAGCATGAGCCCACAAAGGAATTTGAATTTCCTTGATGTCAGGACCTGCAGCACTGCTGCCCTAGGAACAGGATTTTCATGCCTCCACTTTTCAAACTCCTCTCTTCAGTTAAAAATCCCCTTTCCCCTTCCTCATATTCTACACTCACGCTTCCGTCTTTTGTCTGTAACTTTCAATCACTCCTATTGTGCGGGGAGAATCAGCAAGTCCTTTGTGCTGTAGAAATTAATACTCATAAAGTGATATGAGGAGGGAAAGAGCCTCGTTGGATCTATACTTTTGTCTGATAAATATATGTTACAGTAAATTACCTAATTAAACAAGCATAACATGAAAATTAGATGTTTGTTTCTAGGCATCTTTGAAGCAGTAACCACGTTCCTTTCTGTGGTATTTATTATTCCTTCAATTTGCAGAAGCTGACTCATCAGGAATCCCACTCCCTGGCTTTAATTGCAAGCATATCCACTAACTGCTGATGTGGATCTTCTATTGCTGAGCTCTTAAAAAGTGGCAACTTCTTCACATTTTTTTTTCATAATTATGGTGGCTTTATATGGTCAACACCACACCCTAATCAGCCCAGCACTGTTCTCTGATGTGCAGTTTCTAATTTTCATAAATGAGTCTAAGCATCTTAAATGTAAGTGTATGCATGAGTATGAGTGTTTCTGTCCATGTGCACATGAGTGCAGAGGCCAGACAGGGTGTCAGATCCACATACAGCTGGGGGAACAGGCAGTTGTGAGTCACCTGACATGGGAGCTGGAACCTGAATTCAAGTCCTCTGGAAGAGTAGCAAGCATTCTTAACCAGTGAGCCACTGAGTCACATCTCCAGCCTTTGTACAATTTATTTTGATCCTCTCACTTAAAGAAAAAAAACAAAATAGGTGACTGCAATCATATCAACATAAGTAATAGCACAAGTGAATTTTTGAGGTTGCAAGCACAATGTTTGCCACTTAGCTTGTGCTCTCTCATTTACTGATGTCAAGGACGTCCTTTGGAGTGGGGAACAGGTAGCTCAACTGGTACAGTCCTTGCCTTGCACACATTGTGTGGATTCTATTCCAACTAGTCCATAAATCAGGTTTAAATAAAAAAGGCTTTCATGTCCTCTAAAACTAGAGTTAAAGGCAACTGAGAGGCACCCAGCATAGAATCTGGGAAGTGAAGCGGGGTCTCCTGGAAGAGCAGCAAGTGCTCTTATCCTTTGAGATATCTCTCCTGTCCATGATCTAATAAATCTTAAACCTGATGGCTGTGTATCTTTATCAGAAGATTCTGTTCTCAAGATGGTCCCAGGGGCCGTCAAAGAGAAGCCTGGGATAGGCAGGCTAATCTCAGGCCTGCTAAAATGAGTGCTGATTTTCCAAAGATGAAGTGGTGAATCCCCTCTCTCAACAGCGGTTTATCTCACGGTCTCTGTGCCACCTTCTTACTGAACTCCCTTAGCTTCAAGGACAGTGCTGCTCAGAGACCTTAGCTTCTCGAATGCAATGCTTAGGCGCATGGCAGTCTCTGCAAAGGGCCTGTGACATTGTGACAGAACAGCATTGTCCTCTTCATTGGTAAGTCAAGGATGTGTAGGTAAAAATAAGTTTTCTATCCACAAGAGTATTTAAAACTAAGCAAATAATATTTAGTATTGATGAGGGAACTAAGAAAACACATACATAAATAAGTTTCAGAGAATTTCTGGAAATTTATCTACATTCGTTAGATACTGTGGCTAGAAACTGAGAAGGTGGCAACGGTGGCAAACTACCTGGTAGGAAAGCATGAAGACTAAGGTTGGCCTGAGAACGAACTAAAAGTCCAGATCTGGTGGCAGATGTTCATCATCTCAGTGCTGGGCGGGAGGAAACTAGAGGAGCCCTGGGGTGCCTTGACCCGTTCCTCAGTCTCGCTGGTTTGACGACTCCAGTTTCAGGGAGAGATCCTCTCCTAAAAATTCAGGTGGAGAGTGACAGAGGAAAATTCTCAGTGCCAGCCTCTGCCCCCCGCCACGCGTGCGCACACACACACACACACATGTGTACACACATATATACACACACACACAAATACACTCTCAAAAACATTCACATATACACTCACATACATACCCATAGTCACACACATACAAACACACAAACACACTCTCACAAGAGACATAAAACTGTTTTCCATGGATACTAATCCTACTACTGAGTATTCATCCTAAAGAGATTTTTAGGTAGTATTGGTTTATGACCTTTTGATAAAAATTGAGTAAAGGAATTATTAGACAAATATAATCAATATATACATATTATATAAGCATAAGGATGGGTGATGGCATTTCTAAATACATTGTGTTAAGTGCAAATGAAATGTTTCATGGAACTCTCTATGGTACTACTTTGAAGCTTATTGAAAGAAATATCCAAAGATTTTGATTGTCCATGATTTAAATACAGTCACTTTTGCACAGTGTTCAATTTTGATAATTATAGTAGAAGCAAACAACAGAAACTGATACAATATCAGCATACAATTAAACTGTAGGTTTGTATATATTTACAAACATTAGAAACACATATGGAAGACATTCCACCTTGTATTAATAATACCTATTACTGTGTTAAAATTAGATTTACTTTCATTCCTCCAAATTTTATAGTTTTCCTTCAATAAACATGAGCAAATGTGTCATTTAAAAATTAATAACTAAAAAGGACAAATACCCAATGAACAATTTTAACAATTTTAATCTTATTTCCAGAAACCCATAGTTGAAGTACAATACAGTATTTTTTGCTGATCATGACATGATAATACGTGTTATTTGAAAAAGTCATTTCCAGTTATTGTATCTGAATTCGGTAATTACTTTTTCAATAAAGAAACTGAAATCTATTAAAAGCAAAAATGTGAAATAAATTAGCTTTATATCCTGCACTCAATTAAACTATCATAGAAAGAAGGTAATGAATTAAAATAATTTGAGTGGAGGAATAAAGCTTTACAAAGCAGATTTTTAGCACTCTCTAAAATCAATTAATCACCCCCAAGCCAGAAATCCAGAGACACCCCAGCAAAGGTGTAGCAAGCATGTTCAGTTGTAGGGCATGATTTCTGTCTCCAAACCTTACAGACACGTATGCACAGTCACACATACATACACAATGGGCTAGTGACTATCTTCACAGCTGCAAAAATAGCAAGACAAGCTTGTAAGGCAGTGCATTGCCTTCAGTCCCAACCCTAAATAGGCTAAGACAGGAAGAGACCAAGCCTGTTATCCCTTATACAAACAGTCTGGAATGTAAGCCTTGGTCTGTGGCCTCCATCTTTGGAGGCCCAGTGCCTGTGCCCTCCAAGTTGTGACCCCTCCCCAGAGGAGGGTTAAGATGAGCCTGCCAAAATCTTGACCACACCCTCAGTCTATTTAAACTGTTTCCCTGGAAAGTTTCCTTGTGGCCTCTTTTCCTTTCTCCTGGTGGTTGCATTATTGGCCTCAAGGTTCCCCCTCGGGACCACACGGGAGCAAGGGAATCCCATTAAAACTGGATATTTTTTAATTTGGATTGTTGTGATTCGGCTTGATTGGGATTTTTTGTGTTGGCAGAGAGCTCGCATTAGGAGAAATTCCTAACAGTAGGTAAGACAACTCAGGAGGCAAATGTGTTTATTTCCAAGTCTGACTACCTCAGTTCAGTACCTGGGACCCACATTCTGAAAGGAAAAAGTCAAAGCTCACAAGTTGTCTCTGACTTCATTGAGCACACACACACACACTCCACATGCATGTGCACATGTATATGTGCACAAATAAACTTAACAATAAAAAATGTAATTTTTAAAAAAAGGATATGGAAAGGAAAGACCACCCGAGCTATTCCTGGGGCTAAGGGAAAATGAGGAAGGGTGAGAGAGGAGGGGTGTTGTTGAGTACATTTTGATCATGTACGGAAAAGACGGGACAAAACCTGCCATTGGCAACACCTGTGCGCTGCCAGTTTGAGTCTGTTATATTAAGTTACTGGGACCCAGATGAGAGTTCAAGGCTGGGGGATGTCTCTTAGAAACAAACTTATAATAAGACGTTTCCCTGTTTAAAAGTAGCTACATTGTTTTTTGACATTTGGTCTTTTACCAGTTTTCAATCATGTTCTAAAATATTCCTTAAGAGAATCTGAAAAATAGAAGGCTTGCTCATAGTATGTGCATTTGCCACCTTTAAACACGAGGCTACGCTGCAGTACACTGCAAGCCCTGGCTTGGTTTCAGCATGCTTCCCCATCTGGGTAGACACCTTCCTTCCTCTTGCCTCCTGAAGATCACTGGAGCAGAGCAGAGCTTCTGAATTTGTTATCCTTCTACCCTAGAAGGTACAGGATCTACCTCTAGGAGCCCTTGGAAACGTGCCCTTGTAAGCCAGAACGGTGCTCCAAACACAAGCTTGAGTATTTTGGGGTAAATAGAAATTAAGGAGGACTTTTCAAACACTGTCATCTCCAGAAGAGCAGTGTTCTTTTTGAAAAGATTTATTTTATATTCAATCTGGCATATGAGTATTGTTGGTGCATGCAAGTGCTGGTGCATATAGAGACCAGAAGAGGGCGTCAGATCCCCTGGAGATGTAGTTGAAGGATGTACCAGACCCCATATCTGTTGCAAAAGTAGCAAGCACTCCTAACTGCAGAGTCATCTCCTCAGGCCCTAGAACAAGGATTTTGTTTGTTTGGTTGGTTTGATTTGTTTTTCAAGACAGGGATTCTCTGAGACTTTTTGAGCCTGTCCTGGAACTAGCTCTTGTAGACCAGGCTGGCCTCAAACTCACAGAGATCCACCTGCCTATGCCTCCCGAGTGCTGGGATAAAAGATGTGTTAGAACAAATATTCTTACAGCTTATCTCTTTACTGTCGAACTGGAGCAGCTTCTCTGTGAGAATATAGTGCTGTGACAAAGAACGAGAGAAGCGCTGCTTGTGGGCTGAGGCTCTCTCTCACTCTGCAGATAGAAACTGCGATAGTCCAGGAAGGAAAGGAGGCAAGTGAAACCCAGCACAGAGCTCTGCTGATGGAGGGAACTGTGGTTTGGAGAGAATGCTTACTGTCTTCCAGACTAGACAAAGAAAACGGGATTAGTCCCTTCTGCTTTTCCAATGGTCCAGAATGTAGAATTTAGACAACTCCTTAAATGCACATTTTCTTTATAGTTTAGAGCAGTATTTACAGGTCAGTATGGAAAAACTGGACTTCAACCTCATATTAATATAAAGAGAGATTTTTTGTTGAATTTCAAACAAGCCATTAATACTTTAGCTCTGCTTCGCATGTCATCTCTCAAGGACCCATTCTGTTCCTCACTGAACTCCCAGGAACTCATATGCATATGTGTTTGTGTGCAGTTGAATGTATGTGAAGGTATATGTATGTGATGTATGTGTGGAGGTCAAAGAACAAACTTCAATATTGTTCCTCAGACACAGCCTTATAATTGCTTCTCACTGGCCTGGAAAATACCAACTAAACTAGGCTGGGTACCAGTGAGGCCCTGGGACCCTCCTCTCTTGCCTTCCTAGTGCTGGTGTTATAACCAATGCCACCATGCTTGCGGTTTTTGTGAGTTTTTGTTTTGTTTTTGTTTGGTGGGTTTTGTTTGTTTTTGGTTATTCTTGATTTTTTGTTTTTGTTTTATTTGAGCATAGTTTCTAGTGATATAATCCAGGTTCAAACACTTTACTGACTAAGCCATCTCTCCATTTCCTCAGAGAGCACATTTGGGAACACAGGTTGGGGACACAGGTTGGGAGCACAAAAGCTCGTAAGCTGAGACCTGTGGTTTAGCTTTTCTAGTCTAAGGAACTCTCATCTCTGCTATCCCTGGCATCCAGATAGTGTCTAAAGTTCCATCTTCACATGGCTGCCTCTGACCCAGAGGATAGAGGTCAAGCTTATGCTGGAACTCAGAAGTGCAGAGACAGACAAGGGTGCGATAGAGATGCTGGCATCAGCCTCTATAGAAACAGACAGAGGGATGCCTGCCACAATGACAGCAGGGACTCAGATGTCACAGTTCAGAACTGGGCCAAACAGACCAAGTTGGACTTACTGTGTAGCCTCTGAATGTGAACAATGCACTCTTTGTGTGCATTAACCTCATGAATCACACAACACTCGAAAGTATGATTAAAGGAAGGGAGGAAGGGTGAGCAACAATTCACTCGTTTTTATTTTTCAGTGGCCCAATGTCCTATAATCAGGGTGGCTGGAGAGATAGCTTGTCAGATAACACTCAATGAGAAAAATGTGAACTCTTTAGAGGCATCCATGAGATTTTAAACCAAGACTCGGGAAGATATAGAATACAATCGAAGATTAAGGATAGTTGAGAAACTGAGACCACAGCTTTAAGATCTACCTGTCTGGTCCTTCGGGCTTTCTCTTATCCAGCAACGGCCTTGGGGAAGTTGGCAAAGACCTCTTCACCTAAGATTCTTCTCTTTTAAATCAGCGCTCACAACAGAGCCTGCCTCCTACATGGTTGTTAAAGACTAAATATAGTCATGTCTACAGTGTGCTCAGGATGGTCCAAGCAACAAGGTCTATGCCATGGTTATTAACATAAGAACCAAACTCAGAACTGAAAAGATGGCTCATCATGTAGGAGCATTTACTGCTCTTGCAGGAGACCCAAGTTTGGGTCCCAGCACCTTTGTCGGGTGTCTCACAAAATCTGTAATAACACTCTCACTGGGCAGCCAGTGTCACATGCATAGATAGATAGATAGATAGATAGATAGATAGATAGATAGATAGATAGATAGATAGACAGACACATACATACATACATACATACATACATACATACATAATACTTATACACATATATACATAATACATACATGCATGCATAGGTGCATAGATAGATACATAGATAGATGCATAGATAGATACATATGTGCATACATAATACATATGTATATACATAGGCACATAGATAGATACATACATACATAATACATAGATACGTATATACATAGGTACATAGATAGATCGATACATGCATACATAATACATACATACATACATAAGTACATAGGTACATAGATGATAGATAGATAGATAGATAGATAGATAGATAGATAGATAGATAGATAATCTTAAATAAATACCTGCATATCAAAAGGGAATTGAACTCTACCAGATGCTGCCAGATGATCACAGCTTCAAGGTGCAGAGATACCAAGAAGAAACAAAGCTGATATCCAACTCTCACAAGGTCAACGAATGGAGAGCAGATTTCTCGGCTCACCCTTGTTTGAACGACAGAGCACAGTAACGTCACTAATTCCTCCTTACTGCTCAAGTCTCATTGGTATAGCAGTATAAGTCCTATCTCAGTGAAAAAATAACCTGAAACACTCCCTTTTGTAATGCCCTTCTAAAATATGATAGTTCTATAAGCTGTTCTGTGAGGATATTTAAAGCCAATGAAAGAGAAGTTGCCCTTTCTTTTAATATTTATTACATGGGATGTTTTCTAACAGTTTTTACAGAAGTCTCTGAGTAGCCAGCTGTGTGATTACTGATTTGGGGAGAAGGCATCTGACCCCTTTCAGGAATTAAGAAGTTTAGAATTCTAGCATTAGAAATGTAACTTCTTTGAATCAGAAGTATTCCCATGGGAATATCTTTTCGTCATAGTCATTAATTGGGGAGGTTACATAAGGATCTATGTCATATCGTCCCATCCAGTGAGGTATGGATGCTTTAAAATCCCTGGCCTGGAAGACCAATATAAGGGGTGGGAAAGGCTGGAGAGATGCCTTAGTCAGTATAGTACCTGATTTGCAAGCATGAGGACTTGAGTTCAAATCTCTAGCGACCATATACAGGTTGGGCATGATGGTGCACATCTCCAGTCTTAGAGGGGAGAAAAACAGGAGAATGGATGCCTGGAGGTCATTGGCCAGCCCATCTCAGTATATGAATGAGAATCAGTAAGCAACTCTGTCTCAAACTATGATGGAGCATGATGTGATGGAAGATGGCACTAGATGCTAAACTCTGGCCTTTACACCCGAATATGGGTGTATGCACACACACACATGCACGTGCACACTCTCATTTACACACACGAGATAAGATTGTTCCTTTAGTTTTCTTTGAACTGCCAAGGACATTAAAAATAAGTGAGGTGCTCTATGAGGTGACCTTTAGTGAACTACACAACTCCCTGGAACTTGAATTTCAAACACAGAGTGAGAAAGACTCACAGAGAAACAGGAGAAAAAGAAAAAATAAAAACATAAACAAACAAACAAAAAAAAACAACCATATGTCTACATTATCAGGTTATTGAGTACTGCACGCATGCACGCGCGCACACACACACACACACAAAATATAATCGAGTAAGTCCATATACATGCTTCCTGTATGTATGTATGCTTTCTGGGTTGGCTATTTTGGCACTACACAGCCAATTGGTGTATTCTTTTCTGGGGAAGCCACTTCTCCTTCCCTCAGCTTTACACAGTTGACAAAATTCTTTATGTAGGGTTGATGCCTTGTGATTTTTTTTTTTTACTGTTCAGTTTTCAGAAGCTATACTCATAAAATCTCACCAACGTGGCTGCCCAAACTTGAGCTGAACAAGGCTGACAATAATGAACAACAAATTCTTTTAAATAACACATTACACCTATCCTTGGCCATACCAGAGGATGTTAATGTCTGTTGAACAATAAAGACATACAAATTCAACAGAATTTTAAGATTTACTTATTCTTATTTTATGTATACAGTGCTTTCTCTGCAGGTATCTGTGTACCACATGCATGCAGTACCGAAGAAGTCCAGAGGTGAACATCTGATTACCCAGAACTGGAGTTGAGCATGGTTGATTGTAAGAGGAGTAACAACTGAACCACGTGGGTGCTGGAAACCAAACTTAGGTCCTCTGCAAGAAAAGCCAGTACTCTTAACTGCCAAGTCATCCCTCTGCTCCCGTGTAGACCTTAAAACAACAATGTAGACTGAAATGCCCGTTATTGCTGATAAGCCATTGTATGCTATCTTGTTGTCAATGTACTTCTCTTTCACCACCTTTCCCTGTGCTTCAATTAACTTTGTTCTTAGGACTTCTCACTGATGCGATTCTATACCTCCAATAACAGAGGTAAGGTTCTTTCAAATTTTGCTTATATTAGATGGTATAATGTGACTTTTATATTATATCACTAGACTTGTTTAAATCCTTCCTAAACTCGATTTTGCTTAGAGATTTTTGTTCGTTTCCATGATGTGTTTTAATTTTCTTGTAAAGAATTCGGTATATGATTTTGGATCCGTGTCTGTATGTGTAATCAATGCTTTCTCACTTGATCACTGAATCAGCTCCTGGGGGAATGGCTGGTGTGGGGGAGGGATGCCTAGAGGAAAGATGCTGCCTCTGTACCTCACTCTGTATCCTGAAGGCTGAGCTGTATTTTGAAGCTGAGGTCAGAGGAGCCTCACCCTGTGGTCTCTCCACTGACTCCAAAGTGAATTGCATTGTGTGAAATTACTGAAACAAGCTCTTTTGAAAAGGCTGCAATTATTCCCTGGCAAGGCTGCGATATGATAACATTTATTTTAAGGATGCAGTTAACAGAAAATGCTACTATAGAAGCTAGCCACTTAATTGCTTCTTTTGCGTAATCTGTTTACCGTGGCACTGAATGCTCTAAATCTGTAAATGCGACAATAACACTGGAAGAGGAGTTAAGCTGGTCTTGATAGCAACTACTCAATTGACCATTTGATTTGCCTGTTCTCTCTAATGCAACCAATAAAACTCTTATTTTTCTCCTCTACTGAAGTAGGTCATTTTATGTTTTATAAACTTGCTATGCTAACTCTGTGGTCCCCTCGCCTACTTCTCCCTTTCTGGCCATCATCTCCCATACTGACTTTTTTTTAAAAAATTATTTATTTATTTATTTATTAAAGATTTCTGCCTCCTCCCTGCCACTGCCTCCCATTTCCCTCCCCCTCCCCCAATCAAGTCCCCCTCCCTTGTCAGCCCTAAGAGCAATCAGGGTTCCTTGCCTTGTGGGAAGTCCAAGGACCACCCACCTCCATCCAGGTCTAGTAAGGTGAGCATCCAAACTGCCTAGGCTCTCACAAAGCCAGTATGTGCAGTAGGATCAAAAACCCATTGCCATTGTTCTTGAGTTCTCAGTAGTCCTCATTGTCCGCTGTGTTCAGCGAGTCCGGTTTTAACCCCTGTTCTTTCAGACCCAGGTCAGCTGGCCTTGGTGAGTTCCCAATAGAACATCCCCATTGTCTCAGTGTGTGGGTGCACCCCTCACGGTCCTGAGTTCCTTGCTCGTGTTCTCTCTCCTTTTGCTCCTGATTTGGACCTTGAGATTTCAGTCTGGTGCTCCAATGTGGGTCTCTGTCTCTGTCTCCTTTCATCGCCTGATGAAGGTTAATATCCAGGAGGATGTCTATATGTTTTTCTTTGGGTTCACCTTCTTATTTAGCTTCTCTAGGATCATGAATTATAGGCTCAATGTCCTTTATTTATGGCTAGAAACCAAATATGAGTGAGTACATCCCATGTTCCTCTTTTTGGGTCTGGCTTACCTCACTCAGGATAGTCTTTTCTATTTCTGTCCATCTGCATGCAAAATTCAAGAAGTCATTGTTTTTTACTGCTGAGTAGTACTCTAATATGTATATATTCCATACTTTCTTCATCCATTCTTCCATTGAAGGGCATCTAGGTTGTTTCCAGGTTCTGGCTATTACAAACAATGCTGCTATGAACATAGTTGAGCATATACTTTTGTTGTATGATAGGTCATCTCTTGGGTATATTCCCAAGAGTGGTATTGCTGGGTCCAGGGGTAGGTTGATCCCAAATTTCCTGAGAAACCGCCACACTGCTTTCCAAAGTGGTTGCACAAGTTTGCATTGGTTCAGAGGTTAAGAGCACTGGCTGCTCTCCCAAAGGTCCTGAGTTCAATTCCCAGCAACCACATGGTGGCTCATACTGACTTTTTATAGAAGGACCAAGTGGCTGACTGATTGAGTATATCTATGAGTCTGGTCAACATACAGGCTTGATTAACAACATGGGACTGCAGGTTTGGGTGATTCTCTACCCTAGCTCCTCAATAATGCATGTGATAGCCTAACTCCATCACCTGCAGATACTGTACATACGCCCTTCTCTGAATGATGTACTTAGCAACCTCGGACCCCATTTGAATCAGGTAACATTTGTACCCTTGTTGGACAATGAGATAACTTTTTTCTCTCCCAAGAAGAATTAAATGTAGATAGTCAGTATTTAAATTCATTCCTGATATATCTGGGTATAAAGAATGGAAATACCAATGCTATCTGAACTGGTTTGGGGAGAATCATTATAAGGTAAACTGCTCTTTAAGTTCCCTTTTAGGGATAATCCCCAATTTACCATTAAATGACTATGAACAATTGGGCATGCATATGATTAAAGTCAGGTACATTATGGAAAGGGCCATGTACAATAAGAAAATCAATTGTAAGACCTACTCTACTGGTCAAAAGGAGAATGGTGTGGGAGGTCCTTTTGTCTATTTGTTGTTTTTATTGGTTAATAAATAAAGAAACTGCTTTCGGCCAATGACTTAACAGACTATAGCCAGGCTGGAATATAGAGAGAGAGAGTAGGAGGATTCAGGAGAAGCCACATAGCCCTGCCAGAGACAGACGCTGGAGAGATCCTTGCCAGTAAGCCACAGCCACGCATTGATACATATATTAATAGAAACGGGTTAAATTAAGATGTAAGAGCCAATAAAAAGCTAGAGATAGTAGGCTAAGCAGTGATTTAATTAATACAGTTTTGTGTGATTATTTTGGGTGTCTGGGTGGCCAGAAAATGAAGAAACTCTCTCCTACAACAGGAGAAGAATCCTTACCACTTGCTTTAACAAATAAATACTGCCATCTTCTGAACTCCATAAATGGAAGCCTCAAACAATATTCAGGGCTCTGGCGCATCTGGGAGCTACTGATCCTCTCAGGGTTTTCTGATATTTTCTATTCTTTCCTCTTGAATAGACCCTATGCTGTTTTGGTAAATATCTCCAATTACTTGCAAAAGAAGACAAGAACCTGGTAACACCCAACCATAAGTAGCAAGTATATATGTATGTGCATATACCCATATAGCCATATACATGCACACCTGCATTCATACACATGGTAACCCACAGTCATCCTTCAAAGTAAAGCTAACTTGTTCATTGATGTGAACTCCACCAACTTGCTAATTCTACATTACACTTCATTGTTTCTCTCGTTTATAATGTGGAAAGGAAAAATGAGCAACTATGGCCATCATTCAGATAAGGAATTAAAGTGCCATAGAAAATGCACTACTCATACAACTGCAATTTAGTAACTGAAGTCCAGCCTCTTCAGTTGACCTTGGAGAGCAGGGTGATCCTGGGAAGCAACTGACATCATAGAATTCTAGACTTTCATGTGTCAGGGTCACACCATCTTTGGTGCTTTGAGTTGTTCTCAGGGTAGAACAAAGTGATTCATTTGTGAAAGAGACCTAATGAATAAAAAGTTTCTTTTCAAAATGTATATGATTCAAAATTACAAACCTTGTATGTTGTTAATATGCAATATACAGGAAACTGGGAAATCTGGAATGCGTGAGAAGCAAAGTGTTGCAGATTTACTCCTGAATGGCCTTCCTGTCTCCCTCTAAGTATCTGAGAGTTTAGCTGGCTCTGTAGTCTAAGAAGACTTGAGTGAGGAAAGACAGGTGTGGAGATAGAGCTCCTTTCTATGAAGGTCACCTCAGCTGTCTCTGGCAGTTTGCATCTTGAATGTTCCTCAAGCCCAGGTGTTAAAGACCTGGCTCTTTCTAAATGCTGTAGAAAAGGGGAGGAATAATGTAGAGGTGGGGTGTAAGGGGAGTGCTTTAAGTCAAGTGTAGCAGAAGCATTTCATTTGTATTTTAATAAATTATCCTTGCCTGAGGATCAGAAAAGTAAAACAGCTCCATTGGCCAGACTTACAGGCCAGGCAGTAATGGCACATGCTTTAATCACAGTAGCCACACTAGTTTGCCATAGAAACTGGGTGGTAGTGGTGCAAGAACTAGAGAGGATACACAGTCTCATTCTAAGATTCCTGGAGGCAGGATCACCATTTTGCACTGAAGTAGAGGTAAGAGCAAATGACTGTTTTGCTTTTTGGACCTTCAGGTTGAACCTCAATTTCTGTTTCTGAGTTTTTATTATTCATGCTTCAGTTAAGGATTAGGATAACGGGATCTTTCTTCTCTTCTTTTTCACTCCATGGCCATGATGTGAGAGGTTTTGCAAGATTTTGCATTCCCACTATGATCCACAGCCTTGCTATTAGAATCGGGAGCAGACTGCTACCCCAGCCACACCATCAACAGCATCTTCTTTCTTCTATGAGTGGATAGGAAGTGACCTATAAACAATCTTTCTATGATGACCTATTCTCAGGTGCTGGGATCCCAATAGAGAACAGGCCATCAGAGGGCTACCATGGCAACACATCTTGATAGTCCCACTTCTTTCTCTGGAATTTCTTTCCATCACTGTGACCAACATGAATTAGGCAAAGCCACTTATACTGTGGAACAACTCCTTGTTCTTTGAGAACTACTTCATGGACCTGAACCCTCCTCGGAGCCCCTGCTGTACTCTGTCTGTCTGTCTCTACCATACCTCAGTATTTCATCTAATAAAATTATTACCACAACAGACCATTTGCCTCAGTGTCTCCCCTGAGCCTCATTCAATTTTCCTTCCTGATACTGTGATAAAAACACTATGACCAAGAGCAATTAAGAGAAGAAGATTGTTTATTTGGCAAACACACCCAGGTTACACTCCAACCATTCTAAGCTTTCCATAGTCCACTGAAGGAAGTCAGACCAGGAACTTCATGAAGTAAGAACCAAAGCAGAAGCCAAGGAAGGACACTCCTTGCTTGCTTCTTTTCTCAGTCACACTTAGCTAAATTAGTCAGGTCTACTTAACTAGGATGATACCATCTACCATAGGCTGAGTTCTCCCACATAAATTGGGAATAAAGATGATCTCCCAAAGGCTAGTCTGATGCTGCCAATCTAACAACCAAACACCTCCAGATGACTCTAGATTGGGTAAACTTAGAAGATGAAGCTACCTAGAATAGACCCCAAATCTAAGACCTTTCATTTGCCATAGACTCCCAAATAAGCGAATCAGCCCTCCAAAACAGTGAACCTAAAATCAGTGTCATGTGCAAACTAAGCGTCTTAGATATGCATTATGACAATGAAGGATTAAGAAGTATAACATGAGGGCCTGCTTGTTGGGGTTTCTGTCCTGCTCAATTTCCACAGCCAGCAAGTTCCAAAGAAAATCACACAGAGGTCTCCATAAGATTATAAACTGATTGGCCCATTAGCTCAGGCTACTTATTAGCTCTTGTAGCTTATATTAACCCATTAGTCTTATCTATGTTAGGCACATGGCTCATTACCTTTTTCAGCAGGATAGGTCACATTCTGCTTTTTCATTGGTCTTGGCAGGACTGCCTAAAAAGCTTCCTTCTTCCTAGAATACTCACATTCTACTTGCCCGTCCTATACTTCCTGCCTGGCTACTGCCTAATCAGCATTTATTTAAAATATAATTGACAGAATATAGAACTTTCCTGCACCAGAGAAGCACAACTAGCACATGTTTCTGTGAACGGAAGTTTCCAGAAAGAAGCTACATCTCCCATTTATCATTCTCCAAGGCTGATTAACTGGTAAAACCTTCAGAGATGGTAAAGAGGTTGGGTCCAGAGCCTAATTTCAATTTATCTTGGCCCATTTTTATCACCCTAAACATCCAATTTTAATTTTTTTATCACCTAAAACATCAAATTATTTTCTGTGTTGTAAGAGGAGTTTATCACTAATAAGTAAATTAATCATCAGGTAATTATAAGAAAAGACAAAATTTGCACCTGGGGAGATGACTCACATGTTAAAAGAGCTCTGATGCTATTGAAGAGGACCCAACTGTTGTTCCCAGCACGTACATCAGGAAGCTCACAGCTTCCTATAATTCAAATCCAGGGGATGTAGCGTCCGATTCTGGATGCTTCAGTCACGGCACACACTTTGTGCATGTGTAAACAAGTGGGCACACACACATATAAAGAACTATGAAAAATAAATACAAACTTTCAAAAGATGAAGTTTTATATTAAAAACTAAGTAAATGGATTGATTTTAGTGTGTCTTGAAACAAAATCTTTGCCAGTACCCTAAAGTCGTCAGAAGATGATTCAAGTCTTAGAATATAGTTCATTGGTAGAAAACTTGGTTGTCTTGCACAGGTGAGACCTCCATTCAATTCCTAGCACTACAGAGAAACAAGCAAACTAACTAACATGACATAACTCAAAATTTAAGACCAGAAAATAATTTCAGTTGGTACTGAATTTCAGTCTTCCAAATTTTTCAGTACATACACACATGTGAAAATAGAGAGAGAAAAAATGTTAAAAATGTAATTTCAAAAGAAATCAGACCAGGCAGTATGGTGCACACCTTTAATACCAACACTTAGGAGGCAGAGGCAGGCAGATCACAGTGAGTTCAAGGCCAGCCTGGTGCACAAAGTGAGTTTCATAGCAGCCAGGAGTGTTACACAGAGAAACCCTGTCTTGAAAAAACAACAAACAAAAAAAGAAAAGAGAGAGAGAGAGAGAGAGAGAGAGAGGGAGGAAGGGATAGAAGGGAATGAGAGGGGAAGAAAGAAAAGAAAAGAAAAGAAAAGAAAAGAAAAGAAAAAAAAAGAAAAGAAAAGAGAAAAGAAATTGGTTTGGACCATGTGATGAACATGGTCACAGAGCATCAGAACACCTAAATTTCACAGATGGGATGGCAGTTGGCAGTGCTGGTAACATTCAAGGGTGTTTTAAGATAAACTTAGCACAGTTGTGAGCATATTTTGGCATAATGTGGTCCACAAAGACTATTGCCAAGCATGGCATGATAATACAAGCAATAGGATATGTAGTCGAGTTATGCTGAGATATGAAGAAGGTTTAAGATTAAGACTTCAACATAACTGGATGACATCAAAATTATGAGTGTGTACAGAAAGTTTAACCATGAGTTAAAATGTGGTATGAACTGAGCATATTTACTCCACAACCAAAACAGTCTCTGTTGCCCTAGATCCAAGTTTAGGATCCAGCTTGCTTATAGGAATTCACAGGAATGCTTATCCACACTAGTGCATACATCTAGAAGAGTATTCACATTTGTAAACATAAAAGAACTCTTAAGGAGGTTGTGGTCGCCAATTTTTTCTTTCATATTTAGTTTAATCATTCAGATGAAGAGCATTTTATCTCCAAGTTTGTTTCCAGGAAAGAGTCAAAATCTTATCTTTTGATGAAGAGTCAATGGTTTCTGCTGATAGACACAGTGTCTCTCTACCTACAACAGAGAAGATGTGTAGTCCACAACACTGGGAGATTTGAGCCCCAGAGACACCTGCTTTCCTGGAACAAATAAAGGTCCTGAGCTGAGAAACCATGAGATTTAGCTTGCCACTTAGTACTGAAGCAGTCAAAGGGCCCTTTGTTTTGGTAACATACCTGTGGTGGTTTGAAGAGAATGCCCCCCCATAGTTCAGCCATTTGAATACTAGATGCCCATTTGATGGCAATTTGAAGATGAATCGAAGGTGTGGCCTTGCTGGCAGCAGGATGTCACTAAGAGTGGTCTCTGAGATTTCAAAAGATTCAGGCCTTTCAAGGTCTCTCTCTGATTCCCACGCGTAGCTTGAGATGTGAGCCTTCAGTTCTTTGCTTCCAGCTCTAGCCACCATGCCTGCCTGCTGCCTCACTTCCCCACTATGGTGATGGTGCTGGATCTTTAACCCACTGGAAACTTAGCTTTAAATAAACCCTCCTTCTATATCAAGTTGCATTGATCATGGTATTTTATTGCTGCAATAGAAAAGTAATTAAGATAAAAATCTAATAAAGTGGTAAATAATGTGTATGATATTGTTTAACACACACAAAAGGTCATGAGACTGTTAAATTTTGTATTGCTGAGCTGGAGGGAGCTCAGATTGTATAATGCTTGCCTTGCAAGCATGAGAGCCTGAATCTGATCTCCATAGTTCATGTTAAAAAAAAAAAAAACACCAGATGAGGTTCACACTTGTAATACCAGTGTAGAAGAGGGAAAGAAAGATGGGTACATCCTTCCCAGAATGTTTGATGAATCCAGGCCAACGAGAAAGTCCATTTCAAATTCAAGACACACACACACACACACACACACACACACAATTAGTTTCCATTGTCATTCATTGTCATATTCTTTATTCTGCTAGATCTCTGTGTCAGATGTTAGTTATACATCTTAAAGTCTTTTTAAAATTTTAACCTCAATTTTAAGGCATTGACTGCCTTCTCTCTGAAATTAGTGGAATTGTGACCAACTTAATCCAACAGAATTTAAATTTGTCTAAAAAATTGCCTAAGATTCTTCCAAGTCTGGACCATGCACTGCTCTGTTCAATTGTCCATGATTTCTCTTCTTTAGCATCTGCCAGTTATCTCAAGGGACTCGATGAAACACTCTAAGACCCTGTACTCTAGGTCATATGGCACTAGGCAGAAGCCTTGAATCCTAAATAAGAGATAAGCAACAAAACACTGGGGTTATGGCTATAAAGACTACCTGCTATGACAAATATTTTGTAGTTTAATAAAAATTCTAAAAATTGTGATTCATATGAACCAATCGTATGGCATGCAAATGGAGGTCAAGTCAAGTCGCACAGTATTTTAGCCTTGATAAGACAAAAGCTTTGAAGACACACTGTGTTTTAGCAGCTTTCATTTTATCTTAAAAAGAAGCTCTCGTGTGACCCTGGAAGGCCTCAAATTCATGATGTATCCAAGGATGGCCTTAGCTGTGATCCTCCTGCTTCCACCTCCCAAGTCCTGAGATTATAAGTGCCTACCATGTCACCCAGTTTATGCAGTGCTGCGCAGGGAACCCAGTGCTTCCTTCAGGAGAGACAAGCACTTTACCAACTGAGTTACATCACCAGCTACTGGTTTACATTTTGAAATGATCTTCTTAATTCAAAAGACAGGATATTAGTCAATTACTATGAATCTACCCATCAAAATTGCATAAAGCTATGGCATTCTAGGGATGGTAAAATGTCATCAAGTCTGATAATTTCATTTTGATCCCTGAGACTTATCTGATGGAGAGAAAGAACTGATTCACACAATTTCTCCTCTGTCCTCCACAAGTGAGCTGTAGCATGCACACACATATACACACACACAGGGAGAAGTGGTTGAAATGAACACACAATGAATAAATGTGATAAGAAATAGGAACACATATTCAAAATTTAGGTCAATTAAGATAATAATGGGGATGATGGATGAGGATGATGGGATGATGATTGTGCAATAAACCTACTGAATTTTTTGGCTTCATAATGTACTATATTTAGTTTACTTAATCACCTCACTTCTTTTCAGATTTACTCCTTTTTTAAAGTTGTTGAAACTGAAACTCAGAAAATATTAATTAATAAAAGAATTAGAAAAAATATTGCATTCAGCTCTTCAGATGTTTGACCTTGAAATTTATGTATTAACTCTACTTTATAATTATTTGAGCAGAACCTGTCATGAGATTGTAAGTGGGCAAGAGTCTACTTAAAAAAACCTCTCTAAGCATGCAATTTGATAGAAGGTACCGTAAAGCATCATGGCACTCCAGCTCTGAGAATTTCTATTTAATGATGCCATTTTCATAGAGCCAGGACATTATTCTGCATTTAAAAGATGTAAAGTAGCCATTTAAATATTTACCGCTTTGGGCCTCATATTTATTACATATAGTGGCTTTAAAATGAGGACATAACCATCATTTTACATTTATTCCTCAAGCTCTGTTGTAAAGGGTCTCAGCAAAAGGCAGTTGGCATTTCTGAGATGGCTACTTCTTCCCAAGCAGCTCAATCTATCCAACCATCCCCCTTCCTTTACTTGAAGCTGATAGATTAGAGAGTGCCACAGTACATGAGAGGGAGGAAAATGAGAGGTGCCAACTTCACAGAACTTTTCCTAGAGGACTGTCATAAATACTATAGACATAAGTCATTCTCAGTGATGACTCCAGAAACCCCACTCACGTGTGTTTATGGGTAACAAGTTCCCAAGGATCATGACTTACCTGTGGACACACGAAAAGTACCAGAAAGCATATAAGTCATCTAAACTTATGGCAGTGTGCCCAGAGCACAGAAATGTAAAATGATATAGGGGTTTGTGGTGGGAAGATGTCTCACTTGGTAAAGTGCCTTGCCATGCAAGCATGAGAACCAAGTTCAGATTCCCAATACCCACATAAAAATGCTGAGCAAACAGCACTGGGGAGATGGAGACAGGAGGATCCCTGCAGTTTACTGGAAAGCCAATAACATCAAATAAGTGAGCCCCAAGTTCAATTAGAGACCTTGTCTCAAAATTTAAGGGAGAAAGCAACGAAGGATGACACATTGACACCCTCTTTATGTGCATAAACATGTACATATGCACCCACACACGTCACACACACACACACACACACACCTAGAGAGACAGTATGCTTGAGTCAGAACTTCTTGATCTCTACTTTGTATTAAAATGTTTGAAAAATAAGGAATAATGTGATTCTTTTAAAGAAAAAATATCCATTTCAAAGAATTTAAGTCCTCAGCTTCTGAATGAAAGGATGTCTTAACATATTGCTTCCCACATTGTAGCAACTACCTTTAATCCAGTAGCAACACCAACAGATCATGAACTACCTTGTATGTCTGTCTGTGTGTGTGTCTCTGAATATAATAGTTATAAAATATAGATTTTACATATATATAATATGTAATCTATAATATTACATATATATATTCAAAATTCCTATTGGTAAGAACTATAACATCTTTTTATGCTTTTGTGAGAAACTTGAAACTGAGTAGGTCTGCACGCCTATTCAGCATGTCCTCTGATGTCACTGCTCTGCCTCCTGATAATCTCAGCTTCTTCCCTGGCACTCTAGCCACCATAGGCATCTCTCGGTGCTACTCACCCCTTCTTCCCCGTCACCCTAGCCATCACAGGCATCTCTCCCTGTTACTCACCCTAGCCATCACAAGCATCTCTCAGTGCTACACCCCTTCCACTTCTGAGTTCTGTTAACTCCACACTGACTCTATGTGACTTAGATGACTGTGACTTGACCACTACATTGAAATTTTCCTGAATTCTTCATCTTTCTAAGTTTCCCTTTCAAATTTTTCTTCTTTAATGTTTGTAACTATCATGGTGCAGACATTACTATCTTAGATGATTTTATGCTGACAAAGAATGGCTTGCAAGGTCTCTTTGTATCTTAACAATAATCTTCTTAAGTCTTCCTGAGCCAGCTCCATCCCACACTGCTATTGTCATTCATTCAGACCCTGAGCCAGCTCCCAAGGAACGTAGGCCTGCTAAGTGAAACAGATGTTCAGACTAGGAAAATCTTAAAATATGGTGAAATATTTTCTGCAACAAAAGAATATTGTAGAAACAGAAGCATCAAAAGGAAAAATAATCAATTATTTGGTGACTAAACCTTGGAGTTGTTTATTTTGACAACGTACATAAAGTTCTGGGACCTTGAGGCTGAGTACAGTCCTTTTCTATTTCTCCCTCCACAATTAAAGCCACTGAAAGAGAGTGAGTGGTTTATTAGCCACAAGTTTGTAACAGAAAATGACAGTGGTCTTTTCCCACGATGCACAGCAGCAGTGGTTGGTATAGAACCCAAGATCTTAGAGAATTTAATGTTCTCTTTATATTCTTTTTGTTCATTCAGATGGGCACACCTTACAATATGTGAGTATCTCCGTGCCCTAATATCAGTTCTGTTGTTGGGGTAAAAGTAACCTGAGCAAGGTAACATCTGTGTGAAAAGAGTTTATTTGGCTTATAATTTCAAGTTACAATCATAATTTCTAGCAGTTAAGGCAAAAGAATACAAGGAGCTAATTGCATCCGATTCAATGAAGAGAAAAAGGAGATCAAACAAATCCTTTCCTGCTTACTTGCTTGGTGGTCTCCTGTCTGTTCAGGAGCTTCTGACCAAGGAACAATACTGCCTACAGTGGGCTGGTTTTCCCACATCCTTTGCCTATCTGGAAAACCACACACAGGCATGTTCATAGGTCAAATGTTGTTTAAAAAAATATTTCTGTTACAGAATATTTGTTTGCCCTGAAAAGATGTGTCTCTGTCTAAGGCACCTCCTGATTAGTTTAATACAGAGCTCTATGGCCAATAGCTAGGCATGAGAAGACAGGCAGGATATCCGGGAAAAGAGAGGAAGAGGAGGGATCCGGGAGTATTATTTCAACAGCAGATTTAGAGCAAGTCAGACGTGCTGAACTAGGAAGAGGTATCTGAGCCATGTGGCAGAATATAGATTAAAAAATATGGGTTGATGAAGTTATAAGAGCTAGTTTAGTTTTCATAATTAATAATAAGTCTCTGGGTCATGATTTGCAGGCTGGTGCTCCAAAGATAGTCCGCCAAGAAAGCTTGCTGCAAATTCTGTCTTAAGACCCTCTTTCCAAGTAGCTCTAGTTTGTGTGTCTAGCCTCAATGTCTCATTTTATTTCTGAAATTTTATCTAATCCTTTGTCTCTATCAAAGGCTGTTTCTGAAACCACTGAGTCTTCCTACCACGACTTCAGAACCTACTTTGTTTTGCATTTATTGAGGAAACACATACCTAGTTACTTCACAACACTCGCCTTCCTTTCTGTTTCAGCTTCCACACATATGGAATTTGCTCTGCTTAAGAGTCATTTCCAAGTAGTCTGGGCCTCTATCACTGTACTATAAATGTGTGTGTGTGTGTGTGTGTGTGTGTGTGTGTGTGTGTGTGTGTGTGTGTGAAGCTGGCTGATAGCCAAGGGGATAGCTTTTGGAGGTCTGTGACTGCCTTTCACCTTTTATATTGCTGGTTCCTGAAACACTGTGGGATATATGGATGGTCCTTAACATGTACTTACGAATTGGATTGACTTAATATGACGCCGCTTGACCAAATTCAAAAGCCAGATGACTAGCAAAGGCATTCTAGTTGTTTGAATTTGCCACTGTTTAGAATATGAAAACTCAGCCGGGCAGTGGTGGCGCACGCCTTTAATCCCAGCACTCGGGAGGCAGAGGCAGGCGGATCTCTGTGAGTTCGAGACCAGCCTGGTCTACAGAGCTAGTTCCAGGACAGGCTCCAAAGCCACAGAGAAACCCTGTCTCGAAAAACCAAAAAAGAGCTCTTAAGGTCCAAATGAGGAGCAGAAGGAGGGAGAACATGAGCAAGGAAATCAGGACCACGAGGCGTGCACCCACCCACTGTGACAGTGGAACTGATCTATTGGGAGCTCTCCAAGGCCAGCTGGACTGGGACTGAATAAGCATGGGTTGAAACTGGACTCTCTGAACATGGCGGACAATGAAGGCTGATGAGAAGCCAAGGACAATGGCACTAGGTTTCGATCCTAATACATGAACTGGCTTTGTGGGAGCTTAGCCTGTTTGGATGCTCACCTTCCTGGGCCTGGATGGAAGTGGGAGGACCTTGGTCTTCCTGTAGGGCTGGGAATTTGGACTGCTCTTCAGTATCGAGAGGGAGGGGGAATGGACTGGGGGGAGGAGAAGAGGAGTGGGGATAGGGGAGGGGAGTGGGGGGAGGGGGCAATATGTGGGAGGAGGGGGAGGGAAATGGGAAACGGGGAGCAGTTGGAAATTTTAATTAAAAAAGAATAAAATAAATAAAAAAAAATGAAAACTCACCTGACCCTTTCTCTAATGGAGTCTTTGCTCAGGGTAAGGTCCTTTGAAGCACAGCTCTAGGTGGTAGGTAGAAGGGTTTCCAAGATGTGCAGAAGTATGAAGGAAAGGCTGGTTCTTCAATTGTACACTGCTTCTGTCTATGTAACTTGGAGATTAAGTGGGTCTACCTGGTAAGTTATAGAAACTAAAAATTTCACTGTAAAATTCGTGAGTTTCAGAAATAGAAAGGATTCTCTCTCTTTTGCTCTCACTCTTATCCACTATAAGTTCCGCATGTCTATATAAGGAATATTAGTTATTTTCATTTAAATATTTTCTCTCATTTTGTTCTTCAATAGTTGCACACACACACACACATTGCATTTAGTGGTTTACCTTCTCTCTTATCTCTCCTCCTGATAAATTCTTTGTTTTTCCAAACAAGTATCCTTTCCACACGTCCCCCCACTTTAGTTAGCCACTGAGATTAACTAGGGCCACTTGCATGAGAATGACATAAGCATCTACCTTGAAAATGTATTGACTGGAATTCAAAGTGTAGATTCTCCTGAAATATGTCACAGTCCACTAACCTTTCCTTGGACATATATGATCTAGCCGTCCCATCAGTAGTAAAACAGCAGGAATGATACTAAATTTTGGATACTGCTAAGATTAGGCCAGATGGTACAGGGATAATGCGTACCCTTTGGTTGATCACTGCATATATTACATTATATAACAGTGTTTATAAGTACCCCATGGAGTGCTGAACACAAATTCCCTGAGATTTAATTCCATCACTTACACTTCCTAGTAGTCTTATTTTATGAGATCACTTTATCCAGCTAGTATACATGTTCCTGATCTCTAAAATGGGTTTGATAATAAGCACTACAAATGGTTATTGAGAGATTGGTATTATACACTCATGAAGAACTTAAAGGTTTAGCCCACAGTTGTTAAGAGATAAAGTAGAAAACTGGACCATTTGATCAATGAAGTGATTAAATTTCAGAATTTCAGAAAAAACTGCTTATATTGGGGCTGGAGAGATGACTCAACAGAGAACTTGGTGCCCAGCGTAAGGTACCAAGTTCAGATACCAGAACCTATGTAACAAACTGGAATGATCCCCTGCATGCCTATAAACGTAAAAAAGTATCATGCAGAGACAGGAGCATCTCTGGAGATTTCTGGCTGTCAGAAGAGATGAAAGATGGTAGCTCAGAGAAGTTCCTGTTTCAGAAAAATATCACAGAGAATGACAAAATAGGATAACCATCTCCTTCCTGTGGACTACACATGTGTATGGACAGCCTTATACACACACACACACACATACACACACATACCACACACAACACCACACTCACACACATGCATACACAAACTTACACATACTAAAGAAAACTATTTGACCCTCTAAGCTCCCAAAAGATCTTTTTCTAATTTTCTGAAAGCTTTAGTCTTCCAATGTTAGTCACGTCTTTAACTCACCCATAAGCAAACAATCAATGTGTCTTGTGTGTGTGTGTATTTGTATGTGTGAAATACATGATTATTTTGGTTAGAAGTTATCTTTGGATCAGTGATGCACTCACATCAATTCAAATCTTTGTTCAATATTTTCTATAAATTTCTTGCATTTTCTTCTAAAAATTTTAAGCAACTCTCAGGTTATACATTTATTTTCCTTGAAAACAATACATTAGATTATAATGGACTCTTGACAAGCCTCCTGCATCTTTATCCTATTTTTCCTCTAATAGGCAAGCTTGACTTAAGGTTAATGTTTCATCAGATGTTTAAGCAAGCTGTTCTATTTCAATCATAATGACAAAAGTCAGTCCCTGAATAGCCTGCTTACTGTTAGGCGAGGTTTGTTATGACTACAAATTGTTCAGACTCACAGTAGAGCACCAATTTCACTATCCTCATCTGCTGATTACTGGAAAGAAAGAGCTCTGTGGGGACAGAGATTCTACTTACTCATCTCTGACTTATAGTTCTGGGTGTAGAGTATGACCCATGGTGAGTGTGTTCCATCACTTGGTTTATTTGTTTTTATAGGGGTGTGTGTGTGTGTGTGTTCCCACGGAGGACAGAAGAGTGTATCCCTTTGATGCTGGAGCTGATGTGGCTGTAAGATGCCTGATGTGGGTAATGGAAGCAGAGCTGGGGTGCTGTATGAGAGAAACTAGTGCTCTTAGCTGCTGAGCCACCTTTCTAACCTTAGGTGTGTTAATTAAGACACAGGCACATTTCATTTTTCTCAGCCTGTAGGTTACTGGTGTTTACTTCCTACTTAAGTGTAGTTTTTGTTGTTTATTGATATATGAGTATCTGAAAAACAAGTAGCAAACAGTAGTGAATGTGTCTACTAAAATCACAACTTTGACTTTGGGTGGCTCGTACATAGATTTAAGCCTGTTTTAGATCAAGGTGTTGGTGATCACTTTTATGGAAACTTACTAAGTTTATAGTCTATTTTGTTTTACATGGAAATGCAAGTCTTAGAATTATAAAAAAAAAAAAAAAACAAATGCAAGTATTGGTTTCTGTCTCCAATTTCACAACCCAAAGCAATGATATTAATTCAAATTCCAACTATGTTCAGCAAAGATGCTGGCTACCTTAAGTGGTCATCTAGCCACTACCTAGAATCACTTAGGAAGATCATGACAACACGGTTAGCTCATGTTAGCCTATGGCCGTGTCTGTAGGGGATTATCCTGACCCAGCCCAGTGGAGCTGCACCATCACCTAAGCAAGTATGCTGAACTCTGTAAACATGAATAGAGCTAGCTCAGCGCTAGCAAGCAGACAGCATGGGTGCTTTTCTCTCTCTGCTGTTGTTCATGACTGTGTTGCTCCAAGTCTTGCCTTGACTTTTCCTTACTGATGGATGGAATTATGAGCTAAATATAACCTTTCTTCTTAAACATTGAGTTGGCCAGTGTATTTGTCACAAAGGTATAAATGAAATTAGACCTGCGTTTTTAGGAGTAAGTGAGTGGAAAAGATCATTACATTTTTTCCACAGTGGGTTGTATGAAAACCTACTGTGTGAATCTGCTTTTTAGAGTTTTCTAGGAATAGTTTATAGAAAGCAATAGTCTGTAATTTAAAGTATATACAGATGCATAAACACCAGACTATTTGAGATGATAAACAAATATATGACTTCTAATTGTCCCTATGTCATTTCCAGGCCGTAACATGTGCAGCACTGATTAGACTTTTCAACAGATTTTCCTCCCCAGGAGCATTATACAAACTAGATGATATAGTACCCATCCATTTTGCCTAAAACTTTCTTCATATGTTTCAATTAAATTATCAGTAGGCAATATGAGGTTAAAAGCCATTTCTTACTCCTGGAAGATCCACGATTTCACAGACTCAAAATAGAAATTCTTTCATGAGAATACTAACCAAGTATTATTAAGGACCTGTTCCTATGCAGCTAACAATGAACTGAAAGAAGAAGGGAAGACGAGCACAAGCTGGGAAGAGAAAATGATTAGTGGGAGTGGAGAGGGGACAAGAGAGGGCAATGTCTGTGGGTATGATAAAAACACATTTTGTATGTATGAACATGGCATAATGATACATACTATTTTGCATAACTAATATAGACTAATAAAAAGAAAATTATTTCAAACAACACAATGTTTTATAGAGATACTTTCCATGCCATAAACAGAAAAGATGTATGTCTATATAAGTCAAAAGTAAGTGGATCCCTTTCTGGATTTGAGGCAAAAGTGTAAGTTAATAGATATTTTCTCTGAGTTTTAAAAAAAAGAAACAAAATTTAAAAAGCACATGGGGCCACTATAATAATGATTTTGGTTTTCTCTGCTCTAAGAAATAATTTTACATTTCAACAGAAATGTTAATGTTTCCTCGCATAATTTAAGAATTTAGGGGAAGAATTACAGGGTAAATTAATCAGATTCTGAAACAAAACTTTTTCTTAAAATTCATCTTACTAGATATTCCCTTATTGACTCCTGTAGGGACCTGAGAATAAAGGGATTCCTTGGGGAAGGATTACAAATATTTATCAAATTTTTATTATAAGCTTAGGTTGTGTGCTTCAAAGTTAGATTTTTTAAAAAATTTTATGAGCCTAAATTCAGGTAAAGATTTATCATGTCTAAGGGTTAGAAACCATTTAGGGAAAAGCTCTAAGAATTTAAAAATCCTATGTCCCTTTCCTTCACTCAGTTCAGACCAAGTAGTATAGAAGAAGCATTTTCTGCCCTCTTTAAGATGTAGGCTCTTCCCCTTTTGATACGAAGATCGAATGTTGTGGGTAAAGAACAAGAATTTTTATTTAGACAGGTAAGTAGATATAGGTGACAGATAATAGAAACAGAAGTATATAATGGATACATGATGTAGGTGGGTCATCTGTCTATATGTTACTTTCATTGGTTAATTAATAAAGAAACTGCTTGGCCTTTGATATGACAGCAGCTTAGATAGGCGGAGTAGACAGAACTGAATGCTGGGAGGAAGAAGGCAGTGAGCCAGACGCCATGCCTCTCCTCTCCAGGCAGACGCCATGGCTCTCCTCTCTGAGATGGATGCAGGTTAAGATCTTTCCTGGTAAGTCACCTAGTGGTGCTACACAGATTACTAAATATGGGCTAATCAAGATGTGAGAGTTAGCCAATGGGCCAAGCAGTATTTAAAAGAATACGGTTTCCATGTAATTATTTTGGGTGAAGCTAGTCGTGCGGGAGCTGGGCTGTGGGAAGTGGTCCTCTGCAGCTCCTACAACAGAGTGGCGCCCAGGCAGCTGGGAGCCAGGGCGGCAGAAAAGCAACCCACTGCTCCATACAACAGATAAAGAGAGATGGTAGATACTGAGATAGAGAATATATAGAGAGAGAATAGATAGATAGATAGATAGATAGATAGATAGATAGATAGATAGATAGATAGATACATACATACATACATACATACATACATACATACATAGATACATAGATGATAAATAGACAGATATATGATCGATAGATAGATGATAGACAAATGGATGATTAGGTATATAGATGGTAGATAATGGAGACAGATACAGAAGATAAATTGATAGATAGGTATATCATCTCATATAACACAGGTTGTCCTTGACCTTGCTATGTAACTGATTATTGACCTCAGGTCCTCAGAACACAAACAAAAGCTGAGTAGGTGTGGCACCTCACCTGTAATCCCAAAATGCCAGAGACATAGACACATGAAATCCTTGGAGAATAGCAAGACTAGATGAGTCTGCCACTCCCTTTAAGAACCAGGACTTGCCTCCATATATACAGCACGATGAAGGAAGACAGGTAATGTCAATCTTAAACCTGCACACTTGTTACCTCACATGAATGTTCACTCTCATGCACAGGCAAACATGAATGCTTGCCTGCACCCAGAACACCCATAAATAGAATTAAGAAAACTCTGCAACCCCTAATTTACTAAACCAGCAAAAACCCCAACAACAACTTATGAACACTTGTCCTAATATCCACAGAGAAGAGCAGTCTTCATCCAGCATCAAGGAAACTCCTCTTTGCAAAATACAGAAAACTGCAGCAAACCAAATCATAGAGTTGAGGAGACCAGTTCCAATGGACATATTTACAAAACACTATATCACTTAAGCTTCAGGGAATATTACAGAAGAGGGCTGAAAGACTGTAAGAGCCAGAGGGTCAGGGAGTTCCCTATGAGGCTGTATTTCCAAGTAACATCAGAAGAAACACCCATAAAGTCACAGATATGATTGCCCATATGTGAAGTGAACAAGGATAGTGGCAAAGGATGTGTTAAATTAGATGGGGGAAAATCCACAAGGCCTCAATCATAGATAAAGAATTACAGGCAACTGAGGAAAGCTGGATCAGAAGAGGTGGTCTCCCCAGGGAAAAGAACACCAATAGGTTGCCTGATGTCAAAAGGTTGACCCTGAAAACATAAATACAAATAATATTATACAGATTGGGTAGACTATGTTTATAAGTATATATGTACATGCCCCTATATACCTATATACGTATTGCATACACACATGCCTGCAATCTCAATTAGTGAAAAAAGGTCATGAATTTGAAGGTGATCAGGGAGGAGTATGTGGGAGGATTTGGAGGGAGGAAGGGGAAGGGAGAAATATAATGATATTTTAATATCAAAATAAAAAATACACCAGGAGGTGGTGACGCACACCTTTAATTCTAGTACTCAGGAGGCAGAAGCAGGTGGATCTCTGTGAGTTCGAGACCAGCCTGGTCTACAAGAGCTAGTTCCAGGACAGGCTCCATAGCTACAGAGAAACCCTGTCTCGAAAAACCAAAAACTAAATAAAAATAAAATAAAATACAAAATAGAAAAAAATTAAAAAGAAGAAAAATCAAAGTCCTTCCGGATACCAGACACTACAACATGTTCGCTATCGCTCTCACATTTTCCCCACTTCGTTTTATAAACATGCATTTCCTGCTAAAAGCTTTGAGGAGATGTGGCCAAATTCTGTTTTGTTATGTGTTTTTCTCTCCAAGATTTTTGAATATGTGAGTAGTTCCTGGGAATCCTGATGATGCATGTATGGAAGTGGCCTGAAAATGACAGTAAAACTCCAAGTCTTCAGCAAGATCGACGTCATAGACGCCCCATGCAGTCGCGGGGTGGCGTGCAACTCAGGACCGAGAGCAGAACTCAGGAAGATTTCTGTTTGTCCAGTGTGCTACCTCCCTTCGCAGATGCACAAGCTTGTGAGCACTGATAACCACCACTCAGCCAATGAGAAAGCGACTTGATGTTCGACTGAACTATTTTCATTCACACACACTATCGTTAATTCACCCCATTAACAAAACTGTGCAACCTGCCCCACCCTTTCTACGGTATCCGCATGGTTGTGTGTCTCTTCCCAGCAACTACAGAGATCTTTATCCTAGTATGAAAGTCTTCCCATTTCTCAAAATAAATCAACTACAACATATAATTGGATTTTTTAAAAAAACACATTTTCATTGTTTAAGTAAGCATACAAGGCATCATTATTTTCAAACAAAGTGTAGATTCTCCTCCTTTCAACAATGTTAATAAAATTAACAGACGGTTAGATAAACTGACAGAAGTGAGTAGGCAGAATTTTCAAATCAACAAAACTGGAGAAGTAAAAGTTGTTATTCAACAGATTTAAGTGAAATTTAGAATATCGTTAGAGAAAACTTGACAACTTACACTCTAAGAGCTAGAAAAATGAAAATAAATGGGTGTGCTTCTAAACTCCTGTGATCCACCAAAACTAAAACCAGAACAAACAGAAGTAGCTTAGGTACATATTATTACAAATAATAGCAAAATTAATCAAAAGCATTTTTTCAAAAAATCCAAGGACCAGATAGATTTACTGCTGAATTTTACCAAACTTTTAAAATGTTTAAGTTTCATTCTCTCCATGTGTGTGTGTGTGTGCGTGCGTGCGTGCGTGTGTGTGTGTAATATGAATGTCCTAGTTTTCTATTGCTAGGAGACTCCTGTGCACCTAAGGTCCCCATAAAGGGAATTGAAGTAAGCCATCACAACAAAGCCCTGTATGGCTTGTCTCTTCTTCCTCACTCATCTGTTCCTTGCTGTTCCTCCAGAGACCTAGAGTTCAGTTCCTAGCACTCATTCCAGAAAGTTTTCAAGTGTCTGGAGCTCCAGTTCCAAGAGATCCAGTGACCTCCTCTAGCCTTACAAACACCTAAGCGCGCGCGCACACACACACACACACACACACACACACACATCACTGATTCTTTCTAAATTGAAAGAAAAGTTGCTAACAAAGAATGGTGTTAAGACAAGGTGCATACTCTTGGAACTCCAGCTACTTGGGATCCCAAGGCAGGGAGGCAAGATGATCATGAGCCCTGAGTCACACTTGACAACTTGTAAGAAAAGACCCTGGCATCATGCAATGCACAGCTGGTGTATTTTCAAACCATACTGCTCTGCTCACTGGTGAAGGCTTCCTCACATGCTGAGGAAGGCTGAAGTTGTCCAGCACTGTACAGAAGTGAGATTGAGTGGGTTTCAGTGGGCTAACTGTTTTGGTCAATGATCTAGAACCTCATTCTCCAAACAGTGTACCAGCATATCTAGGAACATCTGTCTTCTTAAGGTACCTGAACTGGATGTACACAATACCAACTCTATCAACAAAATGCCAAGCAAGGTAGGGCATGTCACAGGACTCTTTGCTTTACTTCTGAACTATTAATTTCTGCTAGACTCTAGAAAATGGGAACCCACTATCTCTACATGTCTATCCATTACTGAGCCCACAAGGCTCCGACAGTGACAAACTCATGGTCACAGAGATAGGCCTGGTTGGTTAATCTCAGTGATCCACAAAACAAGATGAATAGACACGAATGTAGAAGAGAGATTAGTGGGGAGTAGGGGCAGCAACAAAGAGGTGGAAACAAAGAGTCCTCATGTGCAAATGTGTCTAAAAGCAAGTGTACTTGACAATCTGCATGTCTCCTTCCCTTCTTAAGTGAGTAAACATGCATGTGCCCATGAGTTCTCGCCCACTTCTGTGTCAGTGTTGAGAACATGTGTGGACTGTTCACCACTGTCAGTGATGGAAAGCTTGATTTCAGCTCTCCTCCTAGCAATAGCTATGTTATCTGTTTTTGGTTATAAGAGCTTTCCAACAAGGTTCACACGATGTTTGTGTTCACTGCCCTTGTTCTCTTGTGTGTACTTCTTCCATGCTCATTTCACATCCTCAAAAACATTTATGTAAACCCCTAAAATGTAAAAAGATGCTTCTTTGAGGAGAGGTGATAGCTACACTTTTCTTTGGGTATATACACACACATACACACACACACACACACAGAGAGAGAGAGAGAGAGAGAGAGAGAGAGAGAGAGAGAGAGAAGGGGGGACATAACAAATATAATTAAAGATAAAGAGATTGTCAACTTGAAGGTGCATGGAAGGCACGGAAGGGGATTGAAGGATGGAAGCTGAGAGAGACTAGAGGGCAAAAAGGGAGAATGAAGTGATGTAATTCTATGTCAATTACGAACACCTTTAAAAGTAAAAATGAAATCGAATAAACTGATTTCTAATGCTACCCATAGCCACTACCTCACTAAAGATCTGGCTTAGGAGAATAAAATTCATTTGAGTAACAAAATAGGAAATATTCAAAACCTCAGGAAATGTTGAGATGTATTGTTATCTTGTTCAGTCTGAAGTTCTCTGGGCAGCCATGGCACTTTCTTTCCCTTTTACAAAGAAAAATACTCTGACTCACTGTTCCCACTACATTAGAATGCTAGGATTCTGCTTGGGGGAACACCTTTGGGGCATCTCCGTGGTAAATTCTCTCAGCAGAGTTGATTTCAAGATGCCAGTTTATTAGCCATTAGCTCTCACACAGTTTCTAAATATTTAAGAAATATCACCTCTTCAATACTGATCCAATCTGACTTCCCAATTCTGACTCATAGCCTTATTCTGCCCCATTTTTCTGCCTTCTTGGGTGGTGATATTTTTTGTTACACCTTCAAATTAATCTTTTAAAAATATAGTATCCTCTAGATTTGCCCTCAACCCATCATTCCAATGGCAAACTGTGTTGGTTTTAGCATGTGACTGTGTGTGTGTGTGTGTATGGGTGTATGTGTATGTCTCTGTGTGTGTATATGCTTATTTGTGTATAAATGCATGTGCTTGCATATGGAGAGCAGAGATTCATGTTGGGTAACTTCTTCAATCCTTTTCAACTTCCTGTTTTTGAGACAGAGTCTCTCATTGAACCTGGAGCTCACTGGTTCATCTATAGTTTCAGTCCAGCAAGCTCCAGGAATCCTTCTGTTTAACTTTTTAGGGCTGATCTTACAGGCATAAGACACCATGCCCAGATCTTTGTAATGTGGGTTCTGAGGATCAAACTCAACCCTTTGGGCTTGTCCAGCAAGCACTTCACTGACTGAGCCATCTCTCTAGACCTTTAATGTATGTATGTCTTACTCTTGTTGCCAAAACAAACAAACAAGAGTCCTCATTTCCTCTGGAATGCATTTAAACTTTCAAGATGATTTCTTATGCTACTCAAGTCCTGGAATATGATTTTTCACTCCAATCTCATCACACCATATTGCTACTAAGCTGGCTTGTCAGGGTGAAATTGATTTGAACACCAAAATATAGAATATTTGAGATTTTATATAAATTTGACATATATCACCACCTTGTTCATTTTGGAGTTTTCCTCTGAAAAACTTCAAGCAAGTTTAAATTATGCTTTATCCTTTAAGTTAGTCCTACAAGGCAGTTAGTGTTAATCACCACCTTGTCAGGATCTGGAGTCACAGAGCAGATAAGCCTCTAAACACACATCTGAGGGATGGGTCAGGCTTCAGGCATGCCTGTGGGCTTTCTCTTGACTGCAGTAGCTGAAATAGTATCTTAGTTCCATTTCTGTTGCTGTGATAAAATACCTGGACAAAAGGCAACTTAGGGGAGGTAAGAATTATTTTAGCTTACAATTTTAGGTTCAAGTCCATTATTGAAGAGGTAGTGAAAGGCAGAAACTTGAAGCAGGCATTCACAGCCACTCATGAGCATAGAGAAATCAAGGCATGTTTACAGCTCACTCACTTATACTAAGCTTCATTTCTCCAAGGCACTGCAGAAGTCCCTGTCTAGAGAACAGTACTGACACCATTGACTGAGTCCTCCGATATCAATTCACTTAAGATCATTTTTTATAGACAAGCCCACAGGCCAATCAAACCCAGATGCTCCATCACTGAGACTCTCATCCCAGGTGGATGGATCAAGTTGACAATTAAAGCTAATCTCCAAAGGTCGGAAGACCTACCCACCTTGAGCAGCACCATTTCCTGACTGGGCACCTGGATGAAATAAAATAGGCAATGCAAGTTGGATACCAGCAAGCTTTGGCCACCCTTGACTTCCTAGTAACTTTAATCTTGAACTGTGAGCCCAAATAACACTGTTCTCCTTTAAGTTGATTGTACCATAGTATTTTGTCATAGCAGCAGGGAAAGAATTATTCCCAAATATGTGGCATCCCAACTCCTAAAACATGTGTGTGATACTTTGTATCTTGTAAGTGGCCTTGCAGACACGATGATGGATTTCTTCTTTAAGACGGGGCAAGACTCTGGAATCTCGAGACTAGTCTCATTTAATGCATCTTGAAATTAAGAGAAGTAGCCTGTACTTTCTGGTCAATGTTAACAGAGGAAAAAGTAAAGCTACTGATTTCCCTATTAGAAGATGGGACCCAGGGGTTATCTGATCAGGCAACCTTATTGAAGAAGAAGAAGGGTATCTCAATATGCTAACAAGGAGATAATGGACATTAAAACCACACCTGTGAGGAACCAAATTATGCCCCAAACCCTGATGAGCAGAAAATGAAGGTTCCCACTGAGGCTTTAGAAAAGGATATAGGACCACTGACGCTTGGCTGCAGCCCACACTGACAGAGAGCTTTTCTGCCATGTATAACTATAAGGAGCGCATTTATGTTCTTTGAGCTGCTAGGTATGTGACAATTGAACTTAAAAACATCAGAAAAAAATTTACAGGTTTCTTCCATCAAATGCTCATGTCCAACACTGAACAATGGCAGGTATTCTTTATAGATTTTCAGTCTGTCCATTCTTCAACTCAGGGCCCACATACCATTCTAAGATATCATTGTGTTTTTTAAGGAATATTTGTGTTCTTATTAAATATGCATGTGTGTATGTGCTTGTCTCTGTGTACATACACCACATGTTTGTGGGTACCCTCAGAGGCCAAATAATACCAGCTCCCCTGAACCAGGAATTACAGACCTTTGAAAGCAATTCCCTGGGTACCAAATGTAGGTCCTCTGGAAGCAAATAATCTTATCCTTTGAATCATCTTCCTACATTCATAAGATATCATTTTCTCTTTTGCTACCCACAAGAATTACTAATTTCATTTTTTCAACCTGTATTCTCCAGTACTCATTCAAGCAATTCATTACCTAGCTTCTTATTAGAACACGGTTGCCTGCCACAGTTTCTAAGAGCAAGGAATTTTGCACTTAGAATGGAAAACATATTCCCATTAAATGTTTTCTTGATTGGTTGGATTCTCAGTGTCTTACGTTGTATTTTAACCTTTCTGCATGGAAGTCATTTCCATTTATTTTGATTCCTTCAGTAGGTGTTGTAGATTGAATATTTGTGATCAGTCAATAATCCTATTTTAAACAGCTAGCTTCCAATGAGATGCTTAGGAGACAGTTAGTGTTACAGGAGGTTGTGAGTGTTGGATCATGCTTACTACCCTAGTAAGAAGAGATATGAGTTGTTGCTTGCTTATTTTCTCTCAGCATCTGTGCACCAAGGCTAGAAGACCACACAGGGGAATGGCAGCCAATCAGGAGCCATCTAAGGCACAAACACACCCTTTAGAGCCTGACATATTGGTGCCCAGTTCTCAGATGACTCCAGAACAGAAGAAAACTACTCTCCTACCATTTCTTTCATATACACTCAGATATTTTGTTGTTACAGTTTGAGTGAACACTACCCTGAAGGTTTGTCATTCAACATTGTCTATGTCTCCAATCAACCAATATGTTCATTTCTCTAACTTCATAGATACCAGTGACTTAAGCTCAAATTCAGAGAACTTCAGTTATATTTAGATATGCTAATATTTATCAGTCCTTTCTGACATACAAAACAATTAATCAGCAATATCTATAGATTTGATTTTTTTCTTGATTTAATATTATTCTTATTCATTCTTTTACAGTTTCATTCATATATATATAATAGGTTATTATCATTTATTATGCCTCTCATTCTTTCTTTCTCTCTCACTACTATTGAATCCATTCTTCCCAAAATGTTGAGTTTAATTAAAGTTGCTTACATAAGTAACATGGGAGGATATTAAACATCAAAAAGATATTATCATTGCTGGTGTCATTTATTTTTAAATATAATAGTCATTATATTGACTTGCAAAATACCTATTTTTTCATGCTCCCCATTCTTATCAAGTCTTTGAAAATCCCTTTCACTTTGAGGGAAATAGCCTTTAGAAATTCCTTTAGTGAAATGCTTTTGTGTTAAAATGTCTTTTGTCTTCTTGCAAATGTCTTTGTTTCTATGTCACTTTTGGGGCTATAATTCTGGATTTCCTTTTTTTCCCCACCTCTAAGGATATTAAAAAGGATATTCTTTTGGCTGCTGACTTGCCTGTTATGATTACTGCTTTTCATTGTCAAGTAAACATAATCTAAAAATTACATGTGAAGAATTATCTATATAAGGTTGGCCTGTGAGCACATCTTTGAGGAATTATCTTGAATGCACTAGTTGAGGTAGAATCACATCCATTGTGGGTAGCATCATTTCCTGAACTTGGGTCCTGAACAGCACACCTGTAGAGAGTAGGATGAACAAAGCAGGCCTGCCTAAATTCACTTCTATCTGCTCCTGACTGTGGAAAGGACTCGCTGCTTCAAGTTCCTTTTTCCTTGTTGTCACCACCACGAAGGTCTTTAACACAGGATTGTGAGCTTAACTATACTCTTTTCCCCGTAAGTTGATTGTCGTCAGGGTATTTTATGACAGCAACATACACAAAACTAAGGCACCTGTCTGTGTTGGAAAAGCTTACTCTCTGCTTAAGGCAATGAAGGGTTCATGAATTGACTCTCAGGGAATACTTTGACAAACACACAGGCATGTACTTATTCTGACAGTTCAAGTGAGATGAGAATGTTTTCTATAACTTATGTGTGTATTTGGCATTCACGGACTTTTCCACATGTTTACATTCTTCTACTCTTCGTATCAAATAATCCATTTCATTCACGATTTTAGGGAAATTACCATACATTTTAATTGTCTTTTACCTTTCAAAGTTTTAATTAAATCGTTTTATTATGTGAGTGGGGGTGCACTTGCAGAGATCAAAAGATAATTTGTGGGAATGAATTCTCCCCTTCTACCATATGGTCCTGGTAGCTGTCAGCCTTGACATCAAGCACCCTTGCACACTGATCCATTTCTGCTGGCCATGCAAAATTTTTCATTTTTATGTCAACTTTTTGTACCAGAGCTTGTGTAGCTCATAAAGATCCCAAAATCACTATGGGACTCAAATTCCAGATCCTCCTGCCTCCAACTCTCAAATGCTGGGATTATGAGCATACACCACCATCTTTCCTAGCTTATTTTTTTTTTTTTGAGACAGGGTTTCTCTGTAGCTTTGGAGCCTGTCCTGGCACTAGCTCTTGTAGACCAGGCTGGCCTCGAACTCACAGAGACCCACCTGCCTCTGCCTCCTGAGTGCTGGGATTAAAGGCGTGCACCACTACCGCCCGGCTTTCCTAGCTTATTGTTTGTGATAATATCTCTTTTCCATTCACTATGTATTCCTCTGAGACAGCAACTCAACCTATCTCAGACCATTCCAATCTATCAACCAAATATTTTATATTATTTAACTCATTTTTGGTTATTTTCTTCAAGTCAAATCTCTTATACTCTTTTAGACTTTGTTGACTCTCCATGAGAAACCTTACCCTTTCTAAGGAGTGGATAGGGGTGGGGGGAAAGGCAAGGCAGGAGTAAGGGAGGGAGTGGGTCTGAGAATATTTATGTAAAATAAAAAAGATTGTATTTAAAATTCTTAATAAAATATTAAATAAATATAAAACAAATAAATTTTATTTCAAAAATGATATGTATTGTAGCCACAGCATATATTTTGTGATTGTCTTTCCAATGTAAACAATGTCTTTCCACTCCATGTAGGTGTTTGTTCAAATTAGTATATTATTCTTCTTGGGTTTATTGACCATTTGTATGTATTTCATCTTTTCAGAACTCTCTGCTCATTTCATTGACCAATTTCTTGGCGTGTATTGTTTGATTTCTTATTTAGTTTTTGAGTCTTCTGTATATTCTAGATATTAACCCCTGAAAAATATACGGCTAGCAAATGTAGGTATTCATCATCAGAAGATGGACAAAGGAAGTGTGGCAATATACATATTATTGCTCTTCTCTCAGACATAAGAAGGAAATTATGTTTATGGAGGAAAATGCTACATCTGGGATTGGTCACATTAAGTGAATTGAGTTAGTCTCAAAACAATGCATAAAATTTTTCTAACTTGTGGGTCCTAGATTTATATAGAGATAAGAAAGTCACATAAACACAGATGTTATGAAAGGAGAACTGTCCACAGAATGAGACTAAATGTGGGGGGGGGCAGGTAAAGGAAGGGAGCCTGGTGTGGGTGAGCTAGGCTGAAAATCCCTCATCTATTTGTATGATAACGGCTCATGTGATCCAGCATGATACAGATTTTATGACATAACTTTGTTTTTATTGCCAAGTATTATTCCATCATATGGCTGTAACAGAACCTACTCAATCACTCATGCTCTGTAGAATATCTAAGTTGCAGCCAGCAAATTTGCCAGCCATGCCTGCATACAGGATTTGGAAAATGTAATCCATTTATCTTGGATAGATTTTCAATATTGTGATAGCTTGGTCAAATAGTAATTGTATTTTAAGTTTCACTAAAAGATAATGAAATTTTTTCTTCAGCAGTTACACTGTTTTACTTTTGTTTTTGTCTGAAATCGGGTCTCAGAATGTGATTTGGGCTTTTCTCCAAGGCATGAGTCTTCTGCTTCCTCTTTCCTAGTACTGTTCCCACACCTCCACACCCTGCTCAACTTCCTCATTTTAAATACAAAGTATTAAAAATTATTTCTATAAAAATCTTCAAAGTTATTGTAAATAAAATTAAATAGAAAATAAAATTACCTTGAAAACTCTTCTATCTTATCAGATTATTCCAGCCATCAACTGGGAAGGCATTCCATATTGAAAGTGCCTCTAGGTCTTTCTTATTAAGCTTAAAATCCCTGCAGCTCAAAAATTGTGGCTTTTCCATACAGCATGTGTCTGCTGCCATTTTGAATGGGGTCAGGTGACTTTTCCACCATCTTGACTGCGAACTAGGTCAGGTAACTAAGTTCTGCCATCATTACTGAGATATTCCCTGCCTGGTTCCCCAGTGTCAACTCTATTACATGAGTGACCTTACCGCCATCTGAGAGCCAGGTCAGATGACCAAGTTCTCCCATCTTTACTGAAGTATACCCTGCCTTGTGCTGCAGTTTACTTATTTTTTTTTTACTAAATTCCTCTTGTTGACTCTGTTGCATGTGTTTTACACAGTGGCATGCCTTTGGTAGGACCCAGCAAGAGCATCCACTTTGCCCAATTCCTGTTCACTCTGTGTATATGTGTGTTCATACATGTAACTTAAATGCACCTATGCTTAATGTTATAATTGTTCATTGCATCTCATTTCAAACTACAAAAAATATGTCTCATGTTTTAAACTGGTATATACTTTTAAGTCTCTTACAAAAATACTTTATATTTAATCCAACCCTATTTAAAATATATTAAGTTTTTCTCTAGTATTGTCAGTTCTGCTGTTAACCTTCTATTGCAAACAGTTTTTTTTTCTGCTGTCTTTTTACAAAAGTAAATTTTACCTGTTAAGAGCCAGTACAGTCAAGCTCAGATCCAGCTATCCAGGCAGATTCTATACTATAGTTACACCTGATCAACAGCCCTCAACTACTCAGAGATCTGAGGAATATGTAAGAAGTTTTGAGAATTCACGGCCCCAATTCCTTTAACCTGTGGTGCCTAACCTCCCACCTCTTTTTATAAAAAAAGTGATGGGAATGTAATGATCTGTTCTGTTTCTTTAAGAGACAAGCCACGCCCACTCACTCACCATCTGCTGAAGCAGGCTGATCTTCTGCTTTCTGCTTGAGTTCCTTCTCTTTTCCATCTCCCTCTCGAAGAGGAAGCTTCTGTGTCTCCCCACTTCTCCCCTTCCCCCTTAGGTCTCTCCCACTCTCTCTCTCCCCCACCCTGCTCTTCTCCCCTTCTCCCTTCCCCCTCCAAAACCCAATGAATAAATATCCAAACTCACTCATGTCTCTGTCTCTTGCCTGCCGCCGCATGTCACCCTGCCCTGGACCAGCCACAGCTCAGGGACCTGCAGCTGTCACTACCTGGGACTGGCTGCTCTCAGGGCCCAATGCCTGCTGCCACATGGTCCACTGCCACCACTCGGGGATCTGCAGGGTTTCTGCTGCCTGCCACCCCTGGAGATCCTGCAGCAATTTTAATGATCCATTTCACTATGATCTGAACTTAAGTCCTCTGCAGGAGCAGTACACACCCTTAAGCTTGGACTGTCTCTCCCTCCAACAGTATTTTAGATTAATCATGCTGAAACCTGGAAAGAAAGTCTTTAACAAACTGATACAATGTTAGTACTTTTTAAGGCACTGAAATAAATGAGAAAGTCCCATCTGCACTTCTAACCATGAAGTAAAGCACCATTAATAAAAGCTCAAAGACAGATATTAGGGTTCAACCTGAAGACCCAAAAAGCAAAGCAGCCAGTCATTGACTCTTACCTAGACATCAGTCCAAAAGTGGCAATCCTATCTCCATGAATCTCACAATGACATTGTGTCTGAGAGCTGTCTCCTCTCATTTTTAGGCTGGAATTAAAGGTGTGCACCATTAGGATTAAAGGCATGTACTGCCTGGTTTCTATGGCAACTAGTGTGGCTATGGGAGTAAAGGTATGTGTTATCACTTGCCTTTAAGGCTGACCAGTGGGGCTATTTTACTCTCTAGTCTTAAAGCAAGCTTTATTTATTAAAATAGAAATAAAATGTCACTATAATGAAGTGGGACTGTCAGCCTGATTTCTCAGTTTCTGTGTCTATGGCAGTAAGTGCTTCAAAATAAGCTTAAATTTCCAAGCTTTGTTCTTTAGACTGTTTCATGTCTGAAGAAGGTACTTAAGAAAATTTTGTTCTCCTAAAAGTCTTTAAGTGTCCATGTTTGAAATTAAGCTCCTAATATGTTTTAAGAGATCTGTAGGAAATTAATTTGTCTTTAAATGTATTGACTTGTTGAGTTTGTGGTCTTACTGAGCTGCCTACAGTGACTTACAACTCATGGTTCTCATTTCTCAGCCTCCTGAATAGCTATGGTTAAAATTGTATACCATCATACTTAGCTGTGAGACATTTTTTTAATTTATAGTAGATATGTCCTTCCTAACAACTCTTCTACCATGTACCAAAATATGGCTGATCTAGTCCTTGTCTCAGAATTTTAGCTCTTAGAACATTTTTTCTATGAGTGTTGGTGTTTTACCAGATGTGTTTCTGTGTACTGTGGGAGTGTCTGCCCCTGGTTCCTATGGAGGCCAGAGGAAACTGGAATTATGGGTGGTTTTTACCCACCACATGGATTCTGGGAACTGAACTCTGGTCCTCTGCAAGAAAAGTGAGTAAAATCTCTCCAGTCCCAAGAATTTTAGTTCTTAATTCATATAACCATCAATGAATGAATGAGTAAACAGTACAGCAAATACATTAATGAAAATTAGTAGATACATTGCTTAAATTATAATCTTGCTGGGTACATTAGGAAAGTCTTTGGACTACCTTGATTGAGAAAGTTTCACTTCAAAAGACTGAATCTGTGGTGTTATCTACTTTTTCTAACACACACACACATACATACAATTTACCACAGTGACAACATGATGACCGCAGTTCAAAAGTGTAAAGTACAATCTTTAGAAGTTGATGATGGTCAGAGGTTGGTGTACTTCTGAAATAATAATAAATCAGAAGAAAGAAAAGAAAAAATGAGTGGTTCTACAAATAACTAACCTCTGGCATAGAGAGAGTTGGTGGCTCCTGATTGAAATGGCTGACCCAATACAGAGAAATTGGAGGAACCATGCTCACTGGAAAGCTTGAGTCTGACCTCTCCCTTCTGCTTCTCGGTCACATTCTAAAAGCCAACTTTCTTGAGGTCACAGTCCACAGCATTGTTTCTTATAACATTCTTACTACAGTCCTACAAATAAAAATCCCTTCTTCACTTGAATCATAATCACAAATCACAAATTTTACTAAAACAGTTATATTGACAGGGACAGATATGGCCAAGATTGTATATTTGCATGGAACTGGCGCCAAATATAAAAAGATTTATAAGACTATGAAATAAAACTTCTTCCCCATTCTATCAGATTGGTGGCTTACTAGCTGTTATTTTCATTTGTAACTCAGAAAAAAATGTTATTTACATGTGATAATACTTGTTGAATCAAAATCAATGAGCTAACTTTTTGTGTGTGTTTGTGCATGTTTGATCACATATGTGATCAAGTGTGTGTGTGTGTGTGTGTGTATGTGTGTGTAGAGGCCAGAGATTGCCATTAGGTATCTTCCTCAGTTACTACCCCTGACGTAGCTGAGATCCCATTGCTTTGGCTATACTGGATAGTAAACCTCAGTTCTGTCTCTGCCTCTACAGGGCTGAGATTACCAGTGCATGCTATCTTACCTGGGTTTACACATCCTATTGACAGCTTCATACATTCAAATAAATAATTTTGGTCATTTTCACCCCAATTCCCCCATTTGTCCCCTTCATCTCCCACTGGAGCCCTTCTCAGAAAGTGCCTTCCTGCTTTCCTGTCTTCATTTTATGTGCAGTCTTGTAAGTTTCACTGGAGTTTTTTTCTATGATAGGGGTTGAGAAGTTATTTGTCAAGAATGGCAACTTCTCAGTGCAATGATGAAGTGCTTTTATGTGGGTTTTGAGCCATCCAACTAATCTCTATACATATACAAAAAGCATACACATGTGGGTGCATGTGCACACACACACGCATGCGCGCGCACACACACATGCTGAGTTCTCACAGAACCTGGTGATAAATTAGAATCATTGTCAATACTGAAGAATGGTGTAGGAGGTCCTTCTGTGTTGCTTTCATTGGTTAATAAAAGAACTGCTTTGGTCCTATAGCAGAGCTATAGGGGAACAGAGCTAGGCGGGAAAGCTAAACGGAATGCTGGGAAGAAGAGGCAGAGAAAGAAGCCATGGATCCTCTGCCTGAGACGGATGCCAGTTAGAATCTTGCTGTAAGCCACAGCCATGTGGCAATACACAGATTAATGGAAATGGGTTAAATAATTATGTAAGAGTTAGCCAATAAGAAGTCAGAGCTAATGGGGCAAACAGTAATCTAATTGATACAGCTTCTGTGTGATTATTTCGGTTCTGGGCAGCTGGAACGAACAAGCGGACCCTCCTCCAACAGAAGAAATTTACTGCCGTATTAGTGTCTGCAAAAATTCTAATCTCTCTGCAAGTAAATGTTTTATGATTTTAATTTTACTTCCATGCATGTTTTTGGAGTGTGCACATGTCCATTCAGGAGTCCATGGGTGACAGATGAGGACATTGAGTTCCCTGAAGTTGTTGTCAATGTGAGGGTTGTGAATTAAACGTGTGTCATCCAAAAGAGTAGTATAGCTCTTTAATATTGAGCTCCCACGTTTTGTGATTTTTAATTCAATCAGTGGCTCTTACTGCTAGTAAAATTCAGATCAAAACTCTTTTCTGTCCTCTTTCCCCTTCGGAAAAAAAAAATGCTAAAAAAAAAAAAAAAAGAAGCCTGAAAGTAATAGAAACACGATTTTTAAAGTAGCAATTTAAAAGAGCAGCAATTGCAAGAAAATGGAAAACAGAAGATCTGTCAGAGTACTTCAGAATAAATAATACAAAAATCTGTAGCTTTTCAGACTAAATGAATGACTGCCCTGTTTTTGATGTTATTGCAATACTGTTTAGGCATACTACCAAAGGCAGAAAAAAAAAAAAAAAACTAAGAAATATTTATCACACATAGTTGTATAAAGTAGCAAATCTTTGATCTTAGCAATTTAGTTTTCAATATTTTGAACAGTCTTTTAAACATCTCAAATGAAATTAAACTTTCATTGCAAAGAGCCACATCTGTGGAGACAACATAAAAAAAATACTTAGGAGTCAAATTGTTGAGTGTGTGGCATTACAAAAGTCATAAGCAAGGAAGTACAATATTTTGCTTTGTCAACTAATTTTTTCGAGTGCTGAGTTCAAATTCATGGTTTTGCCAGTGCTGGAGAAGTGCTCTGTCACTGACTTACACCATCAACCCAGTAGTCAGTAATATTTATTAAGACTGATTTTAGCTGGTTGAAACATATTATATATAATTGATAATTGACCTAAAATCTTTTTAAGACATAAAAATTATTATTATGTCTAGTAGCATAATTTAAATTAGGAGACAAATTGAAATTATGATATATAAAATGTAACCAATCTTGGAAAGATGGCTCAAAATAAGAGTACATGTTGGCCTTTTAGAAAACATCAGTTCAGTTCCCAGCACACACGTGAGACAACTCATAGCTAACTGTCACTCCTGTTCCAGAGAATCCAACACGCTCCTCTGGCCTCTAAAGACACTACCTTAAATGTGACATGCCACACACATATGCATAAGTAAAGTAAATAATTTGTAAAAATAAATATAAATAAATAAATATAAGTGTAAGCAATTTTGAATTAACTGAAGGTCCAAAGTAGATATCATGCCTTGCATGTGTTTAACAGCTAACCATTCTCACTGTCACTTGAAGATGACAAGGGAAGGGAAACGAAGAATGAAACCTAGCTGTAAACCACATCCATTGCACAACTCTTAGGATGATGTCCAAGCCTCTCAGCATCACACAAAATGTCTTTCAAGATCTGCCCCCTTCACCAGCTCAGGATTCGTTTCTTCACAGCCTCCTGTTTTTAGTATTTCAGCTAGACTGGCCTTCATTATTTCCAGAAACAGCAGCCCTCTCATTCCCAGGTGATTCTGAACCCCCGATTTGTTTTAAGCTTAGAAGTTTCAGCTTATTCCACAAGGCTCCCAGGACTCAGCTTCTCCAGCACCCCATTAGTAGAAAAGCGTTGTCCCCTAGTTCTCCCCACGGTACATATATATTACTTTTAGAATCCTTTCCCAAGTATACTGTGCTGACTATTTTACACTACTGTTTTCTCTTCTCTATGTTGGTAAGAGCTATGTCTCTCGTCTTGGCATCCTTAGAGCACATCAGACCATCAACCACATCATAGGAGCTCAGGTTACAAGTACCTTTCAGAGAACCCTGGCATTCTGCTATCGAGGACAGATGTAATCTTTTCTGTCGAGCATCATTTAATTCAGACAATGGTTAAGCCTCCACTCAGAATGCTATGTTATAGATCTATTTGGATCCTGCCTTGCATCATCTAATTGTTCGATTTGTCTGTCTCGCTATTGGCAGCCCACTGGGTGTTAGGAGCGAAATTCACAGCTATTTTAAGAGTTTCTTATTGAGTCAGCCTTGAAAGTTTTGTTTATCGTTTTCTGTATTCTGCTTCTTCTCCTATTCCTTGGGACCTACTCAAAAGCATTTAAGGCCATCTTCCAATTTATTTCTCCAATGAATATTTCCAACGGAGTTTTTTTATTACTGAGAAGTTCCTCCTGCAGAATTCTCATATCAGCTAATATTTCACATCAAATCATTCCAGTTACTCGGCTGGGCTGTTTGTGCCACGATTCCATATAATGCAGTGGGAAAGAAAAGCAAGGCAGACTCCTTTCAAGGTCTAATAATACTGCATAGCAATTAGAATTTGTAGTAGCAGGGTACAAACCAAGCAGAGACAGCCAAGTGGACTCTTGATCTAATGTTTAAGGTTTCCTCTTGAGCTGTTGTTTAAGAGAAGAAAGGTCTCTCCTGTGAAAAGAGATTTATCTTTACTTCAAGGATGTGGAAAGCCATGCAATTAGAGCCAGGGAAGTGGTTGATACAGGGGACTAAAAGCAGAGACTCGCAGAGCATCTACTTCATGAGTGGTTTCTCCCGGAGCTTGAAAGGGGGAATCAACCCTCAGATGAGGCTAGCCAAGTAGCAGTCATACACTGTTGTTTCTGAGACTTCTTATCTCCCCCAGCCAACACTGCTGCCCTTTCCTCCCCACTCTCTGGGCTGTATTCAGATTGGTGTGCAAAAGGAGGAAATCTGTTCAATTAGAGAAAGAAAACACATGTGCTTCCTTGTTTGAAGACTTCCTAGAAGCTAAACTTCAAATTCTGAACTCCTAAGAATGGTTCATCACATGTCCAAAGTGTTCGGAATTAGTAACTTAGTAAGAAGCTATTAGATTGACTTCCAAGCTCGGGGTGTTGATCAGCCATACAGTGCTTGTCCAGCATGCCTGAAGTCCTTAGTTACATCCCCAGGAATACATCAACAGAGCACGGTGACACAAACCTGTGATTTCAGCACTGCCAAGTAGAGGCAGAGAGACCAGAAGTCCAAGGTCACTCTAGGCTACATATAGAGTTCACAGGCAACCTGAAATCCATGAGATCTAACTCAAAAGATAAAGTAGTAGTTATTGCTTTGAAAATTTTATTGGTTCATACAGAGCCAATGACTCAAGTGCCCTGGAATTGGGAGACTTTTGGTTACTGCAGCTCACATGTAGATCCTTCCGCTTCCTGAATCCCATAACAATGATATTCAGAAAGATGCTGAATCCATAGCACTCTGTGACACATTGGGGAAACTGAGTTCAGGAAATTAGAATCTTATGAAAAGCATGTTATGGTTTGTAAGTGAAAATGCTCCCAACAGACTTGTGGATTTAAATATTTGGTCCCCAACTGCTCATATCATTTTGGGAGACAATGGCTTCTTTAGGCAAGTGGGGGCAGAGAAAAGAGATTGCTGGTGGTTCAGCACTGAGGGTTCAAAAACTGCAAAAACATAGCCACCATTACTTCCTACCACCATTCCTTTCTCATCACGATGCATTGAACCCCCTCAAACCTTGAGATAAAACAAATTCCCCCCTGCCTCTCCCTTTCAGTTGTTTCTTGTCAGCTACTAAGTCATGTCAATGAGACAGAAACAAACATACATGCATAAATCAAACCCATGTGTCCCCACAGACAGAAAGATTCTTTCATCAGTATCACCTACAAATGTAAGCAACTCTCCTCAGAAGAGACCACTCCACCAACTTACTTCCTTACTATATTAGGATTACTCCTTCTTCTTCTTCTTCTTCTTCTTCTTCTTCTTCTTCTTCTTCTTCTTCTTCTTCTTCTTCTTCTCCGCCTCCACCTCCTCCTCCTCCTCCTTCTTCCTTCTGCTTCTTCTCCTTCTTCTTTTCTTTCTTCCCCTCCTCCTCTTCCTCATCCTCCTCTTTCTTCTTCTCCCAGTTTTTCAAGACAGAATTTTTCCATGTACCCTTGGCTGTCCTAGAACTCACTCTGTAGACCAGGATGCCCTTGGGCCAACCTGATCTACACAGTCCTTCTGGAGACTCTTTTCCTCCATGACTCTAGAGTGCATCAAGTTCATAATTATAAGTAGTCATTGCTCTTTCTAAATATCTTAATTTCCTCAGAGTCTTTTTTAATAAATTCATTGTCAGGGTCTCCCAAACATTTTTTCCAAGATGAACATATGGAAAAATCAGGATGACAGTCAATCACTAAAACATTTTTTAAAAGACTTGTTCATTTTCTTTCTTTGATATGAATTTCACTTGTTAGAATGATGTGAAATTTCATCATTCTAGAATGAAATTAAAAATATAACTTTGGCAATCATGTGTCATTTTCCTAAGTCAAATGATAATATTCACCTGGGCTTCAAGGCAGCAAATATAGTCAGAATGTCTTATAGTTTCTAGGAGAAAAAGGAGACAAGAAAAAAGAGCTTTATGTGAAAAAAAAAAGGTGAAGTGAGGGGAGGAAAAAGAAAGAGAAACAAAGAGAAGAAAGGGTAGGGGAAAGAATAAGAGGAAAGGAGAGAAGGGTAAGGGAGAAAAACTATGGGGAGGGGGAGAAGAGGACCTGCGAGCTCTCTTAGGACACAGAAATGAGATCATCTTCATAAGCAAATGGTCAGTAAAGACCTGGCATAGCTGGCAACCACCCTCACTGTGTTAGATAGCTCCATAATGCTGATATAAACAAATTGACCAAACACAACTTGAAAAGGAAAAGGTTTATTTACTTGAACACCTTATTACTGAAGCAGAACAGGAACAAGGAGGTAGGAGCTGAAGCAGAGGCCATGGGGGCATACTTCTTACTGGCTTGTTCTCTGTAACTTGCTCAGCCAACTATACTCTACCATCCAAGACTACCTGTCCATGGGTGGCACAACCCACAGGAAGCTGGCTTCTTGCACATCAGTCCTTAACAATCTAATGGAGACATTTACTCACTTAATATTTTCAATTGATTCGTTCCGTTATGCTAGACAGCTAGCTTGGGTCAAGGTGACAAGAATATCTTCCAGCATATGCACTCAGTTGAATCCTGCCACAAACTCTAGAGTATGCAATAAACAAGGGATATGGCTTTCCATATATTTGCTTTGACCTAACACTGACTGTGACACATTTAAGGAGTACTCTAGAGTATGCAATAAACAAGGGATATGGCTTTCCATACATTTGCTTTGACCTAACACTGACTGTGACACATTTAAGGAGTACTCCTATACTCCCAGGTATCTCTGAACAATTTGAGGAAGACTGTGCTGCCCCACACACTGTTTTCAACTGATGAAGCAATCTCACATGCTCTGTCTTGAGAGTGGTAGCTGGTGGGCCAGAAAGGGAATCTTCTGCATAAGAAGGCTTACTACAGTGACTGCTGGACAATCAGGGTTTATAGAAGTGATACAGTTAGCCAACTTAAGGGAGAACACTGTACAAATGAAAAGATATGGGGAGATTAGAGATTTCAGAGAAACCACTAATCTGAAAGCTCAACAAGCAGTTGCCTTTCTGTTGGCATTTTCCTGTCGTCTAATCACAATACTTTCTTTTTAAATTCTCACATATGCTTCAGTTTCCAGAAATCTCTGAGTGGCTAGCTACTTCATCTGGCATGTTCTTTCCATTTCGGCTCACATACATTTGGCACTGTCTTGCAGGTGCTTGTCTGCAGCCATAGACCTCAAAGCTTTAGTTTCCAACTTTAGGTCTTAGTTTGTTCCCTGGGCTTGTGACCTGTTGTTGACTAAACTCTTGTAAATCTTCTGCAATCTGCCTTTCTGGACCAGAATACCAGTCTTGTCCCCTCAAGCTTTTGGCTCTGAAGTAAGCAATGCAGAGCTCCTTTCAAACTTGGACCCAAATAATTGGTACCAAGTCTTGATACTGACCAAAAATCTCAGTAAGAGGTATCCAGATGGGGAGATAAAACTAAAAAGTTTCTTAGATTTTTTTTGGAAGATTTACAACCTTTTCTCTGAGACTATTTAGTGCTAAAACAAAAATATACTGAGTTTTCCTGTCAGGAAGACAAGAAATCTTTGTAGTGTAGACTGGTTACTGCTATAGGAACCCTGCTTCCATGATTGATTCCATCTGATAGCACAACTGGAGACATCCAAAGACACTCTTTGTCCTGTGTTTAAAAAGATTAGAGATTGAGAAGTCCCAGTTAAAATAGTTCATATCTTCATATTTTGATGTTCACTGTGCAAGGCATCAACACCTAAAATCTTCACATTTTCTATACATGTGTAACATATGTCATTACCAAAATAGAAGTTTGATTATCCTTGGAAATTAATTGATTTAATTACTTCAAAATTAACTCAGTTTGTCTTCACAGTCTTGTGGGAGGGTGCGTTGGAAAAGCAGTAATACACTTCTTGTCTTGCAAATAGAGACTCTAAAGACTACTGAGATTTTGTTTTATAACTGACAATCTTACAGGACCACAGGGTCACCTGAGCATCTATTTTTCCCTTCAGTATATTACAGAACAAAAGGCATGAAAAAAGGGTGATTTGAATGTTGGTTTTGCATCTTTTTAAATTTTGTTTTTTAATTTCACAATGAGTCTAGGCATGCCCATCCTTCCTTCATGTCATTTTCTGACAAACTAAGAACAGGCAATGTACAGTTCATTGAGACTTCTGCTGCTTCCCGATGCTATTAATCAAGGTTTTGCTGTAAAATAATTCATTTTTCATGAGTAGAGACATCTCTAATTTAGCCTTGTTTAAGAGGGTTAGATGGAGAATTTGAGCCGTACATTTATTTGAAATACAATTAGAATAATGGAAACATCTATATCTTCGTAGCACTAAATGTTGTAGAATTGACAATTAAAAGCTACCCCAGATTAATACTATTAAAATGCCATGAGCAATATAGGCCTGGCCATCTGATTTATCGTTTATCATGTCCCTATAACTTACTCAGAAGCTGTATAATGAGGAGGGTTGCTAAATTAACACAGCTATGAATTCTTAAGTAGAGAAGAGAAAAAGATTCCTCAGAGTAGCCTGCTTCTGAGAATAAGGATTCCAGTGATCTAAATGATTAGTTGGAATGAAAGCCCATGGAAATGGTCAATATATGCAATGCTTATGTCACCTGAGGAACTGATAACTTTGGGAAAGGGTAGGAAGGTGAAAATGGTAGGATGTAACTGTTCAGTAGAATGTATATAATGCTGACTATGTGCATGGTTGCATTTGCCAAACCAGTTACTGTGGTATGGAAACCCACAGAAGTGGGGCTGTCCCACCTTGACCAAAGGTCAGAGAGCTCAGGCCTATTCCTGCTCCTATAAGGATATGACAGGAGATTTGACCCAGGGAGTGGCTTTGTACAGGATGCTTGGCTTAAGATGTGGTTGTTACATGTCTTGCATAAAGAACAGAATACTTAACTCCAGGTATAGTTACTTGATGCTCAGGTATTAATGTGGCAATTGCTCTTTCTGCTCTTTGTATCATAGTAAAGCGGTCTTTTGCTTTCTCCCATTCCTTTTGGATTGGGTACATAATCATAAGGAAAATAAACACAGGCAAATACAGTATTTGCTGAATTGCCCTCCTGACTCATTCTATGTCTCTATGTGTTTCTGTTTTGTATCTCTGTTCCTTCTGTCTAATATTTCATTTTTCTTGCCTCTCTTGTCAGAATGCAGGATACCCTGACCTGTGGTGTTGAAGCACGGTTCTTCTGCTCCACTTTTATTCTTCTGGAATGACGTTGTCACTCTCTCTCTCTGTTCTTGAGAATGCCATCCTTTTACCTCCAGTGGAGATTGAAGGCTTCGCCTGGGAGAACTAGAGGGAAAGTTACCTGGTAATCCCATGTTTACTGATGGAAGCAGATCTGGGTTGTACCAGGGGAGCTGGGAAAAGGGGTACAGAGTGACCTGTATGGCACTGTATGTAGGTGACACTCGTAGTGTCAGGTTTTCTGGAGATGACCAGATTGTTGTAGCAGGAAGCCACCGACTTCTGTGATGATGCGGTTTTTTTATTAGTAGAAGTAAGAGCCATGACTCCTGGAATTTCTGACTCCTCACTTCACTGGCCTGTGTAGTGGCGTAAATGAAGGCAGACAGAAATTATAATAATATATTTAGCTTTAATTGGGAAAGAGACTTACAGAACCCGAGGTTCTAGCAGAGAACAGGAAAGCAGAAGGGGCGGGGGAGAGCACACCATCAATATTTATTAGTAAAAAATATCCTCAGGCGACCCCACCCTACAAGCAAGGTGATTGGCTGGGGCTACCCCGACAGCCCTGCAGTGGCCCATCTCTCACACTTGTGTGCTGACAGGAGGATCTTAGTATCATGAATGCCCAGCTTCTTTCTGAAGTCCTAATAATGTAAAAAAAGCCATCAAGGGAAAGTCACTGAAGTCCTTCTTCTTTTGTTTTTATTGAGTTATATATTTTTCTCTGCTCCCCTCCCTTCCTCCTCTGTCCCCTTCTATCCTCTCCCATAATCTCGATGCTCCCAATTTGCTCAGGAGATCTCGTCTTCTTCTACGGCCAATGTAGATTAGATCCATGTATGTCTCTCTTAAGGTCCTCTTTATTGTCTAAATTCTCTGGTATTGTGAATTGTAGACTGTTTTTTCTTTGTTTGCTTTATGTCTAATGCCACTTATTATATTTGTCTTTCTGGGTCTGGGTTACCTTCTGCCTAGTGTTTCTAATCCACACACCCCTACCCTGGAACATGCAAACCCTGTTGAAGCTGTACCCTGACACTGTGGTAACTCATTATTTTTTCAAACAAAAGATAAGGCAACTGTTAGACATGAAATTGCAAAAACTGGCAAAAGTGATCTAAAAACTATTAACAATACTCAAGAAGAATGCTCATGGATGGGCACAGGAGATGGTCTCATTGGTGGTGCACTTGTTTTGAAGGCCATGAGAACTTCAATCTGAATCTCTAGTATACATGTAAAAATCCAGGCTGGAAGTATATCCTTGCAATCCTGGCTCTGGAGGTAAGGAGCAGGTGCGTCCCTGGGACTCTCTGCTCAGTCAGCTGAGCTGAAAGAGTGAGCCCAGGGACTCTGTATCAAAAAAAAATTATAAGAAGAGTAACCAAGGAGAGAAACAGAGAGAGTGTGGGGGAGAGAGATAGAGAGAGAAAGAGAGAAAGAGAAAAAAAATGGGGACACTGGAGTACGGCTAAATTTTGAATCTTGTAATGAAGGAAGAGACATGAAATTGCTAGAACAGGTATTTTGGTTTCATTCTCTGGGAATGTGGGGACTCTTGGCTGTGGAGTCACAGAAATGCTTGTGTGTGTGTAGCTTGGAGGATAAACAGTAGTATCAGTTACTGGCCAGCCATGCTCTCACCAATGTAACCACACTTTTCTATATCATCAGCTCTTTAAATCACATACAAATCAGAATTGCTTTTTAAGAAAGATCTGAGGCAGACTATGAGAACTTGCATTGCCAAAAAATTATTAAGAAGCTGTTGTCTGGACAAGGACACACTGAGAAATGCTGGATTCTATATTAAAGCTTCTGTTCTTTTGCATGTGTATACACATTCTGATATACATGTAGACACATGAAAATACGTGTACATATATGTAGAAGTACAAGATGGCCTCAATGTGATTCATCAGGAATTATTCATCATTTTTGGCTTGTTTGTTTATTTGTTTTTTGAAATAGGGTTACTCACTAAGGTCTATGGCTCAGCAATTAGGCTTGTCACCTTAGTACAGCACCCATGTACTAAGATTAAAAGTGTGTGCCACCTGGTTTCTCAGAAAATTGAGAATCAGTCTAACTCAAGAGCCAGACATATACCCAAAAATGTTCCATCCTGCCACAAGGACATGGTGCCTTCATGTACAATAGCCAGAAACTGTAAAGAACTTAGATGTCCCTCAACTGAAGAATGGATAATGAAAATTTGGCACATTTGCACAACGAACTATGACTCAACTGTTAAGACTATAACCTCATGAAATGTGCATGCAAAAGGATGGAACTAGGAAAAAAAATCATCTTGAGCAAGACAACCCATATCCAGAAAGACAAACATGGTATGTACTTACTTATAAGTGCACATAAGCTATAAAGTAAAGGATAATCAGCCTGCAATACATAGACCCAGGGAGGCTAAGTAACAAGGAGGGCTCTAGGGGGAATGCGTGAATCTCTCTCTGGGTTGAGAAAATAGAATATATTCTATGGGTGGACTGGAGGGGGCATGTGAGGATGGGAACAAGGGGGATCAGGTAGGGGAGGGAGGGGCAGAAGAGAGTAGAAAGAGAGAGAGAGAGAACTGGAATAAGGGTGCATTTAGGGAGTGAGGTAGAAACCTAGTGCTATAGAAACTTCCTGGAATCTATGAGAATGACCCTAGAAAGACACCAAGTAATGGAGGACATGGAGCCTGAAACTGGTCTTCTGTAAAAGGAAAGCCTCCCAGTGATGTAATTGGGATAGCAACCCAGCCACAAAACATTCGACTTACATTTGGCCTTCCTGCAAGTTGTGCTGGTGCAATGGTGACTCAAAGCTTGTGAGAATGGTCAACCAATGATGGGTGTAACTTGAGGCCCAAGCCACGAGAGGGAGCCCATGCCTGACACTGCCTGAATGGCCTGGAATTGGAAGCTAGAGAGTCCAGAGTTCTAGGATGAAGCCACACACAACTGACCAAAAACAAAAAAGAAAAACTCGCTGAAATTATTCTTAATGATATTCTGGGGTGCTAAAATCAGTGCCTAGCCAATCATCGTCAGAGAGGCTTCCTCCAGCAGCTGATGGGAGCAGTGCAGAGAGTCACATCCACATATTCTGAAGAGCTCAGCAAACTGTCAGAGGAGGGGGGAAGAAGGATTGCCGGAGTCAGAGGGTTCAAGGACACCACAAGAATGAGTTCCACAGAATCTGCTAAGCAGGCATCATGGGGGCTCACAGACTGAACTGGCGATCACTGAGTTTGAATGGGTTGGTGCTCAGTCCTCTACGTGATACTGTGGTTGTTTAGCTTGGGTTGTTTGTGGAACTCCTAAAAGTGGGAGATGGGGTTTCTCTGACTCTTTTGCCTGCTTTCAGGACCTTTTTCTTCTTACTGGGTTGACTCATCCACCCTTAGTATGAGGGTTTGTGGCTACTCTTACTGCATCTTGCTATTCTGTGTTCAGTTGATAACACTGGGAGGCCTTCTCTTTTCTGAAAGCTAACAGAAGAACAGTAGATCTTGGGGAAAGGAGAGGTTGGGGAGATGTGGGAAGAGTGAGTGTGTGTGTGTGTGTGTGTGTGTGTGTGTGACTGACATCTGAAAACTAGTAAAAGAGGGGCAGCAACAAAGCTTTCTGTGAAGTTTAGTAAGGAATAATACATCTTTCTGGGAATATGAATAAATGATCCACTTAGAAATATTTGAACTGGACTGGGGAGATGGCTCAGTTGGTAGAGTTATTGCTACACAGCTGTAAGGACCTGAGCATACCCATAACTTCAACAAGGGGCAGGAGTGAAGGATACAGACAGATGTCCAAGACTCTCACAGGGCAGTCAGCACAGTTCAATGAATGAGCATCAGGGTTAGTAGATGAGATACTATGTCTCAAAATAAAAAAATATAGTGAGTAAAGTTGACTAGTGTCTACCTTTGTACCTTTGCGTTCCAAACACATCACACATATGTTCATGTTCACCTATACACATATGTGTACACCTGTACTGAGGCTAACATATTCCATAAGTACACACTCAGAGACACACACATACACACACACACACATAAACAAGAAGAGACGTTTGAACTGTTTCTTTAAGTAGATTTACATTCAGGAAAGAATAGAGACAAAGGAGACACTGTGGTCTTGCCATATCACATTGACTCTAAAAACCTGTGAGGATGAGAGCAGTTTTTAACTGTTTCATTCCTAGTGCTCAAATTCATTGTCCACCCCCACCTACACTGTTCCCTACTGACTCTGTGGAGTTATGCACTAGCCTTTGTTGGCTGGGAACCCACCTGATCACTCTATTACCTTTGTATTCTTCCCTCTGCAAAATACCTTATATAATTCAGTAACATGACTAAAATTTAAGCACTGACTTAAAATTTGGCCACTCTTTCTGCTAGAGTGTTTTTCAAGCAAACCCATGTGGCCGTTCGTTTTTGAAAGGCACGTTTTCTCTCATCATCTCGTTTCATAACTCCATGTAAGTCTGGCACTTAGCCACTGGTTACTCAGACTCTGGTTCATTGTTGCTAATTGCTTCATAATCATTTGTGAGAAAAATCAATGAGAGGAATGTCATTTCCATTCAAGGGAACAGCTACCTTGGCCTCAAACAGGCCTTCCTGACCCAAGCTGTGCATTAGAATTATCATGGGAGATTTTTAAAACAAACCTGATGCCAGACATCACCTTCAGAAATTTAAATTCTATTGATTTTAGGCAGAACCATGGCTTCATCACCATTTTTAAGGCTCCCAGGTGATTTTAATGTGTAACCAAGGTTGAGAATCATTGACCAAAAGAAATATAAATAACTGTTCTCCACGAGAGGATGGACTGCTTGCTCTCCCGGCTTTCAAGTTGACACTAGCTTTCAGAGCAATTGAGTCGTGTGCATGAAAGGCAGAGAATTTACTCCTGTTGTGTTTAGCGCAGCCACTGAAGGAGCAGTGGACCCCAAAGTCTTACAGTTGAACACAAGTTAAGCCTTCTGTGTCAGCCAAAGTTGTGCACTGATTGATAGAAAGCAGATGACTGTGTGGTTCGCAACCTCTCAGAGCCCTGTGCCAAGCCTCTGCCCTTCATCTGTATACCATCCCTGAGTGTCTCCTCCCTCTTCTGTCCTAAGAGCTATGTTTGTCTTTATTTAGAGCATTCAGATGGGATCACAATAGGGCAACAATCCCCCATTTTTCAATTCCAACTGCATATATCACATGTAATTTTGGTTTGTGATTGTGTGTGTGGTATACACATCTGTGCATGCTGACTAAACTCCAACTATGCCCATGGAGAAGCCAAGGGAGGATGCTGCATGTTTCCAGCACCCTGCTCTACCACTCTTCATCTGTGTTTTGAGATAGACCCAAACTGGTGCTAGGCTGTCAGCCATGAAGGTCTAGGGATTCTCCTGCTTCTGCTCCCCTCTTCCAGAACTGGAGCTAGCCATATGCACAGCCACATTCGGATATTTGTAAAAATGGTGGGATCCTAACTTGGCCCTTCATTCTTGAGCAGAAAGCATTCACTTTAAGCTAATTATTCACACTAGGTATTTATTGAACATTTTATATATTACCTCCTTTAAGTCTCTATATTAATCTCTTCTTAGCCTTTGGAAACATCACCTTATACCTCATTTAACATTTTCATATTTGTGAGTTTGTCTAAGATTTGAAATTCCTCACGAGTAGGTATGGTGTATTTCACTTAATTAGTTGATAGGCTATGTTTGAGGAAGGCCGCTAGTTAGTTCCTGGCTGCTTAGCCCTGAAATAATCACACAGAAAGTATATAAATTCAAACATTGCTTGACCTATTAGCTCCAGCTTCTTATTGGCTGACTCTTACATATTAATTTAACCCATTTCTATTAATCTGTGTATTGACACAGGGCTGTGGCTTACCAGGCAAAGTTCTCAGAGTCTATCTCCAGTAGAGGGTCCATGGCTTCTCTCTGACTCCATCCTTCTTTTCCCCAGCATTCAGCTTAGTTTTCACTGCCTAGATCTGTTCCCTAATATCTCTGCTATAGGCCCAAAGCAGTGCTTTTATTTATCAATGGTAATCACAGCATACAGAGGAAAATCCCACAACAAGGTTATGCGATGAAGAAGAATGGGAGGGAGGGACAATCGCTAAGCAGAGTCCTCTTAGGTATGATTTACTCCCCACCCAAACAATCAGAGGTTTGACTTATTAGCCCCATTTAAGAGAAACAAATTTGAGGCTCAGGGAGGCAAACTTAGAAGCTCAAGGTGAGAGATGAGTCGTATCTGATTGTATCACCAATTCTTTGTTTACTTTGGAGGTAAAAGCTTGGCTGGCCTATGTGGTGAGTTGGATAGGTAGGCTTGAGCCTTCGGTCCTTGTTTTGAGGGACAACTGCAGAAGCCAAATGTGATATACGGCCTTGTAAGCTGTTGACCCACAAAGAGACTGAAGGAAGAAATGGGCAAGGCAGCAACTGGCAGGATCATACATTACATGTCAGCTTTCCATGCCTTTATCTTCGATGGGAGAGGTACCCATAAAGGAATGCTTTTAAAGTTCAGAACTTCTTGGAAGCAGATGTGTACATAAATCAGTTCTGAGCATACATGCTCAAGAAGGTCATTTTCATGAGCTCACAATCACTAGTAACTCCAGTCTGAGGGAAACAGATGCCTTTTCTGGTCTCTGTGGGTACCAGCACACATCTGTGCATATATTCACTGACACATATACACAAATAAAAATAAAATAAATTTCAAAATTGTGCCTTTTCTTTAAAGGCCACTATTAACTTGCGCATATATTACAGTCTCCAATATTTATTTCGTCAACCAAGGTAACTGTATTTCTTTTTTATTGATTTTATTGAGCTATACATTTTTTTTTCTGCTCCCCTCCTTCCTCTCTCCTCCACTTCAATGGTTCTTATGCTCCCAATTTACTTAGGAGATATTGTCTTTTTCTACTTCCCATGTAGATTAGATCCATGTATGTCTCTGGTAGGGTCCTCATTGCTGTCTAGGTTCTCTGGGATTATGATTTGTAGGTTGGTTTTCTTTATTTTATGCTTAAAAACCACTTATGTGTATGAAAATTGTCTTTTTGGGTCTGGGTTACCTCACTCAATATGATGTTTTCTAGATCCATCCATTTGCCTGCAAATTTCAAGATATCATTTTTTTTTCTGCTGTGTATACTCTATCATGTAAATGTATCAGATTTTCCTTGTCCACTCATCAGTATAGGGACATTTAGGTTGTTTTCAGGTTCTGAAAAACAGTGCTGTTATGAACATAGTTGAGCATATGCCCTTGTGGTATGATTGAACATTCTTTGGTTATAAACCCAAAAGTGGTATTGCTGGGTCTTGAGGAAGGTTGTTTCCTAATTTTCTGAGAAATCACCATACTGATATTCAAAGGGACTGGACCAGCTTGCACTCCCACCAGCCATGCAAGAGTGTTGTCCTTATCCCACAATCTTTCCAGTATAAAATGTCATCAGTGTTTTTGATCTTGACAATTATTACAGGTGTAAGATGGAATCTCAGAGTTGTTTTGATTTGCATTTTTTCTAATGGCTAAGACTGTTAAGCATTTCCTTAATGTCTTTCAGCCATTTTAGATTCCTCTGTTGAGAGTTCTCTGTTTAGGTCTGTACTCTATTTTTTATTGGATTATTTGATCTTTTGATGACCAATTTCTTGAGTTCTTTGTATATTTTGGAGATCAGACATCTGTCTGATGTAGGGTTGGTGAAGATCTTTTCCCATTCTGTAGGCTGCAATTTTGTCTTATTGACTGTGTCCTTTTCTTTACAAAAGCTTTTCAGTTTCAGGAGGTCCCATTTATTAATATTTGAGTAGTCTCCTGTGCCAATGCGTTTAAATGTTTCTCTCAGTGTCTGTGATACTGGGGTTATATTTAGGAAGTGGTCTCCTGTGCCAATGTGTTCAAATATACTTCTCACTTTCTCTTCTATGAGGTTCAGTGTGGCTGGCTTTATGTTAAAGTCTTTGATTCATTTGGACTTGAGTTTTGTGCATGGTGATAGATATGGATCTATTTTCATTCTTCTGCATGTTGATATTCAGTTATGCAAGCACCATTTCAAAGTAACTATATTTCTATTCTGCCTTATATACTGGGTAGTTACTGCTGAATTCAATTGTAATATCAGTCAATGGCCTCAGTCAGCAATATTGGGTGCTAATTTCTAGCCTCATCCCAAGCTACAGATAACAGATTCTGACCATAAGACTCAGGAATGCCAGTGTGTGAGTATCCCAAGTAGTTCTGATGTTGGATGCCATTTCAGAATAGACCAGTGTTCTTCCCATCTCAAACAAACCACCGGGATCCTGTTTAAAATCCCAACCTTATGCTCCACACAAACCCCAACTGCCCACTCCTTCTTTGTATTTTAGCAAAATCTATAGGGCATTGGTATATACATTAAAGATTTTTCAATTTAAATTTTGAGAATGTCAAAATGCATTCATTGTATTGAGAATATGTCATCTGTTATTCTTTTATATCCTTCATGCTTACAAACCTCCTTTTATTCCCAGATAGTTGGCTTCCTAGTTTCATGATATTAAGCTAAGTGAATATGTAGCCAATTTGCCTCCTACACATGTTATTTGTACCTTTAGCCTTGCCCAGCTACCCGCCTTGGCTTGAGAAGCTTTATTTATTAGTTGGTTTATCAGTTTGTTTGCTTATATACGTTGCAGTGAGCAATGGCAATACAGAAACTCATAACTGCTCTACACACCAAGAAAAATGACTGTTACTGCTCAGCTTTCAGTGGGAAATCTACATTGCTGTCCCTACCCAAACCGAAGGCAAAGAAACATCATGGAAAGGGTGCAGAAAGATTGTAAGAGCTGCTGGATGGAGAGGAGACCTATGAAATGTTGTTTTCATAGCTACCTGCCCAGGACCTAAATAGAAAAAAAAATTAATACAACAAAGTTTTTTAAGTGCTGGTTCAGAGACAGCAATGTGATAGTCGAATCCTAGGACGGGGAAGCTGGCAAGGATTTAATAAGCTGTGGAGTCCAAGCAACACATGCCTGGGGAGTGTGGCTGCAGAGAGAACAGATATTGAAGCGTGGAGAGGGGCTGTGCTGTGGAAATCTCTAGGAGGCAGAAGCACCTGCTTCTGCCCATTCTGCTCTCATTAACCTCACTCCAGCTTACCTGTTAACTCTGTTGTGTTCAGGCACTTGCGGGGCCCAGACTGTCACCTGGGGTGGATTGTAGCCCACTCCATTATGCGCAGTTTTCATCGGCAACTGTGATCTACATGAAATTTGTAACCCAACTCCTTTTGAAATTCTTCTCACAGCAGGGCAGACCTCCCTGGATGTCCATAGAAGGTCATTTCTCAGTCCAAACATGTCCGGAGCCTGGGATCAATAAGGGCCAATGCAACACTGAGCATTTAAACATGTGGCAGAGTGTGAATAAGTAGCTGGAGAATCTGTTAAAAGGCCAGGTGGCAACCGCTTGATCTGTAACCAGCAAGGTATCTTTGTATGTATTTGGCATTTCACAGAACCTTCAGGCTTGGTTTGATTAGTTGTGAAAATTGTGGTGGGCCGGTGGGGAGAGTCATGGTAATTGGTTTGGGTCATAGATAATCAGAAATGTCTCTCCCGGTGGGATGAAATCTATTAAAATTCCTTATTTAAATATCTTTGTCATTCTGCATTCTGCTCACATGCAGAGTGGCATGTCCCACTCTTGGTCTCTAAGGAAGAAAGCAGACATCTTTCATTGTTCTGCATTTAGAGCTAATTAACATTTTCAAAAGGGGTGACTTACATATGGTTCTGTATACCCCCAATGCAGTCCCTTCAGATTCTAACTTTAGCTCATTCAATAGTTCACATCTTGGGCTTAAAGAGATGGCTCAGTACATATGAGAGCTTACTAAGCAAGCATGAAGACCTGAATTCAAACCCCTAGCACCCTATAAAAAGAAGTCAGGCGTGGTTGCTTGTACCTATAACTCTAACACCGGGAAGCAGACACGGTGTGCTTGCTGACCAGATAGCCTAGCAGAAACGGAAAACTTCCAGTTTACACCAACACCATCTTAGGATAATTGAGTGGAGAGGAACAAAAGAGAGCCAGATAGTCTTTTCAGGTATTCCCATACACACAAATGAGCATGGTTACCCATATGTTTGCATTCATAAACCACACACACACACATTCAAAAAACTCAAAATGTTTAGCATTGTTGTTTCAACCGGTGTATCCCAAAATTGGAATCCTGAAACACTGAAGGGAAAAAATGCTTTGTGAGCAGCGATAGCTAATAATTGATCCTTTGCCTTCAGCTGAGAAGAAAGCAATGGCCCTTAACCAAAGAATACCCCATGGTCCCCAACAAATGCCTGGAATAAGACCAAACTCTAGGTATACAGTGTGTTTCTGTAATGAGGATGAACATACAACTCAGATACAGAAGGAGATCTACAAGGTGTGTTAAACTAGAATATTTATAACAATGGATTGTAAGAAAAGTTATAAAAATGTCCTCACTCTTTAACCTTTAATCTTTTTATTGGAAGCCTGAATGCATATATAACAATATCACACGGAATTCTGTTAATAGGGATAGTTAACACATGTTAATCAATGCTGAAAGTCCTGTTCAGCATCTCATTTGCATCAAAGAACTGCACCCACCTTCTTCATGTGTCTTGGAGCCATGATCGAGTGAAACAAGGATTACTTAAACATGAAACTGGCACAGTGGATACAGTTGCTGAGTGTCACAGGCAAGCCTTGACCACTGCATGTAAATGCTGGCCAGAGAACACCTTTGCATTCGGAATAGGGCAGGCAGAGCAGACACAAGGTTTTCAGCAGGCTGCTCAGAGCCATGTACAACTGAAAACTTACACAATACTTGTGCTAGGATGTCTTCAAATATTCCTTGGAGTCTACCTTGAACTATGGGTGACTAAAACCACAGAAAACGAAAGCATGGATTCAAAACATCAGTCAAGTTCAGGGAGAACTATGGGGAGGACCCCCACTTGGACTCCTCACAATAGCAGAGAAGTAGCCTAAACTGGCAATCTCCTATGACCAGATTGGTGCCTGGCCCAGATGTGATCAGAAAAGGACCATCGGGCAACTGATGGAGGCAGAAGCAGAGACCCACAGTCAAGCATGAGGGAGGGGGGTGGGAATCCTATGGAGGAAGAGGAGAAAGGAGTGTAGGAACCACAGGAGTAAAGGAAGGCACAGAAAGGCTCACACAATAAACGAACCTGGGCTCAGAGGGGCTCACAGAGACTGAACTGAAAATCAGGAAGCCTGCATGGAACTGACCTGGGCCCTTTGCATACATGTTACAGTTGTACTCTTATGGGACTCTTAACAACAGGAACAGAGGATGTCTCAAACTCTTTGTTCACTTTTAGGACCCTACTCTTATACGGGTCACCTTGCCTATCCTTAATACATGGGGAGGTGCTTAGTCTTACTGCAGCTAGTATGCCATGTTTTATTCATACTCACTGAAGACCTGCTTTATCCTAGATGGAGAGGGAAAAGGAGGGAATTGGGGAATGCAAGCAGGAGAGAGAGGATTGGGGGCTTGGGAGGAGAGGAGGGGGAGGGGAGGCTGCAGCTGAGATGCAAAATAAAGAGATTAACAACAACAACAAAAAGCCAGCTAAACAGGTGTCCAGTACACGTCTTGACTAGAATACTTGTTTCCACATTGACCAAAGATCAAAGAGTTGGAATTTAACTCTAGTTCTTTGAGGTTTTCGTGTTTCCACCTCAAACAAAGGTCCTAAAAACAAAAGTCTAAGGATCTGACTAAGGGTCATGGAGATAACATTGAATTCCACCCAGGGAGTGGTTTGCATACAGAATATTTTGGTCTAGTGTATGAGCATGACTTGTTTTGTTCTAGCAACAGAATGTTTATCTATGGATATAGCCCATGACCATTGTGTATACTCACTGAACTCCCTCACGGTACTATTCAATATGTCTCTGTTTTATTATTTTTATTCTTTACTATTTCCTAAATCCCAACGTCCCTACCCTGGTAAGAGGTATTTTTGTTGAGGCTGGTCCCCAACAAACAGGGACCACTTTGACAATTTAAATGGGTTGTTCCCACTCTATAGTGCCTCTGAGGGCTGGAGGACACTGATGTCACCTGCTGCTGTGCTGGCAGTACTGATGCTCTCTCCTCCCCAACAGTCTGGTTAATCTGGTCTGAGGTTAATGACTTCTAAATTCCTATTGCCATTGTCTGGATCATTTTTCTCTCTCCAACTCTTTTAATCTTGATTCCTTCGGCTCCCGGGTCTTCTGATATGGGTGCTGGGAGTCAGTACTCAAGTGTCCTAATGCTTACAGGCATTTTTTTTAAACTTGGAGATTGTTTCCTCTTTATTGAAAATAGATTCTTCTCTTACATAATATATCTTGATTCTGTTTTGTTTCCCCCCTTTACTCCTCCCATTTCCTTCCCACCTCTCCTTTCATCTGGATCCATTCCCCTTCTGTCTTTCATTAGGAAAGAACAGACTTCTGAGAGACAATAATAAAATATAACAAAATAAGACATGAGATAAAACAAAACTATCAAATTGAAGTTGAACAAGGCAAACCAAATATAAAAGAATGAGCTTAAGAAAAATCCCAAGAATCAGAGACCCACTGTTTCACACATTCAGGGATCCCATAAAAACACTAAATTGGAAGTCATAATATGTACACAGAGGATTTGTGCAAGCCCTGTACAGGCCTCTGTGAGTTCATGTGTGTCTTAGTCACGTTGATTTAGAGGGCCTTATTTTCTTTGTGTCCTCCATCCTCTCTGGCTCTTGCACTGTTTCTCCCCAGAGTTCTAATGAAAACGATTTGATGGAGACATCCCATTTAGGGTGAGGGGACCATGGTCTCTCATTCTCTGTATATTTTCTGCTGTGGGTCTGTCTATTTGCTCTCATCTGCTTCGGGAGGAAGCTTCTCTGATGTTGGCTGAATAAGGCAATGGTCTATGAACATATCAGAACGTTATTAGGAGTCATTTTATCACTGTTTTGTTGTTGTTGCTTGTTTTGTTTTGAATTTTATTTTAGACCAGTCATATTCAGTTTTACCCTAGGACCCTGGGTTATGTAATCTCTGGTTCTTGGTTCTCCAGGATATGTCATGTACAGGTTCCATCTCCTAGTATGCCTAAGTCAGATCATACATTGCTGGGTTACTTCCACAGCTTTGTGCCATCATTGTTCTAGCATTATCTTGCAGACAGGACAACTATTGTAGATTAAAGGTTGTGACGGGTCTTGGTCTTCAAGTTTCTCTTTCAGTAGTGGTATATGGCATTTTTATCCACTGAGTTATTTCCCTGTCCTCAAAGAAGCTAATCCTGGAATGATTTAAAGCTAGAATCTGGAAGTTGACTTTCTTAATAAGCTTCCTTACCTTTCAAATTTATTTCAAACCATTTAGACTAAAATTAGAAAAGCATCATGAAATGGATGCAAAGTGCAAAAAAAACCCAGGAAGTGAAAAACTGAAAAACTACAAATAATCTTAGCACACAAGGATAATTCCATAGAATAGTTAATATCTTCTATATACATCTGAATACACATAATATTTTTTTTACCCAAATGCATTGTTCAGAGGATACTGTTTTGCTCCCAAAATGTTTACCTTAGGACATTGTCCTGTAAACCATCTATAGCAAATAATGATTATTTTGTGAGTTTCTGTGTGCACATATTCATATATTTGTATACATGTCTACCTGTGCATGTGCATGTGTATATGCATAAATATGAAGGCCAGAAGTGAGTGTCTTCCTCTCCTGTTATTATGCTTTAAACATTTATTCTTTTTAATCTGGATGTGTGCACCTATGTGAGTTTATTTGCAGCGTATGCATGCAGTGCTCACGGAAGCCAAAAGAGGTCAGATCCTGCTAAAACTAGAGTTACAGGAAGTTGTGGGAACTAGAAACTGACCTACAAGAACAGTAATGCTCTTTACCTCTGAACCATCGAATTAGTCCCTCCACCTTAGTTTTGGAGGCAATGTCTCTCATTGAATCTGGAGCTCTCCAGTTTAGATACACTGGCTGACTAGTAGCCCTGCCCCACCCGTGAGTATCCCAGAATCCTTCAGTGTTCCCCTCTCCTACCCTGGGATTACAGACTGCACTGCCATGCCCAGCCCTTGTTTTAGAACCCAGTTTTAAGGGTTCAAACTTAGGTCCCTATGATTATAGGGCAGTCAGTATACTTGACAAAGCCATATCTCAGCTCAGATAATGATTCCCCACAACTTCATTTGGAGGGAATGTGAGGATACCTCATGGCCTATACTGTAGCTTTAATTGACTATTACCCATTGGGGGGTAGATTTATATTGTTTTTTTTTTAAAAAAAAAAAACATGGACCAATGTCCTTGTTTATAGGTCTTTGTAAATATAGTACTCTTTCATCAATATTGATAGGCAAGACAAAAAGTCTAATTATCACTGGGCTGGTAGTAATAAAGTGTTGAAGATGTGGAAATAATAGAACTAAAGCAGACAGTCAAGTCTTAAAAAAACATGATTTTGCTGCTAATATTTTTATCTTAAATTTGTGTGTCTGTGTATAATTTGTGATATGCCTGTGGTATGCGAATGTGTGTGATATAATATATATATATATATATATATAATATGTGTGATGATTATATGTTGTATTGGAGTGTGTATCATGTGTGATGTGTGGTATGTATATAACATATGTGTAATTTGTATGTCGCTATATTGTGTGCATGGTATACATTGTGTATGAGGAATAGATGTAAGTTTTATGAGGTATTATGGTATGTGTATGAGGTGTTTGTGTGGTGTTTGTGTTTATAATGTTTCTATGTGTGTATGGTATGAATGTGATGTGTGTGGCATGCATGTGTGTATGTGATGTATATGTATATGTGATCTCAGTGTATGTGGTGTGTGTATAGTGTGTACATATGTTATTTTGTGTGGTCTTTATGCATGTGTGAATGTAATGTATTTGCAGATGATATGTAGGGGAGGTATGCATGCCACTGCACAGCTGGAAGTCAAAGGACACCTCTATGAGCCTTGCACCTTTATGTGATTCTTGGGCATCAGACTTAGGTCACCTTTACCCACTGAGACATCTTGACATTCCAAAGAATATAATGTTCAAAAGGGAACATTCTGGAAGCCCAATGTGTCTATTTCTCTCCAGAGCCACTAAGTATGATACAGTCTACAAGCAGTTTCTCTTCTTATGTAGCAATATTTCTCACACTATCTTGGCCAGCGACCAGATTTTTGCTTGTTTCATTTTGATGTCCTTCCAATTTTTCATGGATATATACTTTTGTAAAATAGTATAAAAATGAATGCACAGAAAAAATAAAATAAAAATGATATACACTATACAAGTCTGTGTTTTTTATTACTAGATTCAAGAGTCATAAAATTTCTTTGACAAATTGCTATAAATATTTTAAGAGTGTGCTCTCAATCTCTCCACTCAATTTTTCATGATGGGCCAGTAACTAACACTTTACAGCTCAGCGCTGGTGGACCATAATCTGAGCAGCTCTGCTTCAGGGCATATTCTCAAATAAATGCGACAGCCACATAAGATAATCCAGTGCTTTGGAAGAAACAATGTTCCCAGCAAAGCTATCATAGAAGTGAAAAGTCAGGGCACCGGCAAGATAGTGCAGCAAAAGAACTTGCTGGAAAAGAAAGAACAAGCTCCCTGGTCCCCAGCACTCAGGTAAGACCTGGGTACTCATGGGAGCCCACCTGTAATCACAGTGTTCAGGGTTCAGTGTTAGATCTCTGTAGCAGGCAGGAGATGCTAGTTTGCCCCATCCACCCAGAACTGAAATACCAGACAGAAACTGTATTAAATCACTTCTTATTGGCCAACTCTTACATATTAGTTTAACCCATTTCTATTAATCTGTATATCACCACATGGCAGTGGCTTACTGGCAAAGATTTTTCTTGTCTGACTCTGATGGCGGATCCATGGCATCTCTCCAACTCCGCCCTTCTTTTTCCCAGCATTCATTTCATTTCTCCTCAACTACCTAAGTTTTGCCCTATCAATAGGCCAAGGTAGTTTCTTTATTAACCAATGAAAACAACACATAGACAGAATAACCTCCTACACCAGATCTCAAACAAACTGGCCACCTACCCTAACTAAATCAGCAACTTGGGTATCACTGAGAAACAGATACACATGGTGGGAAGCTCCCATCAGTAATAAAACCTCATGCCAACCTCTGGCATGCACACACATGTGCATATACACCTACAAACATGTACATGCATGCCACATTCATGCAAAAAGCCATAATGAACATTTTTAGCAAGTGATGGAAATAACCAAGTGGGTCTGTACTAAAGAATAGTATAGACAGGGAAAGCTTGAGTGGACACAGCATAGGAGTAGAAAGATGCAGAGAAAAGAGGGCAGCCTGCATAAGAGCAACATAAATATCTGGGGATGCTGCTCAATTGACTGAGTGCTGGTCTACCATGCACACACCCTGAATCCAGCCTCGGCACCACAGAAAACAGAGTGTGGTGTTACACATTTGCAGTCCCAGCACTGGGGAAGTGGAGAGAGGATTAAGAAGTAGTAACATCAAGTTCAAGGCAAGCCTTGCATATATCTGAGACAAGGAGGTGTGGTAAGGAAGAAAATGGAAGCTCATGAAGCCATTGCATTTTCTGAAGTTATTATTCTCAGTTAAAAATGCTTTTCTCCTTACAGTCATTTATTAAAATATGTTTATCCAAGTAGAAGTTGTGCAGCCAGAAGAATGACAGAGCTTAGCAGGGCACACAGGACGAAACTCCAAAACTGACATCAGTGGAAGTGAAGGACCTGAAGAGAATTGTATTGTTCTCAGCTTTTGTCTGAAAACAAGGGTTTTGTTTCCTTTTTAGCTTTTGCAGTGCATAATGGCTACTGAAGAAGTGAAACTGGTTGGAGTTCTAGTTATAAATAACACTGAGAGCTTAGCTAAGGATGGCCCATCTGTATTAACCTTCTACCATCCTAGGCATAGAAAACCTCACAGACATGGAACTGACATGTGGAGAGGAGAGCTGTGAAATACTGACTTCAGGACATCATAAGACTGTTGCAGACATCAACTCACAGCAGTTGTGGCTATCTGTACATGAAAGAGCCAGTTAAATTTCAGCAAGGATGGGTAGCACCTCCAAGGTTCCATACCCTACAGGGAGTGCTCCAATGGGATAAAGAGCTGCTCTCTTTAGGCTCATAGTAGGTTGCATAGGGACCAGTGGATGTCCAACTACACAGTCATACACACAAGGGCATCAGGTATATTAATAACAAAACTAACTAAATAAAAAAACGACATGAAGCTGGGACACAGAGAGGGTAGGAGTATTGAAGAGGACTCGAGGAATCTAATGGTGGATGGATATATTGTATAAAGGTTTAGAACTTTCAAACAATAAAACACGCCAGTTTATTTAAAGAGCATAAAACAAACAAATAAAATATTCTCATAAGTTTTGTGTATTTCCACAAACTTCAGACCTTCAACACACCACACCCCTGGATACAAACATGTGTGAAGGCTGTGACAGGCATGTCTCTGTGAAGGCGACTGGATTCAGGTGAGTGGGTGGACACTGGAGGTGACTTTACCATATTCATATTGGAAAGTACAGAACTTCTGTCTAAAATCCTTTCGGCGGCTCTTAAATAAAGATGTCCACACTTATCACATTTACAGAGGGTAAAAGACTGATAAAAAATGACAACACACCAATGTCTTTATCTCACTATTGAAGGGCACAATTTCTTTTTTTTTTTTTTTAATATTTATTTATTATGTATACAATATTCTGTCTGTGTGTATGCCTGCTGGCCAGAAGAGGGCACCAGACCCCTTTACAGATGGTTATGAGCCACCATGTGGTTGCTGGGAATTGAACTCAGGACCTTTGGAAGAGCAGGCAATGCTCTTAACCTCTGAGCCATCTCTCCAGCCCCACAATTTCTTATTCTTAAAGGAGATTGCAGGCACCCTAAAGGACTGACGCTGTGTGATTAACATCCACATGCCAAGAAGCAGGGGTGAGAAAGAGACCTTCAAACCCCCTCTGCTTCTTGCCTACTTATTGATAGGTCCTTAAGGGAAGGAAGAGAGAACACTCCTTAACTTCATTTTTTTAGGTCGGCAGTGCAAGCCACTTATGAATGACTAGATAACAGACTCCATTCTTAGTAAAATGTATGCACAACTATGTGTGTACCCCGGAAACTTACAGTGTAGCCTGAATATCAAGAACAATGTTTCACTGCAAGTTTTTCTTTTAAAAAAATATTTTAAATATTTATTTTCATTCTCTTTCTCTCCCCCCTCTTGTGTGTGAATGTATGTAGTCGCATTCATGCATGTATGTATCCATATACACATGTTCATGCCTATGGAGACCAGAAAAGTGCATCAGATCCTCTCCAGCTGAAGATAGAGGACACAACTCTCTGTGACCTGCTCCTCTTTTTGTGATCTGGTACTGGAAGCTAACCTCAGGTCTTTTACAAGTGCAGCATGTGTTCTTAACTGCTGACCCATCTGTATAGCCTCCTGATGTTTTTCTTTCCATGCTTCAATGAGGTAGTGTGAGGTCGCTAGAGGAAGGCAAAGGCTCCTCATTTGGGGGATTGCTCTGTTAGATTTCTATTTCCGTTCATCACTGGAAGGTACCTAAAGGAGTTGGCTTCATTTCTTTAATTAGAGTTCTAAACAGTTTCTCTGTGGGTTCCTTTGTAGTTGGCTCATCAAATGCAAGAAAGAAAAATGCTCAGGAGTTTTCATTAGGGTGATTCTCCGGTCTCGCTCCAATGTCTTCTAGAAGCCTTTGCTCCCCTCTTGAAATCAAAGGCTGCAGAGACAATACTTCCAAGCCTCTCACTCCCAAACCACCATCATGCCTGGCAGGATTCTGCAGCATGGGCAGCTCACTTAGGCAGTAACTGGGGAGGGGTGTTTCACCCTTCATTTCTTTAGTTCATTTTTAATTTTTTTTCTTTGAATTGATTTGAAACAATTGATTTTTCTGCCCTGAGATCAGAGGAAGGCAAGAAAATTAAGAGTGATAATGGGGTCAGAGCAAATGAATGAGTTAATTAAGTGTACTTGGCTTAGCAGAAATGGACCTTGATGTGGGGAGGGGGCAGAGATAGCGCTCCTCTTTGAACCACTGGGACATCTATTGAGCTCAGTGTCACCACGCTTATGTTTTTACTGGCATTTTGTATTTGGGGAAATAATTAAATCAAGAGAATTAGGATGAGAGAAACAGAAAGTAGGAGTTGATGAATCAGACTCATTTGTCCAAGACTGTTTGGTCTTTTGCCGTTAGGAGAAAACTAGGGGTGTAAGTAAGGAAAGAGAAGGAGGAAAATGAAAACGGATACGGAGATGATCCAAAGGTAGCCAAAAGAAGCATAGGAAAGTACACTCCCAGGGTTACTCTATAAGGAACTGGTAAGAAAATCACAACAGTTAGGGATGGGGAGATGAGTCAGATAGAAGAATACTTGCTATAGAAGCATGAGAACCTAATTTTGATAGCCAATACCTATGAGCAAACCCGGATATTGGCATGAATCTGTGTTCCCAGCTCTTGGGAGCTGGAGACAGGTGGATCCCTGGGACTTGCTGGCAAGCCAGTTTAGCCAAATTGGCTAACTTCTGGCCAGTGAGAGACCTAGCCTCACAAGACCAAGGTGAATGGTATCCTGAAGAACACACCTGAGCTTAACCTCCGGCCTCCATACACGTGAGCCCATGTATTCATGTGTAACTCTATACGCACCAACATACAGATCCCCACATCTCTAAATAAAATTTCAAACAAACCACAGATGCCATTTTAAATCAAGGACTGCAAGTCAGTTTATTGGAAAGGCCGAGGAACAGAGGTGACTGGAGTAATAGCTCAGCAGTTAAGAGTGTGTGCTGTTCTTATTGCCTTCTACAGAGCATCGAGTTTGGTTCTCAGCACCCATACAAATGGCTCTCAACTGCCTGTAACTCCAGCTCCCGGGGATATGATACCCTTTTCTGCCTTCTGTGGGCACTCATATTCACATGTGCATATACACATGTGTACACATATACACATTAATAAAATAATACTAGGATAAACCTCTAAGAATGACCAGCAGTGAGGAAGCTGGCTCAGCAAGAAGGAAGTAGCAGTTGACTTTTTACAGACACTCACATTCCACTCCCAGCGGCCTCTTCTCTCAGTCCCTGGGCCCTACCACCTTCCAATTTAAACAGACCAAGCATTGCCAGATCTTCTGATATTTGAAAACATTTCATTGTTGAATTTTTATTTAAATATCCCAAGTGTCAAAATATGCTACTGTGGAATTGTATTTGTCCTTAACTCTAAAGAAAAAGTGAAAGAAGAGATGAAAATTCTCCCATTAAATCTTTTTCGGCACATTTATTTTGCCTTATGGTGTTTCCTTATTTTCAATTTCTGGACCTTTGTTTATGGGAAATTAAAAGTCTTAAGGAACAGATAGCAGGCTATTTATTTCTTCATATGGTGCTTAGACTCATTGGCATAGACTAGAAATCCAGTTTGATGAAAAACTTGTGTGCTGAAATCAAAAGTATTTGGTGATGTTTTCTCTTCACTGCCCACGTCCAAATGGAATAGAACCAAACCTCACATCACATGTGTTTGTGCAGCTTGTTATTATAATGGTGAAAAGAAATGTATCTTTCATCTATCCAGTTTTAGACACTTTCTATATCCAGCTGCCAGCTAAACTCTTTGAAGATTAGATATTGTGTGAAACCCGCTTTGAAAGGAAATAGCAAATTGGTTACAGGAGCTAATTTCACTTCTGAACCAACTGGAATTATTAGTGAATTTATTATTACTACTAATATGATTACTATTTGTGTGTGTGTGTGTGTGTGTGTACACATGTCTGTGTATATGTGCACTTGTGCATGCCTGCTTGTGGAGGGCAGAAAACAACTTTTAGTATAGTTTATTGTGCATTGCCCATCTTCTTTATAAGTCAAGGTCTCTGGTTGGCCTGAAATTCATCAAGTAGTCTGGGCTGACTGTCTCCAAAGCCCCAGAGAGCTGCCTATATCTACCATCCCAGCACTGGGATTACATGTACATACCACTGGGACCAGCATATTTTTAAATAGGCTTTAAGGGTTAAATTCAGGTTTTCATTCTTCTCGGTCAAGTGTTTTATTGACTGAACAGTTTCTTCAGCACATAAAGATATTTTTAGTTAGGAATCCACAAGCCATTATTGCAAATGGCCAGGTATGTTTTAAGTATTAAGGTTATATGATCAATTGTCAAGAGCACATAGCAAAAATATTTCAAAGAATTTATATTTACAAATAAAGTACAAAACATCTATGGGTAGGTCAGAAACAAAAAGAATTTAGTTCAAAGGAAGACAAAGCTTGTCCTCTGATAATGTTGTAAAAACTAAGCAAGTATACTAAAAAGCCTAACAAATTACCTGACAGTAGAATAATCAGTCCACAGGATCTAAAATCAACACACAAAGAGGGTAGGATTGGTAATAAAGAAACTGTATTGTTTATATATAACCTCTATTTTCCAAGTGTTTTATAATAATTTGAGAAATCAAAATTGAAAAACTAAAAAATAAATCCGGCAAGTCCTCAAGTGGAGAGATTGGGACACCAACCCAGCCACAAAACCTTTGCCCTACACTTTGTCCTGCCTTTAGAGGTCTCTGGAACCGGCATAGCTCTGTTCACGCTGTATATAAACAGAAAAATGAATCACTGTGATGCAAAACAGCATTCCCAAAGCAGACCGTGGGCACAAATAGGCTAAAAGGTTATAGCTGTCTACCGTCTGCCTCTCAAACACTATACCCAGCCTGTAGAGATGTCCCAGTTTCAAGGTTGTTTTCTATTGTAAGAGACTCTCTTCACTTAGCATTGGGTCCTCCATCCCACTCAAAATTGTCCAATCCCCTCCTTGATGTCTCCATCTTAATACAGGTCATCCCTATTTCTATGATCATTATTCCTTCTAGGATCAAAATCAATTACTAGTCAGTTGTTACTGATTCTACCTCTCATCACTGATTGTTGAAAATGGTTTAAAACTGGTCTGTTGTTTCATAACTTCCCATGCCTCCAACAGTCTACTAAGATGTACTGAGCTTTTTAAAAGCTGAAACTATAATTCAGTTACTCTTTTTTTCAAACATTGTTTTTGTCTGTCTTCCTGTAGTAAGAAGAAATATGCACACACACACACACACACACACACACATATATATATATATAATAGATAGATAGATAGATAGATAGATAGATAGATAGATAGATAGATGCATATATCCCTATATTAAATCATATCCTTGAAAACTTATGTTTGAATTTCTCTAAGATTCAGGGCTCTGAACAATTTTCACAAATAAATATTGTACAAGATAACCTGATTCTTGTAGATGGAAGTTTCTGTCCTGCCTGGTCCTGCAGCCATTCAGTCCCAAAGAAACACACAGAGGCTTATATAACTATAAACTGTGTGGCCTTTTGCTTAGGTTTGTTACTACTATCTTTTACAACTTAAATTAATCCATAATTCTTATCTATGTTTACCCGTGAGACTTGGTACCTTTTCTCAGTAAGGCAGTCTCATCTTGCATCCTCTGTGTCTAGCTGATGACTGCATCTCTGACTTTCCTCTTCCAAGAATTCTCCTAGTCTGGTTTCCCTGTCTATACTTCCTGCTTGACTACTTGGTTTTATTAAACCAATATGAGTGACAAATCCTTACAGTGTACAAGAGAATTATCCCACACCAGATTCTGCATTATCAAATCAGTTACAATGTTCTGCTTAGAGCAACTTTATAAAAAAAAAAAAAAAAAAAAAAAACAGAACACTTTATTTATTTCTTCATTTATTTATTTTTAGAAACAAGGAAAACATTTTTTTTTTTTTTTTTTTGGTTTTTCGAGACAGGGTTTCTCTGTGGCTTTGGAGCCTGTCCTGGAACTAGCTGTTGTACACCAGGCTGGTCTCGAACTCACAGAGATCCACCTGCCTCTGCCTCCCAAGTGCTAGGATTAAAGGCGTGAGCCACCACTGCCCGGCTGAAAACATTTTATTTAAGTAAAATAACATTATTCTAGTTAACTCAAAAATAAAATTAGTGCAAAACTAGTTTAAGAAAGCTACTCAAACACTTTCCCAAACTCACCCTCTCAGTGAACCTCTATAGGTAGAATGGCCAATCTGAAGCCATGGAGCTTTGCTTGGAACTTTGTACTTTCAATTAAAAAATGATGAAAGTGAAGCTAGAACAAAAAAGCTTTTATCCTTGCTTTGTATCGCAAGTCTTCTGCTTGCCTTTTGTCCCTCTTCATCACCTAATATAACCTCTCTTGGTCTCCTTCCTAAATGTTATACTATAACCACACTTACCACATGTCCCCTTTGTTTACACATGCACATGTCAACATTGTAGGCTAAGATCTGCATATGAGGCAGCATGTGTTCTGCTTGTTTTCTTCTGAGTTTGTCAGACCCTAAACTGTTTTGAAAATAGACTTTTAGAAAGCAACCCAACGATTTCTTTGGCAAAGATCCCGATTCATTTGCAGAAATACTGCCACATTTCCTTCCTGTGCCTAATATTATATCTTCAAAAATATGCTTCCTTTCTTAGTGTTATTATGAATGCTATTTGATTTTAGGAAGTGAAGTCTGGCTTAGACAGAGAAGTGTGCCAGAAGGAAGTGGGTGTCTAAGAATAAGAGGAACTGCTAGATGACAGGTATTTAGAAATAAGGCTTTCCTAAACACTTACAGAACAAGGGCAGGTGTATTTCAAAGCTTTATGACAAATGGATGACCAGATGCCGTTTGGGTTGTTTTGCCAAAATAAATATATTTAAGAAGAGACAGTGTGATTGAGTTAGGTTGGGTGACCTCTTACCTTTTGTCTTGAAATGAGAGATCTTGAATTTGACAGTCTTGCTCAGACAAGTTCCATAAAAGGACAATCAAAGGCTGCCCTCAGCAGAATACAAATAAGTGGCAGGTAGGTAAAATTGACATATGTCTACTGTGTTGTCATTTTAAGAGCATATATTCTGTATTCACAATTTCCCTGGGCTTTCAGCTGTTTATACAATTAATCAAATGTACCAACTGGGTGAATGATGACTTGTCTTGTTCAGGCGGAAATAGGTGCTAGGCTATCCTGTAGACACACATTCCAAAGGATCTTCTGGAATTCCTTTATTTTGATGTGTAGCACTGGTGATATGTGTCTAATGCCTAGAATCTTTTCTGTCTTATCATCTACTTATCAAATATCTGACTAAATTCCTTTGATATTCTCATTGCTTGACCAAATCTAAATCCTAAAAACAGAAAGAACTGTGAACAAGCTAGAGGGAACACAATTTTTCTTAGGACATATGCTGAAACAAACTACTGTTTTGCTAAGATGAGAGAGTGCCGTAGGTGTGAGACTATGGGTTCCTACAAGATTCTCTGTTCACCTCACATATTTGGAAGAATGAGGAGACTTGAGAAGTGGAAAGAGAAAGGAAAAGTGGACCAATTCTAGATCGTTACCATAAACACTACAGAATCCATACCTCTCCCATTCAGAGGTCATTGGTGTAGAACTCCAGATTACTTGGCCATTGAAAAGGGCCACCTATTATTCTTTTACATCTCAATCCAACTCAAATGTTCTGTTTCAAATGGATACCTTTTTTATTTTAAGTTTGATGAAATTAAGATCCAGATATTGACTTACTCCAAAAATCCACAGGACCTTTGTAATAACTGCACAGCAATTCAAGTACAGGCATCAGGCCTTGGCCTCAGTTTCCAGTTAATCCTCTTCTGCTATCCCCTGTTTTCAGTCTTGATTGCTTTCCCACTAGAGGTGGGAAATGGGTTATTAATAATTTCCTCCCCCCAAAATTAGAGACTTTTGCGGGGTCCCATAATAGTGAAGGGAGAAGGTAAAGAGCTACCAGCCTCTCTGTAAGCAGCTTGCTTCTGAGGAGAAAAACATCTGGCTACAGCTGTGCTTTAGGTTGTATCTGTGCTGGTTCTGGTTTTTTTTTTTTTTTTTTTTTTTTTTTTTTTTTTTTTTTTTTTTCGAGACAGGGTTTCTCTGTGGCTTTGGAGCCCGTCCTGGAACTAGCTCTGTAGACCAGGCTGGTCTTGAACTCACAGAGATCCGCCTGCCTCTGCCTCCCGAGTGCTGGGATTCTGTGCTGGTTCTATATTTTTTCCTTACATTGTTTCATTATAATTCTAAATGAAGTAAAAACTGTCAGAGGAGTAAAATGACCTGCATTGTATAGCCCAAGAAATAGGCTAATGTGTCTTGGTGAAGGTCACACACAGTCCTAAATGGGCCTGAGAATGAGCCCATGCGGCTTAAATACAGCCTTCTATATTTTGCACTGCCCCCCCTGGGGTTTGGTATCTGCCTGTCACCATGGTATATTCTTGGGTTCCAGTCTTATGAAATAAGCAAATACTGACCTCTGGATTTCCCAAGACAGGAATACAGATGCCTCTTATTGATTCTATCTCTCCACTGTGTCTCCTTGAAGTCTTATAGATTCTGCCTTCATCAAGTTTTCTGTACAAGCAGGGCTTGGGAAAGGCTGAAGAAACGTTTCTGTCAGGCAGATTTCTGTTTCCTAGAGAAAAGTTAGCCTTTTCACAGGCCACTGCCTCCTCTTCAAAATGTGTAGTAAATCTGAAACTGTCTGGACCATGGCAATGGAAGAGGTACTCTTCTTCAATGCTTTCAAATTCTTTGTTCAATCTGATACAATTCAGGCCACAGTTCCAGACCCTTTGTCCAGTGCAAAGGAAGACGAGTCATGCTAGATATTTTTCTGTCAGATTAAATTTCACAAAGTTGAAGCAGTACACGCAGGCAATGACAAGTATTTAAAATAGTTTAAGTATAAATCCTAGCTATTATCATGAAGAGATGAAAACAATAAGTATGCTCTATTCTTGTTGGTGACATTCTTGCGTATCTTAACCATGGTTAGCAAGATAGCTCAGTGGGTAAAGTGCTTGCACAGAAGCATAAGGTTGTGAGAGCAAATCCCCAGAATCCACATGAATGTGGGAAGGGTAGCATGCTGTTCACCACATTGCCCCTATGGCAAGATGAGAAATAGAAACTGGATAGTCCTTGGAGCTTGTAAGGTAGCTAGACTGGCCTACATAGCTGCACATAGGGGCAGGAGACCTTGTCACAAACAAAATGAAGGCTAGTACAGATATCAAAGTTTGCCCAAATGGCCACAATTCCAAAATGAACACACACACACACAGAAAGAGAGAGAGAGAGAGAGAGAGAGAAAGAGAGAGAGACTTCTTACCATTGCCTTTTTATTTCCCATTTACTTGACATTATATTTTCCTGACAGTGCTGTGTACATGCAACAATTATAGAAAACAGTGTTCTGTAGCTATTTCCACCAAAGCAAAATATCTCCTTCTGGACATAAGAAACTAAGGAACCTAGGAAATCTCTCTGAAAGCTCCAAAGGATGTCATAAAGTATTCTATGTGAATAGAAACAGACAGACTATACTATCTGATTAAGGCTTCATTTTTTCACTTTGCACTCTCTGCCTCACTGCTCTATCTCCCCTCTCTCTTTCTCTTCTACTTCCTTTCTCTCCGACTTCCTCTACTGTGGAGGAGCAATGTGGCTTTACCATCTTGTTGCTGTCCCCTTTGGTACCCTTTTTTCTCTTGTGTATGACCCATACCCTGCTCTTAAATAATAGAGCAATGTTTCAGGTAATGTGTTTCAGTGAATTGCCTCTTCTATGTCTCACCTGAGAGATGTATTTTGAGTTTAGTTATTAGGTAAAGGCTTTTCTAGAGATTAATCATCTTGGGATGTAGGAACTGAATGCAGGTGAGACTATGCCCATAAGGACAATGACTAGAATGAGCAAGTTCATTATAAGATAGACACTTGGCCAGGGGTTGAACATATGGGCATCATGCTATTGGCCAAGGAAAAAGAGCATCTTGTAAATGCATAAATATACATCTATTAAGGAAAGACCTACATTCATATCAACTAGAACCCCAGCATAGCAAAACTACAGCTCATAGCTTTTGTCCAAAATGGGCTTCAAGTTTCAAACAAACAAAAAGAACACCACAGTTAGAATGAATGGCAGATCAGTGCTGTTATTCAATGACAATGAAGACAAAATGTTTTCAAAGAACAAAGTCATTATTGGGAATTTGAATATATATAGTTCAACCTTAATAAATAGTAGTAGCATACCTTTTTAAGGAAAATAGAATCATAAGAAAGAGGAGCTAGAGAGATATCTCCATGGTTAAAACAGTTGCTGGCCTTTCAGAGCTCCAGAGTTCACTTCCCAGCACTCACATGGGACAGCCCACAACTATGTGTAACTCAAGATTCAGGAGATTTGATACCTTCTTCTGGTCTTCACTGGTACCTGTGAGTACACACATGCAGAACCCACCCACAGTTTTTGTGTGAAGCAGTAAATCTTAAAAGTTTCTAACTGAGAGAGGAATTTTAACAAATAACAGTAAAAAAAATATTCAGAAAAGCAGAGATAGTCTATGCAAGAGTAATAGTGTTCAAACTAATGAACTCAAAAGGTTTGTTAGCCAACTTTTGCCTACAGTGAGGATGGGTGCATTAGAATGTTAAAACCTAACCTGGGTAATTTTCTCTGATGTTATATGTTCATCAAATGTTATTCGTCCAATTTGATTTGACACCTTTGTTTAGATTTGCCAAGAAGTCAATCTTTGAAGCAAATTTAATAGAACAGTCTAAAAAGGAAGATAATAGAGAGATTAATCTTTTGTGTCTTTGTTTAATAATGAGGATAATGAGGAGGAAGAAGGGGATGATGATGGTAATAACTGAGGGATGATGAGTTTAAGATGCCAATGCACAATTAATACCACATACATGCCAAACTAATACAGTACCTAAGGAGTTTGGGAGCACACAAAGAGAATGACCCCAGTGAAGTCATCTTGGAATGGCTAACTCCCTTTTTGTTTGTTGTGTTTATAATATTATCTTTGTTGTTTTTGTTCTTTTACTTAATGGGCATAATGGTCCCATTATTGATAGTGTATGGTGTAACCACATAAGTAATAATATAAGAATAATTTTCTGGGACTGGAGAGATGGCTCAGTGGTTAAGAGCATTGCCTGCTCTTCCAAAGGTCCTGAGTTCAATTCCCAGCAACCACATGGTGGCTCACAACCATCTGTAATGATGTCTGGTGCCCTCTTCTGGCCTGCAGACATATACACAGACAGAATATTGTATACAAAATAAATAAATAAATATTTAAAAAAAAAGAATGATTTTCTGGACTAAACTTTAATCAAAGCTATCCACCGTGGTAAAATTATTTCTTTCAAAACTCTTTATGCTTTTTGAATGCAATTGGCTTTTCCACCTTCAGCGTTTCTTTTGATTCTGTTTCGGCGATTAGCTTGAATTTTATTCTTATTATGCAATTATTCTGATAACAATTAGAAAGATCTGCAAAGCGTTTTCTTTTTCAAGGAGTAAGTTATAAACATTTCTGACCAAAAGTGCTACAAAATGAATCTATTGTTTCCTATGTGTAATTGACAATAAACACAAATTCAAACAATTTGCAGAAATTTCTGACATTATTTTTTATATCTCTGATCCATTTTTAAGATATTCTTTCTGGAAGATCACTCTTTTGTCCCCACACTTGCTTTTCAAGATGCTTGAGGCTACAGATAAAACAACACAGTGGATATTGCCTGCAGCAAGTTACCATTTGGGGGTACCACCCATATTTTGAAGTGGGAATTACTGTAGTAGTTTCAATAACTGCCTAGGAACTGCAGGTCTCAGAACTGAGCCAGAGTTAAAAAAGACCAGAAAACATAATCCTGGGCTCACCCTCCAGATTTCCTGATACTGTAGGTTTGAAATAAGGCTGGAAAACTCATGTTTCTTCTCTCTTCTTTTCCTACTGCTATGGATATTTAATGATTTTTATCTAGTGCCTATTACAAAAGTTATAAAACTGAATGTGGTCATCATGATACTTTGGGATTAACGTTTTAGTAAATGCCATATGATTCTTGATGCTTCAGGTTTGACAATAAAACTGTGCACTTATGCACTTAGACTTTTTATTTCACATGGATAGGAATTTGGAAAAAAAAAAGCTAGAAACTGCCCAGAGTCTTGGTCCCTTCTAGTAAGTTTCCAGATTCACTGGACTGCTGGCAGGAAGACTGACCCATGTCTTGGTCAGTCATTCATCTCCTCTCATCCAAAAGCACACCATTGGATCCCCTCCTTTCTCTCCTATAGCACATCATCTCATCCCACACATTCAAACTCATATAATCTCTTCTAGTTTCCTTCCTGTTGCTGTGGTAAAACACTCTTACCAAACCCAACTTGGGAGAGTAAATAATTTTTTCTGGCCTTTACTTCCTGGTCACAATCCATCATTAATAAAAGTCAGGTCAGGAACTCAAGCCAGCAACCTGAAAGGAGGAACTATGGAAGAACGACCTGTTGCCTCCAGCTATGGCTTACTTTCTTACAGGCTCATCCTTGGCCAGTCTTATCTTGTAGTTCAGGACTACCTGCCCAAGGTATGATGTAACCCACAGTGGGCTCAGCCCTCCTACACCAGTTAATAATAATAGTAATGAAAAGACCACAGACAAGCCCTCAAGTCAATCTGATCTAGAAAAGGCTTTACTATCAGATGACTCTAGGCTGTGTCAAGTTGATAAGGCTACAGCATACCATATGATCCTAAACAATTCTACCCATCCCTTCCACTCATACAATCCCACCCTTCCCATCTATTCTATACCATACCATGAGGACATAACCCATGAAAAAAATTCCCAGATTCTTGTGTCTCCTGTGCAAACCGTTTAAAAATGGCACATAATTTCTGCTTATTCTACTATATACATTAAGAAATTGTAGATGATGCCTGGTATCTAATACATCATTAATACTCTGCCTATGGTTGCTATAGTTTATTGTTCATGGAATAGTGAAAAGGAAAGCAATCTTTGACCCATTTTTTTCCCCAACAGTTTTTTGTTTACAATTGTGGCATGCTTTCAGGAAGAAACCTTGAACAGCGAGTGAACACTAAGCCTCCAAAGACTCTCTGAGGCTCTGGGGGGTGAATTTTATCAATGGTGTTTTCATTTTTAACTATAATCTCTGAACTGGTTCTTCTTACCTTCAAAATGGCTTATTCTCTGCAGCTTTCTTCAGAGTCTTCATCTGACTCTGTTCAGTAACTGGTGCTGCCACCTTCTGCCTCGTGACTGAAAGCATATGTTTAAACCCTTATTTTGGGTAGAATGCTTATGTACTCCCTAAGTATTTATTTTAGCATTCTTTTCCCCATTATTTATCTTTCTCCCTAGGGCCTATTCTTTCAAATGCCACTTCCTGCTTCCTGTTAGCACATTTCTGTACAGATCTCCTGCACACTAATCACAGACCTCAACATTTTGGAAGCTCTGTCCCAGTTAAACGCCCTCTCTTCACGGCTCTAGCGCCATGAGCCAAAGAAAATTGCTTAAGATTGCAAAGATTTCTGGTGAGTGGGTTGGTTCTCAAAGACCTTTTCAAAGGAGGCCTCTAAACCCTAGTGCTCAGAGTCTTTGTGTAAAACTCATTTAGAAAGTTTCTTTGTTTTAGCTGTCCCTTGTGCCTCAGAACCCCTTCTGTGTCTGTTAGTTTACAGAGCCCAATAACAGCGAATGAAATAATGCGTGTTCATTTCGCTTTGGGTGGAACAATGCACTGTTCAAGCCTGCTGCACATAGCCAAAAGGTAATCAAATCCATTCCTATGGTTTTACCCCTTAGAGAAAAGCGGAAAGTTGGTTCAATACCTTACCTATTCAAGCGTAACAGCTGGAGCCCTCTTCAAACCCAGGCCACCTCTCTGGACAGATGTGGCCTGCAGCAGACTAAATAAGTCCACCCCTGGATCATTTCTGTGACCAATGGCATGGAACTCTGTGATTAACCAAGTAGGGTTTAAATGCCAAGTCTCTGTGACTAGGGTCAAGCTATCTTCCCAGGTAGGGGAAAGTTATGTCTTTAGAGTTGATAGAAGTTAAATATTTCAGCTGCTTTTCTCCTGCATGTGACCAAATAACTGACAAGAAGCAACTTGAAGAGCAAATGTTTATTTTCAGGGGAATGCAGTCCATCGTGGTGAGGAAGGCATGGTCATGGGAGTTTTAAGCAGGTGGTCACTGTGAAGCTGCAGTCGGAAGACAGCTGACTGCTTGCGCTTTGCTCCTTTTCATTCAGCTCTGAATCTCAATCCATGAATGATTCTGCTCCTATTTAGGTTGAGGTTTTCTACCTCAATTAGCTGACTTAGAAGCATTCTTACGTAATCTGTTGGTGAGCCCAAGTCCTATCAACTTACACTCATAATGAACCACTGTCTTCTCCAGCTTACAAACTGGTAGCCAGGATGGCTTTGAAGAACTTTTTAAAAGATTTTTCCCACACTAGTCTCAGATTTTCAAGAGGAAAATGGAGAAGTAGGCAGAGACTGAGCAAGAAAGATTAATTTCTATGACCATATCCACTATTCCTCTGGGAGCATCAGCTAGATTTTGTACATGGGCAACTGAAGCTCTGTGCCTCAATTTCAGCATCCAAAATAGACTAGTCCTCCCTCTTATGACTAACGGTGACAGTTCAATGACAGGTTTGAAGTGACCCACTGATCACAGTGGCAAACAGATAATAACACTCAATCAATAGTGACTCTCGTGGTGATCAATATATTATTGACATCATTACCCTGGAGCTGGTTGAGAGGCTGACATACCTGTCAATATGACCTTCTTAGCCCAACCTCCATTCTGCAGTTGTATAACTTTTAAAAAGTACTCAAGCCCTGAAGCCCTTAGACTGCAAAAGGTGGTTGAATTTGTGAGGCCATGAGGGAACTATATGTTGATTTTCCTAAAAGTGACTATCAGTTTTAAATCATCCCTTAAGAAATACTGACTTAGACGTCTTCCAGATCCAGCTGCAAAGCCAGCAGTGGCTGGTGTTTGCATTGGAGGAGAACCTGCCATTCAGTTTATCCCAAAGCTCTTTTTACTTTTACCCTTGTTTAAAAAAAAGAAAAAGGCCTTCTGGATCATATATGACATCCAATCCTGCCTTATTAACTGGAAACTAAATGAGCATTCCAGAAATTTAATTGAAAGTGATCCTCTGAATGTTAATAAGCCCCTGGTCAGGAGGGAGATTGATGCTCCCAGCTGCAAATCCAGCCTTGAGGAAGAGTCTCTGAAGGCCTTGTCACCAGAGCCAGCTAAGCTCCTGTTTATCGCTGTTACTTTCCTTGCAGGCTTGCTTCTAGAAGGTCTCCCAGACACCCACCTGCTCCCCAAATTTGCTAAATCAATCTTCCCTCTAGAGGCCCTTACCCCCGGCTCCAAAGCAAATCAAATACCATGCCAAAAGCATACTGCTGTTACTCAAATGAAAACTTAAATTCCTCTGGATGAGGTTTCAAAAAAATTAAAAGGATAATGCTTAGAAAATGGGACTCAGACATATTATGTTTTTTGCATATAGAAAACACAGAAAGACATACAAATCTTTCTTTCAGAAATAATGTCTATACAAACAAATTAGAGAGAGAACTGGAAGAGATGACTGGATTTGTGGATCATTCCAGGGCGATGTGTAAACCTAGCGCAATGGAAACACTCTGGAATCTTTGAGGATGACCCTAACGAGGCTCCTAGTAATAGAGGATACAGAGCCTAAACTGGCCATTTGTGTAACCAGACTAGGCTTTCAGTAGTGGGACTGGTCATCAACCTAGCCATAACCTTCAACCTCTAATTTGTTCTGCCTGCAAGATATGCTGGGGTAATGGTGGCACAGAAATTGTGGGAGTGGCCAACCAGTGGCTGGTCCAACTTGAGACCCACACCACAAGAGAGAGCCCATGCCTGACACTACAAGAATATGGCTCACAGACATCAACTAGGCAGAGCTCATAGGGGCTCATAAAGACTGAAGAGAAAATCATGGAGCCTGCACAGGTCTGAGCTAGGTTCTCAGCATAAAAATAATGGCCATGTTAGTTTTGTGTTCTTGCAGGACTCCTATGAGTGGAAGTGGGGGTTGTCTCTGACTCTTTTGGCTACTCTTGGGACCCTTTTCCTTCTACTGTGTTCTCTTGTCCAGACTTGATATGATGAGGGTATGTGCCTAGTCATATTGTATCTTGTTATGCCATGCTCACTTGATATTCCTGGGAAGCCTGCTCTTTTCTGAAGGAAAATGAAAGAGAAATGGATCTGGGAGACAGGTAAGATAGGAGGAAGGAACTGGGAGGAGTGGGGGGAGAGGCAGCTGCAGTCAGGATATAAAATATGACAGAAGAATAAATAATAATGATAAAACACAAGATGTTTTTAAAGGGCTCAAGAGTCAACTCAGTCAGTGAAGTACCTGTCATGTATATATGAGAAACCCAATTTGGATACCCAGCACTTATGTAAAAAAAAAAAAAAAAAAAGCTAAGCAAATAATGACTGTGTCTATAACCCTAGTGCTAGACAGAGATCCCTGGAGCTCATTGGCTAGCTAACCTCATCAAATTAACAAGGATTAGATTTAGCCATAGACACTATCTCAAAAAATAAAGTGTGGACCAATTGAAGAAGATGCCTGACTTTGACCTCTGGCCTCCACATGCACGCACACATGTGCATACACCTACATGGATATGGACATAGACCACACACACACACACAAATACAAAAGCAAATAAAAACATGTGCAAAGACAAAGATAGACTGAATTTTTCAAACTAGATTTGAATATATGAAAGGAAAGTTTCTTTTACCAGAGACTTATATTGCAGAATAAGCACTCATATTTTGATTTTGAACATGACTCTTCATAAAATATTTATAAAACCAAACATACCATGACTTTTCTTCCTCCATTGCAATTAAAAAGATTGGTGCTTGAGTTAAATCATGATGATGTACAGGAACTGGAGAGATGGCTGAGTGGATAGAAAACTCACCATGCAAACATGAGGACCTGAGTTCAAAACCACCAAAATTCCCATAAAGCCAACCCCATGCATGTAGGGGAGACCCAGCCAATCACCTTGCTTGTAGGATGGGGTCCCCCGAGGATATTTTTTACTTATAAAGATTGCAGGCATGCTCCCGCCTTCCCTTCTGCTTTCTTGTTCTCCGCTGGAACCTCGGGTTCTGTAAGTCTTTCCTAATTAAAGCTAAATATTTTATTATAATTTCTGTCTGCCTTCATTTACGCCGCTACACATGCACATTTAACATCAACACTTTATGGTTAGATGCAGGTAGAGACAAAAACGTTCTTCCTGGAAACCCATGGGCCAGCTAGCCTGGACTTTGCGATACCAAACAACAAAGAGATTGCCTGTCAAACAAGATAGAAGGTAAGGACCCACATCTGAGATGTCCTCTGACACACTCACACACAAGAACAAGTACACACACACATACACACACACACACACACACACACAAACATCCAGACACTGCTAGCAGCATGCCCAAGGACTTTAATAGTTGATTTTGCATTCTATTTTTCCATAATTGAAATAAAATACCATTTAAACAAAGTAAACATTTCTAATTGGTATAGAAACAAATATAAAACATAAAAAAGGAAATGCTGAGGCTATTGAACTACTTACTGGAACATCATGCTCCTGGGTTACTCAGGCTGAAAATGTCAATTCCACAGTGGCTCTGTGGAAAAACTGAATTATCTCTATGATAGAGGGTTAAAAGCATTCTATTGTTCATATGAGAATGTGCAGCATATGGAAAGTTGAAGGAGATGGTATTGTAAGGCACATATTCTTCTCTAGTATTGCTTGCCTTAAGGAGCTGAACACCAGCATGAGATTTCTGGGTCGTCTCAGACATTTGGCCTGCTGGCTCAGCTTTGCCTAACTGCTCTGCAGAAGCACTGTGATCAAACCAGTTCTTTTCAATTATTCTTGTACAGTGACTCTCTAAACAGGTTATCAACAACAACAAAAAAGGAAACAAAGATCTGGTTGTCTTGGTGGCTAAGAAGCCTTGCGTAGAACCGATGTTCAATTCCCACACTGGCATGGTGGCTCACAATTATCCATAACTCAGGGCGGATCTGAAACCATATTCTGATATATGTAAGCACTAGGGATGCACTTGGTGCACAAACATATATGCAGACAAAGCATTGATACATATTAAATTAATAAGTATTCAATATATCAGCATATTACTTATCATTTTATATTTATGAATATATTATAATTATATAATTTCCCTCTTCACATTTTCTGCCTCTAAACACCTTAATACTAATGAAAAAAGATGCTATAAATTCAATTTTTTTAAAAAAGAAGAGCAGTTCTATTTTTTAAATGTTTGCCATGTTGGATTAGGGAAGGTTTGGAAGTGCTCGGAAGATGAGTCCACAAGTAAAGTGCTTGGTATGCAAGCATGAGCACCCAGTTAAAACCCAACATGGTGATTAGCTCCTGAAACCTGATCATTGAAAGGCAGAGACAGAAGGAGCCCTTGGCAATGTCCAACCAACCTAGGCAAACAGTGAGTTCCAGGTTTGCTGAGAGATCCTGCCCCAAAAACTTAAGATGGAAAGGGAACTGAAGATTACTGATGTCAATCTTTGGGTTACACACACACACACACACACACACACACACTCACACATACATGCACACACACACACAAAGAGTGAAAAGTATATTGCAATTTAAAGTGCACACTCAGGAAAATGAATGAATCACACTGTTTTCTAGCACTTAATAGCCAAACAATCAAAGATGAAGGTATTTTTTCATGTAAAAGAACAATAATAGTGTGTATTCTAGAAGGCTATTGAAAGGGATTGTTTTAAAAAACATACTTGCTGCAATCCATCTGATAAGTGAGCATGCTTGGTGAACACTAGCCATCTTCATTATGATCCAAATCCAGTCAAGAGAAAGTAGACTGGAGTGATTTAGCCCTTTCTGCAATTGTTCTGAGTGAACAAACTCTCTTCTCGATATCCTTCTTGAAAAGGATGAATTGAACTTTCCACGAGCTCACTGAACTGGTTGACACAAGCCTTGCCCATCCACAGTCCAAAGGACGGGTCAGTGCCTGTTGACTTGGGTGCTGTCCATTTTACATAATAAGATGCTCTTGAAAACAAAACCTCTCAGGGTTCAAAAGTATCAAGTTTGGAAACTTAGTAGTCTTAGGACATCTGTACAATATGTCATATCTTTCTTAAGGGAAGTTAGGGGGGTATTGATAGTCAAGAAATTTGTACAAGTCCTATAGGATGTCACCTAATACAAAATCACTCTGACAGAGCTAAGGGCATCTCCACTAAGGCTTGCCCTATCTGAGACCCAGTGCACTTCAACCCTTCTTAGCATATGAACCTAGAACCTATGTCTCACTCAGTAGCTTAGCCGATAATTTCGCTTGTCACCATTGTGGTATTTCTCATGTACAGTGTTGCGGGAGGTCCTTCCGCTCCTCCAGCCAATAGCCACTGAGATACCAGTCCATTGGGGCATGGTCTCTTTCCCTTTAAAAAAGTGGCTACTTCCTTCCTCACACTTTTTACTTCCTGCTCCAATTCGGTGACTAGACTTCTTCCTAATTGCACAGAGGGCTGTTGTCTGGGATGGTGATCTGTAAGTTTATTCCCCTTTAAATAAATACCACCCTATTAATCACAATTCCAAACTGGTGTGGGATTGTTTATGACTTGCACCTTCATCTGGCACCCAACGTTTGGTTTTAGGACCCCTCCTTCCCCAGCTCGGCTGCCGGCCGCCAGTTCGGCCGCGGCCTGTGCCTTGCGGCCTGTGCCTTGTGCGTGGAGCCAGCAGTTTAACATAAATCATCATGCAGTGGCTTTTCTTGCTGCAGTTCTTTATATTTTCCCTTTAGACACCTCAGATTGACTTCAAGTCCCCACGCAGCCTATCGTTTGCCTCCCTACGTGGATTTAAACTCCACAGGCCCACATAGTCTCTGCCCACGTGGTTTGCTCTTTTCTGAGTCGTTTTCAAATCTCCCTTGCAAGCGCAGTTCTTAAGCGGAGCGAACCAGAGCACGCGGTTACCAGTTGCCAAAAGCTGCAACCCCTTGGGACGACTCTGTCACGTGGAGGCATACACAGCTTCCGGGTTACTCTTCTCTACCCTTGGATTCTGGGTTTGTGGTTCCTGTACGGAATTGATTTAATTACATTTACTTTGTTGAGCAACTTGCATTTCCCAGTTTTTAACAAATACTAGGTGGACACTGAAACAGGACCCCATTTTCGTCACGACTTGGCAACAGTGCCACCTGCTGGATAATAGGTAATATGGCAGTTTTTGTTTCCAACACAAATTTTACTGTTTTGGTTACCAAAACAATGGGTTTTTTCATGCAAGGGTTATATGACTATGGGGATAACTTAATTTACTGGTTACTAGGTTTCAGTATTCTTTTGAATATTCTATCATTTACGAAAAATATGGTGCTCCTAAGAACCATACATTCTTTACTAGAAACTCATGCAGGTCAGGAGATTCAGGATTCAAAAGCTTTGGAATCACAGGTGCAGAATGGGGACCAAAAAATTGATACCTCAGTAAAATCACTAGAAACACATGTAGCTCAGGAGATTCAGGATTTAAGAGAGACAATGATAAAAAGACTTGAAATGATTGAAGAAATTATTGGAGCTGGTGAACAGAGTAAGAAGGCACAAGGACAGGATACAATGCCACCATCAGCTATTAGAACTGGCTTACCCAGGGTTTTAGTGACATACCCTGTAATTCATTCTGACAAAGCGTCAACTTCTAAAGGCTCAAAGGGAGTCAGAGAAGCTAGATGGATGCCAATAGCAATGAATGATCTAAAAGAAATTAAGCAAGCTATTGTTACCTTTGGCTTGCACTCTGCATATTTTAAGGAAATGATAAGGACTTGGGCTTCTAATGCTAGAGCTACCCCCCATGATTTCCATCAGTTAGTGTCTGCAGTTTTAGATAATGGACCTTCCTTGATGTTTGGAATCCATTTCAGAGAAGAATCCAAACATATGGAACAGCAAGGAAGAGCAAAAGGTGTGGAGGTTTCCCAAGATGAAATTCTTGGTGTAGGAGAATATGCTGATCCACAGGTCCAAGCTCTTTATGATGATGAAGTACTGTGTTTATGTCACCAAGCAGCTTTAAATGCTTGGAATAGGCTACAAGATTCAGCAAAAAGGGTTGAATCATATACCAGAATTAGGCAGGGACAGAAAGAACCCTTTATTGACTTTTTGCAAAGATTAATTAAGGCTCTGGACATAGGGGTAACAGACCCAGAAGCTAGACGACTACTTCTTGAATCTCTAGCTTTTGAGAATGCAAACATAGAATGCAAAAAGATAATTGGGCCTTTAAAGTTTAGATCAGCACCTATGGATGAATGGATTCAGCATACAATGAATGTTGAGACGTTTAGCTATAATGATGAATCTTGGGTAGGAGAAGCGATTTCCAAAGCAATGAGGAAACATCAAACTGCCAGGTGTTTTAAATGTGGTAAATTAGGACATCTGAAAAGGGATTGCAGGCAAAGGATTTCTAAGAATAATATCCCTTCTGGGAATGACAAAAATAGGAGACCTCGGCCTTCAGGTATATGTAGGAGATGCAGTAAAAGCCGACATTGGTCCAACGAATGCGGGTCAACAACAGACAGACAAGCCAACCCGATACCGTCGGGAAACTCCTTGAGGGCCCTCTCACAGGCCCCCAAGCCAACAGTGGCCCAGTCATTACCAGTCACAGTAGAGAACGTGCCTCACCAAGAAAATTAAAAGCTCCAATTTCTGCTGTAAAAAATATTACTGGTCTAAATGATGAATTATGCATGGAGGATGAGTCAAAAAAAAACCCAGTAGGACAGAGTAAATGTATATTTTGGCAGACTTCTATTAATGATCAAAGACCAAAGCTAAGAGTCTGTATAAATGGCACTTTTATTGAAGGCTTATTAGACACAGGTGCAGATGTAAGTATCATTACTCCAGAATCTTGGCATCCGAATTGGCCTCTTCAAGAGGTAGATGTTCAGTTCCTGGGAATTGGAACCTTATCTCGTGTAAAACAAAGCACAAGATGGGTTGAATGCATAGGGCCTGAAGGGCAAATAGGAAGACTAAGGCCATATATTGCCAATATTGCAATAAATTTATGGGGCCGTGACCTGCTACAGCAATGGAATACCCAGATTAACATTCCTGTAGTTCCAGGAACTCATAATTCTGGGAAGGATATGATGAGATATTATGGGAAAAGTTCACCAGCCATTCAGGCTGTGCAAGAACATACAGCAAATACCAAACCTTTAGAGGTACCAACAGCCCTACCTTTAAAATGGCTAACTGAGAAGCCAATATGGATCAAACAGTGGCCTCTAGCTGAAGATAAATTACAGGCATTGGAACAGCTGGTGCAAGAGCAAGTAGATGCTCACCATATTGAAGAATCAACCAGCCCTTGGAATTCTCCTGTGTTTGTTGTAAAAAAGAAATCCGGTAAATGGAGAATGGTGACAGATTTAAGAGCTATCAACAAGGTAATTCAATCTATGGGCCCACTACAATCTGGAATTCCTTTGCCTTCTCTATTACCAAAAGGATGGCCTCTTATAGTTATTGATTTGAAAGATTGTTTTTGCACCATACCGTTACAAGAAAAGGATAGAGAAAATTTTGCCTTCACAGTGCCTACTTATAATAATTCTCAGCCTAATAGGAGATATCAATGGACTATCCTCCCACAGGGTATGCTCAATAGTCCTACATTGTGCCAATATTTTGTAAGTAAGCCATTGGAAATAATTCGTAAACAATTCCCAAGTCCATAATTTATTATTACATGGATGACATCTTGTTATCTGATTCAAATAAAGATACTTTAGAAAGGATGTTTGAAGAAGTAAAGAAAGTATTGCCTAGGTGGGGATTACAAATTGCCCCTGAAAAGATTCAAAGAGGAAATTCTATTAATTACCTAGGTTACAGAATAGGGTTAGAGAAAATTAAAATGCAAAAGGCACAAATTAGGTGAGACCGGTTAAAGACTCTTATGACTTCCAAAGACTGTTAGGAGACATTTCCAGTCTACGACCAGCTGTTGGGATAACACCTGATCTAATAGTTCATTTAAACAAAACCTTAGATGGTGATAAAGATTTGAATAGTCCAAGAAAACTGACAGCTGAAGCAGAAAAGGAACTGACAATGATTGAGGAAAAATTACAGGAGGCACATGTGGATAGGGTGAACCCAAATCTTAGCTGCATCCTAGTCATATTGCCTTCCAGAATTTCTCCTACAGGGATTCTAATGCAGAGGGAAGATATTATTTTAGAGTGGATATTTATACCTAATAAACCAAGTAAAAAATTAAAAACTTATGTGGAAAAAGTCTCTGAATTAATTATAAAAGGTAAACTGAGACTTCGTCAACTAGCAGGTATAGACCCAGCAGAAATTATAGTGCCTTTTACAACTGAAGAAATAAAAAAGTTATGATAAGACAATGAACCATGGCAAAGAGCTTGTGCTAATTTTTTGGGAGAAATTAATAGCAACTATCCCAAAAGTGGTAGACTTAACCTCATAAAGAGAACTTCTTGGATTCTTCCTAGAATTGTACGTGATATTCCAATAACTGAAGCCCGTACGTTCTATACTGATGCAAATAAATCAGGGAAAGCAGGTTATAAGTCAGATGAATTGAGTAAGGTGGAAAAAGCCCTTATAATTCTGTCCAGAAGGCAGAATTATATGCCATTCTTATGGTGCTAAGGGATTTTAAAGAACCTCTTAATATAGTTACAGATTCACAATATGCAGAAAGAGTTATCTTGCATATTGAAACCGCTGAATTTATACCAGATGACACAGAGTTGACTTCATTGTTTATCCAGGTACAAGACACAATCAGGAACAGGCTTTGTCTGATGTACATAACACACATCCGGTCCCATACAGGTCTGCCTGGTCCTCTAGTACAAGGCAACGCTGAGATTGATCAATTATTGATTGGAAGCATGTTGCAGGCCTCAGAATTTCATAAGAAGCATCATGTCAATAGTAAAGGCCTAAAGAAAGAGTTTTCCATTACATGGCAACAGGCTAAGGACATTATAAAGAGATGTCCTACTTGTTCTTTCTATAATCAAACACCGTTGCCTGCAGGGAGTAACCCAAAGGGTACTAAGAGAAATGAAATCTGGCAGATGGATGTGTTCCACTTTATGGAATTTGGTAAATTAAAATATGTACACCACACCATAGACATGTATTCAGGTTTTCAATGGGCTACTGCCCTGAGCTCAGAAAAGGCTGATTCAGTAATCACACATCTATTGGAAGTTATGGCCATCATGGGAATACCTGCACAAATAAAGACAGACAATGGTCCAGCATATGTATCTAAGAAAATGAAACACTTTTTTGCTTATTATAATATAAAACACATTACAGGTATACCACATAATCCCACAGGTCAGGCAGTTATAGAAAGATCAAATCGTACTATAAAGGATATGCTGAACAAACAGAAAGGGACCGAAAATACCCCCAGAAATAGATTACATAATGCTTTATTGACCTTGAGTTTTCTTAACGCTAATGAGAAAGGAACGACAGCAGCAGAAAGACATTGGATAATGGAAAAGTCTGCTGAACTAAATCAACCAATTTATTTCAAAGATGTGCTGACCTCTCAATGGAAGCCAGGAGATGTGCTACGTTGGGGAAGGGGTTTTGCTCTTGTTTCCACAGGAGAAGAAAAATTGTGGATATCATCAAAATTAATAAAGGTTCGATTTGAAGAGGAGAAACCTCTTGGAAAGGAGAAATGACAACTCATCCACAATGATGATATTCCTACAGGTGGTAAGAAAAACATATAGAATGGGGGCAGGGTTCTGTTCTTATCTCCACAGGAAAACACTCATCTTTGAAAAATTCAAGGGATCCTGGATGTTTGGATACTGACAGATGGAAAAATACCTGCCCAATAGGAACTATCAAGAAAACTGAATAAGTTGTGTAAGTAAAATATGCTAAACCATATTTCTAAATTTATAGAGCTGGTTTTGAAGTTGGACTCTGGCTCAGTCCCTCTCCAATTCCAAGCCTGTTGGTAAGAGAAAAACCCAGAGTTTCTGGAGTTTCTGTCTCATGTCAAGAGCCATGATAGGGGACAGAAAGAAATATGAGTTTAGAAAACATCTTTGCTTTTCTTCATATCTATCATACTTTTCATTGAATATATCTATCATGCTTTTCATTGAATATATATATGTGTGTGTGTGTATATATGTCTATATGATTAATGTTTAAGTTTTTCACAATGAACAATGAATTTTTCCTGAAGTGACATTTAAAGTTTCCAGGAAGAAGATGGGGCCCCATAACAATGACTCCACCTGGTTGATATGATGTCATGATACTGATAGCGCTACTACAAGACCTGTTTTGGGTACCAGCTGCACAAGACAATCCCAACTTGGTTAGCTGAAACAGTGCACATCTTAACAACATTCTGGCCAAACCTGCACAAAATACTCAGAGACTATTTGCAATTTTAAAAGACATTGATCTTGAAATTTAACCATCATTTTACTTTCACAGGATCCCCCAGAAAGAACGTCGCCCCCATGACAGCTCGAAGTAACTCTAGAGGACGACGTCCCCTCTCCCAGTAAAGTTTGCTCTTGGGTTTAGGGACATCATTTAGGGGTTGATTATAATTGGTATATGGTTGAGGGTTGGGGAAGGAATTTTATAAGCTCAGGGATCATTTGAAAAATTAAAAAGAGGGATAATAGATTGGTACTTGTTGGTACTTGTGAGTTATTGTTTTGAGAAAAATGTATTGGTATCGATTCTTATATATTGATACAAAGTGAAATTATATTGACTATTGTATGCATGCATGTTTCTACCTCTGTTTAAAAACATTTTTTATGTATTGACATATATTGTATTGATATATATTGTATATATTTACCATATTGCAGTGTACATTTCTACCTCTGATTAAGATACTTACATATTGCTTGTGTATTGATATATATTTACCATACTGCAATGTATATTTGTACATTGTTTATATTTGGAGGTCATTGTCCTCATTTGTTTCACAGTTGTTTATTTTCTTGGTCTTTAAGTTAGATAGGTATTGAGAATTATATAGATCAATAGTATTCTAAGTTTGTCATTTATAATTAGACTAATCAGGTTCTTTAGATACATAGAGATTATACTCAGTATAGATAGATAATCTTCAACCTCTTCAAAGAGCTGTAGAAAATGGCCTTTAATCTAACTCAGAGTTTTGTGGTAGTGAGACACAATTGCTCCTGGCAACACCGCTCTATTCCCGAGAGAATGTTGAGCACCAAAGACACTCCACCTGGAGCCTTTCTTCTTGGCTAAACTGGCCTTTGGGTAAAGAAATGCCCATACCTCAACCACTGACAGAAATACAGAGTATCTGTGAATGGAAAAAACAGGACTGTCATATCCTGCCAAGACAGGGTAAGATAGTTTTGACAAGTTTCTTGCCTTTGAAAATGGTATGTCAGTTATGTTAGGCCTTAGCCAAAGTTTGTTGCTTCAACACTGCAAACGTGACCTTGGGTGATTGCCCAGGTAGCTAGTTGTCTCCGTGATTTGTTGCATGTTTTGGAAGTTGTTTGATTGCACTTCCTAATTACTCAGGTAACATTATTTCCCTTCTCAGATCTTCAATGGGGTTGAAGACTATATAAATGTAGTTACTTTCGACTCATGACTTAGCCAAGCTATTTATTATATAAGACCTAAGCTAGTTAGAATAGGATATTTGTACTTATTGTATATAATTTCATAGTAGGTTTAGAACTCTCTTACTTAAACAAAAGGGGGAGGTGTTGCGGGAGGTCCTTCCGCTCCTCCAGGCAATAGCCGCTGAGATACCAGCCCATTGGGGTGTGGTCTCTTTCCCTTTAAAAAAGCGGCTACTTCCCTCCTCGTTCTTTTTACTTCCTGCTCCGGTTCCAGCCACTAGACTTCTTCCTAATTGCACAGAGGGCTGTTGTCTGGGACGGTGATCTGTAAGTTTATTCCCCTTTAAATAAATACCACCATATTAATCACAATTCCAAACTGGTGTGGGATTGTTTATGACTTGCGCCTTCAGTACAGAAGTTAGTTGTCCCTTTGATCTTCCTTATCAGATTTTCAGTCAGTTAAAGGGAAAAAACTGTTTGGTAATTGTTTTTCATTGTTGCCACAGCACTGTTACCTAGTGAGGAGAAGACAGCTCTCTAGTTGAACTTAAGTCCTTTCAGTAAGCGGGAAATCATGTCTGACAGTGAAAACCTAGCCAGCTCCTCAGTACTAGTGAAGTCAGGGCTCTTATCAGCAAGATCACCAATAGCAATTTAAATAGTTGTCCTTATACATACAGACAAGTGTAGTTCTGACCCCTCATCAAGGAAACTTCTCTCTTTTTCCCTTATTCTATTTAAAATAATTTTCTTTTCTTACAATGTGTTCTGATTATGCCTTCCCCTTCCTCACCTTCTTCCAGTTCCTTCCCACATCTCCTCCCATCTGGATCCACACCTTTTCTCTCTCTCCTTAGAAAATAAACAGGCATCTAGGAAATAATAAACACAATAGCATAAGACCAAATAAAACCAAACAAAACAGAATGAGACATAATAGACAGAGTAAAAAGTGTTAAAGGAAAAGCCTAAGACACATAGATACTGAGACACACATTTTCTGATGTTTTGGGGATTCTTTGAATCTCATGCAAACACAAGTCAGAATCATAATATATACACAAAGGACCTATAAAGTCGTAAAAAATGTTGTGACACAACAGTATGAGACAAAGAACCTCTAAAGATGCCATTGCATTCATTTTGTTATTGTTGTTGGTCACCTGCTGCTGGGCATGGAGCCTACCCTTACAGGTGATTTGTATCCCCAGTGAGATTCCATTGGATAAAACTAATTTTACATTTGCAAGTGCTTATCAGTTGGCTATAGTTTCTGGATTAGGGATGGGACCTTCTGTCCACCTCTCTCAGCACTGGGGCCACATCTGGTGCACACCTGTACACGTACTGTGCATGCTTCCATGGCCTCTGTGAGTTCATCTGTGTGTTGGTTGTGCTGTGTTTAGAAGTCCTTGGTTCCTTGGTGCCATATATACCCTTTGCCTCTTACACTTTTTATGATTCCTCTTCCACAGAAGTTCCTGAGCTTCAAGGGGAAGGATTTGATAGCGACATTTCATTTAAGACTGAGTGTTCCATGGTCTCTTGCTCTCTGCATAATGTCTGGCTGTGGGTCTATTTGTTCCCTTATATTACAGGGGGAAACTTCCCTGATGATGGTTGAGCAAGGCACTGACATAGTAATAGAGCAAAATGCCATCAAGTGTTATTTTATTGCTGTTTCCTCAGAAGAACAGTAGTATTTGGTTTCCTCTTGGTCCCCAGCCTCTCCAATCTCAGGTCCTTGGCTACCTGAACAGTGTTGGGTATGGGATCTGGGATCCATAACTAAACTTCTCTTCACAACAGAGATCATTACAGAAAGCCATCACCAATCTAAATGCTGAGTTGTGGAATCGAGTCCCAACTGATATACCTACAACCTAATTTCTGCAGGTAAGGCTCAGCGATTATTGTCGAAGAGCAGGGTGGAAAGATTGAAAGAGTCAGAGAAACAGGAAATTTTCTGTGAGAGCTTTGCTCCTATAAATGTCAGAGAAACTACACCAATGAAGTCTCACTGATATGTCTGCATAAACATCAGCTGAGCGAGGACAACAGCATACATGTTAATGTAGAAGGGGGAAAGAAAACTCATGAAGCCACAGATATACACAAAGAACTACAGGCAAATAAAGAATGCTGAGAGCAGGAGAAATAGTCTTCCCCAGGGAAGAACGTAGCAGTTGTTTGCTAAATACCAAATGGAGAATCCTGAAAACATACACATGAAACATTAGATGGACTAAGCAGGTCACATTTATATATTTACGGTTGTGTGTGTGTGTGTGTGTGTGCGTGCGCGCATGCATTTGTTTATAAAAGAGTCCATGTATTTATATAAGAGTAAGGAGGGAGGAAGGGGAAAGCAAAAATGATGTAATTGTATTATGATCTCAAAATAAATTAAACCATTATTTTTAAAAGCAGACTCTGTATGTGTATGATCACTGAGGCCTGCAGGTGACAGCAGTGACTCTTAGGCCCTTTGGTGAAAGCTAGTCTATAGAATCAGACCCTTAGCCAAAAACATTAGAAGTGAGATTCGCGACTGAATGACACAGAATAACAGGTCAAGAAGAGCAATTGCATAGCTCACAGATTTTTCTCAGGCAGCTATGGTTCTGTGCACTCTCAAAATTATGCTTTCAAATGCTGGCAGAACAAGGGAAAAAGTCTATTCAAACATTCCCAATGAAAAGGATAAAAGCTTGCACAAAGCCAAATTAGAAATTAAAATTGACCTCATTCCAAATGCTTAATTCAGAAATAGCAAGATCTCTTTCAGAAATTGTCAGCATTGACAGCGACATCTTTTGTTTATGAGAACGCATTGGGAGGGCCCCTGTTGCTTTTCAAAGTATCCTATCCTCAGATCTGCCAGATAAGTAGGGCAGGCATTGAAGAAACTGTAGAATGAATGCACATCCTGCCAGAGTCATTGGAAGCAGTGGAGTAAAACTTCTTTGTTTATATGTGCAAGAAAGTGGTTGTGTGTGGAAAAGCTTTACAAAACAATGCAGTCAGGATGGGACAGGTGACGTTCCATAACACATAAGCTTCAACATTGCTTGGCTCAGGCATTTATTGTTTCTGTTGTAGCCTAAGAAGTAGCCAGAGTATATGTTTTCTCAGAGAGGACTTTGTAGACTTTTGTAATTTCTGTCCTGTGACTTTTCCTCAAATGTGCCTTCCAGATCAATGTGATTGTATGAAAGTTTGTTGACAGATTAGCAGGCTCATCATGACTGCAGCTCAAAAATGGCACCTATTAATTAATCTCAGGCCATATAGAAATGGTGGTATATTGTGAGCAAAGATCTTAGTCAGTTAGTATTTGACACATTCATAAAACAGAGGAAGGCAGACAAGAGGGACCAGCAGTCAACTTCCACACAAATGGCTTACATCCCAGGCTTCCTGCTTGGTGTCATTTCGAATGTGAGTTGTTCTCCACAGGCTTATGCATCTGAGGGCTTCCTGTGCAGATGGTGGCACTGTTTGTGACAGTTCCAGCATCACCAAGACAAAAGCCTCACTAGAGGAACTGGATCACAGGAAGTGGGAAAGGTATCAAGCCTTGAGAGCTTGTAGTCAGCCCTACTTCCAGTATGTTCTCTCTTTCCCCAAAGACAGCAGTGAATAATGAGTCCCCACAGTGGACTTCCGCCCCCACGAAGCCAACTAAAATTGTACCTTGCCTGCTGTGCTGGCATATACCTCATCACACTGCTAGTCTGGACAAACTCTTCCTCCCTATGCTCTTCAGTTTTAACTGTCCATTTGACAGAATCTAGACTCGCTTGAAAAGAGCGTCTTCCTGAGGAATTAGCTAGATCAGGTTGGTCTGTAGGCACCTCTTTGGGGAATTGCCTTGATTGCTAGTTGAGATCAGAGGATTTAGCTCACTGTGGGTGGTAGCATCCCTTAGGCAGGGGATCCTGAAGAGTAAAAGGGAAGAGGAAGCTAGCTGAGAACAAGTAAGCAAAGGATGTATTTTTTTTTTTACTTGAGTGTGGTCATGCTATCTATGATCAGCTTCTCGAGTTTCTGTCTTGAGTTTTCTGAAAAGATGGACTGTATATTGTCTTCCAGACAAATATTTGTTTTTGAAAATCAAAACAAAATACCAATATTTAGCCAGAAAATTCTGTGCACTAACTTGAAGCTTTGGGGCACTGATGGGAGTTCTAGATATTAGATATTGGAGAAAAACAGTCAGTTCACAAGAGTTCAGAAAATATAAGTGCTCACCTCATCACAAACTTCTTTTTCATTAATTTTAGGGAAATAAGAAACCTGCCTAGCTCAACTGACTCCAGAGAGGTTTCATGGAGCAATTGATGGAAACAGAGTAGACCCCCAGCCAAATATGAGGTGGAGTTCTGGGAACACTGCAGAAGAGGGAGTGAAAGGATTGTCGGGGCCTGACGGGTTAAGAACACCACAAGAACACTCATAAGAATCCTGGGCTTACAGGGGCTCACAGAGACTGCACTGACCACTGAGAAGCCTGCACAGGATTGGCCTAGGTGCTCTGCGTATATGTGACACTTGGTCCTTTAGCTGGACTTTTAACCATGAGAAAAGCGAATGTCTCTGACTCTTTAACTGATTTGGGGGACCCTTCTCCTCATACTGGGTACCCTTGAGGAGGTGCTTAGTCTTACTGCAACTTGTTATGCCTTGTTTTGCTGATACTCAGCAGTAGACTTGCCCTTTACTAAACTGAAATGGAGGAGGAGTGGATGGGGGGGCAGAAGGGAGGTGGAGGGAGTGACTGGGAGGAGAGGAGGGAGAGGAAACTGCATCTGGAATATAAAATGAATAAATACATATATTTATTAAAATAAAATAACAAAAAAAAATCTCATTCTCTTCCAGTATGACCGATTATAATTGTGCCACCACTCTGAGAATTGTCCTCTTTGCTTGTCACTGCAATGCCGAATTATTGAGATTGGCAGATTAACCCCTCTTTTCATGGAAATATTTTACATAAAAATTATTAAAAGTTTAACAAATCATCTCAAATATTTTAAAAAGTTAAAAAGAAGGAATTATATTAAGGACACTTAAAATCCAAAGAATTCTAGTAGAATTAATTAGTAAACCAATATGCTGAGGAACTAGGATTCTCATGCGGGATTCCCAACTTTCCTTTCATGATAGCCTGTTTATCTTCAGCCATTGCCTACTTCTCAGACACATATTGTCAGATGTTCAGTCGCTACATCCAGGATCCTAGCCCAGTTTTTATGCTTTCAGTTTCGTGTCCTTTATATGCATGCAGATGTGTATGTATGTGTGTGTGTATGTGCGTGTGTGTGGTGTATTCATGAGCATGAGTGCATGTGTCTGTTCAGGTGCACATGATCATGTGTTCATGTGATTGTGGAAGTCAGAGATCTCTACCTGTTTTTTGAGACAAGTTTTCTCATTGAGTCTGCAGCTCCCCAACTTGGTTAGAGTGACTGGATAGCAAGACCCAGGGGACCCTCCCATCTCCATCTCCCCAGCACATAGATTACAAAAAGGTAAGCTCTGCCATGCCGAGTTTTTCACTCGAGTGCTGGGGATCCAAATTCAGCACTACAAGCGCACACAGAACACTTTGCTGACTGAGGCATCTGCCCAGCCCTACCTTTTGTAATTTCCACTTGTATATAATAACCCTTTTCACCAGTCCTGTCTACAGTAAGCCTCAACTATTGCCAATTTCTGTTAACTCTCATATCCCTCAGCATCTGAGTTGTGGATTGCAAAATAACCTGTACTTATAGGGTAAATACTGTTAACCAGTGACATATAAGTAGACTATCTTGGCTCACTGGTGGATTATTTGACACCCATCTCTAAAGAAACCATGCTGGTTCTGGTAGAAGCAGTGAGAAAAAACACAGAGACACTCTTCCTCAGCAGGCATAAGGACAGGATAGCTGACTGTGGAAGTGGAATAGGCAGGTGGTAGTATAATTCTAAATCTCTCGTGCAAGGCCATCAGGCACTAAATGTCAAGAGAGACACTAAACGTGAAACTGTCTGATGCTTCAGGACTAAGCTGGTAGAAATAACGCCTAAGGATTACTTAGGCAGAAACCTTGATGTGTCTTGTTCCGCTGTCTTTGCCTCTGTAGACCCTCAGCCTGAAATCAGCCTCCAATCTAGCTGACAGACACCTCAAGAAATTAAAATGTTTTCTTAAAGCAGGCTCCAGTTTTTAATGGAATCTTTAGAGAATATTCTTAATTGAATTAGTAACGCAATGGAACAGTATTAAAGAGTAACTAAAGGAAAATAGTACATCAATGGATCTCAGGCTACAAATTTGAGTTGGGTCCTTGGGGAGTCATAAGCCAGGTTGGATGTGTTCTAATGGGAACTCTGTCTGGGTTTAGTGCAATAATGAATTTTATATCCCTTATTTCAAAATTTGCATATGTGGCAAGCGTGATGATAAAACTTTGTCACAAAGTCTTTGCTGACATTATGCAGAACATTTAGCCTCTCTAGACCTCAGTTTCCACAGCAATAAAATAAAGGAAGTTGAATTAAATTACCTTGGAGGATCTTCCCAGCTATAAGATTCTACAACTAGCTCACATTTTAAATTTAGCATGCGAGCGTCCCCATCTTCTGATTACAACCTGAGGCAAAATCATTTTCCTCAGCGTTCATTTTAAATAGCATCCAAGAACCCTTCACTAGATATTGTTTTAAACTAGACTGCCACATTGCCCAGTAGAAATTTCTTGGATTCTATAAAAATCTATGTCTGTCTCAAGCAATAGCCTCCAGCCATCATGTACCACAATGAACACTTAAAATGCGTCTACTAGTACAACCATGAAGCTTAACTTTTAGTTTTCATATTGTTATATTTCATGCTTATATTTCATATAAATTGCCATATGTGAATCGTGATTCACATAAAGTAGGGTTGTAGGATTACACTATGTGAATGGCAAAGAGCAATCAGAAGTCAATCATACAAGATGAAACAAAAATTAGTATTTGAGAATCACTGCCCTCTCTCTTCATGTGGAATTGCATGGTTCCAGCTTAGGTCTTAGGTGACAGCCCATTCTGAAACAACGCAGGGCTCTTCAGAAAAATAAAAACAAAAGAGGAAGAGGGATTTCTGTTGCAGTTTTGTTTAGTAGAAAAGTAACGAGCACATCTAACAAATATACAACTCTGCTGAAAAAAAACGGCAATCTTTGTGAGGTCAATGTTGATTTCATTTTAACGAGATCTGGAATCAACTAGGAGACAAGCTTCTGTCGATACTCACAAGGAGGCTTCCATAGTGCTTAACTGAGCTCGAAAGTTCATCCCTAAATGTGGGTGACATCATTTCCCGGAACTGGATGTGCAGCTAAATAAAAAGGATAATCACCAGCATTCATCTCTCTGTTTCTTGATAACAAATACAATGTGACCAGCTCCCACACATTCCTTCCACCATGCTTTCCCTAAGCTTCCTCTAGTTGGGGTCAAAAGAAAACCTTCGTTAAGTTTCCCTTCTCATGCATTTCTGTCATATTCTTCTAGTATCTTTAGTAGTTTTCTCTGTCATTTATATTTATTATCTCTCTGAAAATGCTTTACAGTAGTCACTCAAACTCATCCAGTATTTGGATATTTTGACAACATGTGAGTCCCCTCCATATGCTGTCAATGTTAACATTAACACATTCACAGCATATGAAGGGGACTCCCATGTCATCAAGGGTTCCACAATACTTAATAATAAAAAATTATAGAATAATAAATAAACAAGTAATATGTGTGTGTTAGTTACTTCCCTATTGCTCTGACACAACACCCTGGCCCCTGGCAATTTTTTTAGGAGAAAGGCTATTGTTCTTTTTCTTCTTTCTTTCTTTCTTTTTTTGTTTTGGCTTGCAGTTTCAGAGAGAAAAATGAATGTTCATCATGCAGAGAAGGCATGACAACCAGATCATGAGGCTATCCAACCACATTTCATAGGTACACAGGAGCCAGAGAAAGAGAACAGAAAATGTCCCCAGGCTATAAAATATCAAAGGCTGCCCCCAAGTGATGTCCTTCCTACAGCACAACCTCCTGTAGGCTTCCAAAGTGCCTTTCACGGCACTACCACCTAGGATAGAGTGCAGACATAAGCATGGATGGAAAACATTCCACATTCAAGCTGTGACAATGTGTGAATATCTAGTTATGCTTAAGTTATCATTTAATAAACAAACCAGCCAGTTTCTGTGTTGTGCTTCTATGTGACCATGTTTTGTTTCTAAGTACTGAAGCAATTTACTAACTAACTAAAAATAATCATTAGTTATATCATATTGATTTTATCTTTAATAATCTATTTTAACAATTTAAATAATCAGCTAAAATTTTATTATTAGCATAAAATATTCTTATTATTGAGACATTCAGTATAAGACAATGGTACACAATTTTTTGAATATTTTAGATTACTAGAGTTCATGATTTTAAAAATTCTTGCTGGCAGAATAAAATATTTGTCTTTCACAAGACATTTGAAGTTATTTCAAGGAAATATGAAAAGGAATCTTCAACATATCAACACTGAATACTTTTTCATTTTTTTAGCTAAGAAGGATGACCCTTCTCCATTGAGCATCTTCCATGAATAAAACATTAATTTTCTTCCCACTGACAACCTGGCCATTATGTGATTATACATCATTCAAAACAAAGTTGAAGCATATTATTTATATCAATATAAGGTGAATCACTGATAATTTTCCACAAAAGGACATTTATATTTCAACTGCTACCTTTATTTTAGTACTAAATTATAGTCTTAATTTCAAGTGGTCTCAGTATCTCTTAGCAAAGAGCTTGTTTCATGTATGAAGATTACAGAAGATTTACCCATCTGTAATATTCCTTTGATAAAAATTTTATGTCTCTTTATTCTTCATTTTTGGGACTTCTTCTGCCTTTCTTTTCCTTCTCACTCCTCTCTCTTTTATCCTTCCTTCATCTTGCCATCCCTCCTTTTTCACCATCTTCATTCTTTTCATTTCTTCGTCCACACTCATTTCTCTCTTTCTTTAACAATAATTAATGATATCATACTATGTACTAAAGTTTGATATTTCATACCCCTCAGAAACACTATTCCCTTAACAAATTAGCTTGGCAACAAGAGACACAGTCATATTCAATTTGCATGATATTTCCCTATTGTAAATATCAAAGACAAGATTATAAATATCTTCAAGAAAGGTATCAAACCCCAAATATACATGAAGTTTTCAGAAAACACAACACAGCCTGAGAACTGACATGGGTCAACAAGATGTTCAACTGTTTCTGTCTTAAGGAGGTTGAGATATCTCACAGATTTAGTAGCATGACTGACCAACTAGTATCTTCTTCAATCTGTCTGTTCTTGTGACTATTCCCCTGTCACAGAAGCTATAGACCTGGCTTGCATCTCATGAACTCTGAAAAGCAATTCCAGGCTATGTGGTACAAAATTGGTTATCTAAGTATACATATGAATCTCATCAAGGGTAAAAATGTGAAATGCTATTTTTAAATAATTTCATTATTTTAGGATGTAGATATTTATATTAAGTTTATCACTTTTCCCTCTTGGTTATCACATCATTGAGGGTATACATATACATGTTTGTCATACTTGTAGATTTTATACTACCAACTTGCAGGATACTCTATATCAACATACCATCTCTCACACACACACATACACACTCAAAATAGATTTAGGATTCAAATTTATATTCATTTGTTGTGCTTACTTTATTTTAATTGTGTGCATGTGTTTGTGCATGTGCACATGGAAGCCAAAAAAATGACACTGTCTTTTTTAATTATCCTTCATATTACTTATGAAGTAGCGTTTTCTCAATGTCTTGGAACTCACTACTTCACCTAGAATAGATGGTCAGTGAGTTCCAGGGATCCATCAATTCCTCCATGCTTGGATTACCGCATGAACTACAGCTCCTGGCTAGATTTTTAACAAGGTGCTAGGAATCCAAATTCAGGGTCTTACACTTGGATAAAAAATACATTTCCAACTGAGACAACTCACTACTCCTTGTACCTAATTCTTTTTTCTTTAACACTCATACTTACTTCATTTATTTCTGTAAATAAATATATTTAATTCACATAAATTTGCTGAGTGAAAGAATGACAGGTTGAATGACTTTATCTTGAATTATACATCAACAGAATCTGTGAGGCTGGAAACAAACTGACCTATATATTTTTGCATTGCTAAGTCTGTGTCAAATATAACCAAAAATTAATGAGGTATCTGATGATCAAAGTGAGACACCTATGTGACTGCTTCTAGTTCCAAAAGAGACATTAGTGAAAATAATCTTTACATGTTAATGTGCTAAGTATAAGACAATTTGTCTGCATCTATCACCAGTCTTTAAATAATTTTATGTTTGACATAACCATTTTAATTACAAGAATTTATTGTAAGGAAATAATCAGAAGCTCCAGAAATATATACTTCCATTGCCAAATTGCTTATAATTATAAAGAGTTGAAACTGTTCAAGGTTTTAAGTTAAATTTTATTGTGTTATGGTCATTCCAGTACACTGTATAGATTTTTTATATAACATCTTTTTAAATAAATGGAATAAAACTTTCAATGACAGTTTTGTTAAGTCTTAACTAATAACAATATAATAGGAAATTATTCACAATTGTATATATAAATAGAAAAATAGATTTCAGATGGGATAGGTTACTATTATATCCTTAAACCTCAGGAAACTGAGGCAGGAAGATTGCCACAAATCACAGTGCAGTTTGAGTTGCATATGTTCCAGGCCATTTGGTCTGAGTGAGACTCTGCATTAAAACTCCAAAATCCCTCACAGTCCTGAGTTCCTTGCTCGTGCTCTGTCTCCTGCTCTTGATTTGGACCTTGAGATTTCAGTCCGGTGCTCCAATGTGGGTCTTTGTCTCTGTCTCCTTTCATTGCCTAAATGTTTTTCTTTGGGTTCACCTTCTTAATTAGCTTCTCTAGGATCACGCATAATAGGCTCAACATCCCCTATTCATGGCTAGAAACCAAATATGAGTGAGTACATCCCATGTTCCTCTTTTTGGGTCTGGCTCACCTCACTCAGGATAGTGTTTTCTATTTCCGTCCATTTGCCTGCAAAATTCAGGAAGTCATTGTTTTTTACTGCTGAGTAGTACTCTAATAAGTATATGTTCCATACTTTCTTCATCCATTCTTCCATTGAAGGGCATCTAGGTTGTTTCCAGGTTCTGGTTATTACAAACAGTGCTGCTATGAACATAGTTGAGCATATACTTTTGTTGTAGGGAACCCGGATTACTCTTAGGGATGATGAGGGAGGGGGACTTGATGGAGGAGGGGGAGGGAAATGGGAGGTGGTGGTGGGGAGAAGGCAGAAATCTTTAATAAATTAATTAATTAATTAATTAAAAAAATAAAAAAATAAAACTCCAAAATCTACTAATCAAGTAATAAATCCATCTAATTATGATAATATATAAACCATATTACAAAGAATTGTTTTAGCATAGGGTTATAACTGAGGCATGTCTGAAATATTTCAAAATTTGTAGAATAAACAAGTACACAAAGATTTCTACAATTGATAAACTAACATACAAATTATCCTCTTTCAAACATTCTATTACTGCAACAAGATACGGCTGATGTTTAAGATTTTATTTTTTCAATCCATGTGTCCTTGATAACATAACTTTTACTTCTGAGGGAAAATCACAGGGTTTGGAATCAAACTGGTAGTCTTAAACTGGTCCTTCATCTGTCTGCTCACACCTTATGAGAAACCTGGGATTGTCACATTAGCTGTTTGCCATCCTGAGTGTTCTTATATGAATAGTAGATAAATAATATCAGCTTTAGAGATGTTTTATAGTATGTTAAAAAACAATAGCTAAGACCAATGTAAGGAAACCATGAAATAAATATTAAATGATGATGAATACAATTTGTTTTGACTCTTCTTCAAATTTGAGTGGAAAATTCCATTTTTCAAAGAAAGCGCTATGAATCTCTATAGATCTTTGAAAGAGTGAATTGAATTCTTCCACATGAACTAGAGAATAATTTCTTTGTTAATTAAATATTACCACCATATTGCTATATGTTCTTTGCTTCAATTTAGAGCAAAGCAAGTTACTCTTCTCAGATTTATTCAAACATATCCTATTAGAGAAAACTATTTTTAAAATGTATGTATATCTAGGAGAGAGTATTTCACAGCACTCCTCTTGATCCTCTGGCTCTTGTAGTCTACCTGCTTCCTTTTCTAGGATATTCTCTGAGTCATGGATAGTGGTTGTAGATATTAGATGTCCCCAAGGTCTGCACAAGATCAACTAATTTAGACACCATCACGGATTGAATAGGGACTCCAAAAGCCTCATTACCAGCATAGGAGCTATTGGCAGATGATGGATGCTGATGGAGTCACTGTTTTTCTGAGCTGTGGCTACTGGTAGCATTCCCATGCCCTAGTGGATGGACAAAAACATAAGTACATGGTCAACATTAATTTGACGTATAAGGTTATAAATAAATAATGATAAAAATAGAACATCAAGTTAGAAGAGAGGGGTTTGGGGAATATTGATAGGAGTGGTAGGGAGATAGTTGGGATAGATATGATGAAAATACACAGTATACATACATAAAATTTAAAAATAATAAATTGTAATATTATTTTAAAACAATGTCTGTGTTTGTATGTGTATTACCAAAATGTAAACAGTTTCACACAAAATCAATGTCATTAATTTTTGAGATTATTTATTTATTTATTTATTTATTTTGAATTTTCGAGACAGGGTTTCTCCACAGCTTTTGGTTCCTGTCCTGGAACTAGCTGTTGTAGACCAGGCTGACCTCAAACTCACAGAGATCTGCCTGCCTCTGCCTCCTGAGTGCTGGGATTAAAGGCATGCGCCACCACTGCCCAGCGAGATTTATTTTTAAATATGTGTAAGATTTATATCTTTATGTGGGTTATGCACATGAATTAACGTCTTGTGAAGGTTCCAAAAGAGGGCATTAGACCCTTTAAACTGGAGAGACATAATTGTGAGACGCTCAAGATGTGTGCTGGAAACAGAATTTAGATCTCATGTTTTACTTACTTTTATATTGCTATAAGAAAACTTGATGATCAAGGAAGCTTATAAAACAAAGCATTTAATTTAGTTTGTGGTTTCAAAGTGTTAGAAGAGAGAAGGAACAGCTGAGAGTTCACATCTTGATCTACAACCATGAGGTAGAGAGAGCCTTGTCAGTCTTTTGTAACCTCAAAGCCTACCCTCAGGGAAACACCTCTTCCAGCAAGACCACAACCCCTAATCCTTCCTAAACAGTTCCATCAACTAGGGACCAAGTAGTAAAACAAATGAACCTATGGGAGGCATTCTCATTCAATCCACCATAAACAAGTACTTTTAACCATGAAACCATCTCTCAAGCCCCATGTTTGGTTCTTATGTTAATAAACATTACATAGTTCTTGTTGCTTGGAAAACTCAAACACCCCTGATTGTTTGTAGACTTGGTGGTTTTTAATCCTCAACAACAATGCTAGGCTATATTTCCTTTATCAAGCAAACATATTCATCAGCTTTCCCAATGCTACATGCCTAATAAAGGATAACCTGAAGCAACCAGTTAGGTGAATCTTGAAGCTGTTTTCTCTGCTTCATTTTCTCAGCTATCCTGAATACTCAGTCGTATTCTGTATCTTTCTGAGTCTTAGTTCAAAGATTCAGAGAGAAGAATTTGCCAAGGCCTGGGGAAATGGCTCCATTGGTAAAGTGCCTACCCTGAAAGCATGAGGACCTGAGAAAAAAAAAAGTTAAACCTGAAAGTATGTGTTTGTAATCCTAGCACTGGGGATATAGAGACAGAAAAACTCTGGAGGTCATTGGCCAGCCAGTCTAGCCTATATAGCAAGTTCCAGGACCATGAGAAACCCTGCCTAAAAAAATATAAGGTCAAGGCTGGCTGAAGAGTTCAATGGTTAAATGCCTCCCATGGAAGCTGAAAACCAGAGTTCATATCACCAGAACTCATGCACAAGCCCAGTATATGTGGCAGCCCACCTATCACCAGAGAAGACAGAGCAGATCCCAGAGCAGGATGACTAGTGTGATTATCTATGTGAATGAGCTTTAATATTTATGGAGAGACAATGACACAATGAGTAAGACAGCAGATGGCTTGATGATGATTCTCTACATTAACCTCAGGCCTCTAGATGGAGGCAAACATCTTTACATATGCACAGACACACACACACACACACACACACAAATGGAAAAATTAAAAAAAAAAAAAACCAACTTGACAGCACCTGAAAAACTACACTGATGTTGACCTCAGGATTACATACTTGCAGACACATATTAAGTGACCCTGTACACACATGCGCAAACACACACACACACCACAAATAAATCATTACCTGTCTGCAACGGATATACTCAGGCCAACCATAAAATTACAAGCTCCTTGGGGACAGGAACCCTAGCTGCCAGCTGTACTTTCTATTCTCAGCATATCGTAAAGTCCCAATGCAGAAAGAACTAAACACCGATGACAAGATAAAGTGAATGAATTACTGTCGTTTGGCTTTAATCTCTTTAAATTATGATTTCCTGGGAGGGAAATGCATGAAGCCTAACAGGATAAACTTGAAACCTTCGATCCTTTGTTGTCTCTGTATGCCCTAGATAGTAGCAATGTTCCGCTTTATTTTTTCCTTACTTGAGCAAAAAGTAAAATACTCGCCATGACATTGGAGTCTCCTTCTTCATCAGAAGTTATTGCTCTCTAATCTGAATCAATTATTTTCTTAGTCTCTGCTAAGCACCGTGCACTTTCTTCTTTTACCTTTATTTATTAGGCCATCTTGTCTGATCTCATGAAGACCCTCTGAACTGTGAGTCCTACCTGTGTTTTTGTTCTGTATAGCACCTAGCGTGGCAGTGACCACATCATAAATGTTCTAGAATGTTCTCTCTGAAGTGCAAAAGGCTACACTCCTATCAAAAAGCGAATCATTCTATCACACGACCCAGACAGCATTTTCATAAAAAGCCACATGGTAAATATTTTCAGCTCTAGATGTCGTCCTAATTAGCTTGGATTGTCAGCTTGACACAGTCTAGAGTTACCTGAGAAGGGCGTGTGAGCTGGGGATGTTCTAGTCTGCTTTCCATCACTGTGATAAGACACCAGAACAGAAGCAATTGGGGGAGGAAAGGGTTTAACTTACAAGTTTGAATCCCAGTCTATCATGAAGGGAAGTCAGGGCAGGCACTCAAGGCAAAACACTGGAAGCAGAGACTGGAGGAGCAAACAGCAGAGAGAAGTGTTGCTTACTGATGTCCTCCCCATGGCTTACTCTGCCTACTTTATTACATCTCCCAGGATCATATTTTCAGGGATGGCACAGCTCACAGTGCGCTAGGTCCTCCATCCTCAATCATTAATCAAGAAAAAGCCACACAAACTTGTTTGCACTTATCTGATGGATGTATTTTCTCAGCTGAGGTTCCCTCTTCCCAGATAACTCTAGAGACTGTAAAGTTGACAAAAACTGATCAGGACAAGAGAAAGCTCAGATCAGATTGAACTGTAAGCATGCCTGTGGGGAAATTAATTATTAATTGATATAGAAGAGCAAGCCTACTGTGGACTGCACTTTTCCATTGAGCAATTGGACCTCAGCTCTATAAGAAGGTTCACTAACCAGCAAATAGCATGGCTGTACTTTTTCTGCTTCAAGTTCTTGCTGAAGTCCCTCCTTACTTCTCTTGGTGATGGACTTGAGATAGGCCGAAAAGATCCTTTCCACAGCTAAGTTGCTTTTGGTCATAATGTCTCATCACAGCAATAGAATTTCAACAGAGGAGACATACCCTGTCACTGTTATGACTACTCAATGTTTGTCGTACATACATGGTGATGTCTCATAAGTAAAGGAGCAAACATGCCTACACACTATTACAACTGCATTTGCCAGTAAGAACAGCCTAATTATGTGTTTGGTTCCCACACCTAGTTGCTTGCTGACTTTGTTCTTTGTCCTGTCTCAGGAGAACCTGCTAACTCTAAGTATGAAACAAAGGGTTGAAATGGAGAGACAGAGAGGGAAAGAGAGAATAGAATTATTGAAGAAATCCTTCCCTATTATTTGGAAAACCGTAAAAGGGTGGCCTTCTGGGAAAGGGCAGTAGTTTTATTTGTATATGCAAATTTAATATTATGGTTTGTTTTGCATCTCATTCTGATTTCATGAAACCCTTTCCTACCACTTTGGACTCTCAATTTCCCCTTAAAGCTCTCATCCTCCAAAACCTTAAAAGATAATAAGCAGGATTTCCTGATTAAAGGTAATGGGATTCTAGGGATCCATTTGCAAAGATAAAATGAGACAAAATAATCTTATTAGGACCTCTCCCCATCATCTAGATTGATCTGCAATTTGCCAATTATGAAATCTGAATTTTTTGCTTTATCAATCAACCGTATCTCATTTCTTATAACATTCTCTTAGACCAGAAATGAAATTAGTTCCAGGTACTTTCTTAAGGCAAAAAAAATGGACAAGTATCTAGAAAATATCTTGGCTGAAAAATAAAAGCTTAGGCAGCTGCAAAACACCATGCAATTAACGTGTGAAGTGTATTTAAATGAATATTACCGCCTACTTCTGCCTTAAGCGGTATTTATGTTGAATCAGAAAAACACAAACCAGTACTTGTATTTAAATACAGGAAATTTAAGGTCAACACCTTTGCATAGGTTATTGACGTGGTGCCAAGCCAAAAATGAGTCAGGCATGATTACAATATATCATTCATCTGTCAAGATTAAAATTTTATTACATTTATTTGGGGGTCGAGTGTACACGTGGAGGTTAGAAGATAACTTATGGAGCTGTCTCCTTCCCCTGTGTGGGGTTCCAGGGACCAAACTCAGATGATCAGTCTTGAAAGCAAGCAACCTTATCCCCTGAGTCATTCTTCGGCCCAGTGATAATTTTATTAGAAGAAACATTTAGCACCAGTGTTTTCCCTCCTCAGAACTCCTGCCCCAGAGTAGTCTGGCTGAGCTGCCCTGAAGTCCAAGAGGGGAAGCAGCGTCTCCCCCACTGAGTCCTGACTCTCAAGTATGCAACTCTTTCCTTTTCTTCTCTTGTCTTTTCTTTCAGGTGTGGGCCGAGTCTAAGTATGCATTCCCTGGAACTTTGGCTTCCTTACTCTTTCTCTAAAGTTCTCTTCCCTACCAGGAGGCTGATCTCAAATAACACAGCTTTTGATCTTTCTCTTCTCCACTCTTCTCCTCTTGGGCAATTGCAGCATTCACAACTTGCCTGCCAGGGTTTTTCTTCTACATCTAATACAAGGCCCTTGAGCCTCCATTTCAGTCAATTCTTAAAGTTTACTTTTTTCATTAACAAGGCTAAACCCCATGAGGGGACCAGTATCATGTGGTCATGCTTCTGGGATTCCCACAGTATTTCTGCTAAAACTTCTTTTCTTCTTTTTAGTTCTCTAACTGGAAGAGAAAGCAAAGTAATTCCTGCACTCCTAGGTGGAATCCAAGCCATTTCAGTAGAGATGGCAGACAGATCAACTTCCACATGAAGCACAGTGGAGCCATCATAACCACACGAAAGGTATCCTACAGGATTTTCTCACACGCCACTGAGGTTTCCTCGTTGAGAGTCTCTGTTTTACGCCACTGAGGTGTCCTCGTTGAGAGTTTCTGTTTTCTTTTGCCCACTCACTGATAAATTTAAGAATTGTTATGATTCAAAATTTTACAACTTTTACATCCTAATTTGTTTGCTTTGTTCTTACACTATTGCTACCAGAAATTTCTCAGTATAAACGTAGCAAGACACCTTGGTGCTTTTCATCTCCTCTTGCCAACTAATGAGGGTACTAACACTGATAGAAAGCAAGAATCTATTTACAAATTATATATTGTTTATGAAAAACTAAGATATGGCAAAGTCACTTCTCTGCATATGATATTATCCCTTCTGGTATTCTCACAGAGGTGTGAAAAAATAGGATATACAATACCTTTTTGCCACAAATGGACAATTTAAGGTCTATTTATATTCAGTATAACAAGCTTATTTAAAAGGTTCTGTCAGATGCTATTATACCAGCTGAAAGTGTGAATTTCTCCATTTGCTTGAGCAAGTATGATTCTACAGGAGCACACACGAAAGAATCTCTGCTAACTACTTTTCGTATTGCTATAATTTAATACCTGACAAGAAGCAACTTAAGGGAGAAAAGGCTTATTCCAGAAAATGGATTAAGAAGAAATGTAGTTATCTGGCAGAAAAAAATATGAGGGGCAAGGGAATGATGCAGCTGGGCAATAATGCAGCAGAGGAATGATGCAACAGGAGAATGATGCATTGGGGGAATAATGCAGGGGGGAATAATGCAGCTGGGGAATGATGCAGCAGGGAAATGATGCAGCAGGGGAATGATGCAGCAGGGGAATGATGCAGTGGGGGAATAATACAGATGGGAAATGATGCCGCTGGTCACACTGGGTCTACAGTCTGGGTGTTGAGATCAGAGAGAAAGTGTGGCTGGTCTATCAAGCTGTAAGGCCCAGCTCTAGTAGCCCACTTTCTCTAGCCAGGCTTCACCCCCTAAAGGTTCCACAGTCTTCCAAACAGCACCACCAGCTGGACAGCAAATGTCCAAGCACATGAGCCTGCACATTGTGCTAAGAGGATGGAACTCCACTTGCTCTTGATTTTCTCCCATGGTAGAGTAGAACATCTACTTGACCTCGACCATTTGCACAAAGCTACTTGAATCTCAGTAAGAAAACACCACCCATTGGTTAGCGTCAACAACAGAAATTAATTTTTCCCCAGGTTAGTAGTGAGTTGGGATTCTGGAGAGGGACTCTCTTGACTGTCACTGGCTGCCTTGTTATAGTGTCATCACGTGCTCCTTCATTTATGTATGCACGCACTCCAGTGTTTCTTCATATACCCAGAAGGGTACTCGTCCTGGGGCTAGAAATGTGCTCAGCTGTTAAGAGCATTTGCTGCACTTGCAGAGGACCTGAGCTTAGGTGTCAGTACTCATATCAGGTGGATCTCAACCACCCATAACTTCAACTCCATAGGATCAATACTCTTCTGACCTTCACTGGCACCTGTGTACATGCACACACACATGCACACACATACACACACACAAATAAATAAACCTTTAAAAATCTACTAGTCCTATTGCAACAAACAGCACTACTCTTACAATCTTATCTAATCCTAGTTAACTCAGTAGTGACCATATCTCCAAGGGAAGTAATGCTGGAGGCTAGAGCTTTAGCAAAAGGACACAGCTATTTTGTTTATGACACCCTTAGTGTGAGCATTCTTTGTTCACCTGGTAACATATTATTTGTTTGAAATCCAAAAACTATAAAAGAACACCATTGTCTAACATAGACGGAGAACTCATTAAAGTGTATTTGCAAATGTGTATCATTAGCACAGACAGAGCAGCATCCATTCTGATTTCTCTACAGAAACATAAGCTACGGCCAGCACAATCCCATCACAGTGCCTTACCCACACTGCTCTAGCTAGGTTCAAGTATTCAAAGCCCAAAAGAGACCATGCTTGCTCCATCTTCCTCCTCTGATTCTCTTCCCCATTGCCAACTTAGACTAATACCCGCATTACCCTTAGTCTTTCTTGCCCTATCCCAGGTCATGCAACTCTCCCCTTTTTTATAATCTTCCCTGGCACTACCCCTGTCTCCAGCATATCAGCCAGCAGCGCTGTCACGGCTCTCTTACTTATTCACCTTTATCTGTTTTGTGAGAATAGGCAAGGATACTCCATTCTAAGCGTCAAGCCCTTCCTCATTCTTATCGCACCATCAAAACCGCTAGCTTTGCCCTCTGCCCTCATGGGCCCCAGTACAATGGAGATAAATTAGAAAAAGAAGTGATATAGCTCTGCTCTGTGAATAGCTTTAGACAAAACACAGAACACCCAAATACCTTCTTTGGCACGTATCTGGCCCCATCACCATCTTTCACTGCAAGGGTCTTCACTTTCGGTGCATGATCCCCAGATGTCAGGCCACTGCTCAGACCCACAGCACAGACTGTGTGTTCAAGTCAGTCTTGCCTCCTGACATTCAGAAGATTGAAGATGGAGAACTGAAGATGCTTTTATTAACCCCGCATCCAAGCAAGCGGCTTTCCCCCTTGAAACATTTTTAACTATGGAAGCAGACAAATATGTTTTGTTAACCCTATTGTCTGGAGGGCTTTAGATTTCGGTGTATTTATTGTGCCTGTTACACCAGTCAACATTTCCATCTCTCATGGACATCGGGCTCAACTTTGGGTGAACCTTAGCAACGAATGAAAATTGATTAAAGCCACCCATGCTAAGTTATGTTTCTTCCCACAGATAGCTAACAATTTTCTGAATAAACTTGACCTTTTCATTTCCATTCAGTTTTAATATAAAGGTAAAAAGGAAATCACATTCAAACAACTTTATCAGTTCACTTGGGAGAGTCTACAAACAGATTTATGTCGGTGAAAATAAAAAGTAATTTAACACATTTATTAAGATGCCTTGCCAAATCCCATCAGGTTTAGCAGTACTGATAGTCTATTTACTGTTTTTCTACGGTTTTAAAATCTTTCTGAAATCATTTTTTTGCGGGGGGAATACAGATCATAGTTCTTAAGGAGAAATAGATTAGGTTGTGATATATCTGTGTAGGGGGAGAGCAAGCACACATCTGTGTACAGAGGGATTTGAAACGTAGTTAAGCAGCAACTATGAGGAGAGTTTATTTTTAATTTATTGTTTTTAATTTTGGGACAATGTCTCATTCAGGCTGACCTCAAACTCTTGAACTCCCCATGTATGAGGGAATGGTCTTGAGCTTTCGATTCTCCTGCCTCCACTTTCCAACTGCTAGGACCCAGTATGTGTGGTACCAGGAATGGCACCTGGGGCTTCAGACTGCCTAGGCAAGCACCATGCTAGCTGATCCACATCACCTGCCTCATTATCCGATATCATTAAATTTTTCATGGTTATAGTAATTATGGTTTAACAAAGGAACCCTGCAGCTTTATTCTTTCTGCAGGCTAACAACTTGAAATTTCAAAGTACATTAATATTTACACTAAAAATTCTCATTTTTAAAATTTAGCATAAAGATAGCATTACATAGAAAGGTTATGTCAGTTATATCTATTATAAATCCCTGAAATACAGTAGAACATGAAGTGGACACTGTATGAAATCTGTTACTTAAGTAGCAAGCTCAGAGGCTATGAAACTGCAAATACCTATATGATGTCAGCAATGGAGAGTCCTGGAAAAAGCCTGTGAGGTAAGCAGTGGAGAGACCCGAGGAAAGCCTGTGAGGTAAGGAATGGAGAGACCAAGAAAAGCCTGTGAGGTAAGCAATTGAGAGACAGAAGGAAAGCCTGTGAGGTAAACAATGGAGAGTCCAAGGAAAGCTTGTGAGGTAAGGAATGGAGACCAAGGAAAGCTTGTGAGGTGAGCACAAGAGGGATCATTCAGAGTGCTTTGCTTTGCCTGGCCACAGAGTGAACTAAGAAAGTGATTTTGAGTTCTGAGCACACAATGAGGTATAACAAATTTGAACATCAAAGCAACCAGCTGCCCAGTCATGCCTACTATCCTTTGTGGTCTCCGCCCTGTGGTGTTACTCACAACCTTTTTTTTTTTTTGCTTTGTAATCTACCATAAATTCAGAGTACTAGTCAACTGTTAACTAACCTCATGTTAATCTGACTTTTTCTCACATATTTGTTTCCTCTCCGTTCAGATCTTCAATTCAACACCATTCAGTTCAACAACTACACAGAAGAGTTCCAGCACTGGACAGGGTAGACCCAGTAGGATTCTTTGGGAGCTGCTGCCTCCACTGTAGTTAGAACTCAAGGCTTCGCTACAAGTAAAGCAACACAGCAATGTTTATCTGACAGAGGCAACAATGACCAACAGGACAAGTTATCTCAGAGACTGACTGGAAGTCTGGCAGGTTTCTTAGTTTTTTTTTAAGATTTACTTTTATTTATATTTGTATGGTTGTTTGTCTGTGTGAGTATATGTCACATGTTTGCTGGTATCCACGGACACCAGCAGAGGGCACTGAATCCCCTGGTGCTGAAGTTATAAGTAGTTTTGAGCCACCTACTATAGTGCAGGGAAACAACTTGGGTCTCTAGGAAGCATGGTCTTAGCCACAGAGCCATATTTCCAGCTAAAAGATTTCTTAACATAATACTTTATTAAGTAATTTCTACCTCATCAAAAGCTTCCATAATTAAAAGCAAACATGAATGTGGCAAGTACCTTGATCCATGATTGATTTTAAGTATCTTATTTGATCCTTGAAATTCTGCAAGAATTTGGTGTGATTATGTAATTTTTATTGGAGACAAGAATACTTAGAAATTCTATCAGTTACTTATCTCAGACTGCAAAAAATAAAATTAAATTAAATGATAAAGATTAAATGCCACTAAAGAGGACAAGCCAGATTATGTCATAGCACAGTTTGAGGCTACAAGTCATCATGTTGAGGAAGGCATGACACGTGAGGCAGCTGGTCACATTGAAGCTACATACTGAAAACTGAGAGAGGGATGGATACTCAGCTGGGCTTTTTTTTATTGAGTCCAGGACCCCAGTCTGGGAGACGGTGCTGCCACATTTAGGCATTAGTGTTATTACCTGGATGAACCCAGCCTAAGGCCTACTCACTAACATGTCCAGATGTTTGTTTCCATGGTGATTCAATGTCCCATCAATTTGGCAATCTAACAATAAAATGTAACTGTCTAAAGATAAATAAACACTAGCACGCTATAATTTAAATCTATGTGTTGTGATATTCCCACAAGCATTCTCCTCCTTGACAGCCATTTTGCATGACTTATCTCTTTCTCTGCAGACATGTATTAATGACCTCTTCCGCTTGAATTGTGTCCTACACATGAACACACACACACACGTGCACACACATACAGTTTAGATTTGCTGGGCATTTTTCTAGTACCTTTTATTTCCTTCTTAGCCAGGCAATCACCAAATAAGTTGACGGAATGTTTTCGTATCACATCTACTTTTCTAAATGATAAGGGATATGCAGTGATAAACATCCCAGGGGACATTTTCACATCTTACTTGCTGTTTTGTCTTAAAAATTTCCATCATTAAAACCTCCAAATGGCCATAGGCTGTGGATATAATAGCTTCTGCAGCAAATAAAAGAACTGTCTTTATGGATGGAAGGTGTGAAAAGGAATATTACATTAGTCTTTTAGCTACCCTCCCCTCGAACACTGTAGTGTGTTCAGATAAATGAGGCTGGGAGTGAATCAACTGGTCCCTGAAACTTGTGTGAGAATTTTCCATACAGGAATTTGAGATCATTTTGGAGGCGAATCTTAATTGCGTCTGTCTTTTCTCATAATTTTTCATTTGGATACATTTAGGCACAGAGGAGATAATGAACTTGGCAAAGAATCGGAGTGAGACATTGATGAAATTGTGCAGGCAGGCACTGTAAGATGCCGACTTAAGTGCTTCTAGCCTGTATTTCTCAGACGAAAACACGACCCATACCATTCCACTTGTGTTTCATGGTTCACTGAGCAGTTGCAATAACACATTTTAAATACCTATCAAATGTCATAAAATGCCATTTAGTTTTTTCCTCGATAAGTAAATGGAAATGGAAACTGATAAAGTTCATGTATATTTTGTGCTGGTTCAATACTCTAAATACAGAACTTTAAGTCATTCAACAAATATATAGTCAAATTGTAGTAATATGGTCTATTAAATAAGCGTGTGCTACATTGTGTCAAGAGAAAATGGTCATATTAAAAAGGGATTCTTTTAATGAGGCTCTAAACAATCTCTGTGGCTGCATCACAGCCTAGGTGGATAATAAAAATTGCCTTTGAACAGAGCACTCTAAATTTTTACAAGACTCCAATTCTCCTGTGCAATTATGGAATTTGAAATGTAATTCTCCCTGGAACCATAAAAGAATTAGACCAGAGAAACACTGTTAAGAATAAAGCAAGATAAAAAGTAACTGCTTCAAAGACCCTTTTTATTTTTCTATTTCTTGGTGTCGTGTTGTATTCCCAGTTATCGAGTTGTTCTGAGAAAGACAATGAGAAAATCCACTCAGACACTGGAACACTGCTGGAATGATGGCTCTCGGGGATATTTGTTCTGTTGATAATAACGTATTGATGCACTGTCATCCACTGCCCATGAAATATGAAAACAATTCCCACGTAAATTGGGAATCAACCAATGAGCAACGGACAGCAGAGTATTTACTGTGGATCCAACACTATATTAGTCACAAAGAAAGGTAGAACTGGTGAGGAAACAATGCCCCGCCCCTGCTTCAGGGATATTTCTCAGGTGAACAAAGATATGCTAATCCAATTTAAGCTCTACCTCAACTCACCTGGTCCTAGGATCCACCCATCCTATCACACCCCAGCTCCTGGGCATCTGCTGCTAGATCTATAGAGACAATGATCACATTTTTAAATTATTTAGATGTTTGTACCACACAGAATCTGGCACAGGTTTAATACCACAAAGAAATACACGAACAAATTCTAATAGAGAACATATTCATTAATCTTGTCCTAATTTATGAGTCTAATGTTTCCCCTGCTGCAAAATACTTCCACTGAGAATGTGACTAGATGATTTTTTTTACCATTTCTAAGATTTTTAAACAAAACATTGTTTCAATTTTAAGATTGATTTTATTTTTAATTACGTGTGTATGTGTGTATCTGTGAGTACATGAGTGTTAATATAGTGATCCCAGAGGCCAGAAGACAGCATTGAATCTCCTGGAACTGGAATTAGAGCTGGTTTTAAAGTACCCAACACAGGTTTCAGGAAGAAAACTCTAGTCTTCTGGAAGAGCAACAAATGCTCTCAACCACTGAACTACACTCCAGGCCTCTATGTTTCAATTATTAATCATATATGTAATTAAGAATATTTTGCTTCAATAATTGTAAGACAAATGATAAGAACCCATGAATTGTAATGCATATCATCTGCATAAAAATGTGAAAATACAAGAAGACGTGATGAGTCCTAGAATCAATGAAGTAAAATTCTTTAAGGACTTAGATTACACTTGGCCTTGAGCAGTGCTTTATATTCATCAAGTCTGTTAATCTTCTAAAAAACTAAAGTCCTATGACGTGGGTTCTTTTGTTTCTCTCATTTTAAAAATTAATAAGCTAAGTTCAAGTAAAGCAAGTAACTTTGACAAAGTTAACTCAACTGTAGACGGTGATGCTAGGATTTGCAGCTTTCTCTTCCTCTACTGTTTGAAATATTCATGGTATTTCTCACTGGACTCAGCACTGAGAGGAAACCAGAAAAGAAGTATGATTTAGTCTCCAATCCTGAATACATTTCCTTGGCTCCATGACATACAGACTTGTATACAAACAAACACTGCATTTTTAAATTATGTTATGGATGCTTTTAAAGATGTTTTTGACTAAGCATTTTAATTATTGTTCATGTAAACTATAAAATACTTTCTGGAAAAAAAGATGGTGACACTTCAAGGACCCTGATAAAAGTGAGGGGTGAGCTCAGCCAAGGACTGAGCACCAACAAGAACTGTTAATGATGCATTGGAAGGAGGCATGCTGGCCTTTTTAAAGAGAGGGCAGATGCCTGCCACATGCAGGCCCTCCCACACCAAATATGTTACATAAATATTTTACATTTTAAGATGCAAGAAGAAAATAAGCCTACCCAAGTACTGAGATATAAATAATACAAACAGTCCAGATTTCAAGATGTTGTGAGGAAACTGAATGAAGGGAAATGTTGAAATCAACATGCTGGGTGGGATAGAAAAATTATTTTTCTTTCCTTCCTTCACCTTATTAGGTGGAAATATGATCTGACCTCTGACATTGGGAAAAAACATATCAAAATCAATTTTATTCTTACAGATAAATGAATATGTTTCATTCCTTTGTAAAAAAATGTATACAGGTTCACAAGCATACATGCATATGCAGAAATATACACATACAACCATACACAAACATGTGCACATGTGTACAAGCATATGAATATAAATATATAAATGTGCACATATACACAGATTTACCAATGCACATATAAATTCACATACATATGTGTTTAAATATATATTTATGCATATATATTATATGCATCTATATGCATCCAAACATACATACATATATACATACATACACAAAATACATATTAGGCACAATTTCGCCAAAGTTCACTCTGGGGAACCAATGAACTTTTTGAACTTCCTTATAAAGTATTGATCAGGGCTTACACAGCAGTAGGGCACTCCTCCCTTCGTAGGAAACACCCAAAAGCCTTTACCCAGCAAGGGTGAGGCCTTCCCTCTAGCCTCATAGATGAAGCCTCCTACCCTGACCAATAGACTCCAGCCTTTCTCCAAGGCTATGTGCAACTAAGATAGAATTGCATACAGCAGGTACTAGAGAATGGCTGGATATTCAGGTGAGGATCCCATGACCCTCTCCATCTCACCATAAACAATCCCAGATGTGACGATTTTTAAAGTGGATACAGCTGAACACCCCAAGCTGACAGTTGTTTGGCTCAGTCACTCACAACATATTCATACAAATATAGCAAATATATACCTGCATACAAACATATACACACAAGTGTACATATGCACACACAAACAAATCTACATATACACACCTGCAGGAACATACACATATTGGCACAAACATACTTCCCATTTGAAATGAATGCTGTCTGTGCCTCAGTGCCCCTCCTCGGGAGAAATAGGTTAGGAGAACTTCATTCCTCATGCCTTATCTTCTCTGTGTCACCACATCATACTAAGGTGATGGCTCCCTTGTCCCTTATTCTCCTCCAAAGCTGGCCTATGAAACCTTTCTTCAAAGTCCAGTCTTCCACAATAAGAATCTTGGCTAGATATAATTAAATCATTTAAGCCAAATAAAAGCACTTAAGGATGATAACAATGTAATAAAATATCCCTTTAAGTTATTTGACCAAGGATAACAAAAAGAAAACATTGTTTATATAATTCAACATTTTCACTTTTGCCCATGATAGATACTATTAAACATCCTGAGAGAGTTAATATTGATTTCCACCTTGACAGCATCTAGAACTGCCTAGAAAACAAACCTCTTTGTATTCCTCCGAGAGACGTTTGAAATTGGGTTAACTGGTATGGGAGGGTGGAGCCCTCCGTGGGCTGGGTCCTGGACTGAATGAAGACATTCATAAACTGAGTAAAAACATTGGTCTCTCTGTGTGCTCGCCGTGAATGTGGCAAGACCGGCGACTAACACTCCTGCTGCCAAGCCTTCCTACCTTTCTTAAAGTGCTTTGGTTGTATATTTGGACATAGCAGGGATAAAATTAGCTAATCCACACCCTGCATTAAGTTCACTCCACATACAGCTTGTTTTAGGCAGGCCTACCTTCTCCCTCTCCCTAATACACACCATTCTTTATCCTTTCTACCAGGGCTCACTACCCTATATCTGCTGTTCATCACCTGGGCTGTGGATTCCTCCCCTGCACCTCAGAGCCTAGACCCTATGCATTTCTGTGGTGCCAGAACACAGACCACAGACCTCTAGATCTCCACACTGATCCGATTATTTAAATTAGTGATTCTCCAGAAGAAGAACAAAGTGCTATTTCCTGAAATCAGCTAGAGTCAGTACCCCAAGGGGGCTCTTGCAGCATACACAGGACTGGCAATTTTTATATTTTCTTCAACATAACTAACATAGGTTCCTCCACCTCTCTTGGAATAACTCCCTGCTGCCTAAATCATTGTACTAGGCAAGAAAATAGAATCTAGCTGTAGTTCCCAGGCACGACGAGGTAGAAAACTGTAGCCTCAAATCACAAGATTAAACCTGCAGAAACGCATGCGGGTCTCTCCTTTTTGTTTTGTTTTTTTTATTTTTGCAGTTGAACCACAGTTTCCCCTCCCTCTTCTCACATTCCCTCTTCCTCATCCACTCATCCTCCTGTTTCTTGTCAGAAAGCAGCAGGAGCAAGTGGAGTCAAGGATACCACAAGAAAACCCAAAAAACCAACTAATCTAGTCTCATCTGTGCTCATAGAGACTGAACCAACAACCAGGGACCCTGCACGGGTCTGACCTGGGCCCTCTGCATTTACGTTATGCTGTGTAACTGTTGTGTAGCTTGAGTTCTTATGGGACTCCTAACAATGGATGCAGGGGCTGTTTCTGACTTTGATGCCTGCTTTGGGGATCTATTCCTCCTAATAGATTACCTTGTCCAACCTTAATAGGAGAGAGGTTCCTAGTCTTATTGCAACTTGATATGTACAGTGGTTAGTTGATATCCATGGGAAGCATGTGGACCTCGTATTGCAGCATGCCTGCCTAACTTCCTGACTACTGACCCCACCCTCTTTGCTTCTGGGTCAATTCCTATTAGATTTCATGTCTTAATTTAAATGCCATTGTTTTCCCTCATGAAATCTCAGATCCTTTTATTTCTTGCTTGCATAAGAATTTTCCCAGTTACCTGTCACATGACCGCTCTCAGAATGCTGTTCACTCAATTTGTCCAATCTAATAAATCTGCCCCACCTACTTAGTTACAAGACCTCTGAATCAAAAACTGTGTTCTTAGTATTTATATCTTAAGCCTCTATCATAGTGACAAGCAAATAAAATACACATAATGAATGGTTCTAAGTAGATGACTGATGGGGTTAGTCAATTAGCATTCAGCCTAAAAGTAGTTGCTCTAGCAAACAAAATAAAATGTGCAGTATAACCCTCCCCTTCAATTGTTTCAACATAGCATGAAAAAAAAATAGGAACAGAATGACTTAATATTCTCTACAAGCACTACATAAAGCTCTGGAGAAAAATTCCATCTTAGACATAATTAGCAGAAAACTTTGAAATATTGAAAAGGAAAGGTTTGTGTTGAGTATCTTCATAACAGACTGGACTTAGAGAAAGCAGGGTGTTCAGGGAGGTTGGAAGGTTGTGCATTCCAGGTGAGGTTATAGGGATGTTCTCTGAAGACCATTTGGAGGAAATAGCAGAACACTGAGATGTGGAAGCATCTAGAAAAATGAGGAAAGTGCTACCCTGGGCTCCCTGTTATCTCTTCTTGGCACACGCCTTATCAGAAAGAGATTAAAGTTCCTTCAACTGCAAAGCTTCTCAAGGTTTTATGCTGATTCCAGTGCAGTTGCTAATCCTTTCTTAGTATCAAGTTTAGGACTCTGAGGCATGGCTAGGTTGAAACTTTTAAGCAAGTCTTATAGTAATGGATCAAATCTATAGACTATTATTAAATAAAGAATTTAGGGACTGCAAATATGGCTCAGTAGTTTAAAAAATACTTACCGCTCATCTGTGGGACAGGAGCTTGGTTCCCAGCATCCACAATGGTTGAGCTACAGCCATGCTCTCTTCTATTTGCCACAGGTACCTGAGCTTGAATACACGTGTCCACAAATAGAGACACACGCATAAAAGAGACTGCCAGCACTACATCCAGACTTAAAGATTACAATCGAACATAAATAGCAAATAATTTAGTTTTTAATTGAGGAAGTTCAGCCCAACTAAAACTGGTCATCTTGACCTTGAAGGTATTGTATTTGAAAAATGTGTATTCAAAGACACACCTGTTAAAATTAAGTAGAATATAAGTGCAGCCAAATCTCTCAATCTCTGTCCCTCAGTCACTCTCTCTCTTCCACTCTTTCTCCCCCTCCCTCTCTGAGTGTGTGTGTGTGTGTGTGTGTGTGTGTGTGTGTGTGTGCTATCATCCATACAGGGAGACCATAAGTCAATCTCTGCTAGTGCTATTCTTTGAGTTCTATTTGTAGACTGAGGCCACTTGTTTGCTCCCGGCTATCCAGACCCAAAATAATCACACAGAAACTATATTATTTGCAATCTGCCTTAGCATTTAGAGTATGCATTGTGTTTAGTGTACACATTAGTTCTCTTGGGAGAGTCTTGCTCTTAACTTGCTTGTTTATGACGATGTCTACAGTATGCTGAGTGACACTGTAGACAGTTCAGTTCTGCCATGGTAACATTTAGAGTGCATTTCCTTAATAACAGAGCCCATTCCCTTGGTGTCTGCATCAGCCACCTTATAGAGCCTTGTACATGTGGGCAAAGAAACAATGGCATGTTATGTAAAAGACCTAGAGAACATATGGCTGGTGCTTTTCATCCTTCCCCTTGTGTTTGTCATTTTGGAAGATGCCTAAGAGGTAGAGTTTCTCATTAACTTTGAACTCACCAGGTATGGCAGACAGGTTAGCCAGTGAGGTGGGCATTGCTTGTTTAGAGCTAAAACTACAAGTGTGTGCCATTGTGGCTCTCCTTGTCTTTTTTTTAATGTGGTGTCTTAGAACCAATGCCCACTTGTGGACCACAACAAAAAGTATCTTTGCATTACTTAGGAGATAATTTAGTTCATAGTCAAAAACTTGGTAACAACTGAAACCACGTTAGTAGCTCTCTGTGAACTCCTTTAGAGAGAGAGAGACCTCTGAGTTATTCAAGTACTAAACAAACTACCCTAGGAATTTAGACTAGCATAAATGTGTCAAATAGGCCTGGCTGGATATCTCATTATGGAAGAGAGGACAAGCCCTGTACCTTCACCTGCTAAAATGGACAACCACTTTCTATGTATAAATCTTGTTGCCTTGTGAAATGAGTGACTGAGTATCTGAGGCAAGCCAGACTCCTTCAGTGGAATGTGATAGAAAGAACAGAAACCATGTTGGAGCCTCAGTTAGAACAAAGACAAGCTCAGTGTTTGATGTCTCATGGTACTGTCAAGATCCTTGGCATTCAGAGACCCTTATCACAGTATTAAAGACCCCAGCTGCCCTGGAGCTTCTATTGTGAATCAGGCCCAGAGAAGAGAGAAAAACACTTTCATGCTAAGCTCATCTTGATTTTCCCCTTTCGTCTTTTCCTTTGACTCTTCATTTCTGTATCTCTTTCTTTTTTGAAAGGCTTACTCTTTGAATCCTGAGAAGACTCTGTGAGCTTGTTACAAGGAGAGTTGCACTGAAGTGACAGTTGAGGGAAACCAGCTCCTTTAACTGCTTTTGAACAGAACATGGTCAGAGAGTGAAACGGAAAGTTCCTCAGAGATATGTCTACATAAAAGTCAGAAGGTGCTCCAAATTCTGATTCCCAGTGGTGCAACTTGGAGTTATCTTAAGAGTGAAATCAACAAAATCCAGTCCAACCTAGAAATAGCCCAATAAATTTTTTTTATATCTGGAATATGAGGAAAGTTTTTATAAAAGCTTAGATTTTACAAAAATAATGAAAGATATATCTTGATAATTTTTAAGGTTTATTTTTATTTTAGATTACCTGTATGTATGAGTGTCTATGTGTATATGCATGAGGGTGCAGTTGACTGTAGAGGCCAGAAGAGGGCATTAAATCTTCTAGAGCTGGAGTTACAGGAACATGTGGTCTGCTTAGTATGAATGCTGGCAATCAAACCCAGATCCTCTGCAAAAGCAGTATGCACTCTTAACCACTGAGTCATCTTTCTAGCACATGTATTAATATTTTAATATTAAGACATTTATTAAATTTTTATATTCTTCTGTCTCCTGAAAAGAAAATTTTATAAGGAATACTAAAGAACTTGGATATGTTGACACATGTTAAATATTCTAAAACTTTTACTTCTTCAAACAGGAGTACACTAGAGAGGCAGCTCCATGGAAAAAAGGACCTAAGTTTAAATTTCCAAAACTCACACAGGAGCAAGATACAGCAGAGCACAGGAAAGTAATCCCAGCACTCCTGTAGGGAACATGGAGGCAGAGACGGGAGAATGCCTGAAAGCTCTTGGATCAGATAACCTTGGATAAGCAGCAGACAAACAAGGAGGAAGAGGGGGACCTGATACACAATCCTAATTAGTCTTGATAAAAACCCAGAGTCAGATCTCAGAGTAAAAGCTGAGAGATCAGAGAAGTGAAGGGCTAGCCACAGTCACCTCTTACCTCTCCAGCTTCTCAGACCAAAAAGGGCTGAGCTCCTGTTTCTGCCCTGCCTTATCACTTCTCCTCTCTGTCCAGCCTATCACTTCCTGTCTGTCTCTACAGACCTCCTGACTTCTATAGTTAACTAGTGGCTAGATCCCCCTCTGATCTCTGGGCTTTATTTGTCAGAATACAAGCAAAATATTACACCAAGGATAAACATGAAAGCTGTCTTCTGACCTCCACATATCCACCATGGTATACTCATATCTGTGTGCGCGCACACACACACACACATGATAATAAAAGGAGAAATGTTCCAATGTGAAACATATAGCCAATGTTTTTCAGAAGCCTTATCACTGTGGCATGACTATAATCCAGTCACACTCCATGGCAACCCTCAGGTGAACATCTCTAGCTGTGAGCTTCTATGCAATACAACAAGTCATACTTTATAATTAAATAACTATCTGTGACTATTGTAAATTGGAAATGTTACTGAATTTTATTTTATTATTTTATTTTTTAAAAGAAAACAAACTATCTTTTTTCATTTTACATATCAATCCCAGTTTTCACTACCTCCCATCTTCCCATTCCCTCCACTTCCGCCTCATGCCACCCTCATCCACTCCTCAGAAAGGGACTTATCACATTGCTTTGAGGAAGGACTAAAGCCCTCCCTACTATATCTGGGCTGAGCAAGGTATCCATTCAAAGAGAATAGATTCCAAAAAGCTAGTACAAGCAGTAGGGATAAATCTGCTCCAACATCCACATCCCATCTACTGGACCCTGTAAGCTACAAGTCACACTCTGTCTCCAAACCTTCCTATCCGCTGTGACCTCAGAGGAACTCTAAAACACAGGCTGAAATTGCTGAATTTTAAATTAAAGACAAAAATATATGGTAAGCTAGACTAGTATAAATCCACAGACTTATTTGAATGAATCTTAAACAGCTGTTTTACCTGGAATTTGAATCTAAACATATTTCTTGGTCTGTATTCTCAGTTTTGTGCAAGTTTGTGCACATGGAGGTGTTTGAACATGTGTGGAGGGCAGTGGCTCATCCTCCTTGCTGTCATTGTTCAGTGGCAGCCAGGTCTTACTAACCTAGAACATGATCTAACTAGACTGGCTGGCCAGAAATCCCCTGGGAGCCTTCTGTTTCCACATCCTTGGTTCTGGGATTATAAATGCTCAGCACCACAGTCAGCTCTCTGGACTCCAGGGTCAAATAGCCTTGGATACATATCAGTGGGAGGATTTAGCACCTAGAGTCATCTTCACAGCCAGCACTCAGTCTATGATCTCTAAGAATGACTTGGATTTGGATAGATCAAACACTTGCTGAGGAGTCTTGGCCTTTAGGAGAGGACAAAAGCAAAATAAGAGGAGCCCACAAGATAATTCAACTGGTCAAAGAGCTTGCTGCTGAGCCTGGCACCATGAGTCCAATCACCTGGGACCCAGGTATGGGTGGAAGGAGAGAACTGAGTCCACACGGGTGTCATTTGACCTTACACATGGACCTCAAACAAAAATAAAGTTGTTTTACTTTCTTCTCAGTTAAAAAAAAGAACAAAATAAAGGTGAAAGAGCTTAGATCTGGAAATCACATCAACTAGTCAATTCTATCTCTTTTCTACTTTCCAAAACCTAAGTGAGTTATTTGTCAGATTCACAGGCTATCCGTAAGTGACAGGAATGGACTACCCTAAGCAAGGTGATGTGGTTTACTTACTCTTATCATTACAACCAATGCCACAGGTGTATTTTACAGGCCAGATATTAACGAAGATATGATACAGCAGCACATGGAGGTTGAAGAGATGGCTCAAAGGTTAAGAAAAATTGCTATTCTTGCAAAGGATCTGAGTCCAGTCCTTAGCATCTATGTCATAGAAGTCTGTAATCAGCTTCAGGGAATCTACCTTTTTTGGCCTCTGTGTATACTGCACATGGAATATACAACCTCCATCTTCACCCCAACATATACATAGATAAAAGTAAAAGAAATAAGATATACAGAACACCAGTTGTTTCTCATGATAGCAATGTAAGATGCAAAGAAATAAAAACAGGTTTTCCTCATGTAAAGCAATTTTCAAACGAGAATAGAACCATGCTCAGTCTATTCTAGCCTACCCTGCAATCTGAAAAATGTATCTGAAGTTCTCACTTCAGTGAACAGCTATCCCCTGCTGTTCCATAATGGTGTCACCCCACATGAAACATCCATTTGGCATGAAGATATTTCTCTAAGAGAACTTCCAGTGATTACATGTACAATTATAATAATCATGTTTAAATGGTCCTAACTGGGAAACAGATACATAATTTCACTTTGGTCTTCATAATATATGTAATGTCATTTTTCTATGAGAACTATATATATATACATGATTACTATATATGAGTTTGTGGATCCCATCCAGTACTCCCCTCTCCATCCTAGAATAAAGAGAAGACTTCAGCGAATCCACAAAACAAACTAAATGGAGAAAGATAATTAAACATGAGTGTAGAATTTCATAGTCTCTACTGCTTACCAGAATTGTGATTGTAGAAAAAGAAAATAAGCAAAATACTACAACAAAATTCAATGGAATTCCAGGAAAAACAGGAAAGGTCTGAGGACCTAAATTTGATTCCCAGAATCTACGTTCAAAGTTACCACCACTACACAGTGAGTTTGGTGCCAATCTGGTCTACATAAGACCGACTCTCAAAAATAGAAAGTAATGTAAAAGAAAGGGAAAAGAAAAGAAAAGGAAAATGTAAAAAAGAAGGAATCAATATAAAACTGGACTCTGAGACAGAGCATGCAATATGGGACAAGAATGCAATAATAGACAGGCTAACATGAGAGAGGGGCAATCTCACGAGGCTTCATACATGAACAAAGAACTACAGGCAACTAAAAAATGCTGAGAGTGTAAAGAGAAAGGGTCTTCCCTAAGAATGAGCCCCTCATGTGTTACACAATAACGATTAGCCCTGAAATCATATACACACAAGTAACTAAATAGATTGAGCAAGCTGTATTTACATATGTATACATATAAACAAACACACACTTAAAGAGAAAGAACCTGAATTTAAGAGGAAGTAAGGGGGTTGTGGGAAAGTAAGAGGGAGGAAAGAGAAGGAGAGTGATGTGACTATATATTAACTTCAAAAAATAAAAAAAAAATAAATTTAAAAAGGAATGATAAGAGAACTCATTATTATAATCTATTCTGGAAACTCTTAAAATATAGGACCCAGGACCCAGACTTGTCAATGCTAATGTAGTTTTGACAACAAACACACAGGGGATCAGGAAACTGAGAAAATAAGTCTGAGGATTGTAGAGATGACAGACGAAAGCAGGTCTGAGGAGCTTCCCAGAGGGCACTTGAGCAGTAGAAGCATCCTGTCTTTATTAAAACATACGCATTAGCACTTTCCCTCATTTGAAACTGGATTCAATCCATAACATTTTCAGCCTGAACACTGTTACAGGACATAGAAATTCTCTTCAAATAAATAAACCGTAAGAGACAAGTCACACAGACACCAAGCACTCACATGCCCACAGGTATGTATTGTAGATATGGTTTTGAAAAAAAAAAATTCCATCAACTACATCCTATTATAATGTCCTTCAGGACATACCTAATTTTTAAAAAGTCTTTGTGGACCATGTCATGAATGTCAGGACTTTTCCTTGCATCTTGCACTTATCAACATATTTGAATATATTGAACTTATTTAGCTGGAGGTTGTCCACAATGTCTTCTCTCCATAAGAAATATTATACTAGAGATATAATGCTATATCAGGTTGGAGACTGGACAGATGGCAGTTAAATAGCACTTACTGATCTTGGAGAGGACCTGAGTTCTCTTCCTTGCACCCACTTTGGGCTGTGCACAATTGTTTATAACTCCAACTTCAGGGAATCCCACACCCCCTTCTGCCTTCCATAGGTACCTGTATGCATGAGGGCACACTTTCACACAGACACACACATACATGCACATAAACAAAATCAAATATTTAAATATCTACTGTCCAAAACATTATAAAGTTTTCCGGTCACTGACCTTCAGTCCAAGGTGGATCCCTGCTCTCTTATAGAGGACTAAGCTAAGTGTTTGTTAGTTACAGTGATGCAAGGACTTCTGACATAGTTTAGAAATTTTATTTTACGCTAATTTTCACAGCAAGTTTCAGTATATCTCCTTAATATTCTACCACCACTTTTGGCAATAGAACAGCCAGTCATGTTTATTAGGACTCTTCAATATGCCAGGAATAGGTAGGCTGCTGTGGAATATTATTTTAACTAGACAAAGACGTGTTACATTTTTTTTATGCTGAGGAATATTACCTTAACTATGTGAAGGTGCATTACATTTGTTTCTGCTGCTTTCGTTAATGATGTAAGGATATGTTACATTTGTTTGTGCTGCATTTAATTTGTAAAGATGTGTGGCGTTTGTTTCACCTTGCTTGCCTTATATATCTGATTGGTCTAACAGAAAACTGAGTGGTCAATATCTATGCGTGAGAGGGATAGGCAGGGCTGGCGAGCAGAAAGAATAAATAGGAAGAGAAGTTGAGGGTCCAGAGAGAAAAGAAGAGAATAAGCGAGAAAGAGAAGGATATGCCCAGAGACAGAAGCGAGGCAGTCTCCAGCCAGACACGGAGACAACAGTAAAATAAGATATGCAGAAAGGAAGAAAGAAAGGTAAAAACAGGCAAAATGTAGATGAAAAGAAACAGGTTAAGTTACAAGGGTTAGCAAGAAATGATAAGGCTGAACATTCATAACTAATAATAAATCTTCGTGTCATGATCTGTGAGCTGGTTTGTGGCCCAAAAGAAAACCTGGCACAGTAGGCTATGTGGAAGCAGATGATATATTTTAATCTTCACAGACACGTACTACTAACTACTGTCATTTACAATTTAAAGATAAGAAACCAGAAGGCCAAAGAGCTTATAAAAATCACCTAAGGACATAGAACTGATAGGTAGCCGGGTATTTGATTCTAAGTCCTTATAAATTCTTCAGTGTCTGTTTTCTTCCTGAAACACAGGAGAGGTTTCCTTTTAGCTCTTTAAGAATGTAACTAAGGATAATATTCAGGGGGATGCTTATATGTTTTTCTTTGGGTTCACCTTCTTATTTAGCTTCTCTAGAATCACGAATTATAATCTCAATGTCCTTTATTTATGGCTAGAAACCAAATATGAGTGAGTACATCCCATGTTCCTCTTTTTGGGTCTGGCTTACCTCACTCAGGATAGTGTTTTCAATTTCCGTCCATTTGTATGCAAAATTCACCAGGCGATGAAAGAAGACAGAGACAGAGACCAACATTGGAGCATTGGACTGAAGTCTCACGATCCAAAGGAGGAACAGAAGGAGAGTGAGCACGAGCAAGGAACTCAGGACTGCGAGGGGTGCACCCACACACTGAGGCAATGGGGATGTTCTATCGGGAACTCGCCAAGGCCAGCTGGCCGGGGTCTGAAAAAGCATGGGACAAAACCGGTCTCGCTGAACATAATGGACAATGAGGACTACTGAGAACTGAAGAACAATGGCAATGGGTCCTTGATCCTATTGCATGTAATGGCTTTGTGGGAGCCCAGGTAGTTTGGATGCTCACCTTAATAGACCTGGATGGAGGTGGGTGGTCCTTGGACCGCCCACAGGGCAGAGAAACCTGCTTGCTCTTTGGGCTGAGGAGGAAGGAAGACTTGATTGGGGGAGGGGGAGGGAATGGGAGGTGGTGGCGGGGAAGAGGCAGAAATCTTTAATAATTAAATAAATTAATTAATAAAAAAAATAAAATACAGTTCCTCGTGTAAAATAAAATAAAATAAAATAAAATAAAAAAAGAATGTAACTAAGCACCTGCAAGGTTGCTCTCACACTGGCTTGCTTCTATACCAGCATTTTCTAATACTTAAGTCTAAATAAATACACCAGAATAAGTAGAAGCCCAACAAAGACAATTTAAAAGGTTTGCAATGGAAACAAGGCCTCTAGAGAACAATGACTCTCACATCATACAGGGGAGGCAGGAATAATTATACACAGTATTTTTGTTCTCCCTGGAAGTGTTCTCTGCATTTAAAGCCAAGCTTGATTTTTCCATTACAACAGGCAGCAACTCCACCTCATTGTGTATCTAACTCTCTTCACCACGCAAATAAATTTTCAAGAGTTTATTCAAGTCATTCTTTAGCAAAATGCTTTGAGACAACTGCCCCGTATTTAGCTTTCAGAAACTACAAGGGTGTCATCAGACCTTTTCTGAGATGCTTGTCCCAAGACCTGAGTCTACCATTAGCATGGCCGGTCCCATTGAGAAAGTCTATACTTTAGAGAAAATGAAGATTTCTGGTTGATAAAGGACACAGTCAGAGCAGCCTACTGACAAAGGAAGACTGTGCTAGCAGATGCATCCAAGTGGCTGTTACAAACGAAAATGGGAGAATAGCATTTTAAGTGACTGCTTTATCAAGAAAGGTCAGTTTCTTCAGAAACCATATCACCATGATGCCAAATCTAAAAGCAACAACAATGGAAATGTCTGGGGAGAATGGATACCTCCTGCCTGACAGTATGGGGAGGATCTAAGTCTGGATTCTGAGAATCCATATTAAGAGCTAGATATGGTAGTGCATGCCATAGTCCCAGCAACGGCAAAAAGGGAGAAAGAGATAGGTGGGTCCCGGAGGCACACTTACCAGTTATTCTAACCTGCTTTGAGAATTACAGACCTTGACTCTACAAAAGTACTTGGGGTAGTATTTCAAGGTTATCCTCTGACCTGCAAACAAATGTGAACATGTGTGCACAGATACCACAACAACCAACACACACACACAAAAAAAATACATACACATGCAACATACACTTATATAATACAAGTGATAAAAATGTTCTTTAAAGTAGTGAAGGAATGAAAAATGAAATTTTCTGTTATCTACAGCAAAATGTACGATGGGGAACCTCTGTGAGCCAATGATCTTTAAGAGGTTGGACCAGGTTAGGGCATGACCTTTAGAGTTCCCAAAGAAAATTGCCATCCTGCTCAGGGCACTCTCTGTGTGATTCCTATGCTACACAACTGAGGTTGGACTTTTAGTTCCTGTATCATGAGTTTTCCCCTTATAATAAAGAAAATGTAATTGGAATATTTTGGAGTTAGCCTGGGATTCTTTGACCCATGTCCTCACTCACCAACAAGTATACAATGTGTATTAATGATATTTAATCAAACTTTACTCTGTACCTACCTCTTATTTATTGCAGTAGGTATTGTGCTTACTAAGTAGTAAACATTGTTATAAACAGAGTGTCAGAGATCATTTTGCTTCTAAAAGATGTTACCCTTAAGAGTAAGCAGCTACTAGAGAATTCAACAAGGAATAAGTATGATACATAGTCAGAATTAAAATTAGGGGAAGAGGACAATAAAAAGGTCATTTATGAGAATACATGTTAAGGACTGCTCTACTTTCATTTCTGTTGCTTTGATAAAATATTCTAACAAAAAGAAACAGGGAATGTGGAAGTTTGAGTGAGAACGGCCCACACTGGTTCATATATTTGAAGGGTTATCAGGCAGAGGGATTTGGAGGTATAAACTTGCTGGTATAATGTGGCCTTTTTGAAGCTGGTGTGACCTTGTTGGAGGAAGCATGTCACTGGGGATAGGCATTGCTATTTTAAAAGCCCAAGACAGTCTCAGAGTCTTTCTTTCTTCCTCTGTCCATAGATCTGGATTTGGAACTGTAAGCTACTTCTCCAGCACCATGTCAGTAGAAAACCACCATGCTTCTCATCATGATGACAATGGACTAAACCTCTGGAACCATAAGCATTCCCCAATGAAATGCTTTCCTTTATAAGGTTTTCCATGGCCATGGTGTCTTCACAGCAATAGAGCACTGACTAAAATAGAGAAGTAAGAGTTTTATTTCACCTTAAAATTCCAGATTGCAGTGCATCATAGCAATAATGTCACAGAGGCTAAAGTTTGAATTCACTGGGTACACCATACCCTTACTCAAGAGCAGACAGAAATAAATGCATACATGCTGCCACCTGGAGTGGACTGGGTCATCTCACATCAACTAACTTAATGAAGACAGTTCCTTGCAGAATGACCACAGGCCAACATAACACAGGCAATCCTTTCTCGGGACTCGTTTCTTAGATGATTCTAGAATGTTAAACTTCACTAAAGAAATTCCCAGGAATGCACAAGGATGACCCCAGCTAAGACCCTAAGCAGTAGTGGAGAGGGTGCCTGAACTGGCCTTGCCCTGTAGTTAGATTGATGAATATCTTAAATGCCACCATAGAATCTTCATCCAGCAACTGATGGAGTTAGAGGTAGAGACACACAGTAGAGTACTGGACTGAGCTCCCAAAGCCCAGCTGAAAAGTGGAAGGAGTGAGAATATAAGCAAAGAAGTCAAGACCATGATGGGAATACCTGAGCTAATAGGACCTCACCTGTGGGCCCTCTACAATCTGGAATTCCTCTGCCTTCTCTGTAAACAAAAGGATGGCCTCTCATAGTTATTTTATTTAAAGAACTGTTTCTTTACTATATCTTTACAAGAAAAGGATAGAGAAAAATTTTCCTTCACAGTACCCACCTATAATAACTCTCCGGCTACCAGGAGATACCAATGGACTGTCCTTCCAGGGAATGCTACATAGGCCCATCCTGTGCCAATACTGTGTCAGTCAGCCATTGGAGATAATACATAATCAATTTATTACTTCTTAATCTACCATTATGGATGACATTTTGTTATCTGACTCAAATGCAGATACTTTAGAATGTTTGAAGAAATAAAGAAAGTTTTGCCTAAATGGGGATTACAAATTGCTCTTGAAAAAATACAGAGAGGAGATTCTATCAATTATCTAGGTTAAAATAGGTTTACAGAAAATTAGAACAGAAAAGACACAAATTAGGCGAGACTGATTATGGACTCTTAATGACTTTCAGAGATTGTTAGGAAACATTTCCAGTCTACGGCTGGCTGTTGGAATAACACCTGATCTAATAGTTCATTTAAGCAAACCTTAGATGGTGACAAAGGCTTAAATAATCTCAGGGAATTAACACCTGAAGCTGAAAAGGAATTGATTGTTGTTGAAGAAGAATTACAGGAGGCACATGTGGATAAGGTGAATCCAAATCTTAAATGTATTCTAGTCATATTGCCTTCCAGAATTTCCCCTACAAGAATTTTAATGCAAAGGGAAGATACTATCTTAAAATAAATCTTTTTACCACATAAATCAAGTAAAAATTAGAAACTTATTTGGAAGAATTCTCTGAATTAATTATAAAAGGAAAATTGAGACTTTGTAAACTAGCAGGTATAGACCCACAGAGATTATAGTGCCTTTTACTACTGATGAAATTAAAAAATTATGGGAAGATAATGAACCATAGAAAAGAGCTTTTGATAATTTTTTGAGAGAAATTAACAACAATTATCCCAAAAGTGATAGAATTAACCTTATAAAAAGAACTACTTGGATTCTTCCCTGAATTGTATGTCATGCACCAATAACTAGAGCTCATATATTTATACTGATGCAAATAAATAAGGAAAGGCAGGTTACAAATCAGAAGTATTACATAAGGTGGAACAAAGCCCTTATAATTTTTTTCCAAAAGGCAAAGTTATACTGTTCTCATGGTACTATGGGATTTTAAAGAACTTCTCAATATAGTACTGATTTGCAATATGCAGAAAGAATTGTCTTTTATATTGAAACTGCTTAATTTATACCAGGTGATACAGAATTAACTTCATTATTCATTCAGGTTCAAGACATAATCAGGAATAGGCTTTGTCCCACATACACAGCACAATCAGATTTCATGCAGATCTGCCAGGTCCTCTAGTCCAAGGTAATGCAGAAATTGACCAATTATTTATTGGAAGTGTGGTGAAAGCCTCAGAATATCATAAGAAACATCATTTTAATAGCAAGGATTTAAAGAAAGAGTTTTTTATTACATGGCAAAAAGCTAAGGAGTTTATAAAGAGATGTCCTACTTGCTCTTTCTATAACCAAATGCCAAATTCAGTAATCACACACTTATTAGAAGTTATGGCCATCATGGGCATACTTGCAAAAATAAAGACAGACAATAGTTCAGCATATGTGTCTAAAAAAATGAAACAGTTTTTTTGTTTATTATAATATAAATCATGTTATAGGTATACCAAACAATCCTACAAGTCAGACAGTTATAGAAAGATCAAATCAAACTATAAAGGATATGCCACACAAACAGAAAAGAATGGAAAATACCCCCAGATATAGATTGCACAATGCTTTATTAACCTTGAATTTTCTTAATGCTAATGAGAAAGGAACAAAAGGAGCAGAGACATTGGATAATAGGGAAAAAACTTCTGAATTAATCAGTCAGTATATTTCAAGAATGTGTTGACCTCACAATGGAAACCAAGAGATGTGCTATGTTGGGGAAGGAGTTACACTCTTGTTTCCATAGGAGAAGAAAAGCTATGAACACCATCAAAATTAACAAAGATTTGGTTTGTAAAAGAGAAACTTCTTGAGAAAGAGAAATAACAGCTCATCCACAGAATTAACAATCATACAGGTGGTAAGAAAACCTCCTAACGACTTGGGCAGGGTTTTGTTCTTGTCTTTGCAGGAAAATACTCATCTTCAAAGACTCAAGAGACCTTGAACATCTAAATGCCTAAAGATGAAAATATAACTATCCAGAAATGATAACTAAACAAAAAGAAATATGTTCCTTGCTTAATATTGTTTATAATGGTTATAATTCTAAATTTGTACTTGATATTTTTTCCTAGTGTGCATAGTTTTGTATTGGGGTTGGAACTCTCTTATTTAAACAAAAGGGAGAGTTGCTGTGGGAGCTCCTTCAGCCAATAGACTTTAAGATACCAGCTCATTTGTGTGTGGTCTTTTATACTATGAATGCAGCTATAAAGCGTGTGCTCGTTCTCTCTCTTGCTTCCTGCTCTCGCTTCTTGCTGCTAGATTTGTTTCCTGTTCTCCATTGATGCAGAAGACTGCGATCTAGGACTATGATCTGTGAGTCTACCTCTAAATAAATACTCTTTATTATACATAATTCTAAACTATTTTGTAACTTCCATGATCACCCCCCCCCAAAAAAAAAAAAACTGACTTATCCTCCTTTGGAAGCCATCATCTGTCCATAGCTCCACAGTTAAGGGTGTTTAGCCACAGTGCAAAAATCTATATTACTACCCCCAACACCATACCCAAGGCTCAGGAATCATTCAAAAAGAAGGATCTCCAAGATTGTAAGAGCCAGAAGTCGGTGAGGACCTGAACAAAACTGTATCTTCTAGACATATCACGACTATTGTACTCAGGAACCCACAAAATCGGTAAGTTACCTGGACAAAATATGCATGAAACCAAGCCAGAATGGAAGAGGAAGAGGCTTAGAATCCACCACCCCTAACAAAAACAAAAAAAATAACAAAAAAACCTTCATATACATATAGGAATAGAGAAAAATGCGAAGGAAATCAAAACAACGGTAAAGCAGAAGAATTTAGTGAAGTTTTTGCAGAAGTGACCAAAGCCAGCAACAGTAAGATAAACACAAGCTCTCCATGCATTCATGGCTTTATCATCAATTAGAAGTGAGACACCAGTGAAATATGTCTGCTTTTATTTTCACAGCTACTACTTGAAACTAAAAAAGACATTTCCTCTCATTGTAATTAAGCCATTTGTTTAATGCCTGCTCCCAGGCACAAGTGATTAGAAACCAAAATGATTACCAAGTGCAGCAAAAACCTAATCAATATAACCTGATTCATTTATCATGCTGTGCTATATTACAAATGTTAAAACACAAGTAATGAAACACTCCACATCTTTTCCTTTACGAAGCATTCACTTTATAAATCACATGTGAAAAATATCGGGGGTTGGGTGGGCCTTTTCTAAAATACTGCTTTATCTTCTTCACATAAATAACTGTGTCCTCATGAATCTCAATCAGGAAAGAGTTATTGCAGTGATCATCAGATTAAATGTGCTTTCATTTGTTCTAAAATAAAAACATCCATTTCAACAGGATAGATCACAAATGCATTCCAAACTGCTATCTGTGGTTGATACAGGAGTAAGTTTTAACTGTATTGATTCTCCAGGAAGACAATCATTGCCCCCATTCTTTAGTAGCTGCTAATGGCTGGCAAGTTTTAACATGATTATCAGGCTCTTCATTTGTAAAATATGGATGATAATAATTCAGTAGGGTGGCTGGGGAGATGGCTCAGTGGGTGTTTAACCATGAGGACCTGAGTTAAAAAACACAGCACTTAAGTAAAAAGCCATACTAAGTATAACTCCAGTGCTAAAAGAAGCAGAGACAGACGACTACCAGACTGGTTCTAGATTATGTGGAACCCTGCCTCAAAGGAATAAAGAGGAGAGTAATAAATAGGTCAGAACATCTGATATTTACCTCATATAACACCTCGTAACACAAACACAAAGAATCCAATAATTCTTTTCAGAAACTCAGGCTTTGCAGAGTGCAATCATCTACAAATTAGCAAACACCCAAAGACAAAGTAGGAAGTCAATAAGTTAGTGAATTTCTTCCCCTTTAGAGAAGACATTGTGACATTCATTTCTGCCTCTGTTAATCGGTCTTCTACTTTCTCTATTTTCACCCAAAGTAGAGATGAAGACTCTAATTGATTTTCCTTATAGAAAGTTCAGATTTGGGGGTTAGAAATATAGATCAGCAGGCCATTTGTTGCACAAGCATGAAGTTATTCCCATGTGAGACAGCTGGTTGGGTCACAAATCTGTAACTCCAACACTCTGGAGTCAAAGGCAAGAAGAACGTCAAGGCTTGTTGGCTGCTACTCTAGCTCTAGTATCATGGAGAGACCCTGTATCAAAGTGATAAGATGAAGAGTAATAGAGTCAGATACCTTGTATCTTCCAATAATATACACATATGCACATATAGTTGTTTCCAGATACTTATATACCACACATATACAATTTTTCCTCTCTCTTTCTTACACACCCACACCCACCCCTCTCACACACTCACAGTCTAAATTCTTTCAATACAAAAACCTTAAGTATATAGATAAAGTGTTACTAAAAAGTATAATGCCAACTATTCTATTTTTCTAATGTATTTCTTATTGATAGAGTTATCAGCCTTCCCTAGATGGTTATCATCTGAGTACTGTATGTGACCTGTGATGAAATTCAAAAATTCATCAATAAGCACTATCCCCACCACTGCATGTACAAATACCAGGCAGAAGAGGGTGATAGGTACTGCAGGCAGAAGCTATAGCTTTGGAGCTATGATTCCAAACTCTATGATCAGACCTACAAGAGTAAAATCTCTGGTTCTTTGAGGTCAAGCCATATAACCATGGGCAATCCTTAATCTCCCAGACCTCCAGTGAAGTGAGTCTGATAAGGCCATAATTTCCAGTCTTGTTATATAAAGTCCTTAATAAATAGTAATTTGCTTACTGAGAAAAGTGACTAAATTTAGACCTTCAATACATGATTGGCCTTATAAATGTTTCCTACTTGAGTTGTATATTAGAGGCATCCAAGTGATTCCCCAACATAAGATGTTTCTGTTATCTTCCAAAGGTTGAAAGCAAGTCTATATCACTGAAAATATCATAAACTTTGGACTGAGGACTATAAGGACTTGAACTAGCTATGACTTGAATGCCTTTTCACTGAAGACCAGTTTACATAAGATATACAAGATGCTAATGTAGGGAAACCAATATCCCTACTTAGCTATAATACCTAATGTATGTATGTATGTGTGTATATATATATATATATATGTGTGTGTGTCTGTGTGTGTGTATGTACACATAGTAGACATACCTGTTCCCAAGGATGAAATGCCTACAATTCAGATCCATTAAGTGCAAGAGATCAGGTAATAAATGTAAAGAAATTAGAATGGTAGAGTATAATGAGAAAAGAGTAAGACACCAGGACCTTCCCTTTGGAAACTGTTATGAAAGGAACAGGTCCACACAGTAAGATGAAAAAATTGTAAAATAGTGTCTGCTCCCAAGAAGGAGTCCTTTTCCCAAAGTCAGACATTTGGATAAGGGTCTCCATTCCCTTACGAACTTGAAAAAAGTTCCTGCTTGCTAAAGAGGGAGACATTCATTTCTCTGGCAGAGGAATTTGTCTTCTTTCATTAACATATGACTGGTGCGTATTGTCAAGGACAATATTAGGTTGCTCAATCTCTGATCTCAAGTCACACCCCACTCACATGCCCCCTTTCTCCTGCTTAATTCCATGTACAACTATAGAGTATAAAAAGTGTATTTTTTAAATTAAATGCTGATGGCAGCCATTCTAATTCAGATCACATCTTCTTTGGGACCTGAATTCTGGCTGAAGTAGGTCTTTGGCACTCTGTGTCAAAAAAATAAGACAAGGTGTGATAGAGGAAGAAATCTGACCTCTGTCTTTGCCCTCCATATTACAAAAATGCACCCATACACACAAATTGCACATACACACACAGAGAGAAAAATTTAAGATTAAAAACACTAATAAGTATATGCGTTATGTATGTTAGTTTTGCAATTGAGTGCAATTGTCTACAGAGACCAGAAGAGGGCATCAGGTCACCTTAAGCTAGAGTTATGAGCGCTCATGGAACACTTGCCATGGGTGCTGGGAGAAGAACTCCAGTCCTCTGCAAGATCAGCAATCACTCTTACCTACTGAGCCATCTCTTCCTTTGCCCACCCCAAGAGTTAAACAGAACAATTTACAAGATACCGTATGTCAACAAAATTAAGGAGCACACTAAGAACAAGAATGTTGAACATCTATCTATTACCCCTGTACTCATGAGATATAATGCTTAAATCTCTGTACTAAGCTAGAAGCAGATGGCTAAGAATCCTCTAAACAGCAGGTAGTAGAGCTAGGAAACATGATGGGTGCCAAAGGACTTAGGAACATGGAGGAGGCCCCACACCACATTTCTGACATAACTATTAGGAGCAGCCCAGCATCAGAATTAAATGTCACCAGGACAGAATTGCATGTGGAGAAAGGTACTCAATATTCTTCAACAAGCATAACTGGTATTTCTTTTATAGGACATTAAACAACAGCACTGACAAATTATTTGCAGAAAGCTGCTATAAATTGCACTGTGTAACATATGCAGTTCCAAGAATCAGACAGTCTCCCACGAACTTTCATGATAATTTCTTTGCCAGAAGAAAAAAAAATACAGAAAATGTAACAAGAAAGGTCATCTGGAAAAGATATGGGTTCTCCCTAGCTTACAAATTGAGTCTTCCAGAAAGCAATCAGTAGCACGTCCTCCCCATTCCTTGACTCATATTTCAACTGTTATCTCCTGGAGCTAGGATTGAGTTTGTGATTTCAAATTTCACAGATGGAACATAATCAGAAAATGTTGACATAAATATGTAACCACTGATTACCAATATACACAATTTACTCACACAGAGAAGCCTCTCCTAATTTATTGACCAAATATTTCTATGTAGGGAGAGTTTGAAGAAAAAGGGGGAGAGATAGATAGATAGATAGAGAGAGAGAGAGAGAGAGAGAGAGAGAGAGAGAGAGAGAGATTATAACATTATGATAATTAGATTTGTCAAGAGCTAAGTCCATAAAGTGCTTTCTGCACAGGTACGATGACCTGAGTTTGGATTCACTGAACCCAGGTTAAAGTTTGGCGTGGAAATGTATACCTGTAACACAAGTGCTGCAAATTTGAGGGAAGAGCTATGCAGATCTCTGAAACTAAAGGCTAGTCCATTTGCGTTGAGAGAGTCTGTCTTTAAAAAACAAGTTTAAAAGATCTAGCATCTATATGAATACACAGGTTGTTGCTCTCACACATACACAAAAATGTACATATATGCATTAAACACACATATAAAACAGTATGATAACTATAATTTTATTGCATTTGGTTTTCCTACAAGTGCTTTGTTTGGTTATCTTATTTGATGAGGTAGAAAAGAAGAAATGTGAGACTGTATGAAGTTAAATTAAAAATACCCTGTACTCATACAATTGATTTAGTGTCGGGCCCTAACATTAACAATGTTTTACAAGTTCCAGGTTTTTAAATTTGGATGTGTAGCAAGAGTTATAAGCTATAGATAAAACCTACACGATGATTCTTCCCAATTATGTTTAATATATATATATATATATATATATATATATCCTCAAATACTCTTTGAGGATTTCAAGCATGTATACAATATGTTTTGATTTTCTCCAACTCTCTTCTAAGACTTCATTAACTCCCCCAGTATATCACTTTCCAACCTCCATACCCTTTCTTTTAAAATACTCTACTGCACCCAATTATTGTTGGCCATATGTGCATTGGTGTATGTCTGGTCAGTGGACTGTGGATGATTTGCCAGTAGCTGCACTCCCAACAAAAATGACTCACCCTTGACCAGAAGCCTTCAGTTGCCAATAACATCTGATTCAGAGGTTATGAACCTCTTTATCCATGCTGCAATTTTAGCTGGCTTCATTTTGTGTAGAGATCATGCAGACAACTGAAGGTGCTGAGTGTGGAATATTCTGTTATACTATGTGAATATATGTTGCTGTGGTTGGTTTAATAAGGAAGCTGACAGGCCAATAGTTGGACAGGATAATGTTAGGCAGGAGAACTAGACTAAGGTCACTGAGAAAAAGAAAGGTGGAATCAGAGGAGTAGTGAACAGACGCAGAGAGAAGTCAGATGGAGATACCATACTAAGAAAAGGTACCAACACACTTGGCAAGACATAGATAAAAATATGGGTTAATTGAAATAAAGAGTTAACTAGTAATAAGCTTGAGCTATTGGTAGAGCATTTATAATTAATATTAAGCCTTTGTGTGGTTATGTGGGAGTTTCTTTCAGGATAAAAATTTCCACCTACAGTTGAATGTTCATGAGTTTAACAGTCATGTCATATCCTAAAGACATGTTGTGGCAATTTTATATAACCCTCTCCATCCTCTGGCTCTTATATTCTTCACTCCTAAGGTTCAGGAGACATCTCTAATTCTTAAAAAAAATGATAGTAATATTATTAGAAAGATTTAAAATATAAGTCTGTGAAAGAAACTTACAAATATGTCCTACCTATACAGAAATACTCTAAATATATCATTATCTCATCATTTCTACTAGCAGATTAAAATTGTAGTATAATGCTAGGAAAATTTGATGATTTGTACCCAATTAGACAAAAGGGGAGAACAGTTTCTGAAAAGGCTTAATCGATGTTTAATAAATGCTTTTATAATAAAAGTATGAACTTAGTGGTGGATCAATCCATACCAGCAATAGATACAGTACAACCAAGAGAAAATACAGGAGAAAATGTAACAACTTTTACACACCAGTTTAGTAGTGAAATTCTATTGTCTAGCTATTCTTTCCAAGTTGAAACATTTGCTCCTGGAGGGAGGCTCCTTAAACCTGAAGAAGCACACAGCTCACAAGTTTCAAGAGGCTTCTGAAAACTGCCAGTAAGCCACAGCCATGTGATGATGCACAGATTAATAGAAATTGGTTAAATTAATATGTAAAAACCAGCCAATAAAAAGCCAGAGCTAATAGGTCAAGCAGTGATTTTAATATAGTTTTGGGGTGGTTATTTCAGGAGTTTGGGCAGCCAGGGAATGAATAAGCAGTCTCCCCCAACAAGAAAACATTCCCAAGATTATAAGCATAGGCAAGAATTGCCAGAGACAGGAGAATACCCTACAATTGTGCTGCCTGCAAGTCATGCAGGGTGATATAGGGATGAAGTGATTTCCCATTGTAAGTGTGGTTTTGGTGATGGAGATAATTTTGATTCAAGCACACTCTTGTAAATAACTCATGAGCTCACTAATCTAGATTTGTGTGAAGCCAAATCTGGTTTAGCACTGGTTCAATATTTAGAATAAAGAAACATTTTGTTCAAATCTGCATAGGAAAGGCCACTGTTGGAAGGAGGCTGCTTGTTGGTTCCCAAAAGCTTGGAAGCTCAGACCCAAACTAATCACACAGAAACTATATTATTTAAATCACTGCTTGGCCCATTTGCTCTAGCTCCTTATTAGCTAACTCTTACATCTTAATTTAACCTACCTCCATTAATCTGTGGCCTACCAGCAAAGTTTCAGCATGTCTGTCTCTGACAATGGCTCCATGGCTTCTCTCTAATGCCTCCTTTCTCCCATCATTCAGTTTAGTTTTCCCCACCTAGCTCCGTTCCCCTATAGCTCTACTACAGGCCAAAAGCAGTTTCTTTATTAACCAAAGATATTCACAGTATACAGAGGGGAATCCCACATTAGGTCACATAACAAATCCTGAAAGTCTTGGCATCAAAATAAAGAAAATATGTTACACATGCCTGCTTTTCTACCTAGGATTGTAAAATTGCTTGTCAACACAATGCCAAAGGTCTGGAAAAATGCAGAAAATACTTAATGCATATTAAGAAGAAAGCTATAACAAGATGAAAGAAAAAAGATCCAATCATGAGCAAACTAAGGATGACACTGTAAGTATGAGAGGATTTTTAAAAATTGATAAAAGTTCACAATAAACATATACAATATTTTCTACTTTGAAAATAATACTAAGGTAGAAAATGCAATTTTCAAAAAATCATACTCATGGTAGCAAGCCCAAAACTATCTTAACAATAACTTTACTAAAAATATGCTGGACTCTTATGCATGAAACTATAAAGCTCTAATAAGGCAAGAACTTTTAAATAAATAGAAATCTACTTTGTTTGTAATGTAGAAATGTAGTTATGCATCATGTTAGCTACTTCAACCCCAACAATAAATTTAGTTTATGCCAATGATAATTCTAATTTATATGCTTATTTCTGGTACTGTGCTTGTGTTTAATTATTTTAAAGATTCATTTTATTTTTGTTTTATGTGAACAGGTGTTTTGTCTGCACGTATATACTTGTTGCAGTTTGGGCATCTATCACCAGAGAGTGCCATATCCACTGGAACTTTATTTCCAGATAGTAGTGAGCTACTGTGCGTACTGTGAAACAAGTCCTCATCCTCTGAAAGAACAAGTGATCTTAATCATTGTGCCATCTCGCCATTATCTAGAAGAAAATTTCAGAGCATTCATATAAATTGTACAAAAAAATGATAGAGAATTCACGCTAAATAATTTTAAAACAACACAGCAGACAAAACTTAGGATATGTATGTAGGTTTGGGACTACAATTAATGATGGGAAATAGTTTTATTAATATTTATTTATTTATTTGTTATGTATACAATGTTACGTCTGTGTGTATGTCTGCAGGCCAGAAGAAGTCACCAGACCTCATTACAGATGGTTTTAAGCCACCATGTGGTTGCCGGGAATTGAACTCAGGACTTTTGGAAGAGCAGGCAATGCTCTTAACCACTGAGCCATCTCTCCAGTCCCCAGGAAATAGTTTTTTTAAAGATTAAATTAAGATGTAAGATATATCTACATATGAGACAGACTGACAATTAGAATATGAGACCTCAAGGGTTTCTTATGGAGAAGAAATATGATAGGGTCATTCAGTAATTGGCACTCCTTGAATACAAACAATCCATAGTCACATATTTAAATACAAGTGCTGTATACATTTACCAGTGCCTACATGGGAAAGGAAAAGGTTTGTGTGCCTTTCCAACAAAATTGTAAAGAAAAATCACAGGTTTTATTAAACAAAAATTCATTGCATTGATACAGTAAACAGCACTATAGAGAACAAGTGTAAGGATGGACTAAGTGGTAATTATGAGCAGTGTCAGGAATTCACTAGCAGGGTGCTTATAAACCAAATGATGATGGGCAAATTGCAGAAAATGAATGTAGAGAAATATATTAAAATAAATTGATGGACATGATCACTCATTAATAATCAATGCAAAATGTTAAGGGATAATTATGCAGGCAAATATTCCAGAGATGAATTGTTAAGTGTTTTTGAATGTATGGATCAAAGATACTCTCTTACATTTTCAAAGATTGTCTTTGGAGAACAATTTCCTCTTACCTGTTCAGATTTTAAATCTAATTTGCCCGGCATTTCCAAGTCCAAGACTTTGTTATATAGAAATATTTATTTATCTTTGATTTATAACAATCTATGTCGCTGTTATGCTTTAAATAAAATTCTGTGGATCCCCAAGTGGCTGCAATTGGCAGCGGGTCATGAGAACACTCCTCAAGTCTCTGAAGTGGCGGCAGAGAGTGGATAGCAGGTCCCAAAAGCAGCCATTGCCATGCTTGGATGGCGCAGTTACCCAAGTGGCTCCAGCTGGCCATGAGTCCCAGGCAGGGAGCCATGTGGTGGGTGAGAAAGGGCAGCCAGTCCCTCGAGAAGAGACAGACAGATGGGCACACCACGAGACCATGCTGCAGGTCTCTGAAGGTGGCTGGTCTTGGGCAGGGAGCCACGCAGTGGGCAAGAGACAGAGACATGGATAGACATGCCATGCAGACTGAGTTTGGATATTTATTTAGTGGATTAAGGAGGGGAAAGGAGAGAAGGGGGAAGAGCAGAGAGAGAGAAACAGAGGGGAGAAGAGGAGAAGTTGGGAGAGGAAGAGACAGAAGCTGCTTCTTCAAAAGAGAGATGAAAAAGGAAGAGACCCAGGCTGAAAGCTGAAGCTCAGCTTGCCTCAGCAGATAGGAGGAATGGGCATGGCTTGTTTCTTAAAGGAACAGAGCAGACCATTGCAGTCACTATATGTAATGTTGTATCTATGAAAATTTTCTTCATCTATATTTACACATAAACATAAAGATGATATATACATATGTATATTCATTATACATTGTTTATGGCTGTCACAATTTAGGAAAAAATGATGCAATCTAGTGTGTATGTGTGTATGTTTTTCTGTGTTGGATATGCATGTGCTTAGTGTACACGGTAGCCAAATATTGATGTCAGGAAGTTTTCCTCAACTATTCTTTCATTTTGTTTATTATATATTTTTGATGAGGCAGAATCTTTTGGTGAATTTGAGTTCCCACTTCAACTGGATTGGCTCACCACTACTTCTCCAGTGATTGGATTATAGGAATGCTTCACAAGGACTGGATTTTTACATGGGTGGTGGGTACTTGGATTTGTGTCCCTTTGCAGCAAGCACTTCCTTCACTCAGCTAGCATCAACTATACACTAAAACCCCTTCCCAAAAAGACATAGCCTCCTGCATAGTTTGAAGAGTAGTTAGCAAAACACAATGGGTCAGATGATCTGCTTTGTGTTCTAATATTGATCCGTGCTTTCCTTGACATGTATTGATTTTAAATTTTAGTTTTACTTTATTTATCACAAAAGACATGAACTACATAAAAAACTTAATTAGCTAGATAACTAAAATATTTCAAGTGTTTAATTAGCGTGACCCCAAACACAATAACCTAAATGAACTATTATTTTTAAAAAATTACAATTTTACAGTGTACAACAACACTCAAGCCATAGTAAGCTCAGTTTTCATAGTTCATAAGGCTGTTCTGCAGGCATCAGGGCATCAAATCCTAGTGAAAGACTTTAGTATATATTTCTTATATTAGTAACTAGTGAACTCAAAGGTCAGGCAGCAATCGAATGGAATAAACCCTACTGCTTCCCAAATCCTTTCTCACATGCTCTAGTTCTTTCCTTCTTTCTCCCTACAAACATTATTTCTGCTTCTAAAGTAGAGTCAAGTTAAGCTGTTTTTCCTTGATAATTCATCTGACACATTACAGAAATTTGTATATTTACTTTCCATAATGTTTAATATGATGACTCATGACTGTGTGTGTGTGTTTCTGTCATAAATGATATTTTGGGGTGACTTCTGTTGCAGTTCAGCAACAATGAGTCTGTAATGGGCAGTAATGTATGGATTAGAAATGTTAGGTAGGGGACTGGAGAGATGGCTCAGTGGTTAAGAGCATTGCCTGTTCTTCCAAAGGTCTTGAGTTCAATTCCTGGCAACCACATGGTGGCTCACAACTATCTATCTGTAATGAGGTATGGTGCCCTCTTCTGACCTGCAGACATACACACAGACAAAATATTGTATACATAATAATAAATATAAGAAAAGAATTAAAAAAAAAAGAAATGTTAGGTAGGAGGAACAGATTTTAAAGAAACACAAAGAGATAGGACAGTATAAGGTAGGACAACTCAGTGAATACTGAACACTGAGTTCACCTGCATTTATTTTCATATACTTTTATACCCTGATACAAAAGGGAGGGAAGAAGGCAAAAGACTGTATTAATATGACACAAATGACAACCAGAAGAGTTACTTTCTTCAATACTTGAGACATCAAGTATTTGATATTTTAGGCAGTATAGGCAGTGAGTACACCCTAGACTAAGTATCTTGTAGACAGCCACCCCCTATGGCAAATTTCCTATTTTAAGATGAAGGAGCTGAAAGGGCAGGAATAAACTTGACTGTCTGACCTTTGGTCAGGGTGGAGCAGATCCATACCTCTATGGGCTATCTTAATGTCCCAAACACTAAGTAACCACACCCTAGGTCAGGATTTGTAGCCACATCTGTTGTCAACAACTTTGAAACATGCAAGTGTGCATGTGCATATATATGTTTATGTGGAGGTCATGATCAACCTCAGTTGTTATTCCTCAGGCACCATCACCTTATTCATCGAGACAGGGTCTGTCATGGGCCAGGAACTTGCCAAGAAAGCCAGGCTGGTAGGCCAGTGAATCTCAGACATCTACCTGTCTCTTCTTTACCAGGACTAAAGTGATAAGCCTGAAATTTTTTATGTGGATATAAAAGATGGAAATGAGTTCTTTCAAAAAATGTGCTTTACCAACTGAGCCATCTGTCCAGCCTTATTACTACCATTTTTAACACACACACACACACACACACACACACACACACATCAACAATTGAACAAGTTATTTTGCATTAAATATGCCTAACTAACTGGTGGTAAAACTCAAGTTTGTACTAAATCGTGATAATAATTTACACATATTTGACCTTATATAACTCTATGAGTTTACTAATGGAAGAGATTGAATTGAATTGTGTTATCTAATTATTATTATTTATTTATCTATTTGTATTGTTTTCAATATGTATTGTTTAATACTTACTCTTTGTTCACTTGGCATTGAATATATCCTAATGGTTTGATGATAATTGTTTAGTGACATAGTTTTTTGGCAAAAAAAAAAACTCATAAAAGCAAAAACCTTTTCATGCCAGCTTTATGGTATAAAATGCTACCACCATGACAAAGTTACCAAAGGTGTTCAAAGAGCTTGCATGTTTCTTGAAAATTTCTTAGTCAATTCAGCAAGCAAGCCTTAGTCAAATCCATTGTTTACTGTACATTAGATACTCTTGTAGATATTAAAAGAGAAATGAAACTTATAGTAATATATTATTTGTCTTTTACTAAATAAAGTTTGCCTGAAGATCAAAGGGTAAAGCAGCCATACTAGTCAGCCATATAGGCCAGATAGTGGTGACACACACCTTTAATCCAAGGACTCAGGAAACAGAGGCAGACAGATTTCTGTGAGTTCAAGGCCACCCTGGGCCACACAAGATTGAATCTGTCTAAAAAAAAAAAAAAAAAAAAAAAAAAACAAAACAAAACAAAAAAAAAAAAAACAGAGCTCACACAGAGGTGATCTCAGCACTTGGAATCATATGCCTTTAGTCCCACAACTGGGAAGGTGGAGACAGGATTAATATGCCTGGACAGACAGAGGAATATAAAGGGAAAGAGACAGGAACTCAGTGGAGTGTGGAGTTTGAGGATCATGGAGACAGGATATCGCCCCTTCAGTCTGAAGATTTGGTAGAGGTAAAAAGTCTCTCTAGTGGCTGGCTGTTTTGCTTTTCTGACCTTCAACATGAATCACAATATCTGTCTTTGGTTTTTATTACTTGTGCTACAGAAACTAATGTGATTCTCATCTTTGAAGAACACAAGCGTAGACTGGCAACATAGCTCAGCCTATAAAGGTGCTTGAAGACAAGTCTAATGACCTGAATTTAATCTCTGATAATCACATGGTGGAAGGAAAGAACCCCCTCCCACAAGGTGCCCTTTCTACATATGGACTGTGGTACTTACACACCTCAACTCACACCTACCCCAACTCGACCCCACCCATACACATCTACACACAAATGAAGAAATATCATACAAATTTAAACAAATACAAGGACAACTTTAAATAAAGGAGTAGCTACTTCCATGGGCATGAGTTCACTGGTTAAGTGCTCACACACATAAGCCTCTGAGCTCAATTCCTAGCACTGAAAATGTAGCTGCCAACCAAAATGATAAAGCCATTTGTGAAAACAGAGTATCTCTAGCATTTACCTCAAGAATGCCAAATCAACACAGCACACAACTACTTTCACATCAATGCCGATTGCAGCACTGTTCACGGTCGCTATGTTGTGGAACCAAGTTAGATAACAACAGAGGAATGGGTGAAGGGAATGTGGTATATATACACTGGAGAATTTTTCTCATGCATGAATAAGAATCAAGCTGTGTCATTTGTAGAAAAATGGCTGCAGTGGGAGATGATCATATTAGACAACTTAGGCCAGTGTCAGACAGACATCACATTTACTCTTGTGTGTGGTCCCTAGATTCTTACATAGACACAGAGAATCATGTCAATACATGTGAAATGGAAGTTTACAGAGACACATAGAATCACGTCTGTACATGTGAAATGAAATTTACATAGACACATAGAATCATGTCTGTACATATGGAATGCAAGTAGAAATAAACCTGCAAAAGGGACAAAGGAGATGGATGGGAGGGGCAAAAAAGGGAGAAGGTGGGGCATGGAGGCATAAGCTCACATACTATAATTAAAAAAATAATGTTTTTTTGTATTTTTATTTTTATGAGACCATTTATAACCCTTTTTCAAATTCAAAGATCCACATTTATAATTTGCCCCCAAGGTTTAGCCAGAAAAGATTTGTCAATCAAATCTGCTTGGAGGCGTTTCCTCTCTCCTCTATCCAATGGACAGTCTGTCTTCTGGGTTGTTCATCTTGGATGTTCTCTACCATGATGACTCAGAGCTCCCAGGCTTCTTCTGATAATTACTATAATCACACCATCATGGTTCTCCAAGTTGATATGTTTTCCCACAACACATCAAGGAAATTATTTACTTCTGGGATGATGGATGACTCCCAAGCACAATTCCGACAGATATTATGATGCTGGCTGATGGCAGACACATAATTTTCCACTAGAGCATAAACACAACCTGTTCCTTATGTTCTGTATGTTGGCATGTACAGATTTTGTACTCAAAAGAACGTACAGTTTTCAAGTTCTGCTGGACATCAAGTGGGAATTCTGATTTGGAAAATCCCCCTGCTAATGAAGAAGGTAACTAATGTGTTTCTTCTTGAGACAAACCACATTCAAAGGTGGATAAAGTAGTCATTTTAGTAGGGAAAGCCAATGTTGACAGCTTGAAGGAAACCTAAATGATAAATTACTAAATAAATTTAAATATGTCATTTTAAGCACTTGAATTGACATGCTATCTGGTACATGTAGGAAACAGACAGGGAGAAAGCACTGTAGAAAGTTGTTTTCTGTTAAAATTGCTGTTCCTGATTAGTATCTTCAGCCCAGTTCTGTCAGTCTCAGGGGAGCAGCGAAGCATTTGCAGAGCAGTGGGAAGCCTCCACTGATGGAAAGCCATTTCACTCACCCCACACCCAAGCCCATAGAGGAGGAACAGATTTGCCACCAGGCCTCTAGACATGCTAGTATGGTAGGCTGGTCATCTTTTTCATGCATGTAGTAGCTGCTTAGGAGAATTGTACAAACAGGATTTGTGGGGCTGACAAGATGGCTCAGTGGAAAGGCCCTGATTGCCAAGCCTGAGAACTTGAATTCAGTCCTCACAACCCATGATAAAAGCAGACAACTGACTCCTGCAAGTTGCCACCTGGCCTCCAAACACTGTTTACGGCAAGGCTGTGCTCACACTCACATGTAAACATAAAGTCGGTATAATGCAAACTTTATATATTTTAAAAAAATGTAAAAGTTGTCTGCAGAAGAGTTTACTAAGAAGCATGGCTGTCATCAGAGTTGTTCCAGATGCCTGTGAGTGTCTATGAGTGTAAGTCATGGGTGACAATGTCCAAGTGTTATAAGAGACACTATAAAACTGCTGACACTACAAATCAAACAGCATTTTAAAACAACAAGTATTAAGAAAGAAGCAAATGGAGGCTGAAAATTGAGCTCAGCATTTAAGAGCACACATAGCTCTACCAGAGCGCTGGAGTTCAATTCTCAGCACCCATGCCAGGGGGTTCACAACCACCTGTAACTCCAGATCTGATACTTGGCCTCTGTGGACACCTGAACTCATGTGCACATACTCACACACAGACACACATGTGTGCATATAATTTAAAATATTTCTTTGAATGAAACAAATGACAGAATATTAAGGAGAACAAGAAGGTGTGTATATGATCCAGTTACCTTGCAAGTATGAGGAATCAAGTTTGATATCCAATATCCATGTGAAAAGCTGAGGATAGCAGTGTGAATACTGTCTTTAAGATAAAATGCTGAGATGGGAGGTAGAGATGGGCAGACCCTTGGAAGTTTACTGGCTAACTAGCTTAGCTTGCTTGGCAAAGTTCCAGGACAAGGTGAAACCTTCTTTCAAACAAACAGTGAGGTTTCTGGGAAACAGTATGTGAGGTTGTCTTCAGACTTCTTTAAGAATGCTCATGTATATCAGAACAGTCATGATCACATGCATAAATATACCCAAAAAGGAAACATGAAAGAAAAAAAAAGATGGAAGCTTAATACAACCTTTGTGAACTAATTACCAATTTAAAACAGCACTATGTACATTTTAGAAACCATGATTATTTAAATGTAACATGTATTCTAGGTGATTACATGAGCACGTGTGTGCACACATACATACATACACACACACACTGCTCTTCTCCATCTTCCCCTCTTCCCCCCCAAAAAAACACTTAGTTCTAATCTTATCAGCAATGCTTAGCAAGAACAATCGACAAGCATACAGTTTAAGCTTAGTTTGCTTCCTGTGTTTGGCTAGTCTTTGACTAGCAAGGGGGCAAGGTTTCGTTATAAACTTAGAGCTGTAAACCAAAAAGAAAACAAAACAGAAACAAAACAAAACAAAACAAAACAAAATCGTCAGGTTTATACTGTATGTTAGTTCAGCTTCTGCATCAATTTGAATAGCCTAAAGGATGCTGGGATTGCTTGTCAAGCATTGTTCTTAGTTGTGTCTTAGAGGGGTTTTCCAGAAGAGAGATTAGCACTGAAGTCAGTTCATAGAGCAAAGAAAATATTCACCCATAACAATGAGAGTAACATCATCAAACCTTTGGTTTTATGACCAAGAAGCATCAGGGTGGAGGCAGGGTGAATGCTCCCACTTTTCTATGGTTGAGATAACCAGATTTCTTTGATTATAGGACTTAGAACTTTGACTTCTGAGACTTACACCGTGCATTAGTTAATTTTCTGTTGCTGTGGTGAGACTAAATCTTTAGTCTTTAAAAATGGCTAAAGAAATATCTGGAATAAAGAGTATATTTGGGTTCCAAAATTCAGAGGAATAAAAGTACATGATGGCAGGGTAGTATGGCAGTAAGCAGCACACATGGGGCTGGAGATAGGAAGCTGAGAACTTGTAACTCATATCACAAGCAGAGGCTTGGAAGTTGTTCAGTCTTTAAATCCCCAAAGCCTGCCTCTAGTGACATGTTTCAGTCAACATGGGTATACCTTCTGAACCTCCACGAATAATACCACTAACAGGGAACCAAGTATCACACATCTGAACCTGCAAGGGGACAGTTTCATTGAAACCATTACATACCTCCTACCAACCACTTCTATTATGAATCTTCTATTGTGGTGTTATTTGTCAACTTAAAAAAAATTAGAGTCACTTGGAGCATGGGCCTCTGGACATGCCTGTTTGGGATTACCTTGACAATATTAATTGAGGTGGAAAGAACCATCTTGATAGAGTGTCGGACCTTTTCTTGGGTATTCCTGGACTGTATAAAATTGGGAAAAAGAGATGAGAATTCATTAATCAATCCTTGTTTCCTATTTCTGATAGATGCTATGGGACCTTGCCTTACTCACGATAGACTATACCTTTTTCTCGTTTTAGTTGCTTTTGTAAGAGTATTTTATCACAACAGAAAGAAAAGAAAGTAAGAAACCCTCTGACCTTGACTTTTAGACTTTTGACTTCAACCTTGTTGTTATGTTTCTCCTATTCATAACAGATCATGCGAGTTTTCAGCCTCCATCATTATGAGATTCAATTTTTATAACAAATCTCATTTCAACAGATTGGTGCCAACATGGTAGACTAAATCCAGGTAAAACCTGAGAGGGCTTAGAAAGGAACTCTAGACACAAAAATACAAAGTTTAATCACTTTTTTTTTCTGCCATTGGCTTACCACAGCTCCTTTAAGAGAAGGTTTCCTGATTCAGTGGTAGCAGAAAAAAAAAAATCTTGCCATTTTGAAGTGCTGGCTTTGTGGGCCATGCTGCCAGTGCAAACACTGACTCTTTCAGGCAGGAGGTCTGGCTACAGAGCATTTGATTGGGGTTTGTGAGCAAACTGCTACAGCTTGCTGGATGGTGGCATGGACTGGCTGTGTGCCTGAGAATGGGGCTGTGTGCACAGCTCTCAAGGGCAGCAAAAAGATCTGCCATGCTGGGCTGCGCGGGGCAAGCAGAAAGTACCATATATACCCTAACAATGCCACAGCTTAAAATTTTAAGAAGTGTTTAGCATTTTAAGAAGTCTTCTGGACAGTAAAGAATTACAGATACACCATAGGACAGATTCAGACATAAAAGATTTCTAAATGAGTCACAGTATTGGATAAATGTGCATAGGCTTGAGAAACAGAAGAAAAAAATTATGGAGAGTTATAAAAAGAAATAAATGATTTTAAAAAACAAAAACAAAACAAAGTCTTTAAAGAGCCAGAGTACAGACAGTCATAGATTAAAGGAGTATTAAAAAGTAATAGAGTAAGAAAAGCCACGTAAAGATGGAATATACAAAGAGAGTCTGGATTGTGTATATTATTGTGTTATCTTTAAATTTCTTTTGACTGCAGGGAGACATTGATCCTGGGAACTGCTAAACTAAGCAAACATATATTTCAAAGGTATCTTAAATTCAAAATTTGAATCTAAGGATATGTTGCTTTGGAAAAGAGGTTCTTTTATTTCCACAGTGGATGAGAACCTGTGAATTACTTCCAGCCTAATAAGGTTTGATAGACCAAGACCATCTGAAAGGTTGTCTTGAACACCCCTCAAAAAACTACTTTATCCTATAAGCAGCAGGATGCAGTTTGGAGAATAACTATGCCCATATTTCCAAATATTGTTTATAAATGTTTGTTTACATTTAAAGGGAGCTATGCTATAGAGATTTGAATTGGTAAGGATCTTGGTTTATTAATACAAACTTAAGGTCAATTTTATATGCATATTTCTGTTATTGATTAAGACATTGTGTTTATGCAGCTCATTTAAAAATGTAATGTATAATTAAGAAATTTAAGTTAATAGATAATCATCTATAATAGTCAAGCCTGTAGTCATGTTAGTTAGGTTTTCTAGATATATAGAGATATATTTCAATTAGATGGAGATTCTTCAAATCTTTCAGAGACCTTCAGAATATGGCATTTAAAATATTTTAAGAAGTTAGGAAATTTCATGACATGAGACACATCTGCTCCTGGCAGCACCAATCTATTTCAAGAGGATGATGGGCATTGAAGAGGTTCCTTATGGAGTTTGTTAGCCATTTGGGCAAGGAACTGCTCTTGCCTGGATTGCTGGATCCACAGAAAAATGACTGCTGAACTTGCCTAAAGGTGAGATGATCTTTTGGGGTTCCTGCTTCATGAAAGACTCTGCTAGACATTCTGCAGGATACAGAAGAAAGTGATTGTTAAACTGTCAATATGGGCAGAACTGTTTTTGAAATTTCCTGCTTCATGGAAAAATCTGATGGATACTATGGTCCTGTAGGCTGAAGATAGATGACCCAATGGTACAAAAGAACTTTCATTGACTGTCCAGGCAGCAAGATGTCCCTGTCAATTCTAGAGTTTGGGTAGTTGCTTACAATGAACTTTTTATTTGCTTAACTAATATTGTATCCTCCTGGAGTCTTTGATGGAGTTGAAGAATAGTTATAATTAGTTATAATTATAATTTTCCTATGAATACAATTGGTGAATAAGGAAACCGCCTTGGCCTGTTGATAGGACAGAACTTAGGTAGGTGGGGAAAACTAAATAGAATGCTGGTAGAAAGGAGGCAGCGTCAGAGAGAAGCCATATAGCCCACTGCAGACAGACACTGGAAACTTTAGCCAGTAAGCCACAGCTACATGGTGATACACAGATTAATAGAAATGTGTTAAATTAATATGTAAGAGTTAGCTAGCTAGAAGCTAGAGCTAACTGGCCAAACAGTGATTTATTCACCAATGGTATTCATAGCATAGAGAGGGAAATCCTACATTACCCATTTATGTGTAAATCACTGATTCCCTTTTCCTAGAGAACTCATGGACAATACTCTAAAATACAAAATGCTAAATTATCATGCAGTCATAATCTCAAGATCAAAGTATGTTGTCTGTCTCTTGAATATCATGAGAACACTGACTTAAGGACACAAGAACATAATTGATAAGGGTTGGGACTTTAGTAGATAGAATATTTGCCTAGCATGCATAAAAACCTTGGTTCAATATTCAGAACCATTTAAATCAGGGATAGTGGTATAAATCTGTAACCCCAGCACTCAGGATGAGGAGGAAGGTGGCTCTGATGCTCATGTTCATCCTTGGCTACACGTCAAGTTGGAGGCAAACCTGGGACTTAGGTATGACTGTGTTTCAACAACAAAAGGATAGCTGGTATATACTCATTGTTTTTAAAGTTTCATAAGGCTTTCTGAGTTCATAAGAATTCTGCAATGTTGAACATTCTCTCTCAGGTTCTGAGAATGCTTCAGGCTTCTGCTCACCCTATACTTCAAGACACTCCTGGTTAAACTTAGACTGTAATCCTACTACCACTACTGCAATCTAGCCTTATATAAAAACCATACATTTCTGTTTGTGTTCTTCATTTCTGAGGTCTTATCTTCTCTGTAGCAGCATTTCCTCAGTATACTGTGAGCTCCATTTAGTACAGAAAATAGGGTTTGCCAAGCACAGATGTTCCATAAATGGCACTGAACATTCTGCAGTTCACTGACTGTATTGTCTTTGAAGGGGAGTTTCAATATCCGAATTAGTTTCTGTTCTTCCTTTGAAGAGTGAAGCCCTAAGCACTGAGGGCAAGTTAGTGATATAATTTCAAAGCTTGCCTCATCCAGTTACATGCCCTCATTCATTCCCAGGACAAGTTGGAAAAAGGATCTTATCTGTCAGAGTACACAAAGTAGAGTATCAATAATATACTAGGAAAAATGATTCATAGATAATATACATAAGGCAATGTTCCAGTCATTAAAATTGCTGTCAAATGGATGGAACTAGCAAACATAATCCTAAATGAGGTAACCCAGACTCAGAAAGGCAAATATGGTATGGCATATACTCACTTATAAATAGGTATTAGTTATAAAGTATAGGATAACCTTTTTACAGTCCACAAACCTAGAGATGCTAAGTAACAAAACAATTCAAAAGGGAGGATGTATGAATCTCTTTGTGAAGGGTAAATAGAACAGGGATTATTCTTGGATGGATAGAGGGGGCTTGATAAGGGGTAACAAGCAGGATCAGGTTGGGGGAGAATGGGGGAAGAGAGTACTGGGAGAGGTAACTAGAATCTGGGAGCAACTCTGGAATAAACTAGAAATAATACAGAAACTCCCAGCAATCTATGTGGGTCAACCCTAGCTAAAACTCCGAGCAATGGGGGATACAGACCCTGAAATGGCCATCTCCATAACCAGGCGAGTCTTCCAGAGAAGGGACTGGGACACCAACCCAGTCTAAAAACCTTCAACCTACAATTTGTCCTTTCTACAAGATGTATTTGAGTAAAGAAGCACAGAAATTGGAGTGACCAACAAATAACAGGTAGCAATTGTGAGCTTGTGACCCATACTATGAGAGGGAGCTCACCCCTGAGGGTGAGGCACCAGAAGTGGGAGAGCCCAGAGACCTACAATAGAAACAAACACCACCGGCAAAAAAAAAAATCCAATGAAAGGATTCCTAATGATAGTCTGCTATACTCATAGACTGGCACCTAATCCAACTGTCCTTAGAGAGGTTTCACCCAACAATTGAGGGAAACAGATGCAGAATCTCACTACTAAACATTAGGCAGAGTTCAGCAAAATCTGAAGAGATGGAGAAAGGATTGTAAAAAACCAGAGAGGTCAAGGACAAAACAAAATATTCATAGAATAAACAAACTTGGGCTCATAGGGGCTCACAGAAACTAAACTGAAGACCAGGGAGCCTATATGGGATTGACCTACACCCTCTGCATATATGTTACAATTGTGTAGTTTGGTCCTCTTATGGGACTCCTAGCAGTGGGAGAAGGGACTGTCTTTTTCTCTATTGCTTGCTTTTGGGACTCTTTCCTCCTCACTGGTTACCTTGTCCAGACTTAACAGAAGAGAAGGTTTTTAGTCTCACTGCAACTTGATATACAGCAGCTGGCTGATATTCAGTGGAGACCTGCCCTTATCTGAAGAGAAACAGAGAGTGGATGTCATAGGGGAGAGAGGAGAAAGAGTGAGGAACAGGGAGGAGGAAAAACTGCAGTTGTAATGTAAAATAAATAAATAAATAAACAAAGAACAGCTTACACCCAATTAAAGTAACACAGACACACAGACAAGCGCACTCACATACATACAAAAGGTCTTTTCCTATGTGGTTCTAAGTTATGTCAATCAAACTAACCAGGGCAAGCAAAGACTACATTTTGGATTATCACATAATTTGACATAAGATGTAGTCTTTTGGGAATTTTGAATTGGATGGAGATCACATCCATGGCCTCATGTATGTTAGCAAGAGCTCTTTTACTCAGCCAGTTCACCATTTTACTGGTATGATGAGCAAAGCTGTGGCTATAATTTCCTAGACTACAGCTACTTCGGGGCCTCAAAGGCAATCAGGCTTCATAGTCTCCTCTCATGTTTAGATAGTAAGTAGCTACCCCTTAAGGAAAAGTCTTCTTCCTAGAGATAGATAGATAGATAGATAGATAGATAGATAGATAGATAGATAGATAGATAGATGATAGATAAATAGATAGTAAGATATAGGTAGAGAGATAAAGATATATTAGAAATAGTTGTTTTCTCCACTTTTATACTTGTACTTACGTAGTTCCAATGACAAAATAGACAAATTTTGAATGAGCATTTTCTTGCATAGAATCAGACTGAGAGCCTTAGGCCATGTGAGGCAAGCACCCCAACATTGAGTGTCACTGCCTATATTACATTCTATTTCCTCTTAGGGAACCATGTCTTCTTCACTCTTTAACAGCTATTATCATATTCTTTTGGGTGGAATCAGTGGTATGGGTGTCTCTCTCAGGATCTCAGTTTCCAAATTGGGAATAAGGAGAGTTAATTCTAAGTGCTTAGTCACTCAATAAATGCATATTTTTTTTCCTTCACTAAAACCTGCAGGTTTTGTTGTAGAATTCTCCTGACATCCTTAATAATGTGGACAGATGATGATTGACTCTAGACTTCGGGCACCCTAAGTCAAATAAGTCCCTCCTTCCTTAAATTGTTTTTTGTCAGAGTGTTTTATCACAGTAATCATGGAAAGACTAGGATGCGTCCATCACATAACTGCTTCTCTAGCTATCTGTCTTTAAGGTCTCATCAATAAAAACTGCTATGACTTTTCAAGAGCTTCTTTTGTTAAAGGTGCTATTTTCTGTATTGTAAGCATTAACCCAGTCTTCTTAGATGCTAACAAGTGAGAGACTCGAGAGTTAAATACAAGTGGGAAAGACTAGTTCTTAGTGATTCTTGTCCCCTTTTTACTCTTGGGATCCTTATGCATCAATTATCTTTGATTCTGGATGACTATTTTATCAAGTAAAAGGTGTTTACTTGATACTACTGGATAAGCAAAATTATTCCATAGTGTGCATTCATCTAAAGTGTACTGGGTCACCATCGCCTATTGAATTGCTGAAGGTTGAGTTATAAGGGCCCCAGTGGCTCTCTCCTACTTCTGGTAAAAAGGTTTACTTTGCAGCTTTCAATTATGTGAAGGGTATTGTATGTGCGGTGGTTTGAGAGAAAATGACCCCTAAAGGGAGTGGCATTATTAGGAGGTGTGTTCTTGTTGAAGGAAGTATGTCACTGTTGGGGTGAGTTTTGAGGTCTCTTTTTTTTGTTCAAGCTTCCCTCAGTGTAACAGTCAGCTGACTTCCTGTTGTCTGCAAGATGTAGGATTCTCTGTTCCAGAACCTTGCCTGCCTGCATGCTGGCATGCTCCCCGCCATGATGTTAATGGACAGAATCTCTGAGAATGTAAACAAGTCATCCCACTTAAAGGATAGGAAAGAGACAAAAACAAGATCTCCTGAGTAAATTGGGAACATGGGGGTCACGGGAGAGGGTAAAGGGGGAGAAGGGAAGAAGGGAAGGGAATGGAGAAAAATGTATATTGCAATGAAAACAATAAAAAAGAAAAAATGAATTGCTGTGGTCACAGTGTCTTTTCACAACAATAAAAACTTAAACTAAGACAGTATGTATACATATGTGCAGGTGCCTATCTATGGAGGCCAAAAGAGATCATCAGACCCACTAGAGTTGGAGGCACAGGCAGTTGTGAGCTACTCAAAGTAGATTCTAGAAAAGAAATACAGGGTCTTTTTGCAAGTGTAATATTTACTTAGTCACCAAGCAATCTTTCCTGCCCCTATATTCTACTTCTATTATATTATCAAAAGTTGATTGACACCACTTTGGGAGAGCAGGAATAAAACATGCAAGTTAAGGAAGCAGGGAGCCCTGAGTTAGGTGATGAGCTGCAATGGACGATGAGTAGGATAGCAACTTCTGTTTTGACTTCCATTGTCTGAGCCTGTCACATACACTGCCTCCTGTCTCCTTCCTATCATCTAGAGATTGCATGATGCCTGTGCCATGGCAATCTGTTATATTATAAAATTCCATTTGTGTACAAGAATGCTTCTATGCTATTGACACATGTGCCACAAATCTATGGAATGCCTGTCATGAGCATTTTATACCTGTACTAAGGCATCTCAAGCAAAACAAAATTTGATAAAAGAAATGTACCTTGTATTTCTATTTATTCTTCCCACTGTGCCCAACAAACCATGTGACCTGAAGAAAACAACCTAAGCAGCTATGGGTCTTTTCAGGGTTAATCATTTTCTGAGTGGAGAAATTTCAAATGCCAAGTCAAACACTGCTGACCATCTCAGCTTATTCACCACTGGGGAAATCCACACAGACAGGAAGGAGTGAAGCCACCAACAACTTGAAATCACTAGGGAGTTATCATTTGACTTACAAATGTCCCTGCGGGTTTTTCAAAGGAAAGAAGGATGAGTACGTATCATTGGAACTGAAATTTCCAGGAACGGTAATGTACAACCACAACCGTATCTGGAACTCTGCCTTTTATTTTAAAGGTCATGCCTCTGTAATTCTGATTTTAATAAGCAGAAATATTTTTTCAAAAGTGTAGCCTAATTTTATTGCTCATCTTTAAATATTCATTTCCTATGTGATGGGGTACGAATTTAAAATTCAAATGACTTCCTTTCTTTTAATTTTTAGAATATCATCTAGTAGTAAAAATGACAGTTCATTTATCACAAAAAACAAATAGAATAAACTTCATAATTAAAATTATTTACAACTTGGTACTTAAAAGTGAATAAACTACAAATGCCAGTTGCATAACTCAGATTCCTTACAAACTATTTTAAGGAAATTATTCATCTACTGAGTCACCAACTCACAGCATTAAAAGGAGCATTAAAGTTCAAGCTCACTGCCTACAAAACCCTCATTACCGACAGATACACAGGAGTTCCTCTGCAAGTGCAGGTCATGTTCTAGAAAGGTGCAATGCTAAGAAACAAGTTCAGGACTAGCATTTCTAAATGCATTGTAACAATAAACTTAGACAAGCTGTGCCAGATACTGAACAAAACTTTCAAGGATCTCATGTCTCTGCTCCAGCCAAGGTTTTTGTCTAAAGCCTCAAATCAAGGTCATAGGAGACACTAGAACCTCACTGTCAATAAACTTCATAATTAAAATTATTTACAACTTGGTACTTAAAAGTGAATAAACTACAAATGCCAGTTTCTTTCCATGTAATATAAGCATAGATCAATGACAGAGCATAATATTTGTAGAAAATAACTCACAGCTATTCCCAATTGGTACATGCAATTTGTAAATATTAAACATATTTGAGAGGAAAGCTCTTAATACAAATACATATTTACTGGTGATGAATGCATAGAGGCAATCACACGGGGTTCCATCCATTCCCTATCCAAAGACATCAGTTCCTTGAGCTCCTTCTTCAGGCTGCTTTACTAAAGGACAATAGAGTGTGGAGCTTAAAATCCCAGAAGTTCATTCATAGTTCCAAAGACTGAAAGTCAGAACCACAGTTGTGACAAACCCATACTCTAAGAAAGGATCTGTTTTAGATTTTATTTTCTGTTCTGACTATTACTGAAGGCACTGATGAGCTGATACTTGACACTATTTGGTTTCATAGGTCAATCCCTTCAATTTCTGTCTTCAAGTGCTCTTTCTCATTCTCCCTCTTTCTTTATTTCTTCATCTTTTTTTTTCAATTTCTTCTTCTTTTATATATAAAGAAACCAGTTGTTGGTTGTTGGGGACATTCATGCAACATCATGTTAATCTTATAAAAATTGTACAATTCCTATATTAAAAAGGTTGTGTTCAGAGAGACTATGGCATTATGACCTTAATATGTTTGAGCAGGTGATACAATTCAACCCACTAATTCTCAAATCTCTTAATTAAAGGATACCTTCCAAAGAAAACAATGAATGCAATTTTGTGTGACTCTTCTCTGAATGACCCATGAATATTTGGCCAACTCAGACATAAATAAATATATAATAATCAAGTCTAATTCCAAAACTTATTATTTGGCCTTAGTATAAAGAATATTTATAAAAGTTAGTAACGAATCCTGCCTTTGACTTGTCAGACAATAGTTAGCCCACATGACAATCAGGCAGCAACCCTAATCAATTTGTTCTTACTGAATTTCAATTTTATAATTTTAACTTTTATTTACCTGTGAGTTTTAAAATTATGTATAGCCTATTCCCTCATGTACTTATGTGAGAAGTACTTTGAAACTCTGCCATATATTCCTGCGCAGAATCATTCAAAATTCCTGATTCTCATTCATATCTTGACAAAGTCTAAAAGTTATGGTAATCCCATTCAATACTACATTTATGAAACACCTATGAGAAATATAAGGGAAGTCATGATTGATTGAGATGTATCTCTGGTATAAAAACCTGAATTTTATCTTCACTTTTTTGCATTACTACATATGTGTTGGGTCTATTGCTTCTAAAACAGAAGAGAAAATACTGAATAACGTCCTGCCAGATGAGCATGTATTATACTTCTTATGTATTCAACGTGATCATTCCTTAGATAAATTGTTTTAGCTTTAGTAGCCCTTTCTTTCTTCTCAAACTCCACTGCCTATGGAATGCAGTTCCAGATACTATGACAAGAATCAACCTCCCAAATAAACTTATTTTCCACTGGCTTCCCTCATGGACCCTATTGTCTAAACATTTTCTTTGTGAGAAAAGACCCTCCTTAGCTTGCTAGCTTACTACATAGCTATATGATTATTATATATCCATGAATTCTTTTTTGTCCAAGATCCTTCCTTTTTAATGAAACCTTTATCTATTTTGTGAAGTTTTCATGTATTTATATAGTATATTTAAATTATTCACCACCTTTCCAAGACACCCCCTAGCCTATTTTCCTCCCAAATTCAAGTACCCCCCATGCACACTCTTCTATTTTCTCAAACACACACACACACAGAAAGACAGAGAGAGAAGAGAGAGAGAGAGAGAGAGAGAGAGAGAGAGAGAGAGAGAGAGAGAGAGCACTCTATTTGAGAGAGCTGTCCCCCAAAGCTCCAACCTGTGGAAATACTGTGGAGAGATGGAACATTAATGAAGTAGGGCTAGTGTGAGGTCTTTGGTCATTGGAGGCATGCCCTTGAAGGGGACAATGGAACCTTAATTCTTCCCTATTGTTAACATTCACTTCCTAGCAATGAGGTAACTAAGTTTTCTTTGCCCTACACTCGCTCCACCTGCTATTGCCCTGATACAGGTCCTAAAATAATGGGGTCAACCTTTTATGAAGGATGTGAAAAAAATAATTCTTTTATATTTAAAATTGATTGTCTCATAATTTTGGTAGAAAGTTGGCTAACAAACACATACTTGTTACCTTGACAGAAGAGGGGTGGTAAGAATGTAAGAAACAGAAAATAGAGAGGGGACCGGTGAAATGCTGGTCTCTGAACAGGACATGGGTGGTTACCTGCATAAGATCAAGCCAGTGAATGTCAGGCGTGCTATACCCATGAGCACTCAGCAATATTGCTGCTTACACAATAGCTTAAGAAGGACATTGTCAACAGACTTGCTAGCATGGAAGTGAGAAATCTCAAGGGACCCTCATCAATAGACATCTAAAGAATGATGGGAACAGGAAAACATTATCTCCCCGAGGGAAGATTGCCCCAGTTGGTTACCCAATACCATTGGTTATCCCTGAAATGACATACATACAAGTAACATTATAAGGACTGAACAGGTTATATTGAATTAGAACACACATATTTGTGTTATATATTATATAATAACACATTACTACATATTATATATGTTCTTATATGTAATACACACACAACATACACACACACACACATATATATGTATGTATGGAAAATTATGCCATACATTTGAGAGAATGCAAAAGGAGGTATATGGGAGGGGTTGCAGGAAAAAAAAGGAAGCAATGAAACAATGTAATTATATTTTAACTTCAAAACATCCAAAAATAATTTAAAATTCCAACACCTTGCCCCTGAGGCCCCAACCCTAGCTGAGGACCATTGGCACCTGGTGGTTGCTGGGGGAGGGAGAATCACTTTTCTTTGGGAATGTGATGATTGGTAGGTTGTCATGTCTCAGAGGATGACCCCACACCCATGCACTGTTGGACTCAGTGGGCCAGGAATAAGGCAAACAAACAACAACAACCATAACAAGGAACATTAAATGGGGAGGGAGATGCACTGGGAGTACCAAGAGAAAATTGAAGGGAAGGAGTCAGGGTTGGATATACTCAAGACATATTATATACATATATGAAGCTTTTCAAATAAGAGCTTTTAAAGGAGAAACAATTAAAATGCTGCACATATTTGTAAGCCTTAGAGAAGGGAGTATATTGGCTTGGAACTAACAGAGATTTAAAGAATATTCATAGAGCAAATTAATATATGAGCTCTTTAGCCAAAATTGGTTCCACATGAATAACATTGTTTAGATGTCATAAAACCTCAGAAGCTTAGCCACTTATTACATGTTGACATGAATGAACCAGGCACTGTACAGTGTGCTGGTCTCACATATCATACACAAAGAAACTTTATCAGATTTAGAAATATGTTATTTGGCAAAACAGTAAGTACTAATTATACCTTGCCTTCTAACGTTTGGTTGGTCTCAAACTATGCATAAAGAACTAAATTATTTTTACTTTATGACTTTAAATTATAGAGAAGAGGAAAAAACACTGAAAATAATTAGTATATAGAGTTGGCAGCCTAGATTTATTTAAGCAATTTAAAACGTTGAAATAATACCAACTAATGACCAACATATTAATATTTTAAATACCAAATCTGAATTATGAATCGTTAGGAATGGTGAAATGAAAAGTACTCATTTAACACAGAACAAAGAACAAATGTTCATTTTATGTTATTTGAGTTTGAATTTTTAAAAGCTGATAAAAACTCCGTTCTATTTAACTGTCTGTTAACAACCATCAGATAAAATGGAAACATAAATAGAATTACTTAGACTGCAAATTTTGTTAAGATCCTTTGCATCACCATCTTCACCTGAAAGGATACAGTCTAGGTGGTGGAGAACTGATCAGCAGACAAGAGTTGACTGTTCTTGCAAAGTAGTGCAGTTTATTTCCCAGCACCCATATCTGGAGGCTCACAACCACCTGTTCCTCCAACTCCAGGGATCTCCCTACCTCTCCTTGCCTCCATGGATGTCTGCACTAAGGAGTATAAATAGAGAAGGCTCGTTTGTTCCCTAATCACTGAGATCTTAATAATCACACAGAAACTATATTAATTAAAATACTACTTGGCTTATTAGCTCAGCCTTCTTATTAACTAACTTTTACATCTTAAATTAACTCATTTCTATTAATCTGTATATTGCTGCAAGGCTGTGGCTTACCTAAGGTTTTGGGCTGGTGTCTTTCTCCTTTGGCAGTTGCATGGCATTACCTTGACTCCACCTACTTCCTTCTCTGTATCTCTTCCAATCTGGCAATATTCTGCCCTGCCATTGGCCAAAGCAGCTTCTCTATTAACCAATGGTAATAAAACATATTCACAGCATACAGAGGAGAATCCCATATTAAAGGGGAACATACCCACATACCAACACACAACATACATGTAAATAAAAATAAAATAAATCTTTTTAAAAATATACAAATTTACATATAAAAAGAATCACTACACTAATATTCTACCAATTAATTTTCCAAATCTATTGAGCACTTGTGATCCATACAAGGCCTCAAAATATCTCCTGTCTATATGAAAAGTCCTGTTTTCAAACAGTTTCCACAAAGTTTTGAGACAGAACAATGCTTAATAGCATACACCCAAGAAGAGAGGAGAGAATATGATAGCTGGGCCTTGCTGACTTCAAGTCTAGATGAGAAATCAGAGCTCTAGGTTCAAGGAGAAAGACCTTACCTCAAAGGAATGAGTCAAAGGTGGACAGTGATAGAGGAGGACACCCAGTACTATATTTTGACTTCTGCATACATATGCACATAAGCACATGTGTGTGCTCAAAGACACAAAAACACACAGACACATACACAGAACAACATAGATAGATAGATAGATAGATAGATAGATAGATAGATAGATAGATAGATAGATAGAGATAGATAATAGAGATGACAGATAAATCCATATATCTTTGGGAAAATTATTGTTTAAATATTCTTGTCTCCTGGTACTATATCTATTTTTCTGTTTCTAATTTCTTTGTTTATTTTGAAACAGGGTTTCTTTGTGTAACAGTCTTAGTTATCCTTGAACTAGTTCTTGTAGACCAGGCTGGCCTTGCACTCACAGAGATCTGCCTGCTTCTGCCTCCGGAGTGCTGAGATTAAAGGTGGGTGCCACTATTGTCTAACTCTATCTTCTTTTAAATACATTTGACCACTTAAGCTGAATGACTCTTTGTTCTAGTGTCATAAGTTCACCTTTTTGAGAATGTTATTCTCTATGAGGAAGCACCATCAAATCAAGCTTTAGTAAAATAACGTCTCTTGTAATTGTCTGCTTTCTCATGTACTCATTCTCCCTCATTCTGCTATATACAATTCCCACTCACCACCAAACACACATGGTACTGGTGGTTCCTTTCTTTCTTTTACTTAGTGGACAACCCTAGAAGGACACTGGTACAATGGTTCAGCAGGCAAAAGGACTTGATGCTAATGCTGACTAGCTAAGTTCAACCTCCAGAGTCACTCAGAGAACAGGTTCCAAAAGCTGTCCTCCGATCTCCACATGCATACACACACAGAACTGAAAAATAAATGTAAAAAATTGTTGTAAAAATATAGGAGGTAGGTATTATAATTATTCCTCTTTGGAAATAAAATGCTACAGTAATAGAAATATGAGCTATACTAAGGTTTAAGCACAAGTACAACCCCAAACATACACAGATACACACACACACACACACACTTTTTGAAAAGGAGAGTATCATACGTATCCAGCTTGCCTCAAACTTGTTATGTAGTGGTTGACCTCGAACTTCTCATGATCTTCTCCTTAGCTTTGGGGTGTTGGTATTAAGGTTGTGCACCATCACACCTGGTTTTGGTTTTGTGATTGACTCCAATGTTTCATGCATGTCTGGTAAGTACTCTACCCACTGAGCCCTAGAACTAGCCCACTTTCTGTCATTGTAAACGGACATTTTGTCTTATTCCTTACCAATCCTTACCAATAAACTCATTGTGCACAGCAACTTCTTGAAAGATGAAGTATCTGTATGTGAAATTGTGACATAGGGGAAGGCAATACAGTGCTTAATTTCTTATTTTATGTGGTCTACCTCTTACTCTTGGAAGTCTATATAGACGCTATGCTGGAGACATGGCCATAGTTGCTTTAATCCTGTGATCCAATGCTAGGAGGTTCCTGAGGACTGGGTTTCCTTCCTTCCTCTTCTATCTTTCTTCTTTCTTATCTTCTGCAAGTCGCCTTCTCTTTCCTACAAATAGACTGCTGGTCCCTTTGCTTTTTTTTCTATGCCCTTAATCTTATGCTAATGTTATTTTGGACAAACTGTCCAGATGTAAACAGTAGGTGTGTCACAGAGTTCACAGAGGAAACAGGATTATGAAGTCACCCCCAAGTCCTATCATTGTTAATATTAGACTCACTAACACTTTTACAATTGAAACGCTTTCACCAGTTCCTTAGCCTTTGATATGAGGAAGGTTACTAAAGCCAACTCATAATGAAAGAAGATTCAGAGACACAAGTATGCAAATTACAATGGATTGCCACATACCTAGTTATTCTTTAGACGGAAGTAGGCATCCTGCATCAAGACACCCTTATGAAGCTCTCATAAACCTGCAAGATTGTGTCATTAAACTTAATAAGCAGTGCTGCTAAATTTGACTGAAAGTCGTGTTTCTGGCCACCAAAGTTTAACAAGCTTTTCTCTTTGACAGAATTATGACCTGCTCTCAGTAGAACCAGAAATAACGGAATTACTCGTTAAAAATAACGAGATGCTTCGTAATGAGCCATGATCTGTAGCATCTGTGGAACATCTTGTTTGTGGTGAAAAAAATATAAAATTAGATCTTATAAAGGGCCTCACCTTGGGATGTAAAAGGTAACCACTGAACATGCTTAATTACCCAAACTGAATATGCCAAAACGGTTTTGCCAAAACTAGCAGGGGAAAGAAGTTACATTTATGAGGAAACGGATTTGGGGGGCAAATGGCAAAGAAGGTGAAGAAGACAGTGTACAGTTTTTCTTCATAAGTCACCTTTTTCAAATTTTATTTTTAATTATGTTAATATGTATATGACTGTATGTATATAGACATGTGTGCGTGTTACGGGTGTCTGCAACATACCCAACATGGATGCCAAGTACTGAACATCTGTCCTCTGCAAGCACAGACTGTGTTTCAACCATGGAGTCATCACCCCTTCTCTTCCTTATGGAAGGAGGATGTATCCCAGCCAGAACATGAGCATCCTCTGAAGGGTTAACTTGATTTCTGGTCTAATCAGACAGGTGCACTGTTCTAACTCCCTAGCACTCTTTACTCTCCTTAACAGCCACTTTCCTGCTGGAAAAAATGGAATGTATTTTTTTTTCCTGAAGCCGTACAGAAGTTTAAGAAGCAATTTCTTTAAACACTGCCCATTTTTTTTTGCCAAGGGCTACTATGGTATGACAGTAAGTAACTTTTCTGTTATTTCTAGTCATTGTGACCACCCAAGTTGCTCAGAAATTCCCTTTTTGCAGGAAACTTCCAACTGGTAATCTCAATGGCGACAAGAAAAAGCATCTTTTAAAGTAATAATAACCCTAATAATCTAGAATATTGAAGTGATCATTATGCCCCAGGTGTTGTGTTTATCATTGGCTTTGTTAAGCGGGCTTTCTTAGGAGTCAAGTGTCACATTTATCCCCATTTTAGACATGCCAAAATAAATCCTTCTTTCTGGAAGCTGCTTCTTCTTAGATATGTTGTCACTGTAACAAGGAAACTAATACAGGGAGCTTGTGCTCTGGTCCAAAGTACTTCTGTGTTAAGAAGCTAACATGATAAGATCTTACACCAAGTTAGAGTTAGTCATTATGGTAAGTCACACAATGGGAGAAGAGAAAAGAACTAAAGTTAACATTAATTTATAACTTCACATCCAGTTCTGAGGACACAGAACTTCTATCGTTCCTTCCTTTTAAACCATGAACGTTTAACTGGCAGGGCAGACACCCATCCCCAACACACACTGTTAGACAGCTCTCACCTACGGAAACAGGGAAGCCATGGCTCAGATTCTAGAAATTCAGGATAGCAAGCTGAATGCTGTTAGAAATTCCAAATTCTATTCAAGATGAGAACAAAACAATCATCGTCCCACTGAAACAGCACCCTTATTTGAAAACATTAGTGGAATGGTTTTAAAGTGTTTCTTCAGGTTGGATCTGGCCCCAAGACTGTCAGTTTTTCCCTAGTAAACTTTGCTAGGACTCAGATTTCTCAGCCACATTCTCTGTACTTCGGAATCTGTACTTGCTCAAGTTACGTTTCCTTTTCTTTGTAGAATTTTACACTGATCTTTGTTTCTTTCTTCACATCCAGTAGTTTTAGATGATTGTCAGAAACTTGTTCTCCCTGCTCCATATTCTTACCTCTGAATACTTCCTTATATGTGAGACTACAGCAGGAGTCAAATCTGTGTGAGTTAGTCACACAGTTGGAGGACTCACCTGTCTGTCATCCAGTTAGGGTGTTTGCTTGCCTAGAACCCAGGGAAGTACAGAAATCAAATCTCATATTGAGCTTACTTCATTTTTTTGCACAGAAGATACAGGCCTTTGTCTAAATAGCACTACATATTATGTGGTAGGAAAAACATACCAACATATAATGTCTCTGAAGTTTTACTTAATAATATTTGAAAGAGCAAAAGGTATTTGTCCACAGCGCATGTGATAATTAAGATGTCAATTTGGGAGAACCAAAAAAAAAAAAATAAAAAACAGTGGTTCTCAACCCTCATAATGCTTCTACCCTTTACTTCAGTTCCTCATGTTGCAGTGACTCCAAATACAACATTATTATTATTATTATTATTATTATTGCCTCATAATTGTAATTTCACTACTGTTATGAATTGTAAAGTAAATACTTTTGGAGACCGAAGTTTGCCAAAGAGATCAAGACTCAAAGGTTCTAGAATTACTCAGAGACATAGCACTGGCACGTCTGGGAGGTAGTTTCCAGGCTGAGGTAACTGAGTTGGGAAGACATGATTCTGAATGTGGGCAGCACAATTCTACAGGCTGGGGACCTGGAATACATAAAAAAGGGAGGGTAAGCCGAGCACCGGCTTTCATTTCCTTCATTCCTGACCGTGGATGCCATGTGAGCAGCTGCCTCTGGCTCTGGATACCATGGATTTCCACCATGGTACCCTCTACCCTCATACTGTGATAGATTATTTCTTTTTAAGTTCCTTCTTGTTGGGTATTTTTTAAATGCGGTATAGACACTAACCAATACAGGGAGTATAGATCCCAATCAGAAGTGGTACTATGTTAACTTTCATAACGTCAACTAGAATGCTGGAAATGAAACCAGAGGCCCTGGGATTCTTCCCCAAGAGACCCGGTCTTTCCTGGTACCTGTTTTATGTGATAAGAAATTGACATTATTCACTACGCAGAAAGGCTGGTGTACAGGGATTCCCAGTTCAAATGTTCTTTGTGATGTCTAACATTTCAAGTCGTCCACAGGGGCTTGTTTTAATTTAAAGACTTGATGGCAGTCCTGCACATCAACACAAGTCCTCATCAAACCAAGGAGGGAGAACTCCCCTGGCTTCAGGCTCCACTGACTTCATTTATACTCACGGTTCAGTTAGAAGTGACACAGGTCCTGGTATATGGAGGGCTACTTCAGAACCTGTTTGCACAAGTCTCCTTGGAGAAATAGAAGGAATGTGCATAAACAAACAGGCACAGGGAACTTTAGAAGAGTATAGAAACTTGCCATTCTGCTTTCTCTTCTGTATCCTCCCAGGCCGTGCTCAGTGGAGAAGGCAAAACTACTAAAACAAATTTCCACGAACTCAATGACTTCAGAAATGAAGCTTATTTATTCTTAACGTTGAAGGACTGAAATCCAACATCATAGCTTCAGCTGGGCCAGGTCCCCATGGAAGTGCACTGGGGACTGATGTCCTCTAAGTGTGACATGGACTTTGCACTTTTGAACCCCCAGCAGCTGTGATTACCTGCACCGAAGCTGAGAGAAGGAGCAGCTAATGGTCCCCACTGCTCTCGAGGGATGCATAAGTAGTTATGGATTGCAAAGTAGAAGGGCTAATAGAGCCTTCCTCTCCCTAAGGATATACAGACTGCTAATGCTGAGGGAAGAGATTTGTCTGATGATATACTTTCCCATGTTCCTGTAAGCAGCCACGTTTCACCCCTCAATTCAATAAGCTGGCCTTGGGTAGATTTGTGTCACTGGTGCCCTATCTGGGGTGAGCAGCTTCTTGTTCACATCTTTTCTGGGAATTTTCACTTTGGGATGTAGAGGAGACTATGTTCCATGCCTCCTGTTGCTTCAATGGCTTCAGGAATTTCTATGCTTATGGCTGCAACACTCCTATCCCCGTCTCTATCCTCACAAGTTCTTCCCATGTTGGATGCTCTAACAGGACACTTCAAATCAAAATTAATTCTATAGGATTCTTTATCCTTAAGATTCTTAAATCTATTACATCTGCTAAAATAATTCTGTGTAACTAGGTACAAATAAGAACATATACAAGCACTTTCTGTTACTGTGGTAAAGACTGTGATCAAAAATGACTTATGGAAGAAAGAATTTATTTTTGCTTGTGGTTCCAAAGGGAGGAGTGCACAATGGTGAGGAGTGTATGGCATCACACAGTCAGGACAGGAAACTGAAAGAGCACATCACCAACCAAAGTATGATGCTGCCTCCATCAAGACTGTACACCCTAAGGGTTCTATAGCACCCACAAACAGCATCATTATACGGGGACCAAAATTTCAAATACCTCAATCTCTGCAGAACATTTCATTCAAAACAGGCTTGAAAACAGATGGACTTAGTACTTTGAAGTCATTAATTTGTTTAGTTGCTATTTCATTATACGACAAAATATCTTACAAGTTGAGGATGAAAGAGTTTATTCTGGCTCACAGTCTGTCATGGTAGGAAAGACCTGGCAAGAGGCAGCTGGTCACAGTACAAACACTGTCAGGAAGGAGAGAAAGAATAATGTTGGTGCTGGGTTCAGTTTCCCTTTTTATTCAGTCCAAGAACCTAAGCCATGGAATGGAGTTTTCCTACCTCAATTAAGCCAATCTAGAAACTCCTTCATAGATATACCCAGAGATTTATATCCTAGATGATTCTAGACCCTATCAAGTTGACAAGTTGACAATCAATAGTAACAGCCATGGTATTGAAACCGTTAAAGGTAATGAGCTCTCTCTCTCTCTCTCTCTCTCTCTCTCTCTCTCTCTCTCTCTCTCTCTCTCTCCCCCCCCCCAATGAAATTAGAAAGACACAGGAACAATAGCAGAGAGAGAAACAGAGAGACAGTTCCAGCAGCACTCACGCAGCTCTTTTAGGCACGATTTCCAGGCATGGCTGATTTATCCTGAGTCTAGGGAGCTGTTGCACCACAGTGCCAGGGGACTACACCATGAACAGGTGCTGCAAAATTAGCCAGAAAGTGGTTCCTGCCTGAAACCCCTAAAGAATAAATGCCTATCAAATGCTCACTTTAGAAGAACAGACCTGGGAGAACATACTATGAGAAAACACACATGGTATTTATGCAGCATGAAATCTATTAGATACCATCATTTAGACACATGCCTTCAGAATGTCGTTTTACAAATAAAAGTCAGCCTAACTATGAGAGTTGAAACGTGTGTAGGGCCTATGGTTAGTTGATTAAATATAATTGGTGCCTTTGCTGATGACGGTTTTACTGATCACCAGCCTGCTCACTAAACATGTTCTATATGACTGATTTAATTCTGGACTCTATTCTTTTATTTTTCTGGAAATATATATTAGGATTAATTCTTTATTCCATACGTTCAGACAATGCATTTTGATCATATCCACCCCCACTCTCCTCCATCTCCTCCCAGCCCCATGCCTAGCTTCCCAGATTTGTGTCTTCTGCTTTAGTGTTCCCCACGTCTTTCTTTACATCTTACTCCACCTTCTCCCTCTGTGATCCCTGGTCCTTAGAGGATATGATACGGATGGCCCATTCACAGCTGAGTCTGCAAAGATGCTTACTCTCTGCCCTTTGGCTGCGAGTCTCTAAGCTAACTGTCCACTAGACACTTTGTCTAACTAGCTGTCCATGTATCACTTTGATGAAGACTATATTAGTGATGTTCTCTGTCCCAGTTAGGGTTTCTATTACTGTGAAGAGACACCATGACCACAGCAATCTTATAAAGGAAAACCTTAAATTGGGGCTGGCTTAGTTTCAGAGGTCTAACCCACCGTCATCATAGCAGAACATGGCAGCATGCAGCCAGACATGGTACTGGAAAAGGAGCTGAGGGTTCTACATCTTGATCCATAGGCAACAGGAAACTCTGTGCTACCTTGAACATAGCTTGAGCAAATGGGACCTCAAAGCTGCTCCCACAATGACACACTTCCTTCTCCAACAAGACCACACCTCCTAATATTGCCACTTCCTATGGGCCAGGCAAGCATTTACACATGTAGATCTATGGGGACTATTACTACTCAAGCCACTGTATTCTAAATTAAGACAACCAAGAAAATGCTGAAAGCCCATAGGCTTTTATGAAATCCCTCTGGGTTTCCATTAGGATGTCTCTAGAAAATTTATTTTCCCTTTTTTTTTCACAAGCTTGCCTTTTTAAGCATGTGAAAATCATATACTCCATTTAGGACATTTTTATCAAGACTGGATGCTTTCTCTAAAATCTCAGAAAACGTCTTAAGCCTATTGACTTTAAGGGAATTTCTCTACAGGGGACTATTCCCATAATTTCTTATCTTTTTTTTTTTTATTGAATCCGTAAGGTATTTTTGGATGTGAGCCCAAAAGTCACCATTCACTCAGCTGATTTCACGGATCTGTTAATGGTGATAGGGAGACATAAACCAGAACTAATTGCCAGTAGCCTGCGGGGTTCACCACGGTAGGACTGCAACAGAGGTAAAGGCACATCCTTGATTACATTGCAGAAAAGAATTCTAGAATGAGTCGGAATGAAACAGTCTTAGTGAATTTCCCAAGCAGAGATGAGCAATGCCACACAACGGGGACTAAGTGTTTAGAGAGATTGCATAGCAAAAGGACAAAATCATGGAAGACAGCTCAGTCAGTAGAGTGTGTGTCGCACAATACAGATCCCCAGCACTCATTTAAGCCACTTGGTGCAGTAACGCTCAACTAGACTCCCAGCTTGAAGACGCACACAAGGGAGAATGCCAGGCAATGCTATCCAGATGATTAAGCGAACTCTGAGTCTACATGCATGCACATACCGTACATGCATAAACACATACATAAAGGAAATAAAGACAAAAAAGAAGAAAAACTGGAGACTTCAGAGTAAAGGTCATAACTATGGTATGTGTGCAACACACACACACACACAAATCTAAGTTGCTTCGAGCAAACAATGTAATATACAACAAGGTTTAAATTTCAAGAAAAGTTTTAAATTCAATAAAGTTTAAAAAGGAAAAATGTGTGTTCTCCTTTGTTTGTCTTGAAAAAATTTCCTTTGTAAATGTGAATTGCAAGGAGGTGTTCATGAGATGTAGTGTCTGGACTTTAGGGTGAGAGGAGAGAGAAATGCTATTAAAGTAAAGGGCACAAGTGTCCGAGCACTGAGCAAGCAGAAATCACTGTGTCTCTAAACGTTTGCTGGAGATGCCTTCTGGAACACAAGCCCTCCCTTTACATGACAGGAGAGGGAGTCTGTGGGAATACGGACAGAAGGTCAAAGCACTTGCTTTGACCTTGCTTTTATCATTTATGTTTCTGGATGCTCAGGCAACAGGAAATGCTAACTACTTTTGAGGTAAAGGGTTTCTTCCCCTTCCCACGTCCTCTCTATCCTGCTTCATATCTATTCACTTTTTGCTTCACTTAGCTCAGCCCTCTGTCTTCCTGGAGACTCCAGCTCTTTGCAGATCAGAGTGTGGTAGGTACATGGCCAGAAGCATCTGGGAGCTTGTTAGTACAGCAGCATCTCTGACTCAGTCACTAAGATGCTATCCAAACTAGTTAACCGAAAACTCCCAAATGCTTGAAATGCATCTCCTAATTCTTACCTACTCGCATGTTTACACAGAAAGGGATTCCAGCCCCTTTCTAATCACCGTAGGAGTTGTGGCTGCTGCTGATTTTTGTTTCATCAGAAACACTCCACTGGCAAAGACCTTCACTCAGTCTGTCTAATGAGGAGCTCAACTATGATCTTTATAAATAACCAAGGCTAGGAAGATCGTGCAGTGAAAATTACCTGTCACACAAGCCCAAAAACCTGAGTTCATATCTCCAGGATCCATGCAAAATTCCAGGCAGAGTCTGCACATGCTGTAATGCCAGCACTAGGGAGGCAAAGAATAGATGCACCCAGGTTAAGTGAGAGACCCTATCTTCTAACAAAGGGTGAGAGTAATTGAGAAAAATACCTGACATTGACCTCTGGCTTCCATATGAGTGTACACACAAGTGTACTTTCCCTATAGAGGTGACACACATACACACACACACACACACACACACACACACAAAACAAAACAAAATCTGGAGAGTCTGATGCGGAACAGTATTTGAGAAAGCTACTGCAGAAGTGTTTCTCGCAGTGAACTACCTGACCCAACAATCACCTGCAAAGTTCTCCGTCTGATGAACCCTTCTGAGCCAGGAATGGGGTGGGGGCATCAGGGAGGTCACAATCTGCATTTTAGCGACCTCACCAGGTAACTTTGGGAACTCAGATTTGAGAGGTACAGTCCTTGGGGAGTTCCTGCCACACCCTTGAGTTCTACTTTATTCCTCCTGTAAACTAACAGTAACCAGCTGACAGAAAGCAATCACAGAGCATAGGAGGGCATCTGGGAGAGATAGACACTGGACAGAGTAGGGAGGGCTTTGAACTGCCCCAGCCTTTTCTGGTTTGGTGGAGCAAGAATGGATCTTTTGGAGATACTAGCAAGTAGAAAGGATTAGGTAGCTGCTTCTCAGCCTCTGTGAGATCTCAGGATTTAACCTCAGCCTTTGAACCTCAAGTCTTACTTATAAATATAATAATAGAGAATTAGTTAAAGTGAGTGCAGACCTCCACAGAATTCTAAGAGGGGACTGAATGACCTGGAACTGGACATGCAGAAAATAGTGAGTTTCCCAGCAGGAGTACAGTCACAACCACTAAGCTATCTCTCCAGTTTCTAGAAGCTACAATTTAGACATCTCTCCCAGATTCCTAATGTGAAAAACTGCATAGCCACCACTGCATTTTAGAAAAAGAGGATTCTAGTTTCTCCCTATCCCCCTATACCTAGTCACACTCTACCTGTCAAATCCCTTCCTAGATTTCACATTAGGTCATCTGAGATGATAATTGAGGATTAGAAAGGCTGTAGGGTTCAAGTCTGGCCAATGAGCACACCACGTTTCTCCATACATACCCAGGTCATCAGGCTCCATGTACCCCAACACACAAGATTACAGAAGCTGAAAAACACATGCTAGAACATTTCTGAAAAAAACAAAGCATGGCCAGACACATTTTGAAACAGGCATTTCTCAAAGGAGACCTTGTCTTAGCTATCCTAAAACCTCTACACCTATTGAAACTCAAGTCATGTGAGAACAAAGGAGTTCTGAAACCCAGTCAGACACATGAAATTGATATTTGGAAGGACAACATTTAAATATCAAGCAAGCAAGAAAAATGAGGCAAAGAAATAGATTTCCTAAACCATGTTAGAAAACCTAGCGGTGTTCTTGGAAAAATTTAGATTTTCATAATATACTAGTCCTCAATTGAATTCTACATATTTGAAATATTAAATCTATAAATCTTATAAAAATAGTTTGTGAGTTATTGTCAAATGTTGTTATAAAATAGTGAGCTTTTAAAAACACAAGGAAATACTATCAATCAACTAAATGGCCTAGGCAGAGCAGAGCCTAGAAATCAGCATTTTTAACAGATTCCCCAGTTGCATCAGGGTTTCAGGAAAAATTTTAAATTTATAGGAAAACTTGATGCTGGCTTCTTAGCAACAGAAACCAAGAACATATTAACAGAAGGCTAAATCTTCGAATTTGATGCGGAACACTAGGGATAAACGATAGTAACTAAAGACTTCACCAGCAGGCAAGTTGGCTTAGCAAGTAAAGGAGCTTGATGCAAATATTGATGACCTGAGCTTAATTCCCAGGACAACATGGTGGAAGGAGAGGACTGACTCCTACACGTTGTTCTCTGAGCTCCATATGCTCATGAACAGACACAGAAACAGGTATACATGCACACACACATACACATACATGCAAGCAACATATAATATACATATTGCCAAGTTTCATAAAATAGCAATATATTCTGCAAACTTGCTAAAATGTCAGAGCATTTATAATATTAATACATATGCTAGGAAGCCCATATTGCCTGCCCTTTGAGAAATCAGGGAAGATATTAGAGAGAACTCTACTTATTTCTCTACAAATAGCCAGAATAAGTTGGTGTCTATTTGAATGATTATTAGCCTCAATGACATAAAAATGGCTCACCAATACTCCATCTATACAATGTCTGTTTTGCAAGCACGAGGAACTGAGTTCTAACCTCAGAACTTACATAAAGAAGCCCAGTGTGGGGATCCTTGCACCCAGTACTAAGAGACAGAGTCAGGAGATCACTGGGGTCCACTGGGCAGCAAGTCTAGCATATATGGTGAGTTCCAGAAAGGTGAGTGAGTGACCATGTCTTAAAAAGAATGAATCTCTCCTGAAGAATGCATGAAGTTTTCTTCTGATCTCATAAGTATACCAGAGAGAGAGAGAGAGAGACAGAGAGAGAGACAGAGAGAGACAGAGAGAGACAGAGAGAGAGACAGAGAGAGAAACAGAGACAGAGAGAGAGCGCCCATGTCTCTACTTCCCATTATGTAGATGAACTATTCTACCATCCAACTAAGTATCAAGTATGCCTGACCTTGGTAAGTAATATTTAGGATTTCAAATATTTAGACTATTTCTCCTGACTATCTATTGAGAATTCAAGCTGTTAACCCTGGGTTTACGTATATTTTCTGAATCTTTTCACCATAAGCTCCATGTTACCACTCTTTATCAAATAATGCGAAGTGTGATAATTTGAAACATATAGCTCTGGCCTATCCCACACACCTGAGACCATTCTTTATTCTCCGGTGATCACAAGAAGAGATCCAACCTAATCCGGACATCTTCTCTTGGGAGCAAGTACAGAATTGAGGACTGAGCCCATGAAATAGGAAATAAGGCTAGGTTGTAGAGTGTGTGGTACAAACTAATATTCCAGATCAAAGGTTGAGACTCTAGCAATAAGAAAAGAGACTTCAAGAACTGTGAAGGGTCGAACATTTGACCCTACTTTCTAGCTAACTAATCAGCCTGTTAGTTGCATAGAAGAGATGATCCTGACAAGGAGTAGTGGAGTATTAACACATGTAAGGACATAGCCTGAGCTTTACAATGTAATCAACAGTTTTTGTCCCTCAAGTCCTATAAGGGGGAAAGGACATCTGAGTGATGCTCAGATGGACTCTGGACCCATGGGATATTATACACACATGGTGGATAGAAGGCCACTCTGATGATAGTGCTAACTATCAATTTGTCAGGATCCAGAGTCACCTGGAAGATAGTGTTCTGGGAGTGTCATTAGGAAACTACCTTGATTGTTTTGAGATGGGAAGATTCTCCCGTTATGACAGGTGCCACCCCCTAGCAGGGGTCCTGGGATGTAAGCGGGGAAAAGGAGTTGAGAAGCAGCATCCCTCATCTTTCTCTGATTTCTAGCTGGGTATGATGCGAGGTCAGCTACTTTAAGTTCCTGCTGTCCTGTGTTCAGGCCCACACTATGATACACTGTAGCCCTGGACTGTGAGACACAATAAACTTCTCCTCAAATTATTTTTATCATAATAGTGGAAAAAGAAGCCAAGACAGACACTAACAGAGCAGAAAACTGGGCCCTTCTGGGAATTCTTCACAAGCATGTGCCATGGCCTGCATGACCTAGGAAGTGACTTGACTGGAGAGGTGGGGAATGGGGAAACAACAGAACACACCTGCAGAAAAGTTGGGAATAGGAAAGTCATTCACTCTGATGAACACGCACCAGCAGGGACACAGAAGCGCAGCACACTTATTGTATAAACACAAAGGCCCAATTAATCTCAGGAAGATGTCTCTGTAGAAGAGCAGTCTTAGTGTGTGGATGAGGAACTTATAGTTGATTGCTTCTACATATACTGTCAACATCCTGAATGGGAAGCATACAACTGATTCTTCATGCATACACTGGTTTTAGCTAAAGGCCAACTGTTTAACAACATCTGTATTCAGACCAGCATCATGTGAGATTTCCCTCTGTATGCTATGATTACCATTAATGAATAAAGAAATTGCTTTGGATGTATAGGAGGGCAGAACTTAGCAAGGAGGGAAAAGCTAACCTGAATGCTGGAAGGAAGAAGGGTGGAGTCAGAGAGAAGCCATGCAGCCCTGCCAAAGACGGACTCCGGAATTTAGCCTGTAAGCCACAGACATGTGCTGATACACAGAGTAATAGAAATAGGTTAAATTAATATAGGAGTTATTCAATAAGAAGCTAGAGATAATGGGCCAAGCAGTGATTTAATTAATACAGTTTCTGTGTGATTATTTTGGGACTAAGCTAGGCGGGTGGCTGGAAACCAACAAGCGGCCTTCTCCAACACCAGTAGAAGACTTTGCCATTCCCATGGGTCTAAGGAACTGGGGAATTTGACATGGCCATGGTCATGTATATAATGCACATTCATTCAGGAGTTCTGCTTCTCCCAAGAGTGGCCTGGGAATCCACGTTTTCAGCATGGGTGCTATAACCCAGAACCACAGAGCTGCAGCCTGCTAACATGAAATCTCAGTCTTTGGCCTGGACTGACTTTTAATTAACCAAGACTGCTATGATTTACATAAATCTGATTTGCTTGGTCCTGACTTACATGACAGATATTGCACAACTGCAAATTATGTTCAGAGCCAGCATCTCATGCTAACATCACAGAACAGTATACAAGCCACTGTCCTCCTCTACATAGAACAGATTATAAGTGAGGCAATTGCAAGAAAAAGCAACTCAGCTTGGCATGAGTTACTGCCGAGCTCATCAGATGGCCTCCAGATATAACCCTCTCTGTGACCCCCTTGAGCTGTACTCAATTAATTAATCACTCTATTATGGTATGATGGATGAGTATATTGCCTGGCCACCAACTTCTTTGTCACTACCAGAGTGACCAACTTCCAAGACTATTACACATAGTAAGACTGCACACGCACTGTAGACTTACATCAGAGAAGAAGAACCCCACAAGTGATAAGTCACTCAATCTGAAAATGGGACAGCAAGCTGAGACTTGAAAGAAGGCAGGATATTGAAAGCAAACTTGTCCAATCTTTTCAATGGATGGAAACAGCATTGCCTTGTCTTTTGCTGTGAAAAAAGAAATCTTCTCCTCCTTCCTTCCTTTTCTTCTTCTCTGATGTGGGATTCCCCTCTGTATGATGTGAATATGTTTTATTATCATTGGTTAATAAAGAAGTTATACTGGCCAATGGCTTAACAAAGCAAAGCTAGACAGGAAATCTGAATATATATATATATATATATATATATATATATAGAGAGAGAGAGAGAGAGAGAGATAGATAGATAGATAGATAGATAGATAGATAGATAGATAGATAGATAGTAGGCAGAGTCAATGAGATGCCATGTAGCTGCCAAAGAAGAAGGATCCTGAATCTCATAGATTTGAGAATGTTTTAGGGTGAATAAAAGGACTAGCCTCCTCTGAGGGGGAAAAACCGCCACCATCTTTAGGAGTTCTGCTTATCCACTCACAAAAGATCAGCACAGCTGGGCTTGTTGACTATTTGCCTTCCCTTATAGAAGGAAGAGCTGGGAAGATTCATAGGGCCATCACCTGCGTGTCCAATCCAGTGTGTATAATTCTGACCTAATTGCAGATGGTTTGGGGAGAAGGGCTAGAGAAAGTACCTGGGGAAGGGTCAGGGAGGTGGAGGTTCTATCTACATAGTGAAGCCATCATCCTTGCTGGGTGGAGACTTTCCAGTGTGGCTGCTTTAATGTCTTTGCTGCTGACTTTAATCCCCCACACATTGCTCTGTAAGCAAGGCTAATAATCCTTGGTGAGTTTGTAGTCTCCTAACTCAGTTTGTCGTTCAGACGTTAGAAGGAGGTGAAAACAATATTTATGTATCACCCTGAACAGAAATTTTAGCAATAGAAGTTTAAATAAAATTAAAGTTAAAGCCTTTCACGGGATCCCCCCTCACATATGCATACACCTGTGTGTGTAAGAGACAGAGAGAGAGACACACAGAGTGTATGTTCGTGTATATGTGTACATACAACTATGTGGCGTTGTACAAGTCAAAGAACAACTTGGATGTTAGTTCTTGTTGCCCGCCTCATTTAAGACACGGTCTTTTTCTTTCCTAGCACTGTGTATTTGAGACTGGTTATTCTTCGAGATTCTAGAAGCTCTCCTGCCCATCTACTCCCCCATCTACTCCCCAGTAGGAGTGTTAGGGTTACAGACACTTGTGCTCTGATGCCTGCCTTCACGAAAGTTCTGGGATCTGAACTCAACTCACCAGGTGTGTACAACAACCTCTCTACCCACCGAGAGAGTCCACATTTCTACCTGGCTGCTTAGGAAATTAACTGGCTTTGCTTCCAAATGAGCTTCTATTTTACTTTTTATTACAAACATCATTCCAGGTGTACAACTCACTAAGAATGTCACCAACGGATATCATTATTACCTGATGCCTCACAACTCCAATTACGTGATTCCTTTAAGAATGCTGAAGCCGTTGGGGAAATTGCCTGACATGAAGTGGCTCTGGCACTTTCTGAGCTCTGTGTCCTCTGCTCTGCACAGAGAACAGCTGGAGAGGTAAAGATACAAAGATGCACTGATTGCCAGGCAAGGAGCCCGAGAAAAATCTAAATTAAAGGCACTCAACTTCTGCTCACCCCAAGGGCAGTCAATGGGGCATGGCCTCCACCCTTGGGAATGGAAAAAGCTACATTAAGGAGAAAGCAGAAGGAAGGACACCTAGAGCCATTCCCCAAAATTGAACATTTTTTTTCCAGAGCTGATCTGGAAGCACATTCAGTTAATTGGGCTCTCTCTCTCTCTGTGTGTGTGTGTTTGTGTAGAGTGTGTGTGTGTGTGTTCACATATACAGAGTTGAGAGGCTAACGTCAGGTGTCTTCATCAATCATTCTCCACCTTATATTTTGAGACAGTTGAACCTGGAGTTCATCAGTTCAAGTCGATTCACTGCCAGAGAGCCTCATGGATCATTTCATCTCTGCCTTCTCCATCCCAGCATGAGAGGTGTGCACCACACTTAGCATTTGTATGGGTTCTGGAGATCTGAACAAGGACCCTTCTCTCCCTGGCCTACAGCTTTCCCTCCTCAGAACACTATGGAGCAGGTATGTGGGACAGTGACCATTTCTGTTTGAAAGATTCTCCTGTGCCATGCAACCAACGGAAGCAGAAAGTACACCGGCCTTGAGGTTCCCACACATGAACTATGCTGTCCCCGGGCCTTCATCAGGTTCTTCCCTTGCTTTGAATGTCTGTTTTCTCCTAGATACAAAGCATAGAGACTCAAAAGTTCTAGAGCATAAAAAAACATATGTTTGGGCCGGGTGGTGGTGGCGCAAGCCTTTAATCCCAGCACTTGGGAGGCAGAGGCAGGCGGATCTCTGTGAGTTCGAGACCAGCCTGGTCTACAAGAGCTAGTTCCAGGACAGGCTCCAAAAACCACAGAGAAACCCTGTCTCGAAAAAACCAAATATATATATATGTTTGCGGAAGTGGCACACCCCAAAGAGCATCTTTATAGACAGCACAAGAAAAGTTTGACAGTTGGAATAAAGTTAGGCCTCAGTGTTTTGCTCAACCATAAGGGCAAGCTCCTTTGGGGGAACACCTAGTCTTCATTCAAAGAGTCAGATACAGAGTCTTTGGGGGACCCCACCCAGGGAATGCTAGAAAGTGGCAGAAATATGTCATAATTGAAATAAATCTGATGTAGTACTGTCTCCTTTTTAATTTAGCTCTTTTGACAGGGATTTGGGAAGAGAAAATAAGATGCATACTAAGTCTGGATTTTATATGGATTCTAGGACTATGAACTCAGGTCTTCAGGACTGCCTGGAAAGAGCTTTACCCACTGGCCCATCTCTCCAGCCCCACTTCTGCTATTCTGAACACTTCTTCTTCTCTATAACTTTATTTAAAGTGCTTTCTACTTACATTTTTATATCTCTGAAAGAAAGAAGATTAGAAACACATTTGGTAGACTTGGTTTAAATTCTGCTGCCCTGAAGGCTGACTGGAGATCTATGATGGTTGGTTTTAACTGTCAGTTTTATATAGCCTAAAATCATCAGGAAGAGAGTCGGTCTTAATGATAGATTGTCTAGCTTGGGTTAGCCTATGGGTGTGCCTTTGAGGATATGTAAATTGACGTGGAAAGACCCACACTGACTATGGACAGCACTATTTTATGGACTGAGCTCTGAGCCGAATAAAAGTGGGTGAGCTGAAGAGTAGCATGCATGTATTTACTCATATCTTTCTACTTCTTGACTATGGACGCAATGTGACCACAGGACTCAAGCTCTTGATGTTGTGACTTCCCTGTAACAAAGGACTATGGCCTGTAACTGTGAACTAAAGTAAGTTCTTTCTCCTCTAGATGGCCTTGTCAGGTATTATTTTGTCACAACAAAACAAAAACCCTGTGTAAATGCCACCAGGTTTTCACTCTCCATTAATTTCATCGCCAGCTTCTGTGAGAAAGTCTGTATTTTATTTGGAGTTGAGATGCTAGAAATACTCAGGGTCCTATGAAGGAAAGAATTTTCATATTCAAAATACTGCTCAGAGAACAAGACTGTCTTTGGCTCTCATTGCTCAAGCAATGTTCACAATGTGCGTGTCCACGTGTATATGTGTGTGTGTGTATGTGCAGTGTGTGTGCAGTAAGTGTGTAGTATTGTGTATGTGTGCCTAGTGTGTGCCGTGAGTGTGTAGTGAGTGTATGTGTGTATTAGTTTTGTTTTGTTTTGTTTTTGAGATAAGATTTTAGCCTGGAGCTTGCAAATTAAGCTACCAGAAGCCATAGGGCTCATGGCTAAGTGCAGACACAGGGCAGAATCTTCAACTCCTCTTTCAGTAGACTAGTGAGGATATGGTACTAAGGAACAAGTGGATATAACAATGCATCCAAAATGCAAGAACTTACTTTAATATTAATATGGAAATGTCTTCAGTGGCTTTTATCAAGAAAAACACATTTTCTAAAGGGAAAGACTCTGCCATGTAGACTCTGCCATCCTGTTGAAGAAGCTTGCCATTCAGTTTGTTCTTGGGCATAAACAGGGCATGAATTGTTCCTGGAGAGAAATACTATGAAAATGATTTCCGGGAAACATTTACTTAGAGCAAAATCCAAGTCTTGCTCAACTACATCTTGCTACCACAAGCCGCCCTCAACTTTCTTGGACTGAGAAGGACCAGGATGCTCTTTTAAAAGCCTATTCCAGCATTGATATTTTTCCTATGAACGCAATTGGCATGGAGAAGATATAAATATATCATAGGGAACATTACACAGAGTGTTTTTTATTTGCATGTCTGTGTGCATGTATATGTGCATCCTTGTAGAGAGGAGAGAGCAAATTTGAGTGTCATTGCTTAGGTACTGTCCATCATGGTGTGTGTGTGTGTGTGCATGTGCGTGTGTGTGTGTCATGTATGTTAATTTTTGTTTGATTTGAAAAAAAGTCTATAATTGACCTGGGGCTTGCCAATTAGACTAGGCTTGTCAGCCTCTGAGTCCCAGGACCTTTCTTGTTTGCACCTCCCTACTACAGGAATTACAAGTGCTATATCATCATTCCCAGCTTTGTATGCAGGGTCTGGACATTAACTCTGGTCCTCATGCTTACGTAGCCAACACTTTATTGACTGACCCCTCTCCATACCCGTTAAGGGGTTTTTTGAAATGATTCACTTAGGAGGGAAGAAGAATGGAATTTTTAGGTAGAGAAGCTGGTCAGTTCACCTGGGAGAGAGAAAGCTTTCTATTTCTTCACAAGTCACACACCCAGCCTCTATCTGTCTTTGAGGCATTATATCTCATGTACCTCAAACTTCCTATGTATCCAAGGATGATCTTGGGCTCCTGATTGCCCTGCCATCCGATGATTGAGATGATGAACATGCAGCACTGTGCATGGTTTCTGCAGTGCTGGAGATGGAATCTAAAGGCTTTGGTGCATACTAAGCAAGTACTCTACCAACAGAGTATCGTCAGCTCTTTCTTACAGCTCTTGAGTTTGGCAATGCGGAGTGTTTCCATCTTGACTTGTTTACCCGAGGAATTTGTCCACAGCGTTTTCAGTCCTTGCATTTGCAATGGCTTTACTTTCAGATTAAATGATGGAAGTTGAAGCAGAGCTTCTGGCATTGCAGTCTTGTCCTCTGAAAATACGCAACATGTCAACTGAAATGGTGGCATGTTTGCTCATCTACTCAGTCAGGAAGATCTGTGAAGATACTATCAAGTTCTCTTCTAACAGATGGGAGTCAATGAGCCTGAATGTTTAATTTGAGATGCTTATTGGGAGACTCTAGTCCATATATGTTCATATAACTTCTAGTCCATAAAGGAAGAGTAAGACCAGCAGTTTCAAGAATAGGAAGAATATTTCCTGTCTAATATTGATAAAATATCCCAATAGGATTTCGTGTTAAAAATCACTGAATAGCTTACATCAGTTGTTGGTCCCGGGGCACTATTCCCAGAGATTCTGACATAACCAAGGTTATGGACTGGTCAGCAATGACAGTTAAATGACTTGGATTTTTTTAAATATAAGCAAAATAATCAAAGGAGAATATAGTTGATCAGAAATTATGACTTCTTCTAAAGAGGAATAAACAAAAGTCAACTCTTCAGAAGGGGAACCAATGACTGATCAAAGAAACAATCAGACCCAAGTCCAACTGTAACATAAGGGCTGGTTTTTTTGGGGTTTCTATCCTGCCCCTTACCCCACAGCCAGCAAGCCTCAAAGAAAATAATAAAGAGGACTCTATAAGATTATAAACTGATTGGCCCATTAGCTCAGGCTTCTTGTTAACTCTTGTAGCTTATATTAACCCATTATTCTTATCTACATTAGCAACATAGCTCAGTACCTTTCTCAGCCAGACAGATTACATCTTACTTCTTCAGTGGTCTGGGCTAGACTGGGAGGAATGGGCTTCCTCCTTCCCAGAATTCTGTTCTCATTGCCCCACCTCTACTTTCTGTCTGGTTAACCCACCTATACTTCCTGCCTGGCCAATCAGTGTTTATTCAAACATGATTGACAAAATACAGACAATTCTCCTGCACCATCCAACTTTGTAAACTAATTTTGTAACTAACATTGTAAATTAGTAGCTAAATGAATGTAGCATCTATATCACTAAGCATATCTATATCATCTCAGCATGAGTGAAACTTCCTAAATGACTTTCAGGCAACTCAATAGTCAGATCTCCCCAGCAGTCCTTACTACCCGTATTATCTTGGGGATGAAGATGACTGAGTGAAACACCTAAGTTTCAGGAAATGAGCTCTTTGTTGTGAATTGTTCACTTCCTGAATATTAATGAGCACCCCTCCAGAAGTGTTTCAGTTCAGAGGATAGGTCTACAAGATATGAAACTTCACAGTTCCTAAGAAATTGCATACCCTTCATAATTAAGCTATGTAGAAGCTTTATTTATATTTTATAGCAGAAATATTTATGTGAAACATTAGTGGAATTTAAGTATACTAAAAAGTGAAGTTAGAAGAACTCATATTGGCTGATAAGTTATAGCCAAGATAGTCAGAAAAGTGGCACAAAGACATGGCTCTTCCATAGAAGAGACAAGCAAGTTTGAAGAGATTCCTTAGCAGCTAATAACTCTCATTGCTATAGCAGGCTTCCTTGGTCCACCAGCCCCCAAATCATGACATGAAAACTAATTACTACTTATGAGTGCTCAGCCTTTATTTTGGCTGGTTTCTAGCTAGATTTTTTCTTAAATTAACCCATTTCTATTAGTCTATGTGCTGCCCCAAGACTGGTTTACCTCATTTATGTACTGTCCATCCTTCTTTCCTGCTTCCTCTGAGTATGGCTGGGCTCCAGCTACCCACTGGCTCCCTTTTCCTCTCCACCCACCAGCCCTACCTATCTCTTCTCTTGCTAGCTATGGACTAATCAACATTTTATTAGCCCAATCAGGTGCCTTAGACGGGCAAGATAAAACAGCAACACATCTTTACATTGTTAAACAAATGTAACGTATCTTTACATAGTTAAACAAATATTTTACAATACAAATGCAGGACATCCTTGCATAGCTAAACAAATACTCTATTCATAACACAGTGCTCTTACAGTGGTCCTGATTTTTATTCTTAGAACTCACTCTGGGTATCTTATAATGGCCTATAACTCCACTGCAGGGGATCTGACACCTGTTTCTGAAATTTTTAGGCACTGCAGCCATGTACACATAGACACAGAAACAAAAACACAATTAAAAATACTTTTAAAAGAAGAGGGAAGAAACCATAAAACACTTAAAATCTAACCAATAACAAGAAAAAAGAGACTCTGTTTAGTGTTCTCTAGCTCTCTTAGGTACAAGTGACACCTTTTAAATCAACAGTATTAAGAAATGCCATATTAAAAGAAGGTAATAGTATCCAGGAAAGCAATGAGAGTCATCTAGTGAATGTCATATTCACAGGAATTAGGACTGAAACTCTGTCTTGGCTAAGACTAAGTTTAAACTTCAAAGATTCAACTTTGCTTGATACCTAGAAAGCCTGGCAGCAACCTGCATCCGTCAGTATTGCTGGAGTAGCAGCAGTCTCTGTCACCGTTGGCAATTATGGTAAAGAATCTAAATGAATAAACTCAGGGCCATTTGTTCCACCAGGTAACGTCGCATCATGACCTTGAGGTTAACAGTTTTTGAAAACCAACAGCTGTGTATACTCTTCATGCTTCTGTATTTAATCTAGGGATTTGCGTGACTGTCCATGGGGATGGCTAATGAGCAATGAAGGTAGTGGGGCACTTGTGGAATTGAGTCTCTAAGATGATGCATTGCTTTTGAAAGCTTCAAGCTACACTACAAATGGCCGCAGAAGTTGCTGTGTGCAATCACTCCCAGTACAAACTGCATATCCAGTCTGGGGCATTTGGTACCTTCATAGGAAGAAAGGAAGGCATTAGGGTGTTGCAGATTCATTAATTCATGGTGATAAAGCACTCTGACCAAAAGCAACTTGGGGAAGGAAGTGTTTATTTGGCTAACATGTTAAGGTTGCAGTCCACTGCTGCTGGAAGTCAGGGCAGGAACATGAGACAGGAACAATGGAGGAACACTGATTGCTGACTTACTCTCTGAATGGCTTGCAGAATCATCTTATTTCGCTTTCTTACATAGCCCATGACCACAGTGGGCTGAACCTGTCTCCACCAATGAATAATAAAAACAATTCCCCACAGACATGTCCACAGATCAACCTGATGCAGGCCATCCCTCAACTGAGGCTTCTCCTCTCAGATTACTCTGAGCTGTGTCAGGATGAAAGTTAACACTAATCAGGAAAGAAATAATGGAACACATACTAAGCACATATTGCATTAATCAGTCCAGCTTGTTTCTCAGTGACTTTCACAGCAGTCTGCTAGCAGACTGTCAATTATTTTCATTTAACAATAAAAAAGAGATGCTTTGAGGAAAAATCTATCATTTCATTCCTAATAAATCTGCCTAAATCTTTTTTCCTTCTTCTTATAGCTCATAACTATACAGTTCACTTCATCCTTGGTACCACTTTCCATATATTTGGCTGGGAACACCTTTTCTAGTGTGTGAAGCAAGAAGAATGTTGTTTCTTTTATGGTGCATCAGTAGAGAGATCATCAATGACCCCATCCAAAAGATATAAACAGTCAACAATAACTGATAAAATGATCTAGTGGATATTGCCAAAACAGACACCATCTATAATATATCTATTAAAATATCATCCTAAATTATAAAAGGCTTCAAAGTCTCTTAAAGTCAATGTCTTTCAATTCTTGTTCCATTTTTCATTTTCTGAGACAAAGTCAGCCTTGAAATGACTATGTAACTCAGGATGATCTTGAACTCCTGCTCCTGCTGTCTACCTCTTAAATACTGGGGTCATCAATGTGTGCTTCAGTTGATTTGCTATTCTACTCTAGCTTCTGTGAGCACACAGACACACACCCAGACACACACAGAGACACACACACAGATACACATATACGCAAACACAAATAAATAATAAGTAATAAAGTAAAAAAGCTTCCAACAGCAATGCATCTTTATTTGATTTCTGCTTTCTTACTGATTGTTGAATATTCTTTTCTGTTTGTTTGTTTTGTTTTTGTTTGTCAAGACAGGGTTTCTCTATGTAACAGCCCCAGCTGCCCTGAAACTAGCTGTTGTAGACCAAGCTAGCCTTGAACTAATAGAGATCCACTTGTCTCTGCTTCTAGTATTAAAGGTGTGTGCCACCATCAGCCAGTATTATTGAATATACTTATATTCTTGTGATTTTGTTGGTAAATGTTTATTTATGTCTTTTTTTGAGACAGGTTCTCTAATGAAGTGCAGACTGGTCACCAACTCCTTATGAGGCTGAGGATGAGAATGAACCCATCATGCAACACCTTACTGTTCTCTTCTGGTTATTGTCTCTATGCTGTCATGAGAGTCATTTATTCTACCATGACATCCTGGTTTCCCACATGCCCAGCATTTCAAGACCAAGTTACTGTGAAATATCAACACTTTATCTGGTGTTTCCACTTTCGTATGGAAAACCAACAAAAGAAAATTTAGGCACATGAAAAATAGAACTGTCTCACTGACCAAGAAACTTCTCCAATAGATCTTCCATTGTTTTATCTTGTTAACTTTTAGACAAACATTTGAGGCTAACATGACATAATTGTTGTTGTTTATAGCTTACTTTGGTAGTTAATGGAGAGGAGGATAAAGGTGCAAAGGCCCAAAGAAGACCAGCACAGTTAGCCAGAGGAGCTTTAGACAAGGTTGGGTGCTTGTAGTAAAAGGTGGCTGGGTGTGTGTTATTTATGTTCAGACTACAGTGGAATCGTGCATACAAGTACATAGCATGATTGAGAAAACATCTCTGAATCAAAATGAGTATACGTGTAGGTAAGAGAACATCACATTAAAAACTAGGAGGATTGCTATATGGGTTAAAGTACCTGCTACATAAGCATGAATTCTTAAATTTGTATACCCAGCACAGACAAAAGAGCCAGATGTAGCAGTGTTTGTATATAATCCCAATGATGGGGGCATAGAGATAAATGAATCTCTGGAACTTTTTGATCAGTCAGTTTAGCAGAAATCATGAGTTTCATGTCAAATCAGGGGAGCCAACCTCAAAGGAAAAAAGAAAGAAATATAAAAGAGAATAATAAAGAAAAACTTTTGATATACACATCTGTCCACACATGCATATGTAGGCTAGAACATCCACACCAATGTGTACACACACAGATATCACATATACAGGCACATAGATATGTCACATCAGGTGGGCATCACATAAAGCATGGAAAACATGATGTCCAACTGGAAACACATTCTTCTAAGGTTCTGTCATGGAGTAGCATGTAGTGCATGACTTTCTCTGGCCAACATTATACTCCTTTACTTTATTCAATATCAGTGTAAGAAAGCATGCTCTAATACATGAACCATCTTTTACCTGAACTACATGCAGCCAGCTCTTATTTCCAGCTTTCCTATCTGTCCCTAAGGAACACTGAATTATGGAATTGTAAATTTCTTTTTCTATGATAAAATATCCTAGCAAAAACAACTTAAGAGAGAAATACTTTACGTTGGCTCACAGTACATGTGACAATCCATTATGGCAGGGAAATCAAGCCATCAGGGACATAAGGCAGCTGATCACATTGCAACCACAGTTAGGAGAAGGGAACCATTAATGATTATACTCAGCTGACTCTCTCCTTTGTTATATAATCCAGGATTGCACCCTAGAGAGTTGTGCTACCCATATTGGGTACAATCATACCTCATTTAACCTAATCAAAATAACCTCTCATAGATCAAGTTGGGAGGTCTGTCATGCAGATAATTTTAGATCTTATCAAGCTTACAAATTATATTAATCATTACAGGAATCATTAATTTACTAGTTTCCTAAAACCTGCAAAAATTCTCAATGTGCTAATAACAGAAGTACTGGAAGAATCCAATCCTCTTGCATATGATTCAGCCCACTGATGACTCTATGTATTTGTCCTATTGCTGTCTGCCATGCCTTCTTCATGCCATAATCCCATTTGAAACAGTAAGGAACAAAAGTCTCAGATAAGCTTCAGCAAGGCTTTGTTTTATTTTATTCAATATGTCAGCCAATTTCAAATTTTATTCAATATGTCAGCTAATTTCAACTGAAGTCTTATATTACCCCTAGAATAAATATTTGAGAATTGAAATTATTTCATGAAAAAATGTATGCTTGAATAATAACTTGAAAAGGAAATATGGCCAATATATTAAGAAGCATCCAGAGACAGTATCAAAGCCTTTTCATTGAAACCTGTTTCATGAATTACCGGTAACTGCTATAAGCTAGACTGTACTGATTTCCTTTTTATAGCTCTCCCTGTATAATGCTCAACAAGCCAGGAAAGATACAGCAGGTGGTCTTTCCGAAGACCTCAACATCATAAGAACTTCATGCTATAAAATAGTACCTTCTCATCCAGCAATTGTCATTTGACAAAAAAAGCATTGACTGTTGCTCTCAAAACTACAGAATTTATTGCCTCTTATGTCAAGGCTAAATATTTTAAACAAAACCTCGTTTTGTAATTGGATTTTAGGGTGTAATATTTTAGAGTTTTTCTCCATCCTTAGCAAACATCATTTAAAGTCATGAAAAATGAATTGGTGATGCACAAAAGTTGCTTGCTACTCTTATATTTGGTTCCCATTTTCAGTTTCATGGCTCAGAACTGCCTGAAACTTCAGCCTGAAGAGATCTGACACCCTCTTCTGGTCTCCAGTGTCACCTGCATACATCACATACACACACACACACATACACACAAACACACACACACACACCAGTCAGATGAAAAGGTATACTGTCTAGATTTGGGTTTAGGTGAGTATTCTTGGAAGTTCTTTTTACTTCTTACAGAAGTTCATTTTACTCTCTCTCTCCTTTTCTCCAGTAACATGATTTGTGTTTGAAGGAAGCAGCAGAAGACTCTGGTTATTCAGTCTGGTTTCCACTGCCAAATTCACAATAAATTAGTAAAGCTGTCATTTTGAAGAAAATAGCTGCCAGTTCATGAATATAAATCATGGAGTCTAGATACAGAAGTCCTCACATCTTATAGACTTTGCTGATGAGAACAGAATGTTTTTTAAAATATTTTTTGTTTAATTTACCTTTATGTGTGTATGTGTATGAGTATATGTATATATACCACTTGCATGCAGGTGACTGAGTAATCTAGAAGAGGAAATCAGATTCCTTAAGCCAGGAGTTATAAGCAGTTGTATATCATCAAATAACAGTGTTAGAAACTGAACCTAGGTTCTCTGCAAGAGTAGCACTCACTCTTAACTGCCAAGCCGTCTCTCCAGCCCTGGAAGGGAATGATACTAACAGATAAATTTGCATACAATATACGTTATAATCTGTCAAGACTTGGAAAACCCCTGTAGCTCAGGGAATGATTTTTTTTGGGGGGGGGAGGTTGGGGGTTGAGACAGGATTTCCCTGTATAGCTTTAAAGTCTGTCTGAACTTGCTCTTTAGACCAGGCTAGCCTCAGACTTACAGAGCTCTACCTACCTCTGCTTATTGAGCACTGGGATTAAAGGTATGCACCATGACAACCAGGTTATGAATATTTTCAAACAAACAAACATGTTACATATGAATAAAAAAAAACCTACTCAAGGCTTGGGGGGGGGCGTGAATTCATTGATACAGTTTCACATACTGGATCACATCTATTTGCTAAGAGATGGCCCTTAAATAGAGCTTGGGTGCTATATCAAACAATTACTCATAAATTCTCTGCAAAAACCATGCCAAAATACTCATCCCTTCCCATGGCATATAGAAGTGAAGTGTAATTCATTTATATTTTTCAATTAAAGGAGCATACAACTAGTAATGTAATGGGAGAAGAGATAGAAAAACTGAACACCTTCCATGAAGCCAGACTTTAAAAAAGTTATAAAAATTAAATGTCAAACTTTTTATGTCCATAGAAAATAGTTAACATTATAAGACTAGACTGATTATATTAACATATAACAATTTTGTCTTTTTGCATTTTAAAATAACTACTGTGAGAAAATGTTTTTTTACACTGTAAAGATTTGTCATTTATATTGGTTTAATGAAACGCTGATTGGCCAGTAGGCAGGCAGGAAGTACAGATGGAGCAACGAAACTAAGAGAATTCTGAGAAGAGGAAAGGCAGAAATATAATCACCAGCTAGACTCAGAGGATTAAGTTGAGGATGCCTCATTGAGTAGGGTACCAAGCCACATGACTAAACATAGGCAAGTATTATGAGTTATTTAACTTGTAAGAGCTAATTAATAATGAGCCTGAGCTAATACACCAAACAGTTTATAATTAATATAAGCCTCTGAGTGTTTCTTTGGGACTGAATGGCTGTGGGATCTGGAGGGACAGAAACTTTTGCCTACAAATAACTAACATATAAATAATATAAAATCTATCCATTTTAATTCTCATATGGAAAATAATGATAGCTATGACTCATATAAATAAAATGTTTTTAAAATCTTAAATAATTTTTAAGGATTTATCTTTATTTTGAAGTATGTATATGTGTACCTCTGTGTGTTCATGAGTTTGTGTGTGTGTGTGTGTGTGTGTGTGCATGTGTGTGTACAGGTAACTACAGAGGCCAGAAAAACAAATCATATCTTCTGGAGCTGAAGGTACAGATGGTTATGACTCAACTCTAGCAGGTACTGAGGAGCAAACATTTGCTAAACAGCAAGAGCTCTTAATAGCTGAGCATTTCTCCAGCCCCCTCAGTTATTTTTTCCAGGACTTTAGAGAACAATTTTAAGAGGTATAACAGTAGGTATAACAGTGGATATCTACCATTTTATCTAAGTTCACATGCTCTATCTATCATTAAATTACTCAGCATTATAAAAACTCTCCCAAGGCTGGTCAATGCATTCATTAATGTCAGAAGAAAATGACCTTTGTCTTGAGATCAGGTCACAAGTGGTCTTGCATATAGTGTTTCATTTGATTTATTTTAGTAAATCTAAGAATCTCAGAATTTCTTATTATGTAGAACAGTGTATCTATTGTCATGACAGCAGTCACGATTTTTCATTCACATAATATTTCTGATAACAATATCCAATTATTATATCCATTTTATTTCTACTGTGCTAATTTTATGTTGAAAGAAATTCAATGGAGCTCAATTACATTTGCCTTCAAATTAAATTAGCATTACAAGAATTTAATGGGCATCTTAATTAGACCATGATACTAAGAGCAGTTTATACAAATTAAAATTCACCTCTGTATGGCTCTTCCTGCTTTGAATTAAACACGGGATGCAAAAAAAAAAAAAAAAAAAAAAATCTTAAAATTTCAGGAAGCATCATTTATATTGCACATAGGAAATTAAAACATGAGAAAATAAAACTAACACAAAAAAGCAAAATTAAATTTAAAGCAAAATTCACTTCAGCCTAAAATTATTTTTTTCTGCAGGCTTTCTGGTACATTTAAAACTTTAAAAAAAATAGCTTTTTCACTGGTGTATATCAATTATATATAACAGGTTTCATTTTGGCCTCTTTGTACATGTATATAATGTATTTTGATAATTTCCACTTCATTCTCTCCTGCTGTACCCTCAGACTCCTGCTGATCTCTTCTTAAAGAGCTCCCTTTCTATGTCTCTAGAGCAGCTGTGATTGCCTCCACAGGACCAGCAGGAGGCTGGGCTCATCCTGAGTCAGGAGGGAGCCCATGAGACACCATTGCTCGCTGAGGATATTTCAAGTCAGTGGTTGTTGGAGGAGTCAGAGACATTTTTAGTTGGTAGTGTAGCCACAGTTAAGTTGTTTGTGTTCCTGTAAATAACTCTTTACCCGTGGTCTTACAAGATTAACCCTAATGCAACTCTTGAAATGAAACTTCAAAAAGAAAAAAAAAAAAAAAACACAAGAAAAACACCACCAACAACAAAATCTAAAATAAAACAAACCAAACAAAAACACTTTTAAAAATACAGTAATAGTAATATTAATTCAGGCCTTTGCTACCTTGCTGCCATATTGGAGCCACAAGTAACCATGGCTCATTTGCTTTTCTATGGCTAGTGATTAAGTTTACTAATTCTTGAGAAAGTTTAACCTTATTAAATAGAATTCATAAGGAACCAACTCACAACCCAAATGACAAGATTTAGGTACTGTTTCTTTTACTGATTATTATAACTTTAGGACCAACAATAATGGGTAACACATAGCCAACATTTGCTATGTGAGTAGCAATCCGTGGCTTAGTCTGCACAAACTAATTCTCTTCCTGGCTACAGCTTTGTGCGGTAAGTATTATTATCCCTAATTCATGACTGGGGAAAAGGAAGCTCCAGGACATCAAATAATTTTCTTCAAAATCTTGGAGAACAAAATCTACTGATTCCCAAGTCTTTCTATTTAACATTCCCCACTGTCCTGTACTGATTCTGCAATAGGAAATTTGGGGCTAGGTAGGTCTTCTATCATTTGCATCTAAGAATTGAGAGAGGGACCGACTACTGTGGTCAAATGGATTTAAACAATAATAATAATGCCTTTCTTTTCTAAATGACTGAAGGAAGAATAAAATAAACAGCACAATAAGTGGACAGGAAATGGGGTAGACAAGAGTAAGTAAATGCTATAAAATAGCGTTTAGATTGTTTCAGCAACGTAAGAATATTACATATTTGAAAATACAAAATTTGACTAAAGAGAAAAACAAATACCATCAAACATGTTAAAATTTAAGACAAGTAGAAAAAAGTAAGCAAACATGAGCTCCAAGGCTGGCTCAGTGACTAAGAGCACCTTGAGAAAACCTGAGTTTGGCTTCTAACACCCATGCTGGGCAGCTCACAACCACCAGTAACCTAGCTGCAGAGGATCCAAAGCCTCTTCCTGCTGCCAAAAGCACCTGCTTTCAAGTACACATACCAGCACACAGACACATACATATGAATATAATTGAAATTAAGTATGCTTTTAAAACTGAAAATTTAGTAATTCTTTCAATTATCTATTAAACATGTTTCTTTTACATTGTTGGGGGACGTCTTTTGAAATATACCCATATAATATACCTCTAAAGAAAATATCTAAAATTATTATTATAACTGTAATATACAAATGGACCCTATAAGGATAGAGCAAATTATAGTCCACCCACATAAGTTAAAAATCATCAAAGATAATTAAAAGCCAAAGTTCTCAATGTAATGCAAAGGATACCAGGATCTGGAGTGATGGCTTGGCAGTTAAAAGTTTGTCCTACGGCCTCTCTCTTCTTGTCCCACCCAGCTTGCATCCAGAACCCTTCTTCCCTTCTGTCCCCTCTCCTCTTTGGGCACATAACACCATCCAGCTCAGTCTGTCTGGCGCTGGGGGCAAACCCTCAGGGCAAGTAGGCAGGCGAGACCTCCTTTGTCTCACTGGCCCGCCTGCACCAACCAAGGTAGGCGCTTTGTTTACGAACTACCCAACCTGCATGGAGATCTGATCTCGGCACCAGGAGAGACAGCAGTGCGGTGAGTTTGTGACTGGACAGGGAACTCTGAAGTTCCTCATCCCCCTCCCTATACTCCCCGGGCTCCCTGCAGGGGCTCTACCCCCCCATACTGCCTCTCTCTTCTTGTCCCACCCAGCTTGCATCCAGAACCCTTCTTCCTTCTGTCCCCTTTCCTCTTTGGGCACATAACACCATCCAGCTCAGTCTGTCTGGCGCTGGGGGCAAATCCTCAGGGCAAGTAGGCAGGCGAGGCCTCCTTTGTCTCACTGGCCCGCCTGCACCAACCAAGGTAGGCGCCTTGTTTACGAACTACCCAACCTGCATGGAGATCTGATCTCGGCACCAGGAGAGACAGCAGTGCGGTGAGTTTGTGACCAGCGGCAGCGGAAGCAGCCCTGGAAAGGGAAATCTGAAGTTCCTCATCCCCCTCCCTATACTCCCTGGGCTCCCTGCAGGGGCTCTATACCCCCCATACTGCCTCTCTCTTCTTGTCCCACCCAGCTTGCATCCAGAACCCTTCTTCCTTCTGCCCCCTTTCCTCTTTGGGCACATAACACCATCCAGCTCAGTCTGTCTGGCGCTGGGGGCAAATCCTCAAGGCAAGTAGGCAGGAGAGACTTCCTTTGTTTCACTGGCCTGTCTGCAACAAGCAAGGAGAGACATCACTAGAACAACAGGAGAGCTAGCACTGCAGAGAGCCATCACTGGGAAGGTACATCAGTAGGCAAGGAGACCTGATCCGGTAAAAGAACATCTAGAGGGGAGCATTCGGAGAAAGAGATGGGCAGGCGCCAATGCAAGAATTCACCTAACAATCTGAAAAACTATATGAAACCACCAGAACCCAGCGACCTCCCAACAGGTGGACATGAACACCTTAATCATGAAGAAGTAGATAAAATTGACTTTATGAAAGTTATTGACGCCCTTAAACAACATGTAAAAAATGCCCTTATAGAAATGGATGAGAAGTATAACAGAAAGTTTGAAGAATTGAGTAAATCAGTGAATGATACCCTAGGAAACCAAGGAAAAACAATCAAACAGATAATGGAAACAGTTCAAGACTTAAAAACTGAAATGGAGGCAAAGAAGAAAACACAAACAGAAGGCCAGCTGGACAGGGAAAATCTAGGTAAATGAATAGAGACTACAGAAGCAAGCATAACCAACAGAATACAAGAGATAGAAGAAAGAATCTCAGATTCTGAAGATACCATAGAGAAAATAAACACGCTGATCAAAGAAAACAGCAAGGCCAACAAATTCTCATCACAAAACATTCAGGAAATATGGGACACAATAAAAAGACCAAACCTAAGAATAATAGGAATAGAAGAAGGAGAAGAAGCGCAGCTCAACGGTCCAGAAAATATATTTAATAAAATTATAGAAGAAAACTTTCCCAACCTAAAGAAAGATATACCTATGAAGGTTCAAGAAGCATACAGAACACCGAATAGGCTGGATCAAAAAAAAAACATCCTCTCGCCATATAATAATAAAAACACAAAGCATACAGAATAAAGAAAGAATACTAAGAGCAGCAAAGGAAAAAGGCCAAGTTACTTATAAAGGTAAACCTATCAGACTTACACCTGACTTCTCTATGGAAACCATGAAAGCCAGAAGGTCCTGGATAGATGTACTGCAGAAACTAAGAGACCATGGATGCAAGCCCAGACTACTATACCCAGCCAAGCTTTCGTTCACTATAAATGGAGAAAACAAAATTTTCCAGGATAAAAACAAATTTAAACAATACGTAGCCACAAATCCAGCCTTACAGAAAGTAATAGAAGGAAAATCACTAACCAAGGAGTCCAACAATGACCACAATATCTCAGACAACTAGAGACCCTTCACCAGCGCAACACAAAGAAGGGGAACACACAAAATTTACAACTTAAAAAATGACCGGAGTTAACAACCACTGGTCATTAATATCACTTAATGTCAATGGACTCAACTCTCCTATAAAAAGGCACAGACTAAGAGATTGGATACGAAAACAGGATCCAACATTCTGCTGTTTACAAGAAACACACCTCAACCACAAAGACAGGCACTTACTCAGAGTAAAGGGTTGGGATAAGGCTTTTCAAGTAAATGGACCTAAGAAACAAGCAGGGGTGGCCATACTAATTTCTAACAAAGTTGACTTCAAACTTAAATCAATCAGGAGAGATGGAGAGGGACATTTTCTACTGATAACAGGAACAATTCATCAGGATGAAGTCTCAATCCTGAATATCTATGCCCCTAATATAAAAGCACCCACGTACGTAAAAGAAACATTGTTAAAACTCAAGGCAGCCATCAAACCGCACACATTAATAGTAGGAGACTTTAATACTCCTCTCTCACCAATGGACAGGTCAAGTAGACAGAAACCTAACAGAGAAATAAGAGAATTAATGGAGGTAATGAATCAAATGGACTTAACAGACATCTATAGAATATTCCACCCAAATAGGAAAGAATATACCTTCTTCTCTGCAGCTCATGGAACCTTCTCAAAAATCGACCACATACTCGGTAACAAAGCAAACATCCACAGTTACAAAAAAATATTAATAACCACCTGTATCTTATCAGATCACCATGGATTAAAGCTAGAATTCAGCAACAATGCTACCCCCAGAAAGCCTACAAACTCATGGAAACTGAATAGTCAACTACTGAACCATACCTGGATAAAGGAAGAAATAAAGAAAGAAATTAAATTCTTCCTTGAAGACAATGAAAATAAAGAAACAACATACTCAAACCTATGGGACACTATGAAAGCAGTTCTGAGAGGAAAGTTCATAGCACTAACTGCCCACTTAAAGAAAACAGAGAAAGCACACATTGGAGACTTAACAGCCCACCTGAAAGCTCTAGAAAAAAAAGAAGCAGACTCACCTAGAAGGGGTAGAAGACTGGAAATAATCAAACTGAGGGCTGAAATCAACAAAATAGAAACACAGAAAACAATTGAAAGAATCAATGAATCAAAAAGCTGGTTCCTGGAGAAAATCAACAAGATTGATAAACCCCTATCTAAACTAATCAAACGGCAGAGAGAGAATTTGCAAATTAATAAGATCAGAAATGAAAAGGGAGACATAACCACAGACACAGAGGAAATTCAGAGAATCATTAGATCTTACTACAAAAGCCTGTATGCCACAAAACTGGAAAATGTAAAAGAAATGGACGCTTTTTTAGATAAATACCATTTACCAAAGTTAAACCAGGACCAGGTGAACAACCTAAATAGACCTGTTAGTCGTGAAGAATTAGAAGCTGTTATCAAAAACCTCCCTTCCAAAAAAAGTCCAGGACCAGATGGTTTCAATGCGGAATTCTACCAGAACTTCCAAGAAGACCTAATACCTATTCTCCTTAATGTATTTCACAATATAGAAACAGAAGAGTCATTGCCAAATTCCTTTTATGAAGCTACAGTAACTCTGATACCAAAACCACACAAAGACCCAACCAAGAAAGAGAATTACAGGCCAATCTCACTCATGAACATCGACGCAAAAATCCTCAACAAAATTCTGGCAAACCGAATCCAAGAACACATTAGAAAAATTATCCATTATGATCAAGTAGGCTTCATACCAGAGATGCAGGGCTGGTTTAACATACGCAAATCTATCAATGTAATCCATCATATAAATAAACTGAAAGAAAAAAACCATATGATCGTTTCATTAGATGCTGAAAAAGCATTTGACAAAATTCAACATCCATTTATGATAAAAGTCTTGGAGAGATTAGGGATACAAGGGTCATACCTAAATATAATTAAAGCTATATACAGCAAGCCGACAGCTAATATCAAATTAAATGGAGAGAAACTTAAAGCCATTCCACTAAAATCAGGAACACGCCAAGGCTGTCCACTCTCTCCATACCTCTTCAATATAGTTCTCGAAGTTTTAGCAATAACAATAAGACAACATAAGGGGATAAAGGGGATTCAAATTGGAAAGGAAGAAGTTAAACTTGCATTATTTGCAGATGATATGATAGTGTACATGAGCGACCCCAAAAACTCCTCCAAAGAACTCCTACAGCTGATAAACGCCTTTAGTAATGTGGCAGGATACAAGATCAACTCCAAAAAATCAGTCGCCCTCTTATACACAAAGGATCTGGAAGCAGAGAGAGAAATAAGAGAATCATCACCTTTCACGATAGCCACAAACAGCATAAAATATCTTGGGGTAACTCTAACCAAGGAAGTGAAAGATCTATTTGACAAAAACTTTAAGGCATTGAAGAAAGAAATTGAAGAGGATACCAGAAAATGGAAGGATCTCCCTTGCTCCTGGATTGGGAGGATCAACATAGTAAAAATGGCAATTCTACCAAGGGCAATTTATAGATTCAATGCAATCCCCATTAAAATCCCATCAAAATTCTTCACAGATCTTGAAAGGACAATAATCAACTTTATATGGAGAAACAAAAAACCCAGGATAGCCAAAACAATCTTATACAATAAAGGAACTTCTGGAGGCATTACCATCCCTGACTTCAAACTCTATTACAGAGCTACAGTAATGAAAACAGCATGGTACTGGCATAAAAACAGAGAAGTCGACCAATGGAATCGTATAGAAGACCCGGATTTTAACCCACAAACCTATGAACAACTGATTTTGATAAAGGAGCTAAAAGTATACAATGGAAGAAAGAAAGCGTCTTCAACAAATGGTGCTGGCACAATTGGATGTCAACCTGTAGAAGAATGAAAATAGACCCATATCTATCACCATGCACAAAACTCAAGTCCAAATGGATCAAAGACCTCAATATCAATCTGAACACACTGAACCTGATAGAAGAGAAAATGGGAAGTACCCTACAACATATGGGCACTGGAGATCGCTTCCTATGTATAACCCCAGCAGCACAGACATTAAGGGCAACATTGAATAAATGGGACCTCCTGAAACTGAGAAGCTTCTGTAAAGCAAAGGATACTGTCATTAAGACAAAAAGGCAGCCTACTGACTGGGAGAAGATCTTCACCAACCCCGCAACAGACAAAGGTCTGATCTCCAAAATATATAAAGAACTCAAGAAACTAGACTTTAAAAGGATAATTAACCCAATTAAAAAATGGGGCACTGAACTGAACAGAGAATTCTCAACAGAAGAAGTTAAAATGGCCAAAAGATACTTAAGGTCATGCTCAACCTCCTTAGCGATCAGAGAAATGCAAATCAAAACAACTTTGAGATATCATCTTACACCTGTCAGAATGGCTAAAATCAAAAACACCAAGGATAGCCTTTGCTGGAGAGGTTGTGGAGAAAGGGGTACCCTCATCCATTGCTGGTGGGACTGCAAACTTGTGCAACCACTTTGGAAATCAGTGTGGCGGTTTCTCAGAAAAATTGGGATCAACCTACCCCTGGACCCAGCAATACCACTCTTGGGAATATACCCAAGAGATGCCCTATCATATGACAAAAGCATTTGTCCAACTATGTTCATAGCAGCATTATTTGTAATAGCCAGAACCTGGAAGCAACCTAGATGCCCTTCAATGGAAGAATGGATGAAGAAAGTGTGGAATATATACACATTAGAGTACTACTCTGCGGTAAAAAACAATGACTTCTCGAATTTTGCATGCAAATGGATGGAAATAGAAAATACGATCCTTAGTGAGGTAACCCAGACCCAAAAAGAAGAACATGGGATGTACTCACTCATAATTGGTTTCTAGCCATGGATAGGGGCCACTGAGTCTATAATTTGTGATCCTAAAGAAGCTAAACAAGAGGGTAAACCCAAGGAAAAACATATAGATATCCTCCCAGCTATGGGAAATAGACATGACTGATGGGCAAAAAATTGGAATCTTGGGGGTGGGGTGGGATGGGGATGAGGGGTGATGGGGAGAGAAAAGTGTGAAGGAGAGGATGAGGGGAACTGGGGGAATTGGGGTGATTGGGGATAAAGGAAGGTTGGATAGGGGAGCAGGGAAACTCATACCTTAGGTAAGGGAGCCACCTAAGGGGTGGCAAGAGACTTGAACTTGGAATGGCTACCAGATGCCCAGGGCACTGTCCCCAGTTAGTTCATTGGGGCACCTGAGGATAGGGAACCTGAAATGAACCTATCCTATAATCATACTGATGAATATCTTGCATATCGCCATAGAACCTTCATCTAGCGATGGATGGAGATAGAGCCAGAGACCCACACTGGAGCACCGGACTGAGCTCCCAAGGTTATAATGAGGAGCAGAAGGAGAGAGAACATGAACAAGGAAGTCAGGACCATGAGGGGTGCACCCAACCACTGAGACAGTGGGGCCGCTCTATTGGGAGCTCACCAAGGTCAGCTGGACTGCTACTGAAAAAAAACATGGGATAAAACCGGACTCTCGGAATGTGGCGGACAATGAGAGCTGACGAGAGGCCAAGGAGAATGGCACAGGAACTTTCAACTGGCGATAGATCGAGAGAGAGACAGAGACCCAAATTGGAGCAACGGTCTGAGCTCTTAAGGTCCAAATGAGGAGCAAAAGGAGGGAGAACATGAGCAAGGAAATCAGGACCACGAGGCGTGCACCCACCCACTGTGACAGTGGAACTGATCTATTGGGAGCTCTTCAAGGCCAGCTGGACTGGGACTGAATAAGCATGGGTTGAAACTGGACTCTCTGAACATGGCGGACAATGAAGGCTGATGAGAAGCCAAGGACAATGGCACTAGGTTTCGATCCTAATACATGAACTGGCTTTGTGGGAGCTTAGCCTGTTTTGATGCTCACCTTCCTGGGCCTGGATGGAAGTGGGAGGACCTTGGTCTTCCTGTAGGGCAGGGAATTTGGACTGCTCTTCAGTATCGAGAGGGAGGGGGAATGGACTGGGGGGAGGAGAAGAGGAGTGGGGATGGGGGAGGGGAGTGGGGGGAGGGGGCAATGTGTGGGAGGAGGGGAGGGAAATGGGAAACGGGGAGCAGTTGGAAATTTTAATTAAAAAAGAATTAAAAAAAAAAAAGTTTGTCCTACTCTTACAGAAGACCAGAGTTTCATTCCCAGCACTCACGTCAGGCAGCTCCTATCCTCCTGTAACTCCAGCTCCAGGGGACCTGCCACCTTTTCCTGGCCTCTGCAGATACCTGCCGTCATGTGTACAAATTGTCTTACAGATATAAACATACAATTCAATTAAATCCTTTTTAAAAAGAAACCTAGTAATAAATAAAAATAAGCACATGACACTCTATTTTTGATGGAATCATAAATGGGAGAACAAATCATTTTCTTTTTTTTTTTTTCTTGCTGATTTTTTTTATTAATTAATTAATTTAATTATTAAAGATTTCTGCCTCTTCCCCGCCACCACCTCCCATTCCCTCCCCCTCCCCCCAATCAAGTCTTCCTTCCTCCTCAGCCCAAAGAGTAAGCAGGTTTCTCTGCCCTGTGGGAGGTCCAAGGCCCACCCACCTCCATCCAGGTCTATTAAGGTGAGCATCCAAACTACCTGGGCTCCCACAAAGCCATTACATGCAATAGGATCAAGAACCCATTGCCATTGTTCTTCAGTTCTCAGTAGTCCTCATTGTCCATTATGTTCAGCGAGACCGGTTTTGTCCCATGCTTTTTCAGTCCCCGGCCAGCTGGCCTTGGTGAGTTCCCGATAGATCATCCCCATTGCCTCAGTGTGTGGGTGCACCCCTCGCCGTCCTGAGTTCCTTGCTCGTGCTCACTCTCCTTCTGCTCCTCCTTTGGATCGTGAGACTTCAGTCCAGTGCTCCAATGTTGGTCTCTGTCTCTGTCTTCTTTCATCGCCTGATGAAGGTTAATATTCAGGGGGATGCTTATATGTTTTTCTTTGGGTTCACCTTCTTATTTAGCTTCTCTAGAGTCACGAATTATAGTCTCAATGTCCTTTATTTATGGCTAGAAACCAAATATGAGTGAGTACATCCCATGTTCCTCTTTTTGGGTCTGGCTTACCTCACTCAGGATAGTGTTTTCAATTTCCGTCCATTTGTATGCAAAATTCAAGAAGTCATTGTTTTTTACTGCTGAGTAGTACTCTAATATGTATATATTCCAAACTTTCTTCATCCATTCTTCCATTGAAGGACATCTAGGTTGTTTCCAGGTTCTGGCAATTACAAACAATGCTGCTATGAACATAGTTGAGCATATGCTTTTGTTGTATGTTTGGGCATCTCTTGGGTGTATTCCCAAGAGTGGTATTGCTGGGTCAAGAGGTAGGTTGAACCCGACTTTCCTGAGAAACCGCCACACTGCTTTCCAAAGTGGTTGCACAAGTTTGCATTCCCACCAGCAATGGATGAGAGTGCCCTTTTCTCCACAACCTCTCCAGCAGAGGCTATCATTGGTGTTTTTGATTTTAGCCATTCTGACCGGTGTAAGATGGTATCTTAATGTTGTCTTGATTTGCATTTCCCTGATTGCTAAGGAAGTTGAGCATGATCTTAAGTGACTTTTGGCCATTTGAACTTCTTCTGTTGAAAAGTCTCTGTTCAGCTCAGTGCCCCATTTTATAATTGGATTGATTAACCTTTTACGGTCTAATTTCTTGAGTTCTTTGTATATTTTGGATATCAGACCTTTGTCAGTTGCGGGGTTGGTGAAGATCTTCTCCCAGTCAGTGGGTTGCCTTTCTGTCTTAGTGACAGTGTCTATGCATGACCTGCCCAGTATTTAGCCAGCCAATCCTCCAGCATAGATGCTGCTCCCTGTCAGCGGGACTGTAGGCACTAGAAGGCCACTCTTCTTCAGTGGTGTAAACACTGCAAAATTGCCTGTGACAATAAGAGTTTCCATAACCATGAAAAAGGTAAATTACAGTAGATTGTCAACACAAAAAGCACAGTACTCAGTTAAAAGGGAATAAAAGATAGTTTATCCGAGTCAAATTTGAGGGACCATGACCCAGGAATACAGATTTAGGTTCCCAAATTCCATGCTCCAACCTGGAAGAAGTTTTATGAAGATTATATAGCAATAGAACCAAGAAAGCCATAAATCATGACATTCTTCAAGTACACTGGTGGAAACATCAGAGAGACAGTTACAGCAAGATGGGAGAAATTTTTCTGTAGACCTAAGATTCTAATGGATGACATTTTTAGCTTTGGGATTGGTGGAAGCTAGTGCTCTACTAAGTTAATAGAGTCTAAAAGGTTTTTGTCTATTACTCATAGGATATTAGCTCTGACATAGAGGAGGGCAGGGAATTCAGGGGCTTTAAGCTAACCCAAGGCGAGGAAATTAGCCTTTGAACTGATACTCCAACCCCCCTACATCACTGTAGTTTTAGTCAGTCAGTCTCTGCAGACACAGCTTGTACTCAGGGTTCTCTTAGACAAAAGCAATGAAGGAAATATTCTGGATTCAAAGAGACTAACGAGACATGATTACAAACATGTGAAGTCAGATGGAATGTTGATTAAATAAATAAACGTTAGTTACAAATGCAGTAGTACAACATTTGAGTAGTTTTGAACAGAACTATGATATTAAATTGTTAATAACTTTGTTAGTCTTAAAAGAATTATCTTTAGCAAGAGGAAGTGTAAAGTTTATAGATAAAACATTTTGATATATATATATATATGCATATATAGTTTATTTTAAGTAAGAAACAAACATACACATAGAATGCTACTAATCTATTTTTCTGATAACATATAGTTAGGTATTATAAAGAAAAGTAGTGAATTTTATGATAACTCTCAGATCATAAATGATTCCTCCATTAATATTAGTTTTAAAGAAAACTCATGATTCAACAGCAGCTGGAATAATTAAAGTGCACAATGTATTTTAAAGTAACAAAATCCCTAGTCTACCAGAAGCCAGCCTTTAACAAAATCCCTAGTCTACCAGAAGCCAGCCTTCAACGTAGAAAGCTGACTTTGCCCCAAGTTAACTCTTCTGCTTGCCATGAATTAAAAAAAAATAGAAAACTTAACTAGATGATGAGCAGAGGGACTTATAAGGTTGCAAGCTTCATTTATTTATTCATTCATTCACTCATTCATTCATTCATTTATGTGTTATTTGTTTACTTAGTTATTTTTTTGTGTCTGTGCATATGCATGTGTATGTGTGTGTGTGTGTGTGTGTGTGTGAGAGAGAGAGAGAGAGAGAGAGAGAGAGAGAATGTGTTTGAGTGCATTTTTGAGATACAGTGTTTCTATGTATATCCCTGGCTGTCCTAGAACTCATTCTGTCCACCAGGCTGGCCTCCAAGCCGGCCTCAAATTTGGAGATCCTCCTTCTTTTGCTGCCAAGTGCTGGGACCCCCACCATTGCGTGACACAGGGTGTAAGCTTTTAAGGTATATTTTAAGTTGTTGTACCAGTGTACATTGTGTGGTGAACATCCACTGCCCATGCCCCCACCTTTCCTTTTAGGCCCCATTCTCTGTAATTCCTTTTGGTATTTCTAGACAGTTTTACTCTTATTTTTGTCATTTGTTTTATGAATCTGCATAAAATCTAGAAGCTAGTGGGAAAAACATAGTATCTGTCTTCCTTAGACTACCTTAACTTGGTTGGCAAGGACGCTTTCATGAGGGAGGCTTGAAGAACACTGTACATGACAGAGGGAGCCTGCAGAGGCTAGCTCTTTTCTGCCATGACTAGGATCTGATCTTGGGCAGAAAGCCAAGCAGCTGTGCACTCTAACCCTGTTCTTTTAGCTCTTGTCTGCCAGCTAGGTCACCCAATTCCAAAACAGGGGAACTTGTGTTCATTCTTATAAGAGAGCAGGAGGCATGGCACAATCAAAGCACATCATCCCCAAACCCTTAATTTTCCTCTTATCAATGAAGGTGTGTCTAAGAGAAATGAATAGAAAAATGGTTCTAAGACTCTTTCTTAAGACTTGGTAGGCACTGTTATTATCTAAATCCAGAGAAACACTGTTGTGGAGGGTCTTGGACAGTGTAGGGGAGGTGAGAAACAATTGACATTCACTTCCCTATACCAAGACTTGAGCTAGATAAAATAATTAAATATGATTTGAGATGGGATAAGGTCATATTTTCCTAGATACTAAAACTGTGGTATGGGGACATTTTAAAGCAGGAATGTCTAGTCCATAGCCCATGGGCTACATCCATAGCAGAGTTTGGCCCAAAACAGAATCATGAATTTACTGACACTAGGAGAAATCTGTTTTGTTACTCCTGGTTTTACTTTGTAACTTGATTATGTGGTTCTGAGCATAGGCTTTGCAAATCACAACATCATGCCACAATATTCAAAGGCTAGGAATGTGATGGAGATTTAATTACTGACAGATTCATTTCTTTGTAAACCCAAAAGGAAGGCAGTATTTTGAAGTATGTATTTGTGTTTTTTGGGAAGTGTTCCAACAAAGATGATCCCTAAGTGGGTAGGACACAGTCATGTTCCAGGGAGGAAACATGACTAATTATCCTCATTTTGGTTGAATATTATTTCATTCAAAATTTCAGTGACTTCATTAAGAAATGAAGACCTGGTGAGCATCAAGTTGGCTATGCTAATTAGCTGGGAATTTTTCATTTGCAAAGTCTTTTGCCAACCTTAGTCATTAACCTGGCCTTTAACAGCTTGTTTGATCTTAATAACAAGCCTGCGCTCATGGAACTCTCCAACTGAGATCCTGCTTTCTTGAGATAAACTGCTGCTTATAACCATCTAAGCTGCAGGGAACAGAGCAGACAAAGAGTTAGATGTATAGGGGAATGGTGTGGGGTGTCAATGCCTAATCGGATGCCCAGGAAGTCCATAGTCATCATATCCTCTATTAAATCCATCTCATTTTTTAGTAAAAAAAAATCTTTTTTATTATTGTTTTTATTGAGCTATACATTTTTGCCACTCCCCTTCCTTTCTCCACTTTCTGCTTCTACCCTCCTCCTGTCCCCCACACTTCTGTTTTATTCAGAAGATTTTGTCTTTTTCTCCTTCTAAGTGAACCCATGTGTCTCTCTATTAGTGTCCTCTTTGTTGTCTAGGTTTTCTGGGGTTGTGATCTGTAGGTATCCTCTTAGGAAATATATAAGAAAGTTGGTGAGCAAAAACCTGGATATTTAGGGATGGTGTAATCTGAATGTTTAATCTTCTGCTAGCTCACATGTTTCAATATTGGGTTCTCAGTTGCCTTTTAATGATTTGTGGGCCACAAGAATGAGAAAAAGGAAACATAAAAATCTCTCTTTTAGGCCGTGGTGGTGACGCACGCCTTTAATCCCAGCACTCGGGAGGCAGAGGCAGGTGGATCTCTGTGAGTTCGAGGCCAGCCTGGTCTACAAGAGCTAGTTCCAGGACAGAAACCAAAAAGCTACAGAGAAACCCTGTCAAAAAAAATCTTTCTTTTTTAACATTTTATCTCCAGCAATAAGTTTTTATTTCCCCAAAACACAGGCCATTTACCTTTGGATGCAGTGGGGCCCCCTGAGCCTGTTATAGCACAAACAGCAGAGGGAGGTTTGGTGCCTCCTCTAACTCCAGCTAATAAACTATTCAGTTGCTCTCCAGCGCTCATGGACTGAGACAAAGGAAAAATCTCTTCTATAAAAGAAGTGCTTAGACACCTTTAGAACAATAAAGGGATAATGGAAATTACTGGTTGGGCCAATCAAAAACCTAAGCTTCATTTATGTCAGTGGTCAACATAGACCAGGAGGTCTTTTCTCTAACTGAGAGGCTTATAGTGTCAATAAATTTCTCTTTCCATTGCTTTGCATTGAGACTTTTTCCTATCCTTTAATTCTTTAACTGTCAGAGAAAAGAACCAATCTGTTAGCTGATATCACTCTCTGTGTCTTGGTGACAGAGTCACCAATGCTAATTGCAAATACGCCTGGATTTCACCCATTCTCTAGGAAGTTGGTTTAAAATGTTATTTGATATTTTTGCTCTTCCCTGTATCCTAATTGGCAAATGTTTAACTTAATTGACTGACAATACTTAAAAATATGTTTTACATTCAGATATCAAAGCTATCAATTCTTAGATAATTCTTAGATTAATTTTAAAAGTAGCATGTGCTCCCTGAAGAAAAAAAAAGAGCATAACAGCAAAAATTAAAAAAAAAAACAAGCTAGAACTGTCCTAAATGTCCTAAAGTGATGCCATAGTTAATTATACTAAGATCTGTCCATGGGCTGGAGCAATGTGTAGCCATTAAAATGTAAATGGGGAGAATATGCTACAGCAGGGAAAATGTTTTTAATAGATGTCAGAGAAAAGTGCAGAATAGCAAGTAATAAATGATCTCTTACCGTCAGTTCTATAACCAGAACATAAAATACTACAAAGGTGAGAGATAGTGGCTGATAAATTCCTTTTGCTTTCAAACCTTCCATAAGAATTATTACTTGATAGTTTTCTCTTCTCTAAGACAAAGAGAAAAGAGCAATTTCTTAGATGTCTTTATGATGTCATTTTCTTTGGGTGCTTTATGTCAACCAGCTCTACCCATTGCCTTTCTAGACTGGGTCTAGTCGGGTGAGCCCTCTGTTTTTTATTGTAACCAGAAATTTCAAAGCATAGAAATTTATCACTGGTCCCTAAGCCTCCCCTGATGGAAAGAGACCTATCCAACATGTCTTACATTTTAATGGCTTCTGATTTTAATGAATTTATAGGTTAGCATTGGAGCTGTACTTTATACAATTTAGACTTTTTATACATGTGCCCGTGTGTGTGTGTGTTTGTGTATGCACACACACACATGTGCACAGAGGTATCCAGAAGCCATACGAGAGTGTCAGATTCCCCTGGAGTCACAAGCAGTTGTGAGTTGTCTAAAGTGTGTGCTAGAGGGGCTGGAGAGATGACTCAGTGGTTAAGAACATTGCCTACTCTTCCAAAGATCCTGAGTTCAATTCCCAGAAGCCACATGGTGGCTCACAACCATCTGTAATGAGGTCTCGTGCCCTCTTCTGACCTTCAGGCATACACGCAGACAGAATATTGTATACATAATAAATAAATAAATATTTCTTTTTTAAAAAGTGTGTGCTAGAAACTTACTGAGCTCCTCTGTAAAAATAGTGAGCATTCATTAACCACTAAGTCATCTCTCTGGCCCCACAATTATTAAATATAATTTGTATTTAGGAGAAACATTCTAAATTCTAAAAGTAATAGGACACACATAGCTGTAACTAAATCTCCAGTCAGTAGCATTGCTATCAAGAGAAAATCATTCTAAGTTATACACAGAACATTATTTTCACAGTACATCTGCTGCAATGTGTTCCCAGGGGGTTAAATGAATTTCAAAAACAGTAAATCATGAACTGATTTTTGAGCAATCAAATTGTTGGTGTTAGTTTTATAGTGTGTGTTTTATACGTAATGTGGGTAGAAACAAATGAGTAATCAAAATGGTACTGTTGAAAGTGAAGATTGTCAGCATGGGAGTAAGCAATGAAAGATCATGAGGACAAATTAAAATCCTATAGCCCTAAACTGGAGTTAAGCCACTAGTATAAGCTGATAATATATTTTCTTTTCTTTTTTGTAATCCCCTTTCTGTGTTCAAGATCTGTGTGAGACCTCCCTAGACTTCTCTGGAATGTTCAGGTGTGTGAATGAGTGGTGGCCAGCCCTGCCTGTCTTTGTTACATATCTTTCTGTCTGTGTCTCTCTATGTGATTCTTCAGTTCTGTGGGTTGGAGATACTATCTAAAACAGAAAAGGGAGTGATCCATCCCAAGACAGCGACTGAAGCTGCCCCCAGAGGGTCCATGACTTCCCACCAGCCAACCTAACCAGTTTCCCTGAACTGAACAGTGTCTTTCTCTAGTGTAAGATCCCACCCCGCTCTCAACTGTGACTTAACAGCTGTGTCCTCTTGACCGGAATTCCTTTGGCTTGACTATATTGATCAGAAGAACTCCAAACCTCTGCCTACTCTCTCAGCAGCACGAGAACAAATCGATTTTCCTTTCTACATTTCTGGAGCACTCACTCACTTCTGGAACTCTCAGTTTGGCTCCAACTGCTTTGTCAAATGTCCCACTTTCAACCAATATATATGGTCTGTATAATTAGAAAACTCAGAACCCACCATCCTCTGAATAGAATAGAAAAGCCAGTGTTGGGCTCGAGAGTGGAATCACTTTGGAACAGTTCAGACCACATAGAGCACATTTCCCTTCCTGTCAAACCTGACTGAGACCCCAACATTGACCAAGGTAAGGAGGCTCTGTGTTTTTATTCCAGACCTTTTTTTTAAAGGATTAAGACTGTGTGTGTATGTGTGTGTGTGTGTGTGTAATTTTTGTTTTACAGTCAGCCCCAAATATTGCAAACAAAATTCCAGAAGTTAGAGTTTCAGAATATACCCAGTTATTAAACATTACTCAAATGGTTTACTGTATAGGATGGAGATAAAAAAGGGAAGGCAAGAGACACCAGGAAGTGAAGAGAGAAGAAGGACACCCCATCCTGTAACTGATTACAAAGGAGGTCCTTGCCGAGGCACTGAGACTGTGAAAGAGGCCTGTAGCCTATCTGTTTCTAAGACCTGATCCTGTTTCTGCTGGCTGGCTGGCTTGTTTGTGGGCAGTTGCCACCACAGCCATGCTACTAAAAGAATGCTGACAAACTGATTTGGGGCCAGGAACCATTACTAAACATCCAGCACTCAGTAGGAGATGCCTTCCCAAGCGGGACCCTGAGAGGTGGATATACAACTCCCAAATAATGTATTATCAGGTATTTCTCCTGAATCAACCCTGTACTCAATTCCCAAAAGCTTTAACCATCAGCCAGCCTGGTCTCTGATGATAACCCAATAGAGCCTTTCCAACAGTGCAGGCAAGTTAGGATTCTCAGATTTCACCGAGGAGATTGGAGCCACAAGTTGGGATTGCATGATGGGGCAGAGGATGCAGACAAGGTCTCCTGCGCAGAGCCTTGTGAAGGAAGGTGCCCTGGAGCCTTCAGTTCCCACTAGAAGGAGCTGGGAGCTCAGGTCATCCAGGCAGGGAATGTGAAAGCGCCAGTAAATGTGATGAAACACTGAATCGATTCCTGCCTCAGTCAGATCCGCAGCCCCAGACACTGCTGCCCCTGTGGCGACTACATCTTCTGCTCTGCTCCAGTCAGGAACTGGCAGGCCAGGAGACTCTGTCCTCCATCTGTATTTCCATACCTTGCTTCTCCTGAAAATGATTGATTCAGTACAGTCTATCAGACCTGACCTAATAGATCTCCTGCTACAGGAGCAGAAGTCCTATACAGTGGTGGGGGCAGTTTCGTTCAAGATGAAATCAGGTATGCCCAGAACACAGTGGTCCCTTTGCACCATATGGGATAGGCCCAGTCCCCTACCCTGAGGATGTCAGCACAAAGAGCAGGGCTTCTGGTATTAGCCCAGTCACTTTGCTAGGAGAAGGGGCCAAAACCATCACTGTATACACAGTTTGTGTACATTTGCCCTGACCCATGTCCATAAGGCCCTCTATAGTGTTGGTGATGATGGTGGTGATGGAGGTGTGTGTGTGTGTGTGCACATGCTTTTCATCTCAGCTGAAAATAAAGTCCACAAAGAACGAACGAAAGAAAGAAAGAAACAAACAAACTAACAAACAAACAAACACTTGGTCCTACTAGAGGCCATAAGACTGCCAAGAGAAGTAGCCATTGTCTACTATAAAGGGCAACTCAAGGGAATACCCCAGGAGACAAAGAGAACAGAGCAGCAAACTTGGCTACCCAGAGGGCAATACTAGAACCAATGGAGGCTCTCCAGACCTTGGCTACTCTGCCTGAACCTAAATTGTTCCAAAGTTCAGCCTATACACAAACAGACCAAGTGGACAAAAAGGGAAGATGCCAAACAGAAAATGAATGACTGATGGTTCTTGTTGGTAAAGAGACCCTTACTCCCTGCCATTATAAGATGATATATGGTTGCCAAAATTCCCACCCAACTGGGGGAAACTTAAACTGCTGAGTTAAGTAGGTGCAGATAATACAGTAGATTTCACTTGTCCCTCTCCCTGGGGTCTGACAATGGCCTGACCTTCATGGCAAAAAGTTTTCCAAAGTCTGGTAAAGGTACTACATGTTGACTGGAGACTACATCATGCCTCGAAGCCACAAAGTTTGAAAGACACAAAGGACACTAAGTATTTCCTTGAGACTGGTAAAAATATGGGCCAACCTCATACCTTTTGCTCTCCTAAGCATCAGGTACACCCCATATTTAGGTGTTCATAAGAGAGAATTCACTAACCATTCCTTCCCCAAGTCCTTACAGGCCCTATCATAGACCCAGAGGCTATTCTTCAGAGAGTTTAAGAGGCCATGACATTGCCTGTGTCTGAGTCTGCTTATAAGTTCAGGTGGAGACTTTACATGGGTGAAGAGAATCTTGAACCATAACCTGAAGTCAACATGAAAAGGCCCATACCCTGCTGGTTCTCCACCACGCCTATGGCAGTGAAGGTCATTTGTGTCACCCCATAGACTCACCTAACTCAACTACTAGAGGCTTCAGAAGGTAATGACAGATTGCCAGGTCATCACTGGGACCTCTAATCTCCTAAATATATACTTGTTCCAATTTGACAGTTTTGTCTTTTTGTGGGGAATGCCCAAAGCCTCCATGAGTTAGTACTTTGAGCATGAAAATTGAGAAATACCAGAACCAGGAAGCTCATAGAAACTCTACTTATAACCCTAGCACTGTAGATGAGACCAGTTTAAGCTCACCCCGGGGACCTCTAAGGGAAGGGTGCCTTTTTAATGTCACCAAAATACCCACTAGATAGTTCCCCTTCTGCAGATTCCTATAGTCACACACAGGGGGTTAATCCCAAGAATGGCAGGTGAATGTATTTCTGATTCCCATAGACTCTATGGTTTGTTTGCACTAACAGCTTAACCAAAGGGATGTTGTCTAAATTATTTGTACTGGTGGAGAACCCACTCCTTTGCATCCTTGTGCATATTATACCACAGATGTTTGTCTATAATGGAGAAGAGGGCAGGGCCCACCTAAATCTAGATTCTAGCATTCCCCATTCTCTCTCCATTTGTTGGTGGGGCACACATCTCAGGCTCTGAAGCAGTTGGAACTTCAACACTAGTTATAAAGGATAAACATGTAAAGAACTCAGTGTTAAAGTAGACATAAACCTGAGCCACCTAGAACATTCTGCTTCTTGTCTGGAAACCAAGTTACATTCCTTAGAAAAAATTGTTCTTCAAAATCAAAGAAAATTGGAACTACTCTTTATGAGACAAGGAGGTCTGTATGCAACTGGGGGAAACTTGTTGCTTCTACATCAATTAGTTGGGGTTAATAAAAAAAATTGCTACGGCCAAAAATAACCTTCAGGAAAAAGAGATGTAAAAAAATTAAAAAACGGATAACATTCTTTGTTTTCCTTCTCTCCTAGGTTAACTAATGTAGTTACAGTCATGTCTGTAGGTCCCTGCTTGCTCAACTGCATACTTAGCAAGGTAGTCATACTAAGGAGACTATATAATCCCCTAACCTCAGATGAGTCCATGATTTGACTCATACCCATAGACTAAGTTGGGAATGTAACTAAGATCTTAACATCTAGACTCCAGATCTTAGCAGTACTAACTCCACAATGGAAGTGCCATTCATGCCTTGAAATCCAGCACATAGGCAGTAACATCTGCCAAAGCAGGAACAAAGACCTACTCTGTCAAAGTACACAGTTCTGGAGAAATCCATAAATGTATTAAACTTGCATTCTTCATTCCTTAATTCTGCTTCTGGATAACTGTTCCTGCTACCTGAAGTATGTCAACACAGGATGTGGTTTTTGTTCTTGAAAGTCCACCCTGGGAAAGGCTTGGAACTGCACACAGGTCCTGAATACCTAGTGTAGTCACCATCTGGCTAAGATTTTCTATCAGCTTGAACCCACATCCAAATAGCCTTCTCTGGTGGATACCTCACAACATAAGTGCAGGAATGTGTTGTAACTAGAGAGCAACTTCCTGCCATCTCGGGATCTTAGGATTGAACTCAGGTTGTTAGGTTTAGGTTGTTAGGTCTGTGGTGCCACCTTACCAACCCCGATTTAATGGTTTAAGGGTTGATATACATGAATCAAGTCTACCAATCAGTTATCCTATTACATCTCATGGCAACCAAGTTGCTGATAAAGGAAGATCACTTTTTCTACAAATCCTTTCAAGGGAAAAATTAAAACAATGATATTTTACAACTCAAATAATAACTATCCATTGTCATGAAATTCTAGCTGAAGTAATCTTTTCTACAAAGGACAAATTTATGGCTGTAGAGATAACTCAATGGATAGAACACTTGTTGCACAAACATGAAGACTTGAGTTCAACCTCCCAGGTATATATTAAAAGATGTGGTCAGTGGGGTTCACATGTAATCCCAGGGTTGGGGAAGCAGAAACAGACAGAACTGTGGGGCCATTGACCAGCCAGTCTAGCAAAATCAGTCGGCATACAGTCAGAGTGAGAGATCCCGTCTTGAAAATGAGATGGAGAGCACTGTGAGAAATGACAGCTGAGTATGACCTCTGGCCTCCACACATATGCACACATATGCCCATGCACCCACCCAAGCCCTGGTCTAAATATAATAAAGTTTCCAGTCCTCAGCAACAATTGACAGAAGATATTGGGGTGAGAAAATCACGTTGAAGACACTTCAAGGAAGCATGACACAAAGTTGATAAGTGGTGAAGTTGTAAGAAGCACAAGCTAGTGTCATCGATATTACATCATAGAAACAACTAAAAAATGACCAGATCAAAAGATTCTAGTTCTAAATCCACATTGAAATGAACCTTACTTAAACTCATTCATAATTGTGAGATAAATTTGATTATTTCAGCTATTACATGATTATTTTCTTTCTTTTGAGGTATTGTAATGGCAGAATATGTGGTTTTCATTTACAGAAATCATTGGGGCTGAGAAGATGACTCAAATGGATTCAAGTGTTCATTGCACAAGAATGACAGCCTATACCCAAATCTCCAGAACCCACAAAAATGTTTAAGTACCTATAACTCCAGTGCCAGGAAAGGAGCAGAAACAAGAGGTCCCCTGCAACTTAGTGGCTGTGAGGGTAGACCAAAGATCTTTGAGATATGTGAAGGTTAGATAGCAGATCACAGACTAAAGAAAATAATCATCTCTTGAGAGTATGTATTAACAAAATAATATTTTTTTGGAATCTACTTCAAAGCAATGCACAGAGCAAAGAATTAAACAGAAATCTGAGTGGAAACTAAGAGTGCATGATTGATGAACACAAATGAGGGGATCATTGTTACATTATTAGCTTATTCCGATGACTTATTGCGTGTGTGAATGGAACCAGGTGATCACCATGCCATCCCATAATTCTTCATCATAAAAATCACATATAATCCATATGATATCACTAATCAATAAAAAATAGGTATTGGTGGGATGGAACCTGGGGAACACATCCCATATCTATGCTGAAATTTTAGCTGGATTGAGCTTGCTGTACAGGGTTTCTGGGAACAACCACAGCTGCTGTGTTCAAGAGCGCTGCTGAAATGTCAAGTCCAGTAGACAACTTTCCCCTGCATTCCTCCAAATCATATGGCTTTTGATTCTTTCATTCCCCTCTTCTGAGGTGTTTCCTAAGTCATGCCAATGAACATGGAACCAATTGATGAGTTAATTTTTTATTTTAAAAAAATAGAAGACAAACTGTTGGGAAAGGAAAATTTCTAGGAAGAAAATGAGGAAGGGTAGAATCATATTTCATCATACACATGAAGGAAATTCTCAAGAATAAACAAACATACAATGCAAATTTTAATTAAAAAACATCCCTGTGACAAATACCTGAAACAGTTTAAGGAGGAAGCATTTATTTGAATTCATTCAAGGGTGATCTGTCTTCATTATCTTGGGCTTGGGGTAGGACAGAATACCATGATAGCAGGAGCATGTCATAGAAAAAGCTGATCAATTTATGACAGCTGGGAGACAGAATGAGAAGGCAGAAAGGGGAGGGAGAGGGAGAGAGAGAGAGACAAGGGTATATATCCGGTCGCCTGTTTTCTTCAACTATGTTTCAAGTCCTGCTTTTAGTCATTTCCTCAAATTGTCATCATGTTTAGGATTCCATCAAGGGATTAATCCAGAGATAATGCTGACCCGTCATGTCCCAAAAGCTCCACCCCACCTCATATGAATACTGCTTTTGGAACCAAGCCTTCAATACTCAAGCCTTCTGATGACAGAAATCTTCTATCTAAACGACACTGCTTTCTATATAAAGACTTCAGTCCCAAAGTAGAACCAGGGACTCAGTTTCTTCCATTCTTTCTTCTACACTCGCACATGTCTATTAAGGACATCTATTCATGGAGAAGCAGCAAAAAATCGTTTATAGAATATTTGTCAAGCATCACCACTGCAAGTCCTAATCTTGACTTAATTAAATCATCCACCCTAACAACCCTAAGCATTTATCACCTTCCCTGTTTGACAGACTAGGAACCTGAAGCCCATGGCTTGCATCAATATAAATACTAAATAATATAAAGCACACAATAAGTAAGCTATCTGCTGAACTTAAATATCTTGGCAAATTTTACTAACTATTTTGAACCCCTTAGATTTCAGAGAAATCTATCATTAGCAACCACTGGTAAGGCAACCAAAAGAATATTTTGATTGAACTAACTCTTGCAATTCACATTTACCACATAATTTATACTTTAAATCAATTAGTTTTTGTGTTCATGTGTGTGTACATGTATGTGGGTGTATGTATGAATGCATGAATGTGTGAGTAGGTCTGTCTTTTGCACATGCACCCACTTGGTTCCTTTTGGAGGTCAGAGAACAGTTGGGAGAGTCGACTCTCTTTTTCCATGGTCTTAGTCCAGGCAGAGATTCCTATGGTCAGCCTGGTGTTCAGGCATTTTAACCACTGAGTCGTCTCATCAGCCCACTCTGACTCTTCTCAGAAAAAGGTAGAGGCACTTGCATCCTGGAACTATATTTAAACTAGTTATTTGCTTCGGTGTTTTAGTTGTTGTGTGGATTTCTAAATAAGACTCTAAAAGAACAGTTGCTACCTTTTGAAGGAAGTCATTATGATTTTACTTGCCTTGGTGTTTCTCAAAATCTCAATTGAAAATCAGTTTTATAAAATCTTCAGATTGCGGGGAACCAGAAGTACACCCTGGCTGACCTCAAAATATAAAATGAATGGATAATGTGTTTTTTGGTTTGCCTATTTTATTCTTAGAATGTGTTTGTCTTTTAAAATGAACCGTAGAACCACTAGAAATTCCATCACTTTGCAGAATGTCTTCTTATGCATAAAGCCTTGACTGTTTCTGCGAGTATATTTTATAGCTTTCTGCTTCTGATAGTGTGCTTACAATTATAACTCCCTTCCGTTTTTCACAAACACAAGACATGCATTCCTTCTGCATTGCATTTTAAGGTTCGGTGCATATTTGCTGTGTTGCTTTAAAGGTCAACACGCCATCAGCCCAGTTCATTCAAATGTGTCTTTATCGCAAGATATGGTAAATTTCTGGAAATACTCTTATTTCCTATATAATGCCTCTACTCTATTTTAGCCCTACATTAATGCATTCATTTAAAACATGCCATCTCTCCCTTGCCCTAACCTTGGGTTCCTTCTGCCACTTCCAGTTGTCAACCATTCCTGGAATATGTTCCACATAAGCTAGGCTCATTTAATTTTATATGGCAGAAAGTCAATCTAACTGGTTGGTACAGAAATAAAAGGTTAATTCATGCATGGCAGACAAATCAGCTTTAGTGCCCAAATTTTAAGTCCTTTTTTTCCCTCTCTAATGCCGTCTTTCTAAAACTCTCTCAGCTTGTATCCATCCGCGTGTGGAAGCCATAAACCCTTATTTTCAGAACATAGACAACTGTTAGAAGACAGACATTTTCTACCCCAACAGTTTGGCCTCTCCACACACGCTACCCTCCATATGCTGTATCGTGAGATGATGCTGAGACTTCTTGTTCAAGCTCATTTCTTTGAGGTCATTTCTTTGTGCCCTGGCAGTTCTCTTCACAGGACACTCTGCACCCATGCACCATAGTGGAATGAGATCACTCGGGAGAGCATTTAAAAACAGGCATGGAATCATGTACAGTTGGAAGGAGTGATAGATACTGGCCATGGTACAATTGATACAAGAGCCTGCAAGAATAAAGTAAGAAAGTCCTGTGCATTTACTTAGAGTAGGAAAGAGTATGCAAGCTAAATAGGGTGGCACACTACTGGAGCTAAAGCATGCTGCCCTGTGCTGGAAAGATGTCACAGCCTTTAACGCACTTAGTATGCAAATATCAGGATCTGAGTTTGAATCCTCAAAAACCATGTAAAATCCTGACATACATTATGAGTATGTATTATTCCTGCACTCCTATAGAGATATGAAAGACAGATATAAGTTTTCTGGAAAATTGAGGATTTTAGTACTGTGTATGTACTGGAAAAACTGAAGAGACTATTTCAAACAATATGGAAGGTAAGGACAGTACCTCAGTGTTCCTATTGTTGTGATGAAACACCATGACTGAAAAGCAAGTTGGAGAGGAAAAGTTTTATTCCTTTTAGGCATCTCCATTGGTGGTCACAACCAAAAGAAAAGTCGGGACAGAAATTCAAACAGGGCAGGAACCTGGCAGGAGCTGATGTAGAGGCCGTGAAGGAGTACTGTTCACTGGCTTGCTTTCCATAATTTGTTCAGTCTGCTTTCTTATAGAACCCAGGACCACCAGCCCAGGGATGGCACCACCCACCAAGGGCTGGGTCCTCCCTCAATGATCAGTAAATGAGAAAATGTCTTTCAGCTGGACCTCATGGAGGCCTTCCCTCAACTGAGGCTCCTTCTACTCTGATGACTCTAGCTTGTGTCAAACTCACACAAAACCAGCCAGTATGAACAGACACTAGAGGTTTACCTATGACCGCTACACACTTATCATGGCAGATGCAGGCCTCATTCACATACACAAATATGAGCACATACACATAAGATCATAAAAGTTGAATGCTTTCTTGTCTTGTGCCTATAGGTTTGGTCAGATGAGGTAGGGACACATAAATCCAGAAGAGTATCAGAATGTATCATGATTATAAACATTCATGGTTCATTGAGTGATTAAATAATCATTACAAAGTTAGACTTGGTAGATAAACCTTTATTTGAGCCCAATTAAATATTCAGGATCTCTGTGAATGAAGGTAAATTAACAACTGAGTTAAGATTTTAGAATTTTCCCTGTAGGACATATATGGGACATGGAAGAGTCAAATAATATGTAGCAGGAAGACAGTTCAATGTAAAGCACATATCTGGGAAGGGATAGAAGCAATGACCTTGCTATGTTTTATCTTTAGATTGCCTGAGGAACGTGGGTACCATAAAAGGAACTTGTCTGAGTCACAGAGGTTGGTGTCACATTGCAACTTTTGGGATGTGGTGGAGACTGCATAGTTGACTGTTTGCCCATTACCCTCACACACCTGGCCACTGCTGACTGCGTTTGCAACCTTATTTCCACTTGTTTTATTCTTACTGAATAATACACAAGAATATCAGACAATGGGTGAGAGTCATCCCTTCTCTATGGATCCTGCAGGGCTTTTTATCCATCTCCATGACTGTACAAGCATGGCTTAGGACCTGAATAATGACTTAAAATTGAAAAATAAGATTCAGTCACTCATACTCTCTTGGTACAGATGTTAGATTCTAATTTGACCAATTCCACCAGATTTGTAGAACATCCCATGGTTACCACCAAAGACAAATGTTATACACAGGTTCCTAGAGAAAAAAAGAGACAATCACACACAGGTCTTGAGGTACTGAATATTTCATCAAGTATGGCGAATGTCCTACTATAGAAATAAATACAGGTGCTTTTTAAAATAGGGCTGAAGAGAGAGACAAAAATCAGAAGTTTTGAATTTGCTAATTAATCACTCAATACTTTCATCTGAAGCACTCTGGATAAACTGTTTAAAAAGAAAACCACAAAGCTAAACTGATACTGTGAAGCGAATGGCTTTGTTGGGCCTATTATGTGGAGAGTTCCTGGGTAATTCCCAGGGTAAGAGGTTGCAGGCACATGCAGAGATTTTATAATACTTCGTAATAGTTTTCTTTTTCACCTTAAATTGAGTATGAGACTTCACTATTTAACCTCAATTAAGCCACAAGGATGTCAGCTCATTACAATTAGTTAAATTAATGTTCTGAATAGGAAAATGATGATCTTGAACAAGAGGTAATTAACAGCCTTTAAGCACCCTCTAAACGGCCACCACCCCCCACTCGCTGTCTTCAAGACAACTCTGAAGTTTCCTTTTACATGGAATGGTTGCCTCACAGCCGATCTCTGAAAACAGCACTCCCCCCCCCACTTATGTTCATTTTCCCTACCTTACATCCCTGTAGTCCCCCCCCAAAAGCTCCTGAACCCTACTATGCTTCCATAGACCTTAGAAATAATTCCTATCCATAACCATACTATCAAATATTTTACTTCTCTATGTATAAATGTTCCCTTCTATACAAAAAAAATAAATAAATAAACCCTTTGGGGAGGTGCTAAAGAGGTGGCACAGGGGAACAGCGCTTGCTGTTCTGACTGATCTAGACCGAGGTTCTGTGCACCCACCTGGGCAGCTCACAGCTGCCTGTACCTCTAGCTCCCACGACACCTCCTGGCCCTCTGTCATCATCTGCACTCAGATGTGCATGTCCTCCAACACAGATGCAAACACATCATTAAGAATAAAATGTATCTTTAAAAGAAAAGAACTTTGAGTGACACAGAGTTGTAACTACTAACTCTTGTGTTTCACATTGGTTTTAAAAGTAAATACCACTGATGACATGGCCATTCATGCAATAAATACCAACAGGGCACTCAAGGAAGAAGCAGATTTTCTCTCTTTTTTAAAAAATCTACTCTATTTCTTTTTATTTCTGAAACTATAACATATTTGCAACATTCCTCCCTTCATTTTCCTCCCTCCAAACACTTCCATATACACCTCCTTTCTCTCTGTTTGGTACTGGATAATCAATTATTTTCTCTCTGTTTGGTATTGGATAAATATTGACAGTTTGGTATTGGATAATCAATTGCTGTTCTCATCCCCGGGTAAGACTATTTCTGTTGCTCTCAGCATTACTTAGTGACCTGTAGTTCTTTCTGCACTGTTGAAGCCTTATAGGCTTTCCCCATACACTTTGATGTGCCTATTTTTGTTGTCCTTGTTTAGCTCATGTTTAGCAATTCATGTCGGTGAGACTATGAGCATATCTTCTGCCATTACTAGGAAACACAGTCTCCGAGAAAACTCCTGATCCTCTGCTTCTTACAATCTTTTCATACCCCATGATCTCTGGGTGCTGGAGTTGTTTTGTAGATGTATCCAACAGGACTAGGCTCCACAACTCTACGCATTGATTGGTTGTGGTTTTTTGTACTCATCTCCATTTTTTGAAAAGAGAACTTTTCTTGATGAGGGGTAAGGGCAACACTTCTCTGTGAGCACAAAGACAAATATTAGAGTGTAGTTAGGGATGTTGCTGATTGAATGAAATGATGGTTATAGATTCTCTTCCAACATTCATGACTTCACTAATCCTGGGTAGCTGGCAAGGTTTCTAATGCCAGGCATGATTTTCCTCTTCTTAAGTTGAGTCTTAAATCCAATTAGCAAGCTGTTGGTTAGCACCAAGGAATGTGTGCTACTACTGCACCCTTGTGGTTCTCATACCATACTGGTTATTATTGTAGTTTTTAGGTATGATAGCTGGGTAGCACTGTTATTCGCCTTCCTCCTTTGGAAGCTTGCATGGTCCTTCTTGTACTTGAGAGCTAGTCTTAAGGTAGGAGACTTACAGGTCAGTTCCAGTTCAGAGTTCTCTGGGCCCTGTTTCTGGGTGTCTTCAGCAATAGGGATTTAGTTCCCATCTCCCGGGAGCAGTCAAGAGCAATAGAAATAGTCTGTATGTCCTGAAAGTCTCTTGAACAACCCTGACCAAAAAACTTAAAAGAGGAATTTTCATATATGTTGGGTTGGAGTTTTTATTATGTGGTGTTTAGATCTTGGAAGGAGCCATGTCAGTCCAGATGAGAAAATAATGTGTATGTATGTTTATACACAGACATAATGTATTATATGGTCTTATTAGGTAAATAGTATGATTCTTTTTGACTTTTTCAGACACCCTTACTATTATCTCATCTTACTCTGAGAAGGGAGAAGTTTAACAGACTGCATTATCTTCCAACAATTTGTTATAATCTGACAAGAAGGTAATGTCAATGATTAAACCGAACATAGTTTTGTCAGATATTAAAATGTTTCAGCGTGAAGACCTGAGTTTGACACCTAGCATGACCCTTCCCCGAAAGAACTACACATGATAACATATCTGTAACTCCAGCACTGAAGAGGTGGGGGCAGGCTGATCTCTGTGGTTCACTGGCAAGTCAGTCTTGCTAAGAAAACCTGTCTTAAAAATTAAAAGGGAGAGGGATTTATGAAGATGCCCAATATTGACCTCTGGCTTTCATTAAATATTCACATACACACATGTGCACATACATAGACATAAATACAGATATACACACACATATACTCTCTCTCTCTCTCTCTCTTTCTCTGTGTGTGTGTGTCGCACGTGCGTTCGCGTGTCTGTCTCTCTCTCTCTCTCCCTCCTCCCCCCATCTCTAAGATGGTAGGGCTTTTAAAATCCTTGATGACCTACCCTAAGAGAAGTTTATTCACAAGAGGGCTTTGATTGAGGCTACAGTGGCAAATGAGCAAAGAAGGTGATTTTTAGCAGAAAAATTAAATTCCATGGGTGGACTATTAGGGAGAAGAGAGGTTATGCAGATATGGATGGAAAGCTGATTTTGGTGGCATGATAAAGATACTTAAAAACTCGCCAGCCTTTTCATCTAGCCTCCTGCAGAGACCCTTCAAGTAGAAGCTGAAGAAAATATATTTGCATGCAGTTAGTGGAGTGAAACACATTGGAATGGTTCTCAGCCTGCTGTCAGAAACCTCATGGGCTAGAGAAGTCACTGTAAAAATCTTTTAGGCTCATGGTTAGCACAAAGAAAGCAATCTTTTGAAAGATTCATTTATTAAGTAAAGTAGGTAAAAGTGAGAATAGAGAAGATGAACTTCTTTTCAATGAATGAGCCAAGGCAGTTCAAATAATTTAAAGACTTTTATTTCTTAGCTTCATTTATATGTATGTGTGTCTTCACCCTGGTGTGTGCACTTGCATGCAGTCACCCACCGAGGCCATAGGAATGTATTAGATTCCCGGGAGCTAGAGTTGCAGGGGATTCTCAATCATCTGATGACAGTTTGGGTCCTGTGCAAGTGCCATGCTTGATCTTAACTCTTCACACATTTATTCCACCCCAAGTTCAAGTACTATGACATTGGGGGAAAATGTCAAAACTGGTTGTCTTTTTACCTGGCTACTTATAACTTACTGTATGATTTCTGCTAGATTATTTAATATTTTTAAAGTTCATGTCAACTTTGTTAGTATACATGTTAACTATATTTAAATATTTTCAACTATTTCTAAATTGAAAGCTATTTTCTGGATTTTCCCCTAAAATTTGACTTCATTACACATGTATATAAATACATGTTATACAACCTCTCCTATGTTTCCATTTAAAATGTATTTTACTGGGGACATCTCCCTGGACACCTGTGAACCCCTGTAGAGTCAAGTCTCTTGCCAACCCTAAGATGGCTCCCTTAGTTAGGATATATACTTCGCTGTTCCCGTAACCACCCTTCCTATATCCCAACCATCCCAATCCCCCGAGCTCCTCCCATCCTCCCCTTCTCATGTTTCTCATCCCATTTCCCCTTTGCCCCATGCCACCTCACCCGCAAGTTCCCAGTTTTTGCCCTGCAATCTTGTCTACTTCCCCTCTCCAGGCGGATGACTATACGATTTTCTTTGGGTTCACTTTCTTATTTAGCTTCTCTAGGATAACAAATTATATGCTCAATGTCCTTTATTTATGGCTAGAAACCGATTATGAGTGAGTACATCCCATGTTCCTCTTTTTGGGTCTGGGATACCTCACTCAGGATAGTGTTTTCTATTTCCATCCATTTGCACGCAAAATTCAAGAAGTCATTGTTTTTTACCGCTGAGTAGTACTCTAATATGTATATATTCCACACTTTCTTCATCCATTTCTCCATTGAAGGGCATCTAGGTTGTTTCCAGGTTTTGGCTATTACAAACAATGCTGCTATGAACATAGTTGAACAGATACTTTTGTCATTTGATGGGGCCTCTCTTGGGTATATTCCCAATAGTGGTATTACTGGATCTTGGGGTAGGTTGATCCCAAATTTCCTGAGAAATCGCCACACTGATTTCCAAAGTGGTTGCACAAGTTTGCATTCCCACCAGCAATGAATGAGTGTGCCCCTTTCTCCACAACCTCTTCAGCAAAGGCTATCATTGGTGTTTTTGATTTTAGCCATTCTGACAGGTGTAAGATGGTATCTCAAAGTTGTTTTAATTTGCATTTCCCTTATCTCTAAGGAGATTGAGCATGACCTTAAGTGTCTTTTGGCCATTTGAATTTCTTCTGTTGAGAATTCTCTGTTCAGTTCAGTGCCCCATTTTTTTATTGGGTTAATTAGCATTTTAAAGTCTAGTTTCTTGAGTTCTTTATATATTTTGGAGATCAGACCTTTGTCTGTTGCAGGGTTGGTGAAGATCTTCTCCCAGTCAGTGGGTTGCCTTTTTGTCTTAGTGACAGTGTCCTTTGCTTTACAGAAGCTACTCGGTTTCAGGAGGTCCCATTTATTCAATGTTGTCCTTAATGTCTGTGCTGCTGGGGATAAACGTAGGAAAGGAGAGGGAACCTGAAATGACCCTATCCTATACTGATGAATATCTTACATATCACCTTAGAACCTTCATCTGGCGATGGATCGAGGTAGAGACAGAGACTCAATTTGGAGCAACGGTCTGAGCTCTTAAGGTCCAAATGAGGAACAGAAGGAGGGAGAACATGAGCAAGGAAATCAGGACCACGAGGGATGCACCCACCCACTGTGACAGTGGAACTGATTTATTGGGAGCCCACCAAGGCCAGCTCGTCTGGGACTGAATAAGCATGGGTTGAAACTGGACTCTCTGAGCATGGCGGATAATGAAGGCTGATGAGAAGACAAGGACAATGGCACTAGGTTTCGATCCTAATACATGAACTGGCTTTGTGGGAGCTTAGCCTGTTTAGACGCTCACCTTCCTGGACGTAGATAGAAGACCTTCGTCTTCCCGCAGGTCAGAGAATTTGGACTGCTCTTCAGTATCGAGAGGAAGGGGGAATGGTGTGGGGGGAGGAGAAGAGGAGTGGGGATAGGGGGAGGGGAGTGGGGGGAGGGGGCAATATTTGGGAGGAGGGGAGGGAAATGGGAAACGGGGAGCAGGTGGAAATATTAATTAAAAAAGAATAAAAAAATAAAAATAAAAAAATGAATAAATAAAATAAAATGTATTTTACTGTGGCACACAATGCACATATGCTTAGTCTCCCCCTCTGGGGATCAAACTCCAGTCATAAGGCCAGGAAGCAAGCATAAGCAACCTTCTTGGTCCTTTTCTCCATTTCTTCATCACAATCTGTAGTGTCTCCAGATTGCCACAATTGCTCTCATCTCATGGCTTCTTAATCAGGACATCCGAAAGACTCAATCAAGCTTTCTAACAAGGAATAAATGCCAGCATGCGATGACAGTGTTCTCTCTTTTCTAACATGTGGTCTGTGTTCCAATGTCAAACCTCTCTAATTAATATTGACAAGCCCTGGCAATGTGCAAACTTGTACTCTCCAGCTCTATTCCATACATTAAAATGGATATAGAGATTGAGACTTTTATTCAGACAATGTAATAAAAAATACCAGCCTTCCTTCTGTTGACTCAAGAGTTCACAATCAGTTAATTTACCCGATATTTAACTCAATATTCCAACTTAGTTACACTCATTACATTTGTCTGGTATTCTTTTTTATTTCTCTTTAGTTTTTATTGTTTTGGTTGAGCTATATATTTTTTCCATTCTTCTTCATTCCTCCTTTCTCCCCTTCCACCTTCTCTTACTTTTTTTTCAATTGAAAACAGATTCATCTTTTATACAATATACCCTGGCCACAGTTTCCCCTACTTCTCCCAGCTCCTTTCCCAAATATTGAGTTTACACAAAAAAAAGAGGTTTTTTTTTTTAAATAAGATATATTGTTCTGTGAGTGTTTGTGTTTGCACACACATGAACACATGCACATGCTTGTGCACATGCACGCATGCACAAGTGTACACATCATACACTTGAGATGAGTACAGTGCCCTAAGAGTCCAGAAGAGGACACTGGATCCCCTGTGGCTAGAAAAACAGATCGTTAGGAGCTACTAAAAGTGCATGATCAGATTGTTAAGTGCCCTTAATTGCTAAGCCATCTCTCTAGCCCAGGAGTTTCTAGTTTACTACGGCAGGGTTCAGTCCACATAGCAACAATGACCTAGATTGTTTTGGTTTGGCTCATTATATTTAATCCCTACTTGAACTATTACACCTTTTAAAACAATATTGTACATGTGCAAGATTCTTAGTCCAACTCTTCCCTCTGTCCTTCAAAAATGTTCATTACATGTCCTTATTTCCTGGGATCTGGAAGGCAAAGGATTTATAATTGTATCATCAATTTCTGTATTACTGTTTTAAAAGGGAGTGTATTCTGTATTAATAACCCTGACTTTTCAGCTCTTCTAGAAAGCCTCAGGTTCCTAATCTTTCTGTTGCTATCCTGGCTAACAGCTAACCCCAGACACTTGATGAGAATGGCCTGTCTAATCACTGGGTTGAAATCCATATATATATATATATATATATTTAAAATTTTATCCTTGAGGAATTTATACGACTTGTCAATCAGTTCCAGAATGTTGACAGTCACAGAGTAAGCAGAAGACACATCACCAGAGAACTTTATAAAATAATATAACATTGCTGATATCAATAAGACGAGGAAGCTTTTATCACCGAGAGTCTTGTAGACCAATAGTATACATGTCTTGATAATTGTGTCATAATCCTGTTCTTCCTAAGTACATTTAGCTCAGCACAGAGACATGGAGAAAATAATTGTGCCGCTTGTTTGTTAATGAGCACACACTGTTCTGTTTTGCTGTGCAAGCTCAGATGGACAGCAAAACCCATACCCTTGCCACAGCTAACACAGAAAAACCTCTAACTTACTTACTCCCTTCTGAAGTCCAAAAAGGCACTGCTTGGAATTAGCTACTCAGCTTGTCTCTAACACACAAAGACATGCTTCACCTACCAAGAAGGACAGTATATAGTCATATATTATAAAACTGAAAAGAAACTATCGTTGAATGACAACTGTACTACTTCAATATCCACTGAGCATCCTGAATTGAGAAAAATAAAGTATGACCTTTGCACTTCTCTCCATGAAGCTCACTAACCTCTTTTAGACAAAGTCTTTAAAGAGATAACATAATTTTGAGGTCATTAAAAACATCACATTAAAAGAGGGGCCAGATCATGAAGAGAGTGGCAGCCTAGATGATGTCCTCTATGTGCCCATTGAATTTTCACTAGTCTTTCTTACTGAAAAGTGTTCATTTGGGGGTGTAGCTGTGGGTAGAACAGAGGTACTGGATTCAATCTTCACCACTGCCTAAACCAAGGCATAGCATATTCCTAGTTATTTTGGGGGTAGATGGGGGAAGAGTATTGGAAGCATGAGGTCATCATTCACCTCAGGCTGCTCCTAAACTATGTGGGCTGCATGAGACCTGTCTTCAAACACACACACACACACACACACACACACACACACACACACACACATTCAAATATACCAGGACTCAGGAGATGGCCCAGTTAATAAAGTGCTTGCCACACAAGCATGAAAGCATGAGTTCAATCCATATAGCAGTTACCACTGAGTACAGCAGTATAGTTGCAATCCCTGTGCTGGGGAGGCAGAGACAGGAGGATCCCTCAGACTCCCTGTCTAGCCAGTCTAACCAAATGTGTGAGCTCCAGGTTCAGTAAGAGACTGCCTCAAAACTCAACATGGAGAGAAATAGACGATGATAGATGATACATGACATCAACCTCTGGCCTCTGCACACATACTCATATGCACTCCATATATATGCATGTGCACACAAATAAACACATATCCAAACTCTTAGAAAATTTGGAAGATGAGAATTGAGAATCCTAAATATCCTTTGCCTGTTTTCCAAATTTCACTGACAATAATTCTTACCATAGTTGTAACATCTATTTTTAACTAAGTTTATGTTAATTATCCACATATGAGGTAGAAATGTTAAATGATTTAGTATATATTTCTATAACTTGTAGTCTTTTAACCTAATTATAAATTAAAGTTAATGACTTCTGAGTACAATTTAATAGATAATTTATAATTAAATTTTCCCAGTTGTCTTCAAATATTCTTACCCTAAATTTGTTTCAAACCAGGACCCACCCTAAAACTACATACCACATTTTGTTATTTTAGTTTTTCTTCTCCTTGCTCTCTTTTATAAACAAGAGGTTTTGGAAGTCACAAGTTGGTTGTCTAGCCGAATATACAGTGTTTGTGCTAACTTGTAGTCTTGTGACCCTCTAACCCCTTATCTTGGGTTTATTGGAGAGAAGTTGGAAGTTGGGAATTAACAGATGCTAGTGAGGATCTTTTTGCAGGCACAGCTCACTATTCAGGCTGAGATGACTGTGTGCTGCATGATAGAACTAGTCACTGGGTCTGTTATGTAATTGATGATGCCCTAGGTTAAACTAGAAAAGGCTGGATCTCAACCGAAAACTCACCCTCACATAGAGTCATCTCTTGACACTGGGTTAGAACTGTTTTCTCTAATAATTTAGCCACTCTTTCACCAATTAATGGTTGCATTTGGGGTTACAGTGGTTATTTAGATTAACCAGTTGCATTTTCCCATTCCCCAACAATGGTGGTGTCAGCAATCCTCAGGTGTCCACATAGCCACCACAGTTATTCTGTGTTCCTCAGTATGTTTATGGTTATCCGGTCTACAATGGTATGAACCTGCTGTGGGACAATAGTCTTGTACCTTGTCACTTATACTGTATTGTTGTAATAAAATGCTGATTGGCCAGTAGCCAGGCAGGAAGTATAGGAGGGGCGATGAGGCAGGAAGTATAGGCAGGGCAATGGGAATTGGAAAATTCTGAGAAGAGGAAAGGTTCAGTCTGCAGTAGACACAGAGGAAGCTGGATGCAGAGGAAGCTAGATGAGAATGCCTTGCTGATAAAAGCTACCAAGACATGTGGCTAACATAGACAAGAATAATGGGCTAATTTAAGATGTAAGAATTAATTAATAAGAAGCCTGGGCTACAAGGCCAACCAGTTTATGTTTAATGTAGACATTTGTGTTTTTCTTTGGGACAGAATGGCTGCAGGACTGGGTGGGACAGAAACTTCTGTCAACATAAACCCATGCCTCAGGGTATTTCACTGACAGATACCTCTTTGTTTTCAAAAGAGGCCAAGGAACAGTGAGTTCTCAAGGCATGATTCTTTATCGGTTAATGATAGTCTAAACAGACTAGAAGAAACTTATCATATCTCTTTCATAGTAAAGCTCAAAACTCATACAGTATCTCCTCCTTGGTTCACTGAGGGGAACCAAATGAATCAATGGAAAAGGAGTTTTAATGTAAGTGTAGTTAGTGGTTGGGAAGATGGCTTAGTCATTTGCCTTGCAAACATGGAGAGGTATTTTCTAATCCAGGTGGCAAAAGCTAGCATATGGCGATGCATACTTGTAACCACAGCATTGGAAATTTGGAGACAGGCAGATCACTGGGGCCCACTGGGTTGCCATTCTGGCTTGCTTATGGAATTCTGGGCAAATGACCCACCTTATCTTAGAACAAAAAATGGGAAACAATGTTTCCTGAGAAATCAAAGCCAAGATAATCTTATGCCTCCCCACACAAATGCTTATATGAAAATGTACTCACACACACAAGCATGCACCCTAACACATAGATACCAAAGGTTTTATGCATAATTCAAGGAAAAGAAATTGCAAGCCATCACCTAAAGAGTCATAATTATGTCTTGCTTCTTTTATTGATATTGATATTTGTTGTATCCATAGACGTAATATCCTTATGAATATACTTAATTCAGGTTTATTTTGATTATTTGTTATTATTTTGTATGTGAGTGAGTATATTCAAGCCACATATGAGTGTTGCAGTCAAAACATAGCTTTTCAGAGCTTGTTCTCTCACACAGTCTTTGAGACAAGTAGTCACTTGTTTGCGCTGATATATGGTGCTTCCTCAAAGCTAGCCAGGCCATGCGCTTCTGAGCAATTCTTCTATATCTATCTCCAATCTCATCATAGAATTACAGATACATACTGCCACATCTGCCTTTTTATGTGGGCTCCAGTTATTGAGCTCAGGTTACCAAGATTGTAGGGCAGGTTTTTTTGCCTACATAGTGATCTCCTCATTTACATTTATAACAAGGAAACATGTATGAGGACCTGTTCAACAGGTCTCAGTCCAGTTATCTATTTATCTTATCTATTTATCAACTTTATTTTATCATACTGTAAAATAATTAGCATTAAATGGATATCACTTGTAAAATAATGAGCAGTAAGGTAATGTCAGCAATATCAAACTCATTTTTGCATTATTGGTTCCCAGCCCAGTCTTAACCAAAATAATTTGTATTACATTTTTTTTTTGTTATTTAGTACTGCATTGGTGCACATATCAGTGAACAGCTAGAGGAAGTCAGTTCTCTTCTACCGTGCTGGACCTGAGAATCAAACTCAATTCTCAGGCTTGGTGGCAAGCACCTTTGGCCCCTAAGCCATCCAACAGTCCCTCATCTCAATCCCTAATACACAGAAGGTGCTCAGTAAATATATGACAATTAGTTCAGAATAGTCTTTGACATCTTGAAATAATTTCTGTTGGTAATAATTGATGACATAGTCTTCTTTTCCCTACTGTAAAGACAAATATCCCAGTTGAGTTCTTACAGAGCATGGTGTCCCTAAGGTTAAACAGTGAATCAAAGACATGGAATGAATCCATTACTTCTTGGTCTATAGGGAGACAGACTGTGTCTTTCCTAATGTAAGGCAATTGCCACAGAACATTTTGCTTATTCACAATAAATTGAGGACTGTATGAATCACTAGATCTTCTGTTTTTTCTCAAAAACACAAATAAGATACAGAGTTCTAGTAACAATCAGTTTCATTCCTCATATAATGTGTGTGGAGAGGTGAGTGGACAAACAATGTGTATATATAAGCATGTATATACCAATGAACAGATTATGACAAAGGACAAGGTCAGGTATTGATCTGAGCTCTACACCTTGTTTGAGAAAGGGCCATTTGTTTGCTGTTGCATATATTGTCTAACTGGCCATGAAACACCAGGGATTCTCCTATCCCTACCCTATAATCTCTCCATGGGAGCACTGGGATTACAGATGACAAAATTATCCCATTAGCTTTCATGTGGATTGTGAAAATCTGAAGTTTGGTTCTCACACTTGTACAACCAGCACTTTATGTTGGAGGAGGCTTCTTGTTGGTTCCCGGCTGCCTGGCTAGCTTAGGCCCAAAACAATCATCCAGAAACTGTATTAATTAAATCACTGCTTGACCCATTAGCTACAGCTTCTTATTGGCTAAATTTTATGTATTAATTTAATCCATTTCTATTAATCTGTGTATCGCCATGTGGCTGTGGCTTACCAGCTAAAGTTCTGGTGTCTGTCTCCAGTGGAGGATCCATGGCTTCTCTCTGACTCCACCCTTCTTTCTTCCAGCATTCAGTTCCGTCTTCCATGCCTACCTAAGTTCTGCCCTGCTATAGATTCAAAGCAGTTTCTTTATTCATTAATGGTAATCACAGCATACAGAGGGAAATCCCATATCAAATTTACCCACTGAGCTGTCTCCTTAGCCACAACAGACATATTCATTCTATTTTATTTTTTTATTAATTAATTTATTTATTTAATTATTAAAGATTTCTGCCTCTTCTCCGCCACCACCTCCCATTCCCCCCCTCCCCCAATCAAGTCTTCCTCCCTCCTCAGCCCAAAGAGCAAGCAGGTTTCCCTGCCCTGTGGGAGGTCCAAGGACCACCCACCTCCATCCAGGTCTATTAAGGTGAGCATCCAAACTACCTAGGCTCCCACAAAGCCATTACATGCAATAGGATCAAGAACCCATTGCCATTGTTCTTCAGTTCTCAGTAGTCCTCATTGTCCGTTATGTTCAGCGAGACCGGTTTTGTCCCATGCTTTTTCAGACCCCGGCCAGCTGGCCTTGGTGAGTTCCTGATAGAACATCCCCATTGCCTCAGTGTGTGGGTGCACCCCTTGCGGTCTAACCAAGGCAAAGAAATTAATAGAAGCACTTGTAGTGACCAAAGAAACAGATTGTAGTGAGTGTTCTTTAACACGCTTTAACAACGTTAACAACTGTCTCCTCTGTAAGAACAGAACAAGTTATTCTCAGACTAATATTCAATAATATGGGAAGTTCATAGAAGAACAAAATATACAATAAGGATATGAAAATTCAAATAATTCCTTCTATGGCAAGGTGAATCTTGATTTTAAAAAGACTGCTACAAGCAAAGATAAGAAATGAGAAGAAGTCAGTGGTAGGAAGAATCCACATTTGCACATGTATTATCAGTATGGGCTGCACCATTCTTTGGCAGATGGATACCCATGCAGTTGAAATCCACAGAATTCTGCTAAATTAGAAAGGCATGGCTGTAGCAACTATTTAGACACATGTGATAGTTTTCCCTGAATTGTAGCATTTTGATGAATCTTGTTCAGCTCTTTCCCTTTGTTTCGGAAATCCAAGATGGTTTATTGGGGGAGAAAAGCCACTTGAAACTGATTGGCTGTCATTATTGATACACAATTAATGGAAAGCCTTTTGCGAGCAGTCAGGAATTTCATGGACTACTCATACACCCTAGTGGGAGAAACTGGTCAAAGCACTTGCTACCATAAAAGGCAAATCAAACACATATACATAGAATACTTCAGCATTAACAATATTAGAACTCCCTGGTGTATCCTAAAATTGTGTAAGCAAGCTGATATAATAAAATCTGACATAAAAAGCCACTTAAACCACACTAATTAGGTGGATAATAAAAATCAAGCAACTATTAAAGTGCACGGCAGTCACAATAGACAATTAAAGGTTAATTTGATGTGTGGAAGGCAGGTCCCTGCCGCCGTGGGATTTATGTCATCGTCAGATGTTTTAGACAGATTCATAAGGGAGCTTGACATATAGCATAAAAAGCCATAAGAGATTTATTTCTACTAAAAAGAGTTATTTAAATGGAAATACTAAGCCATAGAAACTGGCTTGTGGGATGGGGAAGAAAGAGAATAACAATTATTATAAAATGCTTGCAGGCACTAAATTTTGTCAATACAGAACATGAACTGAAACTTAAATGTATTTTTATTTCAAATTTGATTTATTATTTTAATTTAATTTTCATTAATGTGAATGTGTATGAGTGTGTTTGTCACATATGTGTGGGTGCACTGAGAACCCTGAAGAGAATATCAGGTAGACTGGCACTAGAGTCACAGGATGTTGAGCTGCCCAACAGAAACATGGGGAATTGAACTCCTGTCCCCTGGAAGAGCAGCAAAAACTCTTAACCCCTTAGCCATTTTTTAGCCCCCTTAGATAGTATTTTTAAAAACTCAGAGAGATGACAGTGATATTAGGTGAGGCTGTCTGATGAGGTGGGTAAAATTCCTAATGGGGTGGAGAAGGTGAAGGCTGGGAGCTGGATTTTCTTCTCAATTCTGCCCTTTAAAGCTTGATACCCTGACAGTTCATGGAGGTCTCTTTGGTCTTCAGCATCTCCTTCTTTAGAAAAAAGATTTCATCTTCTAAGATGAAATCCAATCCAGATTGCCTTACATTCTATGGCTCCTCTATTAATCTAAAACCTAACCATGTCATCTTCTTCAATAGTTTCACTGTTGTACAAAAACAGGCTAATATGCTTCTTTGCTGCTTTAAAAGTAGAGTATTATCAAACCATATAAAAATTTATTCTACCACAAAGTCAGCTTTGTTTTTTCCCAAAATGAGCTAAATATATACCAGAAACTAGCAGGTGTGATTTATGGATGAATTTTTTGATATTTATTATAGTTTCATAATTAGTATTGAAATATTGTGTGTGTGTGTGTGTGTGTGTGTGTGTGATATGTTTACACATACATGGGCTGGTGCATGCATGGAGGGCAAAGGTTGACTTTGAATTTCTTTCTCATTCATTCACTTTCATTGTTAAGACAGTGTCTCTCAGAGAACCAGGGGTTCATTGATTCAGATAGACCAGTTGACCAGAGAGTTTCAGGTGTCCTCCTGTCTCTGCTTCTCTAGCCCTTGGGTCACAGGCAGGCTCCAGTGTGACTGGATCTTTGCACAGGTCCTGGATTTCCAATGTCAGGACTTCTTGCTTGTGCAGCAAGTACTCTACTAACAGAATCATCTCCACAGACCCATACTGAGTCTCAGCGATTAGAAATTTTGGTGTGAATGCCAAGTGTTAATAGACTCTCCTATTTCTTAAAATCTCACAAGACATCAATACATATATGATTCCTTTTAAAGACTGACACATAACTAAAAACATTCCCATTAATTTGTAACAATGGATTACCTAGGATGATCTCAAGTAAAGTCAACATTATGTGAACCCAGGTCATTACTTAATGAACACAACTGTAGAAATTAGCAATTTTAACTTTTGCATAAACAGAAGGAGCTGCATGGGTGTCTTATAGCTGGTAAGGACTGGATTCTCAATCTAACTCGGATTGGTTTTTCCTTTTCGTCATCTACTTTGTTGGTTTTCTAGTTGGGGGACTTCATCTTCCATACTCATTCATATTTTTGCAAAGGGTATCATAGACATATGTGGTTTAAAACAGAGTCATGCCTAAGTGAACAACAATCACCTGAACAAGGAGAGCATAAAGGATATTAGAAACACAGTAAAAAGCAAATGAATATCTGATATGCTGATACCTTTGCCAGAAATAATGAGAAGTCATAAAAATATCTAAATTCATAGTTTTTGAGAATGAACATTTTTCTCACTTTAGAGTAACTTGGTTTCAAGACACAGAAACATGGGAGAGAGCAGGTCAGTGCCCTTTGAGGATTAGAGCTCAGAAATGTCCCAGGAGGAGTGGGGGCTTCAGATGCTCTCATAAGAAGAGGCAGAACTGCGCTGCACAAAGGGAGGTGCTGGTCTGTGGCTGTGAGAGGCAGTTGTTGGGATTGCAAAGGCAGAAGAGGGATGTCTGCAGGACCCAGTATGTGAATGTGTCCCCACATGGTGTTGGTGTGGATCCTGGATAAGACAGAACCCCAGAGGAAGCAAAATAGTGAGGAGTTTGGTACCAAATTCATATCTGCTCTGAACAATAAAATTGAGTTCAAAAAGGAAATGTGTGAATAGATGAAATTGCAAATTTAGAGAAACTTGAGGAAGAGTGTATAGTACTGGTATGTGACACAGCTTGTTCTTGGGAAGATGGAGCAGGAATAATTTTAAAAACAAGCAAAACAGCATGAATTGCATTTTCCACTCTCCCGCCTCAATTTTTAAGTGATTTATTTACATGCTCAAATCTAGTTTCAGAGTCAGGACTTGAGGCTTCATTTCTGTCTCTGTGGTGATGCCATAATGATTTAAGCACTATTAACAATTTTACATAGGGATGATTAATATCTTACGTGAGTTATTGATTTATAAGAAGTCATCAGCAAATAATTGAAATTATTTAGAACATAATATTCTTACAGCAATAATGGATGTTTTCTCATAATACGGTATAAAACAAAAATATTTAGAATGCAAAATTTCTATAATATAATCTTTTGGCGTGTGTACATGAAACGAGACTGGATGGGGCTGGAGATGTCATTCAGTAAGAGTGCTTACTACTCTTGCAGAGGACCTCAGTTTCTTTGCGAGCAACCACACTGGGTGACTCAGAACTGCCTGAAACTCCAGCTCCAGGGGAATCTCATGCCCTCTTCTGGTCTCCACAGGTACCTGCACACATGTGATATCTACAAACTAATGCAGACACACATTCATACACATTAAACAAACAAGTAAATATGAGTTTTAAAAATAGTGAATAAAAATGCATGCAAAGATTGGTGGAACTTTTAACTGAACTGTGAGATCATGGGTCTTTCACCTTTTTTGCACTTTATACTCTCCTGTTTTACTGTATATATTTTTCATACAATAAGAATAATAATCGCTGAAATGGGAAAATATAAGAGAAAGGAAAGCTGGCCAAGTTCTCAAACCAATTTCATTCCTTCTACGCACATGAAAACAAGTTATCATTCTTGTTTTTTCTATAGAAAACACAAAAAATACTAAGTAGACAATTAAAACGTGTCCCTGCCTATCAAAGTGAGGACACTCCAATCCCCATTTCTGCGTGGTGCCTGAACCTAGTCATGTCTCTGGGTTTTTTTTCAAAACATTTAATAGAAAATAGGAGACCATCCCTCCCTGTTAACTACAGGGTAGGCAGCAAATATAGAGGCAGTCTTCATAATTATGCCTTAGCCTTCACTGGGACTGCAATTGTGTGCTTGAGAAATTGTACCTGAGTACGATACTTGGTGTCAGGTGTCGGAAAATAGTTTTCCCACTTAAAAAAAAAATACTCCTTGCTTGTGAGTGGTATAGCAGCGGGATGGCCTGGAGGGCAGAGTCCTGGAGCTGCGGAGTAGATAAGTGGGGGCCTGGAAAACCCAGATTCACAGTGAGTGGCTAGCAGAGGTAACTCGAAATACAGACAGGCACATTCTAGAAATCACGCCAACTCCTTGTTGCCAAAAGCAGAGATGGAGCCAAGAGAAACTACCATGTGTTAAGTGTGGATGGGAGAATTGTCCTCCTCAACCACCAGCCTCTAGTGCTGTGCCTGGCTTTGTCTTGGGTACCTTGGATGTGGCTCTTCTCCTAACCACAGTCATTCCCTTCTGCACAGGCATTTAAACTACTGAAGATTCACAGCATCTCTTCTGATTTCACAAAGAGGGCCCTCTTCTTCCACCCTTCTGAATAGTGTACACTGATAACACATAACTTAGAAAGACATTCACTGGCTTCTCTCTGCTCTTTTGGGTTCAAGTCCTGCCTTCCAGCGTGATCTGCTCAAAGTATACTCATAATAGAAATTACCCCTCACTATGGAGGGTTCAGTGCAACACCCTTCAACCAGGGACACAGGGATCTATAACTTAAATCAAAATGTTCAACCATGCTGATGTCCAGCCAGGGTTTATAAACTCTCTGTTAATCACCAGGGAGATTGCACAGTCCATTAGCTGCTTGCTGTGAACATATGAGTATATGGATTTGGATGCATAGAACTCTTGTAAGTAACTGAAAAGATATGAGACACCACCTGGTCACTGTGTAAAGTGGCTTCACACCAGGAGTCTAGGACATATAAAACAGTTGTCCTTGGCACCAGCTCATGTTGCACTTGTTTTATCCCCATCCAGAATACCTCCCTGTCTTACTTTCGCATTATTGTGACAAAAATACCATGGGAAAAGCAACTTAGGAGAGGAAGGGTTTATGTTGGCTCACAGTTTGAGCACACACAGGTCATCATGGGAAAGACATGGTAGGAGGAGTGGCAGGGATACAGTTGTTCCCTTGCATCTGCAGTGAGAAAGTAGAATAATCAAAAAAATGGAGCAAGGTTACCAGCAAGGTTGATTTCGCTGCCCACAAGTAATCACCTCCCTCCAGCAAAGCTCTACCACCTATGATTCTACAAGCTTTTCATACACATACAACACCACCAGCTGGGACTAAGTGTTCAAACACATGAGTCTATGGAGGACATTTCACGTTCAAAGCACAATGCTCTTCCACTTTCTGTATCTATTTTAATGCATCAGATGAGAAATGAGAACCTTCTCTATATGAAGACAAAATCTGAAAGTTGAACAAATAACTCTCAAGTATTAATGAACCCCAGGAAAGCAAATTCTTCAAAGAAGAAACAGAAAAAAAAAAACCTGGAGACATGTAGAAGGATTAAATAGGAAGAAAAAAAGCATTTCTATGTGGCAACAGTGGTAAGAAGCCATATGAGAACATGAGAGACCTTCCCTAGCTCTGTAACACTGCCAAGATCAGTCTCATTCCCAATCTTCACTCCCAGGAAACTGCAGGCATAAAGCAGAAACAAAGACAGCTGGCCCTTCCAGTCTATCTTGTTCCATTATTTAAAGGTTTATTAAGTATATAGATCATGGAACCTGAGTCTCAGATTTTCAATGAGGCCCAAGTCAATATATTAAGGCGCAATGTTGAAGAAAACAGCCTTCTTGAATATTAAACACCCTTTGCAGTCATATGTCTCCGTAAGACGAGCACTCCCACCTGAATGGGCATCTCAACAGCTGTGAAGTAGCAAATAAAATAAAACTTGAGGAAGTTGAGCCTTCTTTTGAATTCAAACCATCTTTGGAAGAGATAGCCCACCCGGTTATTTGACAGCTTCTTTCCAAACAAAGGGGAAATATGTTATAATAAGTTAGATTGAAAAAGGAATACCCGAACTGGTTCATGCAAAAATAATTGCATCTCTGCCTCGTATTGAGCTCTACTACCCATCCCGACCCCCACTCACTTCTTCCTTCTTGAGTATGCCCACACCGTCAGGGCTTGAGATCTACTCCTTTTTCTGGATGATTCTCTCTCTCCCTCCGCCTCTCCCTCCCCATACCCCTCTCTCTCTTTCTCTCTCTTTCTCTCTCTCTCTCTCTCTGTATGTGTGTGTGTGTGTGTGTGTTGTGCAGGTGTGTGTGCACAAGGAGGCTCAACAATATCAGATGTCCTGCTCTCTTACTTTATGCCCTATGCCCTTGATACAGGCTCTCTTATTGAACCTGGAGCTAGGCTGATAGCCAGCAGTTCTCATCTCTCTGCTCCCCTCCCCTCCTGCACAGTGATAAGGTCACAGGCACAGAAGCAACCATGCCCAGCTTCTTACACAGGTCCTAGGGATTCAAACTCAGCTCCTCATGCTTTCACAACATGCATTCTCTGAGCTGTCTCCCCACACCTCATCATGCACTCTTGATTTGGTAATTTCATCCTAATATAATCGCTACTTCCCCAAATAATTTCAAGTCCTGATCACTCTCAACTTCTTGCCCTGTCTAAACCATCATAACCTTGAGTCTGATACCATACAGTGAGCAGTGAGCTCTGGCCAGAACTCCCCTAGAGACCACAAAAGCAAGGGTTGTTTAAATGTGGGCTAAGATTCCCTATCTGTGTTAATTCTTGCTATGAAGTAATAACTCTACTTTTTCAATGGAAATGTTTTTCTTCCAACAGGAGGTAATTGTGTTCTCATCTGGTTCTTTCACTTTCCTGAGCCTTGACTATATAAGCATTTTCCTGTCTCACAGAGATGCTTCTAGAAGAAAAATAAAACAAAAATTAATGAAATACAAAATCTTCAATAAAAACAGCCATGGGATTAAAAGATAAATTTGATATCTTCAGGGTTCCAGTTAGTACCCGATGGGGAAACCCAGTTTAGTTGTCACCAAAGACTCCAGCATGGCATTCTTTAGTTCTATGGTAAGTGTAATGAACTGCTCCAAAGAAAGCAAACTGGATTAGAGAGAATTCTGTCAGTAAGTACTAAAACTCTACAGAAAGAGAGAAGAGAGACGATAAATGAAGTCAGCTGTCATGTTCTAATACACCATCCTTTCACAGAAAGCAGGGGCATAGTGGAAAACTGGGCAGAGGGTCCTATAAATGTCTGAGCAGGAGACGGACAGGAGCAAAGCCCCTCTTGCATTGTACTCTATGACTCTTCTGTCCTTGCATATGGATATGTTCTATCAAATCGGTGTTCACATAGCTGCAATGTGCTAGTGTGCGTTAGTGGAAACAGCAGGCCTGAAACAGCTGGTGATAGGAAAGCTTGCAAATTTGGCTCAAAGCTAACTTTTAGGAGGTGATATTTGGGCAATTTCCCATTGTTTACAACTTTGATCAGCTCCTTATACATAATCCAGACGTGTGGACTCTGTGAGTCATGCTATGCACAAGCTTTCCTTTGCAGCAGCTGGACTGAGTGCATGCTTGGTGTCTAAGTGTCCGTGTCCCATCACGGAAACGCCTGGTGCTGAAAAACCAATGGTCTTCTCAAGGGGGAAGCGTTGCTCAAAGTTTATCACATAGGAGGTGATTGAGGGCACTGCTTACAATACTGGAGGATAACAAGAAGGTGTGGCTCAGTGTCTCCCAGAAGTAGTGCCTCCCATGAGCCTCATCCCTTCTTAATTCTACATTCACTCCTTTTGGTTATAAGTCAGAGTTATAAACATGCCTTCATGCTTCATCAAGGGAGATTTTCTAGAGAATCTTCAAACCTGAAAGGGGTCTCAGGGAGATTTTTCTGTCCTTCTAGCCCATGCTGAGGTCATTTTCTTCATTATCCTGTCCTCCACACATTCTTTGTACCTGGAGGTGGTGATTTTCCCACGAAGCCATTTAAAGGGCTAACTAAAGTTCTGATTGGAAGAGATGAGGGTTAAGAAAATGCATTAGATTTTTGCCCTGCTTGTGACTTTACCTTCAGAGAATCACTACTCATTTTCCCCATGCCTCACTAGACAGAACACTTCCTGGGTCAGTATGATCCATAAGGTTGAAAGTAGAGCCCAGCAATGGGAGATAGGACCAGTAGTCTCACAGCTTATCAATGCCCTGGGTACTGGTTCTGTGGTCAGCATACATAGCTGGATGACTCATTATGAGAAAGAAGTGATAGTAGACCTAGATTAGGACCTGGGACATAAGGGGGCCATGTGGCATTACCAATCTCTTATTTATTTTATGTTATAATTTCACCCTCACATCCAAGCCTTCAGCCTTAATGATTTTACCCAAAAACTAAAGGTATTTCTTTTGCCACTGTTATTAAAATGAAACAGGAGTCTCATAATTAACAACATAATATGGAGTTCACCATGCAGTAAACTTAGAACAAGTGGAAATCATTTTTATGCTTATGATACTGACTAAACTCAGGACAGAGATTCGTTCACCACAGTGTCCTGTGCTTGCTCAGTCCAAGGCACCAATAAATGGGGACACAAACTGACAATGATGATCCAGTGTATGTGGTTCTGTTGATCTTATTTTTAATAATTCAAAACAGTAATAATTGGCCATCTGCTTAAATATGCATGAGATCGAAGCCAATAGCTTGAATTACATCAATTCCGAGCCCCACTGCTCCATGTCTAATAACAATTCTGCAGTACCCCAGAAGTCTGCTTTGAACAAAAAGCAAAGAATCATTACAAAATACAGAGTCCATTTGTCTTTTTGTGCTAACAGTTCAAAATGCATTCCAAGTACTGACTGAGTTAGAATCAGCCACCTGTACACTATGAAATGACCATAACTTTTGTTTAAAATCACATCCAAGAATTCATCACATGTTAAATAGAATTTATCCCAACATCTCTCTAGTATATACCCTGACTATAAATGTGAGTTAGGATGGTCTTCATGAAGAAATGCAGAGAGGAAATAATTTGCATGCCAAGATGTATTCATCTTAGCTAGTTTTGAGGTCAACTCATCAAGTTCCATAACTTAATAAAACATACCAATAATATATACCAACAAGTATTACAACCAAGAATATGATTGAGCCTTTTGTACTTCTGACTTCCTCGGAAAACATTTGATTTCATGAATATACATGAAGTCTGGTAAGCCTCAATTATCATTTCTTTTGGAAATTCAGCTTCTTGGGCCTCTCTCTACATGAACTGCCACCAAAAGATACAGTGAACATTCTCTTACTAAAGCATATTCAATTATTTATATAGTTATTTTAAGACCCTTATTAATAAATTCAATGCAAACAGCAGAAGAAAACAACTTTAAAATGAATATAGATGCTTCTGCTTCCATGGGTGTGTTATAATGCTATTGATTTTCTAGTCATCTCCTTTTAAAGCCAGCTTCAAAATGATTTTTAAGTGTTCAATCTCATTTATTAAAGCCTTGAAAGTTGATTGCCTTAATTTTCCCCCAATCAACAAGATAACCCTTAATTTTAAGGCCTGGATTAGTGGCACTCCCAACTATGAAGTCATGAAGGCATTTATTTACATTAGAATCAACACAAGTTCAAAACTTAATGCCCTCATCAATTTTCCAAATAAAACCACAGCTGCTGTGTGGAACAGGTGAAATGAGGTCTGTATTTCTCAGATGTAACATAGCCAAGAGCTTAACCCAGGCTCCATGAAGTTTAAAAGCAATAAAGCCAAAGTTATTTCAGCCCTGCAGCTTACTTATTTAAAGAGATGGATGTTATTGGCTGCCTTTCAGCATGCTGCTTAGGCTATCATTAAAACTTCAAATGGAGTCTCTTGGTGGGATGTGTGGGAACCATGAACTTAGAAGACCCACCCTCTGCCTCAGGCCCTTTGAAAAGTATAAATCAAATGTGATGCCGCATCTAAAGGGTACAAATTATAGATGCCTATCACGATTTAACTAAAAAGTGAACATATTCGTTACTTTTCTCATTGCTATGACAGATAAAAGCAAAAAACAAAAATACAAACGAACATACAATAAAACCCTAAAGAAGCAAGTTGAGGAATAATGGGTTTGTCTCTGTCCACAAATTTGGAGCAGAGGTCACTGCTCTACCTAGGGGAAGCATGGAGTATGAAGCAACTGGTCACACGGCATCCCGCAATCAGGAGGTGGTGAGAGAGGAATGCTACTCACCTCGCTTTCTCCCTTATAGCCAATCCAGGAGGCCAGCTCATGGGATAAAGCCATTCACATTTATGGTGGATCTGCCTACCTCACTTAATCCAATCTAGAAACTCCCCCCACCCGAGGCAGTCCAAGTGACACTAGACAGACCTCATCAAGTTGGTGATCAATATGAACCTCCACAGTGAGACTGAGAGATTAAGGAATGTCTAGTGTTAGCAATACAATATCTGACAGGAGCTCATTTCTAGATTCAGAAAGCAAGGGTAGATTTTAGCGGAGTCAGTAGTACCTGTGCAATTGTTAGGTTAACAGCATGAAACAATTTCCTAATTGCTATTCAGACTTCATCAACAAAAGCCATGTCTTTGCCCACCTACTACACTGTCTCAGAATACCAAGAACATGCTAGATTTAATAAATACTGAATAATTATAATAAGTGTGCCAAATATAAATAAATGTGATTAAATACCCTAGAAAGTCTCCAAGTAGGTTTTATGAAGGAAATCTGAGTGACTGGCTACAATCCAAATCTATCAGATAAGAATAAGCAGGAAGAAGCACAGGGAGGTGGTTACCCATTTTTGTTGGGGTGTCTTGATTACTATAATAATTATTATTACATTTGCTTAGTTATTATGGATGCTTGGAGATCATCTATGGGTGTTTTTCTCTCCTTTCCTGTGGGTCCCAGTAATGAAACTCTGTCAGGCGTGGCGCAGGCATGATTACCTGGTGAGTCATCTCACTGGTTCCATGGGATGCTTGTTTCCGATCCTGAATTTTCCCTCTCTTTTTTTGCATTTTAACAAAACCCTTTTATTCTAGATAACTCACAAGTAAAAGCATCACACGTCTAGTTTAAGAAGCCACTCTGTCAAAGTTACTGCTGCTTCCAGGCTTCTGCTCCTGAACACACAGGTCGAAGAGATTATATTAAAGTAATATTTCCTCAGTGCATTGCTTCATCTGTCCTTGGCATTCTTGGTTAACAAATAAAGCAGAATTCAACTTTAAATATTTGTGCACCACTTCTTTTCATGATTGTGGGCAATCATAATGTTGTGTTACCCTGTTAAAGAGCTGATGCTTCCATCCTATACCAACATCACATAGAAAGCTTATTATAGAGACATTAAACACTGGCTCAGAATAAATAATGATGCCAGGCACATCAAAATTGCTTGTGGATATGAAAAGGCAAATCATGATTATATTATATTTTTATGATTCTCATCACTGTAAGATCCTGAGATTTCTTTCGTAATCAGAGAAAATATAGCAGAGGGAAAAGGTTCAGAGAAGAGACTGAGAGTTGAAGTCTGAGGAAAGGACTTACAAACAGCTGAATGAAGTATTCAATGACAACATATATGAATGAACAAATGAACTCTCAAATGAAGGATGGATCTGCCTAAAAGAACTAAAGGGAAATTATAGAATGGAAACATATAATATTTAAACTCTAAGGTCGTCTTATAGGATTAATAGAAGAGAGAATATTGCAGAAAAATGGTAATTGGATGACTTAAAAGTGGAGTGATAGAAATTACAGAATTGATACATAAAGCAAAAGATTAAAAATACAATAGCCCCTGGGTGGCCTATAGGTCACTCACTGTGCAGTCTCACTGATGCATAGCCAGAGTCTTAGAGGGGAGAAGACTGCCAAGAAGACAGGCATTTGAATGTGTACTGATGTGAAATTTTCCAATTTGACTGAAAAAATAAATTAAGCCCTAAAGGAAGCTCAGCAAACCCCAAAGAAAATATATAATTAACACTAAATAGTGAAAGGGTTTAGTGATGTACTCACTTGGCTGAGTGCCTGTCTCACATGCAGAGAGAGAGCACTGGGTTCCATACAGAAAAGCCTATAACCTGGGCATGATGATGTGTACCAGTGGAGACAGAAGGATGGGCAATTTAGGGACATTTTCAGCTAATACAAAGTTTTAGGCCAGGACCAGTGAGATGGTTCAGTGGATAAGGGTGCTTGCTGCCAAAACTGATGGTCTGATTTGACCCCTGGGAACTCCCATAAGTTGTTCTCCGGCCTCACTATGTACACCATGGCATTTATGCCTTGGACATGTACTTATGCAGTAAATGAATAAATAAGTCCCAGGTCCACTTGAGATGCATAAGAACTCTTTCACATGGATCAATAGGATTAAGATAGTAAAAAGTGACAATCTTACGAAAGAGTAATCTATAGATTCAATAAAATCCCTACCAAAATTCCAACACAATTCTTCACAGACCTTGAAAGAACAATATTCAATTTCATATGGGAAAAATCAGGATAGCTAAATCAATCCTATATACTAAAGGAACATTTGGAAGCATCACCATGCCTGACTTCAAGCTCTACTATAGAGCTATAGTAACTAAAACAGCATGGTACTAGAATTAAAACAAACAGGTGGAACAATGGAATTGAATCAAAGACACTGATATAAATTTACACACCTAAAATATCTGATTTTTGACAAAGAAGACAAAATTATACAATGGAATAAAGAAAGCATCTTCAACAAGTGGTGCTGGCATAACTGGATGTTTGCATGTAAAAATGCAAATAGATCCATATCTATCACTCTGCATAAAACTCATGTCCAAGTGGATCAAAGACCTCAGCATAAATCCAGCTACACTGAACCTGGTAGAAGAGAAAGTGGGAAATAGTATTGAATGAATTGGCACAAGAGACAACTTGCTGAATATAACACCAGTAGCACAGACACTGAGATCAACAATTAATAAATAGGACCTTCTGAAACTGAAAAGCTTCTGTAAGGCAAAGGACACAGTCAATAAAACAAAATGACAACCTACAGAATGGGGGAAAAATCTTCACCAACACCACATTTGACGAAATGGCTTATTTCCAAAATATATAATAAACTCGAGAAACTAGACATCAAACACCAAATAATCCAATTTAAAAATGGGGTACAGATGTAAGCAGAGAATTCTAAACAGAAGAATCTTACAAAGTCAAAATACACACGAGGAACTGTTCAACATCCTTAGTCATCAAGGAAATGCAAATCAAAATGACTCTGAGATACAATCTTACTCCTGTCAGAATGACTATGAAAAAAACACTAATGACAGACTATGTTAGAAAAAATGCGGAGTAAGGGGAACATTCCTCCACTGCTGGTGGGAATGCAAATTTGTGAAGCCACTTTGAAAATCAATATGGCAGTTTCTCATAAAATTGGCAATCAATCTCCCTCAAGACCCAGCTATACCACTTTTGGGCATATGCCCAAAAAATGCTCCATCATACCACAAGGAAACTTGCCCAACTATATTCATAGAAACACTATTCATATTAGCCAGAACATGGAAACAGCCTAGACTCCCCTCAACTGAAGAATGGATAAAGAAAATGTGGGGCATTTGCACAAAAGAGTATTACTCAGTGGAAAAAAATTGACAGCTTGAAATTTGCAGGTAAATGGATGGAACTAGAAAAAAATCATACTGAGTGAGGTAACCCAGACCCAGAAAGACAAACATGGTATGTACTCACTCATAAGTGGATATTAAACACAAAACACAGGATAAACAGCTTACAATCCACAGCCCCAAAAAATCTGATGACCCAAAGAGGGATGCAAGAATTTCCCTGGGAAGGAGAAATAGATGAGATCTCCTGGGTAAACTGTGGACTGGAGGGGATGGGGAATGGGAACATGAGGGATCAGGTTGGTCAAGTTGAGGTCAGGATGGAAGAGAAGAATAATGAAAGAGATATCTTGATTTGGGCGCATTTAAGGTTAGAGAGAAACCTGATGCCAGGAATCTCTCAGGTATCTACAAAGATGAACCCAGAAAAGATTTCTATCAAAAGTGGAGAGAGTGTCTGAACTGCCTTCTCATCTAATTAGATTGGTGACTACTCTAATTATCATCATAGAACCTTTATCCAGTAACTGATGGAAGCAGATGCAGAGATCTATAGCCAAGAACTGGTCTGAACTCTGGGAATCCAGTTGAAAAGAGGGAGGAATGATCAGATAAGCAAGGGAATCAAAATCACAATAGAGGAGCCCACAGAGACTTCTAACCTCAGCTTGTGGGAGCTCATGGACTCTGGATCAACAACTAGGGAGCCTGCATGGGGTTGGCCTATGCCCTCTGCATATGGATAACACTTATGGAGCTTGGTGTATTTGTGGGGCACTTAGCAGTAAGACCAGAACCTATCCCTGGCTTATAACCTGTTTGTTTTTTTTTTTTTAAACTATTTCCCATGCTGAGATGCCTCACTCAGGCTTGATGCAAGGGAAGGAGCTTTGTCATGACTCAACTTTGTTGACTCCCATGGGAGGCCTGCCCCTTGAAGGGAAGAAGAGTGAATGAGGGGGGTAGACTGTAGGTGAGGGCGAAGGACAGGAGGAGAGGATGGAGGGGAAACTGTGGTTGGTATGTAAAATAAATGAAAAAAAATAAAATAAGAACCCAATCTCAAAACAAACACAAAATCTATTAGGTTCAGACTTAAGACAGTCTGTTAAAAAAATGTTAAAAAAACTTCTAAATAATTAAATGGAAAAAGGAATGCCTTAAATCTATATGAACAATAGACTTTAACATAAAAACTAAACTTTAGTCTTCTAAAAACTAAAACCAATGTGGGGAATAATCTTATTTTGGTATATAAAAAAACATAAATTTAAAAACAAGCAAACAAAAATTCTTCAGTCAATTAAAAATTATATCCAAACTCTACTATAAAAAGAACAAATTATCGGTGAAAAAAAATATAGATGACTATTAAAATTACTTTGAAAGAAGCTAGAACAAAAGAGAATATGTTCAATGACTCCAAAAATTCTTGAGTAATAGATATCAATCAGTGATAGCATTGGTATGTATATAAAAAGATGACCCAGTAGACAGGCATCAGTGCTTTTTGTGTAAGCATAGGAACCTGAGTTCAAATTCCCAGAATCTACATTGAAAGCTGGTAGGACTGTATATATGCCTGTAACCTCAATGCTCTTAGGGACTGGGGTAGGAAAAAAACAAAAGGATCACTGAGGTTAACTTTTTACCAGCCTAGATTCAGGTTCAGCATTCTATTCGGGGGAGATATGAGGTGGAGACAGAATTCCCCAGAAGAGGCATGAAGACAGAGTTGTTCTTTCATTTTCTGGGTACCCAGACCCAAAGAATCACACAGAAACTATTACTTATAACATTGTTTGGCCAATGTTTCAGGCATATTCCTAGCTAGCTCTTACTTCTTAAATTAACCCATTTCTATTAATATGTGTATATACATGAGGTTATGGTTTATAGGTGAGGTTCTGTCTGGCATCTTTCTCCTTCAGCAGCTACATGGCCTCTGCCTGACTCTGTCTTCTTTCTCCCCACATTTAGTTTAGTTTCCCTGCCTACCTATATTCTTCCCTGCTAAAAGCCAAAGCCATTTCTTTATTAACCAATACTAATTAAATATATTCACAGCATACAGAAGGGAATCTCACATCATCTCTCCTTTTCTGTCTAAATAAAAAACAAGGTTTTAATTTTAACATAGTAAAATTACATACAACAAAACAGGTATCAAGCAAGAATTACAGTTACAATATTTAGTCTATTTGTATCTGGCAAAATTAAAGAGAATATTCTATCATCCATTTTATATTTGTGAGTCTAAAGTTCAATATCTAATTTATCTTTTTCATAAATAAGGAAAACTGCAACTATAACTATCTGTCTTCAATTCAATCAAAGACTTCAGAAGGATATAATATTACCTAAGTAAATAGGAAGTGCATTGTAAGCAACTTCCAAAACTCTAAAATTTAGAGTCATCTTGCTGCCTGGACAGTCACCCAAAGCTCTTCCGTAACATTGGGTTATCCATCTTCAGCCTACAGACCCATAGTATTGGACAAAATTTTCCATGAAATAGGAAATTTGAAAGACTTTCACCTATATTGGCAGTTTGTCAGTCACTTTCTTCTGTCCTGCAGAATGTCTGGCAGACTCTTTTATGAAGCAAGAACTATGAAGAGCTGTCTCACCTTCTTTAGGCAAGTTCAGCAGTCATTGAGGGTCCTACATTCCAGTTTATACAGTATACCATCAAGCAGTTGAGGTAAGAGCAGTTCCTTGCTCAAATGGCTAGCCTTGTCACTTTGAAGGCAAATTCTATGAGTTTCTTTAGTGTCTACCAACCTCTATGAAATAATTGCTTCTGCCAGAAGAAGAAATGTGTCACTGTCAAGAAAAGTCATATTCTGTAGGTCTTTGAAGTGTTAAAGATTACCTATCTAACTGAAATAAATCTCTCTATATCTAGAAAACCTAACTAAGATAATTAAAAGTTTGATCATTACAAATGACTATCTATTAATCTAGATTTCTAAACTATACATTACATTTTTAAATGAGCTGCATGAACACAATACCTTAAACAAGAGCAGAAATGCATATATACAGTGTAACAAAATTGATCTTAAATTTTATCAATAGACCAAGCTCCATATCAATACAAAGTATTCATTTCTATATCTTATCCCCCTTATTTTTTTTTTAGAAATTGACTGTGACCTTTTAAAATGAAAATAAACATTATAAACAATCATTTTGGGAATTTGGGCATAGTTTTATCCAAACTACTTCCTGTTATTAGTTGGGCAAAGTATTTTTAAGGATCATGGAGATCTTTCAGAGTATCTTGTTCCATCAAACCCACATTAGCTTGTAAGTAATCCAGAGGTTCTTACCTTCTGTGAAAATAAAAGCAAAACATCTTTTCCAAAGTGCATATCCTTAGACTCAAATTTTGAATTTAAGATACCTTTAAAATATATATGTTGGTTTAGCTTAGCAGCCCCCAGAATCAAATGTTTTTCAGCAGTTAACTAATTAACAGTCAAAAAATCCAAAGAGAACACAATAGTACACATAGTTCAGACTCTCTGTGGCTCTCTTTACATGGCTTACATTTTCCACCATTCCTTTTTAATATTTATTTTATTATCTTTACTCCTTTAATCTATGAATGTCTGTACTCTTTTATATTACTTTTACTGTCTCTTTAAAGACTTCATTTTATTTTTTAAAATTATTTCTTTCTGTAACCGCTTATACCCATTTTCTTTTTTCTTAAGGATATGTACATTCTTTTAAACACACTATGACTCATTCAGAGTCTTATTTCTATCTGAATATGTCTTTATTGCATATATGTAATCCTTTTCTGACCAGAGCACTTCTTAAAATGCTAAGTGGCATGGCTAGGGCAAAGGCGCAGCTTTGCCTTTTGGCTCTGCCCAGTCCAACATGATGGAAGTGCATTCCCCACCAGCTTTGGAAGCGATGCTCCTCTCCCCAGCTCCAGGGACACAGCAGGTCTATGTTACCCTTAAGCAACTTGTGGTACTCTGATCACAAATACCATTTAAGAGCTCTGTAACAGAACCTCCCCAAAGAGCCAGAGCTCTTGGTGCCACCATTACAAACCAGGAAACCAGCTCTTAAAGAAGCCATGCCTCTGCTAGCCACCAGCAAACAGAGCCTATCTGAAAATGTGTGGTTACCAAGAAGCTGTATTTGGCCCCCGTTCTTTTTGGTCCCCTTTTTAAAGCTTTTTTAGGTCTTATGTGAATCCATGCCAGATAATGGGTACCATTTGTAGATGTATTTTGTCCTTTCATTTTCTGGCCACCCAGATCCAAACAGTCATACAGATACTATATGAATTACAGCACTGCTTGACCAATGACTCAGGCATATTTCCCACTAGCTCTTACACCTTAAATTTACCCATTTCTATTAATCTGGGTATTGCTACAAGGCTGTGGCTTACAGGTGTGGTTCTGACATCTTTCTCTCTTGGTAGTTACCTGGCATCCCCCTGACTCTACCTTCTTTCCTCCTCTATCTCTGCTTAGATTTCCCTCCTTGATATAGTCTGCCCTTCCATGGGCCAAATTAGCATCTTTACTAACCAATGGTAATAACACATATTCACAGCATACAAAGGGGAATCCTACATCATTGGCAAATAACAAAGAGACCGTGTCTTAATAAAGCTGTAAAAAAAAAAAAGATTCAGAGGTGATGACATACCACAGTACACCAATACCCACATTCTCACATATATAAATACACACACTCACACACACAAATTATCCTGAAAAAGTTACAGTGAAGCTCAGCTCCTACCTAACATGTCCTCTTCATTTAGCACTATTGACTTTTTCTATCTAGAACAACTTAATTTTACTTGCTGTTTTAAAATGTGTACAGGAGAACCCTCATCTTTCCTGTACATTTCTCCTATTCCTTCTCTGTTTATTCCATTTTTATCTGAGCCTATCCAAAGTAGAATGGTCAGTGTTCCTCAAAATGCAATTCTACATGATATGTTCCATCTACTTCCCAGTCCTTATCTCTAGATCCCACACCCCACATTATTCTTATGTTTGTTTTATAAGCACAAGTCTTAGTATCAGTTTCTACCTTCATCCCCCATCTCTACCCTTCTTCCCACCATAGAAATATATGGTTCAAACTCTTAAAGCACAATCTGATCACTTTTCGCTTCACAAATCTTTACCTCGGCCCTCCCTCAATTCAGTGTAAAATGCATGGTATGGTCACATCTATACAGTGAATGTTTGGTGACTTGTTATTATCAGCTATATTCCTAAAGAAATCTATGTACTTTTCTTTCTACCTGTCTCTCAGTCAGTTCACACACAGCTGTGATTTTTTTCTGGTTGTTTCAGTGGACTGATTGATTCTCCAATCTTGTGGAAATTGAGACTAAAGAAAACCTAAGTTTTCACTTACGAAGTGCCTGGAAACTTCTACTTCAAAAAGAAAGAGATTGCTGTAATGTCACCACAGATTTACTCAGGGCTGAGAGGTATAGTCTAGCAACCAAACAGTTTGTTGTTTGAGAGAGTATAACTGACTATGAAGTAGTGTATAAAAACATGTGTAATTCTTGTACACCACCCCAATAAGCAGGAGCAATCACTGCATAAACTTTATGAAATGACTCACAGACAAGTGAGAATTTAAAAAGAAAAGACAACACATAGGAAGAGAGAGAAGGGAGAAGAGGGAGGTAGACATAGAGATGGACTGCATAGTTTTCATTATAAAGGGATTTATTTTTGAATATGTGTTCTAAAAGTTTTGGTGAAATCAGGTACCTTGAGAACTTTTTCTTGAATGGGTGGCAGTGGGTGGGCTCTCTCTAGATGTAAAAAAAAAGTGGAGCAACTTCATCCACAATGGAGAGTTCTGAATTTATTTTTCTATTGATAACTCTTGGCAAACTCTTATGGGCCTACATATCACTAGCTTAATGTGCTTTTATTATAAAAATATAGATGGAATTCAGGATAACGAAGTAGGTTTGTGTAACTGGAGGTGTCTATGGTAGCATGTCACATCTGGGTCATCAGAAACTATTATTTAGGCCCCAGTGCCTGTCTTCCTTATGCAATTGATTTTGCCATGATTCATTTGGAACACATCTCTACTGTCCAGGAAGTTGTATGTTGTGACTATCTGAAAGGGCACAATATAAGTAAGTTATCTTTGTTCTCCTTAACTTCCAGTCATTTGGATTGGTAGACCACCTTTATGTTGATGAGAAAATAAATTAAAGCACAAATCATGTATCTTTAGCTGTGATGGTTTGAATGAGAATGGCCCACATGTGTCTGTACACTTGGTCCCCAGCTGGTGGAATTGTTTGGGAAGGGTTAGAGGGTGTGGCCTTATTGGAGAAGGTATGTCACCATGGGGGAAAAGAGGTATAAGGATTTAAAAGTAAATGCCATTCCCAATTTTCTCTCTTTGCCTCATGTTTGTGTATCCAGATGTGAGCTCTCAGATACTGCCTCAGGACCATGCATGTGTACCTGCTGCCATGCTTCCTGCCATAATGATCATGGACTCTATCCTTCTGAAATAGTGTGATCATGGTGTCTTATTACAGTGATAGAAAATAAATGAAAATGGAAGTCTAACATAAGAATGTTGATCAGAACTGAGTGCAGTAAGATCATCAATTCTCTTGAAGTTCAAAATTTCTCATAGTTTCTTTTTCCATCCATTTGCATGCAAAATTCAAGAAGTCATTGTTTTTTACCGCTGAGTAGTACTCTAATATGTATATATTCCACACTTTCTTCATCCATTCTTCCATTGAAGGACATCTAGGTTGCTTCCAGGTTCTGGCTATTACAAATAATGTTGCTATGAACATAGTTGAACAAATGCTTTGTCATATGATAGGGCATCTCTTGGGTATATTCCCAAGAGTGGTATTGCTGGGTCCAGGGGTAGGTTCCCAATACCCTCTCTTTGAACATTTTTTATGAGACAATGTTTCATAAACCCAAGCTAGCACTGATCTCATTATGTAGCAGAAACTGGCTTTGAACTCCTGATCCTCCAGCTCCCATTTAAATGATGGGATCATAGGCAGACACTACCATCACCAGAGAGAGAAAACACAAGGCTTTATGCTTACAAGACCAGTATCCTATGACCTGAGAAACAATTCCTGTCCCTTCTGTACAATTATTGAGCCATGCTGCTTATGTCTAGAAACATGAATTTTCACAAAGCATCTTTGGAAAGTTTTCTGATGACTGAAAGCACAGACTTTAGGGCCCTGACTGGAATTGGGCAGTAGGGATGTATACTCCATGGGGAAATTTTATTAGCTTTTTTATTCCCTCTGTATTAAGTAGGCTCTTTATTATTCCCTATTATGTTTGCTGTGTACACAGACTGTTTGCTGCCTATTCAGCCAGCAGTATGGATAGAGGAAATTTTTGTGTGAATTTGCCTGTAAGAAGAGCAATGAATGAAACTTGATTTTGTGTGTGTGTGTGTGTGTGTGAGAGAGAGAGAGAGAGAGAGAGAGAGAGAGAGAGAGAGAGAGAGAGAGGGAAAATCATAATTTATCCACCCACCCTGAGCACATGTATTCATTACAAAAGCCCAGGGATATTTTTGAATAAGAAAGCATGGATAAAAGATAAAGAAGGAATGTTCTAGAAAGATATAGCATGTCAGATGGAGAGCAAGTAAGACAACTGGACAAACAAGTCCATGAAGGAGAGAAAGAAAGGAAGGGAAATGGGGAATGAGAAGGGTCAAATTCAGTAAATCAGAACACACAGATTCTAAGTAGAGACCATCTTCAGACAGCTCCCCAGGGAGGTTGGGGACATGGGAGAAAGCTATCAAGCATTCTATAGGAAATGTAAGAGAATAGTGTCCAATCTGACCTGCTTCTTGGGGCTGGGGCTATGTTTTGGTTGGCAAGAACAAAGACTGCTCTTGCAGAGGACTTAATGCTCAGTACACAATTATCTGTAACTCCAACTTAAGGGGAACCAAAGTCTTCTCTGTCTTCTGAAGGCACTTGTTCTCTAGGTGCACACCCTCCACACCTACACATACACATAATTTAAAACATCTTCAAAATAAAAGTTTACTTCTTTGTGTGTCCCTGAAACTTTCCACCAAACTTAATAAAGGTTTCCTCTTCAGGCCTCTGTAGTCTGACTTGCAGCTCCTGCCTCTATCTCCTCTCTCTTCATGACTGTGCTAAGATGAACCTAGAGGTGGCTCAGTTACTGTTAGAACATTTTGGCCTCCGTTATGTACATTCCAAACAATGACAAAAGAGATGACAAACAAATGTCATTGAAGCAAATTGTTCCAGATGTTCTGAATTGATCCTATCACAGATAGACAAATACATACTTAATATAGGAGGAAACTATCACGATGCTGTCTCCAGGCTTCCTGCTCATGACGACCAGCCTCCCTCCCATCTCTCCTGCTGGACACTTTTTTTTTTTTTTTTTTTTTTTTTTTTGGTTTTTCGAGACAGGGTTTCTCTGTGGTTTTGGAGCCTGTCCTGGAACTAGCTCTTGTAGACTAGGCTGGTCTCGAACTCACAGAGATCCACCTGCCTCTGCCTCCCAAGTGCTGGGATTAAAGGCGTGCGCCACCACCACCTGGCTCTGCTGGACACCTTTATCCAGCATCTAGGATACAAAAAAAGATCATGGATGGAGGATGGAGAGGTGACTCAATCAGTAAAGTGCTTGCTCTGCAACATATGGACCTGAGAGAGATCTCTATGACCCATGTCAAATTCTCAACATGGTGGTGTGTACTTACAATTCCAGGGCTGGAGAGGTGAGACAGGAGGATCTCAGGAACTCACTGTCCAGGTATATGCTCAAATTAAAAAAATCAAGTTGAGTAAAGACCTTGTCACCCCAAAAAGATGGGGAACAATTGAAGAAGACACAGATGCCAATCACTAGCCGTCAAGAGTTCACATGCAGCACACATCCTGCATGCAAATGAGTGAGAACTCTGCATTTATGGAAACAACATCTGGTAACATATATAAACACACATACCACATACACATGTAACGTATACACATGTATATATGCATGTTATATGTAGTGGGAGCTGTGGGCTGCATTCCTGACGCCCGAGCTCCTGGGCCGCCTGGCTAGATTATGCCCCAAAATAACAACACACAAACTGTATTCTTTTAAACACTGCTTGGCCTATTAGCTCTAGCCCTTACTGGCTAATTCTCATATCCCGATCAACCCATCTCTAATAATCCGTGTAGCACCAGTCTTACCGGGAAAGATTCAAAGATTCAGCACGTCTGACCTGGCGGCTTACTTCATCGTGTCTGCCTCTGAGAGGAGCTGGCCTGCATCTGCCCGGGAGAGGGGAGCATGGCATCTGAGTTCACTTCCTCTTCCTCCCAGCATTCGGTACTGTTTACTCCACCCACCTATGTTCTAACCTATAAGGGCCAAGCAGTTTCTTTATTTTTTAACCAATGACCTTTCTCCATCATTTCCCCTTTTTCTGTTTAAACAAAAAAAAAGGAAGGCTTTAACTTTAACAGCAAAATTACATATAACAAAACAGTTATCAAGTAAAAATTACAGTTACAATATTTATATCTACTTTATCTTTTATCATAACTAAGGAAAACAACTATAACTATCTATCTATTCTTCAACTCCATCAAAGACTCCAGAAGGATATAATATTACCTAAGTAAATAAGAAATAAGCAACTTACAAAACTTTATAAATCACAGAGACATCTCACTGCCTGGACAGTCACCCAAAGTTCCTCTGTACCTTTGGTGCATCCATCTTTGGCCTACAGGCCCATAGTTTTCAGCAGGCATGTCCATGAAGCAGGAAATTTTAAAGTCAATTCAGTCACTATCTGCTGTGTCCTGCAGAATGTCTCACAGACACCTTCATGAATCAGGAACCCTAAAAGATCATCTCACCTTTAGGCAAGTTCAGCAGTCCTCTCTCTGCGGGATCTTTGTGTCCAGTTTATGCAGCAGTCCAGGCAAGAGCAGTTTCTTGCCCAAATGGCTATCAAACTCCATAAGGATCCTCTTCGATGCCCATCTTCTTCTTGAAGTAGATTGGTGCTGCCAGGAGTAGAGTGTCTCATTGTCATGAAAAGTCGTAAGTTATTAAAATACTTCAAATGCCATATTCTATAATCTTTGAAAGATATGAAGAATGTCTATCTAAAATATATCTATGTACATCTAGAAAATCTTAACTAACATGATTACAAGCTTGACTATTATTGATTATCCATTAACAACCTATATACATTATGTTTTTAAATAAACTACACAATCACAATACCTTAATCAAGAGCAGAAATACATATACATATAACAAAATTGACCTTAAATTTAAATCACTAAAGCAAAATCCATATCAATGCAAATTATTCATACCTATATCATATCCCTCTTTTTAATGTAAAAGAACATTTATAAACAATATTTGGAAATATGGACGTAGTTATTTCTCTCCAAACTGCTTCCTGCTGAATGGGGGCATTGTTATTTAGGTCTTTCATGGTATAACCTGTGTGCAAGGGTCATCTCAGTCGGCAGTTGAGTGAAATAATTTTTTGAAGGTGTTCACAGCAACATTTCATGTGGGCATGGTCTATCATACCATATTGGAATAGAAGAAATCCAAAGAGTCTCATCCTCTGTGAAAACAAAAGAAAAATCTCTTTTCCAAAGTATCATATCCTTAGATCCAAATTCTGAAGTCAAGGTATTTTCAAAATATCTATGTTGGATTAGTTCAGTAGCATTTATAAACAAATATCTTTTAGCAGCTGTTGCTCCTTCCTCAGCATTCAAACAATTCAAACAGAGCATAATAACATCCAGTATCAAAATTCTCTGTGTATTTTCCATCTTTGTGCACTTTATTTTAACCTCCATTTTGTTTATTTTTACTTTTATTTTTTGCTTTTTGAGACAGGTTCTCTGTATCTTTGACCTGGAATAACTCTGTTGACCAGGCTGTCCTTGAACTCTCAGAGATCCTTCTCTGCCTCCCAGGCACTGGGATAAAAGGCGTGTGCTACAACACCTTGAAGTCACAGAGGTCAATCTCCCTCTGCCTCCCAAGTGTTGGGATTAAAGGTGTGTACTACCACACCCAACTACTTTTTTTTCTTCCTTTTTTCACTTTTAAGAACTTTAACTTTAGCCTGCATATATTTTTAACATACTGTAAATCATTTAAACGTTTTCCTCAACTTTGAATCTTTCTTTTACTGAATATCTCTCTTTTTGTGACCACATGAGTCTTTAATTTACCAAGCAATATCAGTAGGACTAAAGCTGTGGCTTTGGCAGCTGGATCCAGCCCATTCCTTAGCTTTCCAGTCTCATGGCAGAGGTAACAGCTGTAGCCATTTTGTATTGCCACAACTCTATGGCATTTCAAGGACCCTGCCAGCAAGCAGGCTGCAACAGTATTAAGCAACACTCAAAAGCTCCATAGTCAGGACCGCCTGCTTGAAAGAGTCAGAGTTTTCCTTGGCCGGATGGCCCAGAAAGCCAACATTTTAAAACAGCACAACTTTTTTCCTGTTACAGCTGAAAACAAACAGGCATGCAGTCAGCTTTTATCAATACCATTTAAGTGTTTCGTGGCAGGACCTCTTAATGAGCTGCAGGATTTTGCAGCTGAAGCTGAGTCACGAAGCCTCTCTTAGATGAGAGCGCTTACTTGCCTCTAGCAAGTAGAGCAGAGCCGAGAAATTGCTGCTACCAAGAAAACATGCTTTACTCTATTCTTTCCCAAGCTTTCTCAGGCTTTCAGTGGATGCAGTTATCCACGTGGGCGCCATTCTGTAGTGGGAGCTGCGGGCTACGTTCCTGCCGCCCCAGCTCCTGTTGTTTTAATAACTTAGGACTTTTCATGACAATGAGACACTCTGCTCCTGGCAGCACCTATCTACTTCAAGAAGAAGATGGGCATCGAAGAGGATCCTTATGGAGTTTGATAGCCATTTGGGCAAGAAACTGCTCTTGCCTGGACTGTTGCATAAACTGGACACAAAGAACCCGCAGAGAGAGGACTGCTGAACTTGCCTAAAGGTGATATGATCTTTTGGGGTTCCTGATTCATGAAGGTGTCTGTGAGACATTCTGCAGGACACAGCAGATAGTGACTGAATTGACTTTAAAATTTCCTGCTTCATGGAAATGCCTGCTGAAAACTATGGGCCTGTAGGCCAAAGACGGATGCACCAAAGGTACAGAGGAACTTTGGGTGACTGTCCAGGCAGTGAGATGTCTCTGTGATTTCTAAAGTTTTGTAAGTTGCTTACTTCTCATTTACTTAGGTAATATTATATCCTTCTGGAGTCTTTGATGGAGTTGAAGAATAGATAGATAGTTATAGTTGTTTTCCTTAGTTATGATAAAAGATAAAGTAGATATAAATATTGTAACTGTAATTTTTACTTGATAACTGTTTTGTTATATGTAATTTTGCTGTTAAAGTTAAAGCCTTCCTTTTTTTTGTTTAAACAGAAAAAGGGGAAATGATGGAGGAAGGTCATTGGTTAAAAAATAAAGAAACTGCTTGGCCCTTATAGGTTAGAACATAGGTGGGTGGAGTAAACAGAACAGAATGCTGGGAGGAAGAGGAAGTGAGCTCAGATGCCATGCTCTCCTCTCCCGGGCAGACGCCATGCCGCTGTGCTCCAGAGCAGACACGATGAATCTCTAACCCAGGATGGACATAGGCTAGAATCTTCTGGTAAGCACACCTCAAGGTGCTACACACATGAATAGAAATGGGCGAGGCAGTGTTTAAAAGAATACAGCTTGTGTGTCGTTATTTTGGGGCATGAGCTAGCTAGGCGGCCGGGAGCTGGGAGCTGGGTGGCAGGAATGCCAGCCCACAGCTCCCACTACAGTTATATGTATACATATATATATAATATACACACACATATATAACAACACACTGACACAGACAAACACACACCACATACACACACAAACACACATTTTGTTCATTCTAAATGACTTATCTCTGGAACCCAAGTGGTGAAAAGAGAACACTAGGTTCCACAAGATTTCTTCTGACCTCCTCACATGCACAGTGGCATGAGTGTGGACCACGTCTTCAACACAAATAAATAAATATAATTTTTATCTTAGGAAAGGCAACACTTTAAAAATAATTTAAATGGCAGTGGGTGTGATGAGCACTGGAAGCTGGAGGCATACTAGGGTAAGAGGAGGAGTCTTGAGGCAGGCTGGAAGGGCTAGAGCAATTCCCATTGACTCCTGAGATGGGTGAAGCAAGGACAGTAGCATTGGTAACCACTTACTGTGCTCAAGGCATTCTGGAACAGCTTGGACATTTACAATCTTTGAGGATTTTTGCACTTTTTACTTCTTCATGTGTGTGTGTGTTCATGTAAGTGCAGATGCTCGTGGTCATCAGAAGATGGTGTCAATCCCCTGGCTCTGGAATTATAAGCAGGTCATGGGACATTCAGCACAAATATTGGGAAATGAACACTCCTACTCTGTAAGAACAGCAGGTGCTCCTAACTGCTGAGCCTCCTCTCCAGCCTCCTGACTCAGGATCAGACATCACAGCTACACCGTCACAGCTCCACACAGAACTCCACATTCAGAAAGCACCCAGCACCAAGGCAGAGGAACTCACATACAGTCTGCAGTTCTTTCCTGGTGACTGTCAAAGCACAGCAGATAAACATTGCAGCCCCTCTTCCCTGTGTTAGAATTAGTTACGGTGCTTGTCTGCAAGGTCCTTAGCTGTGGAACAGTTTCCTGCCATTTCACTAAGGCTACCAACCCAGAGCAGTGAGTGAGCACAAAGGCCAGGCTTCAAAAACTTGATGGCATTGCCAACGTTAACATTTTGTCCTTTTACGATAAATAAAAGGCTCTGAATATGATAAATAAAAGGCTCTGAAAACACATTTATGGTCATTGCAAAAGATTATAGATGTAGATTGCTGGGAAATAAAACTGACTCTGGATACAATTAGAAAAAAATATTAGGATGCAATCTCTCATTTCAGGCAAACATTTTATCTTTTCTCCAGACAATCCCCTTACACTCTGTATCTGTATGTTGTTCATGTGTATGTAGATACATGTGGAAGACAAGCTTAGGTGTTGTTCCTCAATAGCTACCCACGTCGTGTTTTTCAGACAGTGTTTTCACTGGCTTGGAACTTGTAAAGCATACTAGACTGACAGGTATGGGAACAGCAGAGATCCACCTGTCTCTGCCCCCAGCATAGAGATTCTAAGCACACACCACTACACCACACTCACAGCAATGAAGATCTATGGATGCTATAAGCAGACATCAACTACCCTGGAGCTGGGGTTAAGCTGGTTATGAGCAACCAGATATGGATACTGGATACTAAGCTTGGGTCCTCTGGAATAGCAGTAAGCATTCTTAATCACTCAGCCATCACTCCCTGTCCCCTTATCCTCAAGGTCTTTTAGAGCTCTGAAGTTATCTATTTTAAATGTGTATGTTAATTCACCTGTAGATACAAGATGTTCTTAATATAAAAATATACTTTATGTAACTCAAAGGATAAAATCATGCCTCTCTTTCCCAAAATACAGATGCAAGAAGAGCCTATAGCTAGTCATCTAATTAAATTCTTTTTATAGCAATCCCAAAGCTTTTCTTTGGTCTATTTTTTTTATTCTTCTTTCTTTTCTAAAAGCGTGGACATTAAAAATATATTTGGTGTAGCAAAGACCTGTTTGAGATAACATATACAAAAACACAAGGTAAACTGGGAACCCACATGGGACAAAAAAGAAACTTTCCACGTGAAGATGGAAAATACTAGTTTCACAATGAAAGGATAGCCCCAGAAACTGTGGAAGCCCCTCACTTTCTAGTCCCTCTTCTCCTGGCTCTTTTCCTTCCCTTCACCTTTCATTCTGTTCCCTTCCTTTCTTGTTAACATCTTCTCCCCCCCCCCATAATGAGAATGACAGGCATTCATAGCCCCTTGTTGAACAGACTTATGCTAAGCGATGTCCCTCATACTACATATACCTGTCTCTAGCATGTTTTCCAAAGCAGTGTTAAGTGATGGTCAGGGATGCAAACCTTCCTGCCACCCTGCATGAAGAACTACTTCCAAGCAGCCCCTGTGTCCTGCCAAGGACAGCACCTGTTCAGGACCAATGCCAGCACCTGTAGACGTTGTGCATCCACAAATAGTCTATAATCTAATTCTGAAAGACTCATGCTTTACAGACGGTGAATTCTCACTCCTGGATGAGTTAAAGGGAAAGTTGTGGCTAACTGGAATAGGACATAACGTAGCTGCTTACATTTATTGCTTTGTGCAAGAAAAAACTCATTTTCCTTCTCTGCGTCCACTACACAACATTCATTACTACTTTACATTGCATCAGAATATACCCTACAACCATCTCCCTGGGTTTTGAGATGAAGAAATAGGGGCCAAATCACGTGTTTATCATCAGTTTTTCTGCAACATCTGATGGGCCCAAAGTGTGAAGCCACAGTGGTAAGACAGACACACACACACATAGTCCTGTGGTGTTTGAGGTGAGCAGCATGGTCTTGAAGCACTGAGAAATCAAGGCATGAAAGCAGAAGAAAATTTGTTGGACCATGAAAGACAGAGAAGACCTAGTCAACAAGAATAATCTTGGTAGTGGATCTGGAATCAGTTAAGGGACACCCCTCTTCCAGGTCTTAATGGAATAACTAAATGATTCACCCAGAGTAGATCTACCAAGACATAAGAGGCTGAAGGAAGGAGTTGCTGCTTTCTCCCATGCATTTTCACTACTTCTGGTGAGTACATCTATTATATTGTTGTTTCTGGTACCACCTTCATTCCTCGACACCAGAACACAGCTGTGTTGACCTTCTAACACAGACTGAAAATTAATGTCTCTCTATGAATTTTCCAGGTCTGCTGCACCAGATTTGGATTGCCAAGACTCCGAGCCTCATAGATGTTTCCTGCCTCTCTGGCATGAATATAGCCATTGTTCGACTGACAGGATAATCTAACATATCCACGTTGTAATATATATACCTCCTATCAGTTCTGTTCCTCTAGAGAACCCTGATTAATACAGTTACCCTGGGTGGACTCTTACCAAGGCAGGATTCCACTCATGATGCTATTTGCTTATGTCTATGCTTTTCTGCCAAATGAAAATCACCTTTCATACATATATGTGAAAGTCTAGTCTTCTCAAAGTGATAATGAGCATCATCCTCAGAAAGGTTCTTCTTGGATTATTCAATTGATCACAACTTTTAAGTTGGGGGCTGACATAGAATATTCTTTAGCAAGGAAGAAAACATACGGAAAACTTATCATATGTAAACAACACGGTCAGAGAATCAATTTGAGGTTGATAGCTTCTGTGTGCACCCAGGAAGCATTCTGGACTTAAGTGAAGCCATCATGTCTGGGCTGCTCTGCTTGGTTCAGGGTCATCCTATGAAGGAAGTTTAAAAATGTGGATAATTGAGAGGTGTAGGAGCTGGAAAAGCTTGGAACATAGATCATTTGGTAAGTGAAAAGCAGACAGGAGAACCTGCTTTGATCCTTGGGTATTACGTGGAAATCTGGGTGTGGTGTTACATTCTTATAATCTCAGCATTAAGTGGTTGGAATCAATAGATACTGGGGGGCTTATTGGACAGTCAGCCAAGACCACCTGGTGAGTTCCAAGTCAGCAAGAGATTGTAGCTCAAAACAATCAAGATGGACAGAACTAGAGGAATGTCATCAGAGGTTGTATTCTGGTCTCCACATTCATGCATGCACATTACACACATTACATATATGTGGACACAAATATGTATACACACACACACACACACACACACACAGAGAGAGAGAGAGAGAGAGAGAGAGAGAGAGAGAGAGGGAGTTGATGAGGTTAATTCTGCTGGTCTCCACTTACTGCTGTTCATTATAGCATTTATACTGATAATGGACTCAATTAGCCTGGGCAGACTCTGGGAGCTGACTCAACATCCTGGACTTCCCCGGCATCATCCGTTCACATCTGCATACCCTCACTTTCTCTTTTCTGTTCTATTTCCCGTAGATTTTGTTCCAAAATGCCAGTTGTTTCTTTCCAAATATTTTTTAAATGCTCATTTTGGCACAAGAATCCATGGGCAAATGTCAAAAGCCTATGCTGACAATTGTGCTTCTCCTAAGCACAGCATTTTGGGTTCCAATCAGGAAAGGTCTTCCTATGTTCTCTAAGTATTCTTTCATCAAAGCTGAAGTTTCTGCTAATGCTTTCTCTGCATCCCATTGATTTTGTGAAATCTCTTTGCAAAGAGGAATGTTGAAGGCTAAAAACAGAGAGCAATCAACTATGCTTTGTTGTCCAAAGAAGCATGGAGTATAATCATACCCACATATGTTTTTCTGTGTCTCTGTCTACATTTATTTACATCCTATAACTATGTCTTTATTTGGCATTGGTACAAGATATTATGGGGCTGGAGAGATGGTTCAGTGGTTAGAAGCACTCACTGCTTTTTAGAGGACACAGGCTCCATTTTTAACACTCAAGTTGGTATCTAACAGACATTGTAATTTCAGATCCAGAGGATCCAATGCCCCCTTTTGGTCTCAACAGGTAACAGGCATGCACACGATACACACATGTACATGAAGGCATATATATACAAAGATATAAAAAATTAGTAAATGCTAAAAAAGAGATGAGTATATTTGTCCTCACTCTCACCTCTGTCTCCTATACAAGGGCTCATCCACAAAGCCTGAGAATCGTCTAGGACACTTAGACTCCTGGATTTTAGAGTGCTGTCATTGAATGTGTGTTCAGGGCTGCAATCCAAGTATTTAACTGCTTGGATACTGATATTTAAAAGGAACTGATAATTACAGAAACATCTTTTGAGTGGTTTGGACTAAGTTTCCTGTGAGTGAACAATGACTTTCATGCACACCATGCAATGTGAACTTCCTAATCCAGGTCAGAGATCATCCTAAAGCTGCAAGGCTGAAACACTGGTGAGTGAAACAACAGACACAAGAGATAGTGATGCAGGACCCCCTACTTACGTAAGCTGACAAGGAGTCAGCAGCCGCGGTAATGTGCTTCTGTCAGCCGTTTGCCATGGGCTCGAGTGGTCTTCATTTTTGGATGAGGAGACAAGCACTAAAATATGAGGAGGAGGAGGAAGAGGAGGAGGAGGAGGAGGAGGAGGAGGAGGAGGAGGAGGAGGAGGAGGAGCGAAAGTCCAAGCAGTGAATGGTGATGACTGTCTTTATGTCTCTTGCTGTGTGCATGGCTGGAGTCCTATGAACAAGCAAATACAAAAAATGCTGTCGAGTCTGTGGAGAAAGAGGAGCTCTTCCTACCTGCTGGAGGAAATGTAAATTTCCATCTCCATGATGGAAATTAGTATGGAGGATTTTCAAAAACAGTCTTAATGTCTCTCTCTCTATCTCTCTCTCTCTCTCTCTCTCTCTCTCTCACACACACACACACACACACACACAATGGAAGATTGCTGATCTATAAAAACAAACGAAATTTTTAGAGAAATGGGTGGTTTATGAAAAGCTACAAGATGATCCAGATTCAGAAAGACAAAAATGACGTATATCCCCTCATGGGAATATCCCAACTTTAAGCATCTGTCCATATGTAAATGAGAGGGTATAAGATTGCTATAGACTTGTCACTAGCTAGAAGACCAGAAAGAGGAACAAGAGGTGCTCATAAAGTTGTGGGGTACAAAGGTTATAGGAGACCTGAAGTAGAAAGCAGGCAACTGGGGCCAAGGAAGAGGGAGAAGAAAGAAGCATCAAAAATAAAGTCCTCTTGGAAACTGCCATAACAAAGTTAAAATAAAAGTTGATGTTATATTAATTGTAAGGCCAAAAGCATGAGGATCTGAATCTCATCCTCAGAATTCACATTAAGAAGTCCCACGTAGAAGTGTACACTTGAGAAAGTAGAGGCAGAAGAATGCCTGGGAAAGAGGCCCCAACTGGCCGTCTAATTCCAAGAGATCAGCCCTGAAATCATACACATAATGCAATTAATATTATATAGACTGAAAATGTTGTATTTATACATTTGGGAAAACACACACGCACACATACACATATGTAAATATACAAGTAACAATAGCTAAAGTAAAGAGGTCATAAGTTTCAGAGAGAGTAGGGAGAGTACATGGGGTAATTCGACGGAAGGGAGGATGATGCAATTATATTTAAATTTTGAAAAACTGTATAAAAGCATGGTTAAATGGGTACTATACCAGTTCCACAGATGCTCCTGAGCCCTAACAGGCTGAAGGAATGGTGGAACCTTTGCATCACTCTTGCCTAATCTCTAAGTGATTTTTAGTGGGCCCTACCCCCCCCCCACACACACTCAACTCTCTTTTTCTTTCCTTGTTTTGTTTCATTTTGGTGTAAGTCCTTCTCATCTTTCCTCACTTACAAGGGGGAACTGCGAACTCAGGATTCAGGCATGCTTAACATTAGGTCACACAGGAACAGACTATTTGGTTTTTCATACCTCAGATCAGGGGTTAGTATCTAGAACATATGAAGAATTGAAAAGTTATACAACAGAAACCATCTCAAGTGTCAACCAATAATTAGTCCAAAGGGCTTGAACTGGTAGTTGCAAAGAATAAATACAAAAGTCCAATAAAAATCGAGTAGAAGACCCTGATTTTAACCCACAAACCTATGAACACCTGATCTTTGATAAAGGAGCTAAAAGTATTCAATGGAAGAAAGAAAGCATCTTCAACAAATGGTGCTGGCAGAACTGGTTGTCAACCTGTAGAAGAATGAAAATAGATCCATATCTATCGCCATGCACAAAACTCAAGTCCAAATGGATTAAAGGCCTCAATATCAGTCTGAACACACTGAACCTGATAGAAGAAAAAGTGGGAAGTACTCTACAACATATGGGTACAGGAGATCACTTCCTACGTATATCCCCAGCAGCACAGACATTAAGGACAACATTGAATAAATGGGACCTCCTGAAACTGAGAAGCTTCTGTAAAGCAAAGGACACAGTCACTAAGACAAAAAGGCAATCCACTGACTAAGAGAAGATCTTCACCAACCCTGCGATAGACAAAGGTCTGATCGCCAAAATGTATAAAGAACTCAAGAAACTAGACTTTAAAATGCTAATTAACCCAATTAAAAAATGGGGCACTGAACTGAACAGAGAATTCTCAAGAGAAGAAATTCAAATGGGCAAAAGACACTTAAGGTCATGCTCAACCTCCTTAGCGATCAGGGAAATGCAAATTAAAACAACTTTGAGATACCATCTTACACCTGTCAGAATGGCTAAAATCAAAAACACCAATGATAGCCTTTGCTGGAGAGGTTGTGGAGGAAGGGGCACACTCATCCATTGCTGGTGGGAATGCAAACTTGTGCAACCACTTTGGAAATCAGTGTGGCGATTTCTCAGGAAATTTGGGATCAACTTACCCCAAGATCCAGTAATACCACTATTGGGAATATACCCAAAAGATGCCCTATCATATGACAAAAGCATTCATTTAACTATGTTCATAGCAGCATTGTTTGTAATAGCCAGAACTTGGAAACAACCTAGGTGCCCTTCAATGGAAGAATGGATGAAGAAAGTGTGGAATATATACATATTAGAGTACTACTCAGCAGTAAAAAACAATGACATCGTGAATTTTGCATGCAAATGGATGGAAATAGAAAACACTATCCTGAATGAGGTAAGCCAGACCCAAAAAGATGAACATGGGATGTACTCACTCATAATTGATTTCTAGCCATAAATAAAGGACATTGAGCATATAATTTGTGATCCTAGAGAAGCGAAATAAGAAGGAGAACCCAAAGAAAAACGTATAGTCATCCGCCTGGATAGGGGAAGTAGACAAGATTGCCGGGCAAAAGCTGGGAACTTGCGGGTGAGGTGGCATGGGGCTAAGGGGAAATGGGGTGAGAAACGTGAGAAGGGGAGGATGGGGGAGCTTGGGGGAATAGGATGGTTGGGATATAGGAAGGGTGGATACGGGAGCAGAGAAATATATATCCTAATAAAGGGAGTCATCTTAGGGTTGGCAAGAGACTTGACTCTAGAGGGGCTCGCAGGTGTCCAGGGAGATGTCCCCAGCTAGTACCTTGGGCAACTGAGGAAAGGGAACCTGAAATGACCCTATCCTAAAGCCATACTGATGAATATCTTGCATATTACTTAGAACCTTCATCTGACGATGGATCAAGACCCAATTTGGAGCAACGGACTGAGCTCTTAAGGTCCAAATGAGGAGCAGAAGGAGGGAGAACATGAGCAAGGAAGTCAGGACCACGAGGGGTGCACCCACCCACTGAGACAGTAGGGCTGATCTATTGGGAGCTCACCAAGGCCAGCTGGACTGAGGCTGAATAAGCATGGGATGAAACCAGACTCTCTGAACATGGCGGACAATGAAGGCTGATGAGAAGCCAAGGGCAATGGCACTAGGTTTCGATCCTAATACATGAACAAGCCTAGCTTGTTTGGATGCTCACCTTTCTGGACCTAGATAGAAGTGGGAGGACCTTGGACTTCCTGCAGGGCAGGGAATTTGGACTGTTCTTCAGTGCCTAGATGGAGGGGGAATGGAGTGGGGGGAGAGGGAGAGGCGTGGGGAGAGGGGGAGGGAAGTGGGGGAGGGGCGATGTGTGGGAGGAGTGGGAGGGAAATGGGAACCGGGGAGGAGGCGGAAATTTTAATTAAAAAAAATTAAATTAAATTAAAAAAAAAGTCCAATAAAATGTGGAAAAGTATTCAACTTCCTTAACCCCAAGAGAAATGTGAATTAAAACTACTTTGATGTTCCATCTTATCGCCAGGAGAACAAATGGCAGCAAAGGCTGGTGAGAGTGTAGGGAGAGGGGAGCCTCCCCTCATCCAGTGCTGGGTGAAGTGGTCTGTAGAAGAACCGCGATGGAAATCATTATAGAGGCTTCTCGGAAAACTAAGAGTGGAATTTAAATGTCTTGTGTCTCTCTTCTAAAGAACAATACCTGTTTCTGGGAACCTCCCAGGTGTCAGCATCTACAAGAGGCTCTTCTCAGCTATCACAAAATAGTCTATCACAGTTGCTCTTATGATAGCAATAATCTAGCTCTATAGGGAAAATGGAGTTTGTGGACAAAATTTCCTTATGCAGAAATATAAAGGCCTGCCAAATTAGAGTTGTTCCATATACTCCTGGACCAATTTTTGTTCTTAAAATTTTGTGATTTTTATTTTTTAAGTATTATTGATAATCCAGTTGATTGATATATCCTAAGTGTATATACTTGTAGGCAATTCTATGATGTTTTGGTATAACATATGAAATATTTAATGAAAATGGTTGTTTGCCCTCCCTCTCATCCATCTTTTATTTGTGGTGAGATATTTGAACTTCATTTTCTTATATTATTACATATTTCACTTTGAAATATATAATACATTATTATTGATTATATCTGCCCCACTGTGCCGTAGATCTAAAAACATTTTCCTCTCATCTTTCTGAAACTTTGTGCTCTTTGATCAACAGCTCCTGATGTTCTTCCTCTACCCTCTGCCCAGCCTCTCAGAGCTATTGTTCTACTGTGTATTTCCCAAGGTCAACTTGTGTGTGTGTGAGAGTGTGTGTGTGTGTGTATGTGTGACACAGAGAGATTTGTGTGTGCTTGGTGTGCTAACTAATGCAAGTACACTGTGCCATGGTGTGTGTGGGGGTCAAGAACACCTCATGCATAGGTAGTCTCCTTCCACTTTGCTCCTGTTGTTCAACTCTGTGTACACCTTACTACATGGCCTGCGAGCATCTGGCCTCTCCCATCTCTGCTTTCCATCTTACGGAGGAGCACTTACAGATGAGAGCTAATGCATGGCTTTACATGAACTCTGGGGAACTCAGGTCTGAGTGTTTGTGCAGAAATCATTCCAATCACTTAGCCCATCACCTCAGTTCAGCTCTGCTGTTTCTCATACCTAAAGTTATGAGGTGTTTGTCTTCCATATCTGACTTACTGTACTTGGTACAGTCTCCTTGAGTTGGTCCATATCATTGCAAGCAGCAATCTCTCTCCTGTTTAGGTGTACAGGTTTTCCTGTACCTTCTGCCTTGACCTTCTCAGTACTGTGGTTACAAGTGTGCACCACTGCCTCAGGCTTTTCTAGGTGGGTTCTGAGGATCAAACTCAGATGCTCATGCTTTTGCTGCAAGTACTTTTCCAACATAACCATCTCCCTATCTCATTGGTGCTGTTTGGTTTTTTTGAAGTGTCACTGTGCCATTTCCCATAGAGTTTGTACTAATTAAGAATTGTACCCACGAGAGCAGTGAGGGCCTGACTAGAGGGCAGGCCTCAAGGTCCCCGCCAGGGAAAGCGGGCCCCTGCTGCTGGGGCTGCAGTCTCTGCTGTGATCTCCTGGACCTGCTCTGCCTGCGCCCTACTTCCCTTAGTCCCTGGCTCATTGGGGCATCCAGGAGTTCCTGTGTAGGTGCTGAGAAGTTTCATCGGGACGGGTGAGTGTGTACTATCCTGGGGCGGACGGTCCTGGTAGAGAGCACAAACGCCCCTACACTAAGGCTACCCAACCAGAGCAGTGAGTGCCTGCCTAGCGGGCAGGCCTCAGCAACCCCCGAAAGGGAGTGCAGGCACCTCCAGCTTGTACTGCAGTGTCGCCTGTGTTCTACTCGACCCCGCCCGACCCCTTGCATTCGGCCTTCTTTACGCGGGTCATTGGAATACCACGCATCCATGTTTTGGTGTTGAGGAGTTCATCTGGAAGGGAACGGTTCCTGCCCCTACACTGAGGAGATACACCTAGAGAGTTAGTCACAGCAAAGACTGGTCCAAGACATCAGGCCTCTCCTGGCTCCATTTGAAGGAAAAGATGGGCAGGCGCCAATGCAAGAATTCCCCCAACAACTTGAAAGGCAAAGTGACATCACCAGGATCCAGGAATCCCGAAATGAGAAGTGTACACCTTAATCCAGAAGAATTAGAAGAATTCGACTCAAAAGTGAATTTTATGAAAATAATAGAGGACCTTAAACAGGAGGTGAAAAACTGCCACAACCAATTAGAGATTACAAACAAAAAGGTAGAGGAAATGAATAAATCTCTCAAAGATACCCAAGAAAACCAAGAGAAACAAGAAAAAGTAATCAAACAGGTAAGGGAAACGGTTCAAGACTTGAAGAATGAAGTGGAAGTAATAAAGAAAACACAAACCGAGGGAAGGATGGAGATGGAAAATTTGAATAAATGAACAGGAACTACAGAGACAAGTACCACCAACAGATTACAAGAGATAGAAGAAAGAATCTCAGACACTGAAGATACCATAGAGAAAATAAACACTCTCATCAAAGAAAACAGCATAACCAACAAATTCTCATCACAAAACATTCAGGAAATCTGGGACACAATAAAAAGACCAAACCTAAGAATAATAGGGATAGAAGAAGGAGAAGATCTACAGCTCAATGGTCCAGAAAATATATTTAATAAAATTATAGAAGAAAACTTTCCCAACCTTAAGAAAGATATTCCTTTGAAGGTCCAAGAAGCATACAGAACACCAAATCGACTGGATCAAAAAAAACATCTCCTCGTCATATAATAATCAAAACACAAAACATACAGAATAAAGAAAGAATATTAAGAGCTGCAAAGGAAAAAGGTCAAGTTACCTATAAAGGTAAACCTATCAGACTTACACCTGATTTCTCTATGGAAACCATGAAAGCCAGAAGGTCCTGGATAGATATACTGCAGAAACTACGAGACCATGGATGCAAGCCCAGACTTCTATACCCAGCCAATCTTTCGTTCACTATAAATGAAGAAAACAAAGTTTTCCAGGATAAAAACAAATTTAAACAATACGTAGCCACAAATCCAGCCCTTCAGAAAGTAATTGAAGGAAAATCACAAACCAAGGAGTCCAACAATGCCCACAATAACTCAGACATCTAATGACCCTTCACCAGCACAACTTGAAGAAGGGAAACACACAAACTCTACTACCAAAGGAAAGAAGGAAAGAAAGGAAAAATGACCGGAGTTAACAACCACTGGTCATTAATATCACTTAATATCAATGGACTCAACTCACCTATAAAGAGGCACAGGCTAAGAGATTGGATACGAAAACAGGATCCAACATTCTGCTGCTTACAAGAAACACACCTCAACCACAAAGACAGACATCTACTCAGAGTAAAGGGCTGGGAAAAGGTTTATCAAGCAAACGGACCTAAGAAACAAGCAGGTGTGGCCATACTAATTTCTAAGAAAATTGACTTCAAACTAAAATCAATCAAAAGAGATGGAGATGGACATTTTTTACTCATAACAGGAACAATTCACCAGGATGAAATCTCAATCCTGAATATATATGCCCCTAATATAAAAGCACCCACTTATGTAAAAGAAACGTTACTAAAACTCAAGGCAGTCATCAAACCACACACACTAATAGTAGGAGATTTCAACACTCCTCTCTCACCAATGGACAGGTCAATCAGACAGAAACCTAACAGAGAAATAAGAGGATTAAGGGAGGTAATGAATCAAATGGACTTAACAGACATCTATAGAACATTCCACCCAAATAGGAAAGAATATACCTTCTTCTCTGCAGCTCATGGAACCTTCTCGAAAATAGACCACATACTCGGTAACAAAGCAAACTTACACAGTTACAAAAAAATATTCATAACCACCTGTGTCTTATCAGATCACCATGGATTAAAGTTAGAATTCAACAACAATGCTATCCCCAGAAAGCCTATGAACTCATGGAAACTGGACAGTCAACTACTGAACCTCACCTGGATCAAGGAAGAAATAAAGAAAGAAATTAAAGTCTTTCTTGAATTCAATGAAAACGAAGACTCAACATACTCAAACCTATGGGACACTATGAAAGCAGTGCTAAGAGGAAAATTCATAGCATTAAGTGCCCACTTAAAGAAAACGGAGAAAGCACACATTGGAGACTTAATAGCCCACCTGAAAGCTTTAGAAAAAAAAGAAGCAGACTCACCTAGGAGAAGTAGAAGACTGGAAATAATCAAGTTGAGGGCTGAAATCAACAAAATAGAAACACAGAAAACAATCCAAAGAATCAATGAAACAAAAAGCTGGTTCATGGAGAAAATCAATAAGATTGATAAACCCCTATCCAAACTAATCAAACGGCGGAGAGAGAATACGCAAATTAACAAAATCAGAAACGAAAAGGGAGACATAACCACAGACTCAGAGGAAATTCAGAGAATCATTAGATCTTACTACAAAAACCTGTATGCCACAAAATTGGAAAATTTTATAGAAATGGACACTTTTTTAGATAAGTACCATATACCAAAGTTAAACCAGGACCAGGTGAACAATCTAAATAGACCTGTTAGTCGCGAAGAATTAGAAGTTGTTATAAAAAACCTCCCCACCAAAAAAAGCCCAGGTCCAGACGGCTTCAATGCAGAATTCTACCAGAACTTCCAAGAAGACCTAATACCTATACTCCTTAATGTATTTCACAATATTGAAACAGAGAAGTCATTGCCAAATTCCTTTTATGAAGCTGAAGTTACTCTGATACCAAAACCACACAAAGACACAACCAAGAAAGAGAACTACAGGCCAATCTCACTCATGAACATCGACGCAAAAATACTCAATAAAATACTGGCAAACCGAATCCAAGAACACATTAGAAAAATTATCCATTATGATCAAGTAGGCTTCATCCCAGAGATGCAGGGCTGGTTCAACATACGAAAATCTATCAATGTAATCCATCATATAAATAAACTGAAAGAAAAAAACCATATGATCATTTTATTAGATGCTGAAAAAGCATTTGACAAAATTCAACATCCCTTTATGATAAAGGTCTTAGAGAGATTAGGAATACAAGGGTCGTTTCTAACTATAATAAAAGCTATTTATAGCAAGCCGTCAGCTAACATCAAATTAAATGGAGAGAAACTCAAAGCTGTTCCACTAAAATCAGGAACACGACAAGGTTGTCCACTCTCTCCATACCTCTTTAATATAGTGCTTGAAATTCTAGCAATAGCAATAAGACAACATAAGGGGATCAAAGGGATTCAAATCGGAAAGGAAGAAGTTAAACTTTCATTATTTGCAGACGATATGATAGTGTACATAAGTGACCCCAAAAACTCCAGCAAAGAACTCCTTCAGCTGATAAACACCTTTAGTAGCGTTGCAGGATACAAGATCAATTCCAAAAAATCAGTTGCCCTCCTATACACAAAGGATAAGGAAGCAGAGATGGAAATCAGAGAAGCATCACCCTTCACGATAGCCACAAATAGCATAAAATATCTTGGGGTAACTCTAACCAAGGAAGTAAAGGATCTATTTGACAAGAACTTTAAGTCTATGAAGAAGGAAATTGAGGAGGATACCAGAAAATGGAAGGATCTCCCTTGCTCTTGGATTGGGAGGATCAACATAGTAAAAATGGCAATTCTACCAAGGGCAATTTATAGATTCAATGCAATCCCCATTAAAATCCCATCAAAATTCTTCACAGATCTTGAGAGGACAATAATCAACTTTATATGGAGAAACAAAAAACCCAGGATAGCCAAAACAATCTTATATAATAAAGGATCGTCTGGAGGCATTACCATCCCTGACCTCAAACTCTATTACAGAGCCTCAGTATTGAAAACAGCTTGGTATTGGCATAAAAACAGAGAAGTCGATCAATGGAACCGAGTAGAAGACCCTGATTTTAACCCACAAACTTATGAACACCTAATTTTGGATAAAGGAGCTAAAAGTATTCAATGGAAAAAAGAGAGCATCTTCAACAAATGGTGCTGGCAGAACTGGTTGTCAACCTGTAGAAGAATGAAAATAGATCCATATCTATCACCATGCACAAAACTCAAGTCCAAATGGATTAAAGACCTCAATATTAGTCTGAACACACTGAACCTGATAGAAGAAAAAGTTGGAAGTACTCTACAACATATGGGTACAGGAGATCACTTCCTACGTTTATCCCCAGCAGCACAGACATTAAGGGCAACATTGAATAAATGGGACCTCCTGAAACTGAGTAGCTTCTGTAAAGCAAAGGACACTGTCACTAAGACAAAAAGGCAACCCACTGACTGGGAGAAGATCTTCACCAACCCTGCAACAGACAAAGGTCTGATCACCAAAATATATAAAGAACTCAAGAAACTAAACTTTAAAATGCTAATGAACCCAATAAAAAATGGGGCACTGATCTGAACAGAGAATTCTCAACAGAAGAAATTCAAATGGCCAAAAGACACCTAAGGTCATGCTCAACCTCCTTAGCGATAAGGGAAATGCAAATTAAAACAACTTTGAGATACCATCTTACACCTGTCAGAATGGCTAAAATCAAAAACACCAATGATAGCCTTTGCTGGAGAGGTTGTGGAGAAAGAGGCACACTCATTCACTGCTGGTGGGACTGCAAACTTGTGCAACCACTTTGGAAATCAGTGTGGCGATTTCTCAGGAAATTTGGGATCAACCTACCCCAAGATCCAGTAATACCACTATTGGGAATATACCCAAGAGATGCCCCATCAAATGACAAAAGTATCTGTTCAACTATGTTCATAGCAGCATTGTTTGTAATAGCCAAAACCTGGAAACAACCTAGATGCCCTTCAATGGAGGAATGGATGAAGAAAGTGTGGAATATATACATATTAGAGTACTACTCAGCAGTAAAAAACAATGACTTCTCGAAATTTGCGTGCAAATGGATGGAAATAGAAAACACTATCCTGAGTGAGGTACCCCATACCCAAAAAGAGGAACATGGGATGTACTCACTCATAATCGGTTTCTAGCCATAAATAAAAGACATTAAGCATATAATGTGTGATCCTATAGAAGTTAAATAAGAAAGTGAACCCAAAGAAAATCATATAGTCATCCGCATGGAGAGGGGGAAGTAGACAAGATTGCAGGGCAAAAACTGGGAACTTGCGGGTGAGGTGGCATGGGGCAAAGGGGAAATGGGATGAGAAATATGAGAAGGGGAGGATGGGAGGAGCTCGGGGGATTGGGATGGTTGGGATATAGGAAGGATGGATACGGGAGCAGCAAAGTATGTATCCTATCTAAGGGAGCCATCTTAGGGTTGGCAAGAGACTTGACTCTACAGGGGTTCACAGGTGTCCAGGAATATGTCCCCAGCTGGTACCTTGGGCAACTGAGGAGAGGGAACCTGAAATGACCCTATCCTATACTGATGAATATCTTGCATATCACCTTAGAACCTTCATCTGGCGATGGATCGAGGTAGAGACAGAGTCTCAATTTGGAGCAACGGTCTGAGCTCTTAAGGTCCAAATGAGGAGCAGAAGGAGGGAGAACATGAGCAAAAAATCAGGACCACGAGGGATGCACCCACCCACTGTGACAGTGGAACTGATTTATTGGGAGCCCACCAAGGCCAGCTGGTCTGGGACTGAATAAGCATGGGTTGATTCCGGACTCTCTGAGCATGGCGGTCAATGAAGACTGATGAGAAGCCAAGGACAATGGCACTAGGTTTCAATCCTAATACATGAACTGGCTTTGTGGGAGCTTAGCCGGTTTGGACGCTCACCTTTCTGGACGTAGATAGAAGGACCTTGGTCTTCCTGCAGGGCAGGGAATTTGGACTGCTCTTCAGTATCGAGAGGGAGGGGGAATGGAGTGGGGGGAGGAGAAGAGGAGTGGGGATAGGGGGAGGGAAGTGGGGGGAGGGGGCAATATTTGGGAGGAGGGGAGGGAAATGGGAAACGGGGAGCAGGTGGAAATTTTAATTAAAAAAGAATAATAAAAAATAAAAAAGAACTTGGTACTTTTCGTGACAATGAGACACATCTACTTCTGGCAGCACCAATCTACTTTAAGAATGGATTATGGGCATCAAAGAGGCTCATTGTGGAGTTTGCTAATATTTGGGCAAGAAACTGCTTTTGTCTGGACTGCTTGATGTTATGCTGCATGAACTGGACATTCAGGGCCTACAGAGAAATGACGGCTAAACTTGCCTAAAGGTGAGATGATTTTTTTGGGTTCCTACTCCATAAAAGAGTCTGCCAGACATTCTGTAGGACATACAAAAAATTACTGAAAAACTGCCAATATAGGTAGAATTGTCTTTGAAATTTCCTGCTTTGTGGAAAAGTCTGTGGGATACTATGGGCCTCTAGGCTAAAGATGGATGCCCCAATGATACAAAAATACTTTGGGTGACTGTCCAGGCAACAAAATGTCTCTGTCAATTCTAAAATTTTAGAAGCTGCTTACAATGCACTTTTTGATTATGTAGGTAATATTATATCCTTCTGGAGTCTTTGATGGAGTTAAAAAATAGTTATAGTTTTCCTTAGTTATGATAAAAGATAAAGTAGATATAAATGTTGTGACTGTAATTCTTGTTTGATACCTATCTTGTTATGTGTAATTTTACTATGTTGAAGTTAAAACCTTCCTTTTTATTTAGGCAGAAAAGGGGAGATGATGTGGGAAGTCCCTCTGTATATGTGTTGCTTTTATTGGTTAATAAATAAAAAAGCTGTATTGGCCTATGAGAGGGTATAGTAGAGCTAGGTAGGGAAAACTAAACTAAATCCTGGAGAAAGAAGGCAGAGTCTAGAGAAGCCATGTAGCCGCTGCCAGGGACAGACGATCCAGAATCTTGTAGGTAAGCCACAGCTATGTGGCAATATACAGATTAATAAAAAATGGATTAAATTAAGAAGTAAGAGCTAGCCAATGAAAAGCTAGAGCTAATAGGCCAAACAGCGATTTCATTAAAAAAAAAAAAAAAGAATTAGTTACGGTTTGTGTTAGCCTTCTACTGTCCTCGTATTGTAGGCTGCTTATTAGAACTCTTTTTAATTCTATCTTTGACAGCTTATCCTTTTATGGTCCTTCAAAATTTACTTGAGTTTGTGGTGAACCACCTCAAATGACTGAGAGAATGGAGTGGGTGAATAAATGTTTAACTGCTGATAAAATTTTTATTGCTGAAAGCAACATGCAAGCTGGTAAGGTTTTCTTTTATTTCCTTTTATTATCTGGAAAAAACTAAGACCCAATATATTATATAAAACAAAAAATAAAATTTTAAAGAAACCAGTAATAAAGGACAAATGCCATATAATCTATAGTATCCTGAATATAAGTTCCAGAGACTAAAGCACCACAGTGTGAGCATTTGCACACACGAGAGGATTCATAAAATATCAATACAAATGTAGTGAACGGTAGGTGTGTTTACATGTATCCTGTTAACCTCTTATCTTAAAGATTTTGTGGTTTTTAATGATGTGTGTGTGTGTGTGTGTGTGTGTGTGTGTGTGTGTGTGTTAGGGCCAAAAGGGGACATCAGACTCAGACTCCCTGGAGCAGGAGTTGTACGTAGTTGTAGGTTCCCTGATATAGGTGTTGAGATCTGAATGAGGGAACTTCACTACCAAAATCCTTATTTTAGATAGTCATTGGACCATATGTAATAAACTGCTTGATTGTTTTAACTTCAATAGAGCTGATTATCTTTTCAGGAGGAATATGCACTCAAATGTTACATGTGGTGTTCTTTGAGGGAGTCATCTGATTCTATATTTTGCTCCCTTCCTTTTTTCATTGACAGTTTGGTGTTCAGCTATTTCCATAAGAATGGCAGCCATAATTCTCATGTGTGATGAGTGGGTAAACACCTGAATTCAGTTACTTTCAAATGAGTATCTCAGTGCTGAGGATGGAGACAAGGATCAGAGGTAAGATCCCTTGCTACACAGTCACGACGACTGGAGTTATGATGTCAGTGTCCAATACCAATTCAGGTGTCCCTCCCATGCCTATAACGCCAGCTCCAAAGGAAACAAGCATAAGAAGATGCCTTCAGGCTCCCTGGCTTCCAGTCTAGCGGATACAGTGGATGAGCCTCCATAACCCCAATAATTAAACAAGCTCTGCTTACAGCCTGCTTTCTGCCAATCAGCATTATCCACCTGCAGCATCACTCCACTCACTGTAGAGGTGGTGACTTTAAATCCTGAAGTCTGGGGACCTGAGTTCAATCCCACATTATAAAAGGAAAGAAACAAATCTTGTAGGTTTTCTTCTGACATTCATGCTATGATACACAGAGGAATGAAGATAGAAGATAGATAGATAGATAGATAGATAGATAGATAGATAGATAGATAGATAGATACATACATACATACATACATACATACATACATACATACATACACCAATAGATAATGATAGATACATACATACATACATATGATAAACAAAAAAGTGCCCTGAAGTATTACTTTCCAAAATTATTGAATCTATCTATAACTCTTATATTCATAGGCTAAGTGATGACTTTGGTATATTTCTGGTCATAGCTTCATAAGTTCACTATTTGTTATATATATATATATATATATATATATATATATATATATATATATACATGCACACACACAGACACACACACACATATATATATATGGATCTGTGTGTCTTTGTGTGTTTGATGCATTCTTATGTGTGCAAGTACACTTGTGTGTGTGTGCGTGTGTGTGTGTGCATGGTTACTTGTGTGTACCTATAGAGACCAGAGGTCTACCTCTAGCATATTCCTCAGGACATCAGCAACATTGATTTGAAAATGGGGTCTGTCACTGATCTGAATTCTACCCAACAGACTAGACCAGCTAGTCTGTGAGTCTCAGTGGTCTACCTTTCTGTCACACCTTTCCAAAACACTGAGATTGCAAGCACGTCACCATTCCTCACGCTGTAGCATGACTTCTGGAAATAAAGCTCTGGTCCTTATGCCTTCACAGCAGTTTCTCAAGTGAGCCATCTCCCTGGGCCTAGGTGGAACACTGTGAGCCTACCCCAGCCTATAAAACTAGACCAACAAATTTGTGTTATTTGAGATTGGAGCTGGGATTGTGCTAGGAGAGCCTCAAATTTGATAGAGAAAGACAAGGGCAAAGAGAAGAAAGCTGGGTAAAGTTGTACAACAAGGAGCAATATCAACACTAGGAGTTGATACTCCTACACCAACAAGGCAAATTATCACCTGCAACACCATTCTCTGCCTGCCTAACACTGTTACTAGAATCATTTTTCCAAAATACAGACACTAAACCCCTTGTCTTTCACATAAATTTTTGCATGTGTAAGTGTGTATTGTGTGCCTGGATGTGTATGCATATATAATGCTCATGTGGGGATGTAGACATGTGTGCTCTTACCAGAGAAAGGCTGACATTGACTCCAGGTATTTTCCTAGATTTCTAAGTCTCTCAATTGCATCTGAAGCTCTCTGATTCTGCCAATCTAGTGAGCCTAAGTACCTAATCTCAGATTCTGAGAATCCACATGAAGATAGACGCCGTAGCACACCTTGGCAATTGTAGAGCTCGTATGGTGAGATGGGAAGAATCACACTCTCACAAAGTCTAGGGCCAGCTATCCTGGCATACACACTAGTGAACAGCAAGAAAGCCTATCTCAAACAAGGTGAAAAGCGAGGACTGACACGTAGGATTATTCTCTGACTTGTACACCCACATACCATTGGTGCTTGCATATGTGCACTCACACACAACACATAGACACAAACACAACGAAGATGCATGTTAGAAAAATAATCTTTACACTTCAATTCATTTTGAGAGTCAATAATTTGAGTCAATGTAATATCACGATATTAAAAGGCAAATTCTATAATACAAAAATTAAGTAAGCTATTAATGTTTAAAACTCATCTTATCTTAGTTATTAACTATATATCATTGTAATTCATGGATTTAAAATTATGTGTTTCTATTTTAAATACATTGTGGGAATGGAATGATATGCCACTATGCATCTCTGCTATTCTCAATGCTTTCTTCAGTAACAGCTGATGGGCCTTTCGAAATTGATGAGGTTGGAAACTCCTACATGATGGAAAATACTACAAAGGAGCATTAGACTGGCATTATAGGCATAATCCATGCTTAAGGAAGTAACAAATATAATGTTAACAGTTCATATTAAACATCAAGTATATGGCATCTACTGTTGCTGCATTGTGTATTACACAAAAACTCAAGGTAACATTCTCCTAAGATTTGGAAGCATTTATCTGATTGAAAAAGAATTTATGAATGGTTTAGTGAAGAGCTGAAACATCCCCATGGTTTCTCTTTCTTCTTTCTTGTTGCCACAGTGTTAACACAGATAAAAAAGTCATTTATGTTGTGATGACTTAAAATCATCTCTTTTTTTGCATTACAGCATATGTGTATGTTCATGTGTGTGTGCTTACACAGTACACGCATGTGTGGGGGTGTACAAATTGAGGGTAATTCTTGATGTCTGGTGTCTTCCTAGATCAGTCTTCATATTGTTGGGAAAATCTCTTGTTTCAACCCAGAGCTTGCTGATGTCTAGCTAGCCAGCTTGCTCTAGGGAATCCTATCTCTCCACTTCTTAGAGCACTAAGATTGCATGCACATCACCACAAAGGCTACATTCAAGTAGATACTGAATCATGGTCTTCATGCTTGCATGGCAATCACTTTAACCACAGACCCATTTCCACAGACCTCAGGTTTTATCTTTCAACTATCACTTGGCTGTAGATACAAGAGTTCATCAAAAGTGGGGAAGATAGTCCCTAATGGGAAATACACTCTATGAAATTTGTAAGGAAGATTACATACCTTAATAATAGCATTATTTTAGATGTGTGCTTCATTTTTAAATCAGTAATATTTGTAATAAATTTCTGCATTTGCATATCTATGCATTTTCCTCCAGAAAGCTAGTTGATTAACATTCACTAAGATACTAATTACCTTCACAAAAAAATTAGAAGATTTTTTTAATCTCCAAAATTTTTTTCATGTCTGAGGCTAGTAAAGCAACTCACAGGGAAAGTACTTGGTCTATAAATGTGAGGAACTGAGTGTAGATCCCCAGAATCCATATAATACTTAAACATAGTAGCAGATATCTGTAATCCTGGCACTCTGACAGAGAGATGGAGGCCCAAATGGGAACGTCCCTGGAAGCTCATTGTCTGTCATCTGGGTGAACTCAGCAGTGAACAGCATAAGACATTCAAATAATGTGGAATACGATGACTAACATCTGAGCTTGTCCTCTGACCTCAACAGGCATTGTGGTGTATGCCTGCATTCACACACATACACAAACACACACACCACATATATTTATGTATACACACTACATTAAAAATAAAACAATGACATTTGTGGATCGTTTTTGGATCTTTTGCATCAGTCTGATAAGCAGGAGATGCTTGATAAATGCTTGTTGACTTAAGAATACATTGTCAACTATCTAGGTATGCAGGAATCCTTAGATCAAAAGTGTTTTCACCTCAGCAAGTACCCAGAGAACCAAAGACCAGTAAGGTAAGAAATAGGAAAAGTATATCTTGAAAATAATAGTTTTCCAAGCAACCATTCACAGTTTCTGTAGATTAATCTTCATTTCAAAACTGTTACCAGAATATACTTATTCAGTGAATTGTGTGGTTGTGTATAGTAACCATTGTTCTAAAGTATTGAGTTGATTCTCAGAGCCTCTAGTAGTGGATGAGGTTAAATCATCCTCAAGAATATTCGCTATCCACTGTCCAGAACTGTATGTTTATACAGCAATGCATACCTCACATTAATATGTCCTTATAGGAAAACAACTTAAAATATAGTCATGCAGTGGTATGGGAAGTCTTTCTGTACTGTAACTCTTGCTTGATAACTATTTTGTTATATGTAATTTTACTGTTAAAGTTAAAACCTTTCTTTTCATTTAAACATAAAAGGGGAAATGGTGTGAGAAGTCCTCTGCATATGTGTTGCTTTTATTGGTTAATTAATAAAGAATCTGTTTGGGCCAGTGGCTTAGCAGAGTACGTGGGAAAACTAAACTGAATGCTGGGAGAAAGATACCAGAGGGGAAAGATGTGGGCTGCCAGCTGGAACCATGCCAGTAGGCCACAAGCCTCATAGTAAAATACAAAATAATAGAAAAGGGCTAACCAAAGATATAAGAGCTATCTAGCAACATGCTTAAGTGATTGGCCAAGCAGTGATATGAATAATATAGTTTCTGTTTGATTATTTTGGGTCTAGGCAGTCTGGAACAAAAGAACGGACTCCCCCAAAAAGGCAGGGCAGGGGAGATTTCTCAGTTGGTAAAACAACTGTTACAGAAGGACAAGAACCTGAGTTTGAGCCTCAAATTCCACATAAAAACACCAACCAAGCATAGTTGTGAATACATTAATCCAATCATTGGGAAAGCAGAGACAGACAGATCCCTGGAATCACTGAGTTCTGCGTAAGGGGGTGACTCTATTTCAAACTCAAAAAAATATATGTATAGATGAGGTCCTGAGGAAGAACACCCAATACTGACTAGTCATTGACACCCATGTATACTTGTATGTACATGTGTTAAGTCTGAATACCTGTGCATGCATGCACACACATACGTTTATGCACAAACACAATTAACTGTGCTATTATGCGCAAGCACAACCAAGTGTGCTATTTAACAATGTGAAATACTTCTTTAAATAAAGCTTCACATTTTATCTACACTTGTGCTTTTGTGAACCAGGACAGAAAAAAGAAATTGTTCTTTGTATTTTTGGTGGACAAAGCATTAACAAAGAGCACCAGTTGCCCCCAAAAGTCAGTGGGTCACCACTGAGGGAACGTTCCATATGTTGGACCTCAAAGAATGAGTTCAGGTCTCCATAAAACTTTCCAATCCATAATGCTCTTTCCTGCAAGACACCAGTCCACTGGGATTCTAGACTTAGGTAAAATCTAATGCCTTCCAGACCCTAAAAGTGTAGAGGAAGCTCCTTCATCTGTTGTTACTATAACAATTATGTGCCTCCAGTTTCTATAAATAGCTTGAATGGAAGCAGGGAAATGACCTGTGCCTTAGTTTTCAACAGCATAAATGTGTCTAATGGGCAGAAGCTAATTCACACCCAGCAGGAAAGCTTCAAGAGATAATGAGAAATGTGAGTTTCAGCTTCCCAACTTTTAGAAAACAAGAAACCAATGAAAGAAGATGTAGGACTGGATGTTGAGAGCCAATCAACCATATCCATCACAGTTCTGTGATGGCAATTCTGCTCTCAGCCAGGTGGTCACAGACATCAAATTATACCCAGAGCAACTAGCCATAGTGGCAACAGCTTTTCTAAAGTGAACCTGGCAGAAATGGAGCAGTCAATAGTCTCCTCATCTAAGAAATCTTTAAATATGTTTATGGCCATTAAATGTATAGCATGTATTTTTGTGCTGTACTTGTAAATCTTATTACATTTTATTTATTTATTATGTGTCTATGCATGGCCATGTACTCATGCTGTGGTAAATATGTGGCAGTCTTATGGGTCTAAGGGATCAATGTGTCCTCAGCAATCAGTGCCTTTATCCACTGAGCTGCATCATTGACCTGCTACTTTCATTTTAAACTCGTATTATATCGTAAGTATCTCCTTGTATTAATGAAATTCTTCATGCATATTTTGCAAAACCTGCCTAATACGCCATTTTGTGGCTACTTCTTTGCTGTTGGCCATATTGATGAGTTCCATTTCCTCCACAAATAGCAATAACATTGTGATGTACACCTGTACAAATCTTTGCTATCCTCTCCAGGAATTTTGTGAGACTAGATTTTCACCCTTTTCTTAAAACCCTGTCTTATTTATTGAGTTCTCTGAATCTAGAGCTTTTTAGACTTTTTTGGTAAATAAGACAAAAGCAGATTCACAATGTTTTAGAAAGAACAAGGAAAGGCAGCATGTATTATTTTGTCTAAAATGATATCACCTCTAAAATACCTGATGCCTCACTGAGGGATTGATTATAGGAGACTGGGCTTCCTTCTGACTTGTATGTTCATCTATGATCTTGGCATAACAAATGAATGTTTCTTGTTTACAGTGATGTCTGTGGACTGGAGAGATGGCTTTACTGCTTTCGTAGAGCTTCCCAAGTTCAATTCCCAGAATTCTCTTATAGCAGCTAATGACCACCTGCAACTGCAGTTCCATGGGTTATTATGCCCTCTTCTGGCCTCTGCATGTACCTCCACTTATGTCAACATGACAGCCCACACAGAGAAACACGTGAATGTTCATAAATAATTTTTTAGAAGGGCAGGAGCTAGAGGAATGGCTCAGTAGTTAAAAGTGCTTGTTGCTTTTTCAGAGGACTAGAGTTCAGTTGATAGTACCCATTTGGGTAGCTCATAATGTTTTCTGTAACTCTATCTTCAGGGGATCTGACATCTTCTGGCCCCCAAGAGCACCTTCACACACTTGGCATACAAACGTAGAAAGATACACATATACATAAATTTTAAAATACAAAAATAAATAATAGAAGAGAGTTTCCAGAGTCTAGAAGAATATGTGAAAAATGTTTTGTTGCTCTATTTAAAAATGTTGTTATGGTCTAGTTGCTCTTTTAAAAGTTGTGATAGTGTGATTCAAATCATTCCTTTTAGAGTATGCAGGCTAGGACTTTTCAAGTTACAGAGATGGGATTTTCCATTGCTTAGCTTTCTGTTAGATAAATATGGATTGACTAAATGGTCCAGTGGACAGTGAATGATCTAATCATCTTAGCCTCTTTTCTGTGACAGAAAGTCATTTCCTCAAGTATTCAGAGACCTACCTTGTTGATGACACGGCTAATGACACAGATTATATTCAACACAATATGTATTCAAGACACATTGCATGTATTGGAAATCCCTTTCTCCATGGTGTATTTCATACACATGTATATAATTAATTAATCAATTAATTTTTATTTATTTATTGAGACAAGGACTCACCATGTAGCTTTGGCTGGCCTGGAACTTGCTATGTAGACGAGGCTGTCTACAAAGTCAAAAATCCACTTACCTCTGTCTCCAGGTATTGGTATTAAAGCCATACACCACCAGATCCAACCATCATTTTAACTTTTTAAAAGATTTATGTCTTATCTATTATTCTGTGTTTATATGTGGCTGGTGTGCAAATGTTGTTGCAGGTGCTTATGAAGAGAGAGTCTAGACCTCGAGGTATAGAAGGTTGTGTATGGTCTGATGTGGGTGCAAGAAACTAAACAAAGGAGAGCAAGCACTCTTATCTACTTAAGTATATATCTCTAGTCCCTTATTTATTTTCTAAAAAATTAATTTCCATTAATATTTAGTCTAACCCAATGTACTAAAAGTATACTTTTCAACATGCTAAATTTTTACTGTACATAACTGCTTTGTGTGTCAACTATTTGTCAATTTACAGAAAAATGAAACTTAGAATTAAATACATCCAGGACTTAGAAGATGGCTGAGTTTGGTAAAGTACTTACCTCAGAAGTATGAAAACCTGAGTTTGGATTCCTAAAGCACATACAATAAAACTGGATTAAGTGGCACATTCATATAATCCCGACATTGGGAGAAGGAAGGTAGGTACAGGGAGGTTCCAGGAAGCATGGAGACAACTATGCTCACCTAAATGGCCAAGTACAAAGTTGATGAGAGAACTTGTATCAAACAAAAAGATAGATGTCTGAGAATCCCCACGCAAAGACTGTCCCCTAACCTTTACATATATACAGAATATGCTTATGCAACATATACACACGCATACACACACACACAAGGTAGGTAAGTAAGGTAAGGTAGAGGTAGGTAGAGAGCTGGTTAGAAAATAGATGATAGGTATCTAGGTAAGTAGATAGATAGATAGATAGATAGATAGATAGATAGATAGATAGATAGATAGATAGATAGAAATGTGCCCAAATTATGTTCTATGTAAATGGTTGAGTGGGGGTTTGAGCTTTGCTGTTCTTCAATTATTACACAAGGCTGTCATCCTATCACCCATATGGCATCTAACAACTAACTATTTACAGCTTACATGGAGCAGTATCATACAACAAATCAACCAAAGTATGTTCAAATTGTGACGGACTTTAGATATTTGCAATGAAAATATAACTTTACTACTTTCAAATGTCTGTTTAACCCTTTCTCAGGAAGTTCCTATTACTGCCTCTAATGCTCTTACCAAATTTTCTTGTTTCAACTCTCAGAGACTGAATTCCTATTCTGCCAAAAATGCTTATGTCATACAGGAACACCAAGCATGGAAAAACTCAACTCAGTTGATGTCTTTGTTTATACCTGGTAAGCCATGTCACTGCTGAAATTTTGCAATGTTGAATCTGTCTATGAGATCTTTGCTGTGGTCTGATCTGCACTGATCTGGATTCTTGCCAGATGGACAAAGATTCTCCCCCCTGAAGTATGAGCTTACAGCACATTAATTCGTCTAATTCTAAGAATCTCAACATTTCTCCTCACAGACACATACCACCCAAGTTAGTAGGCCTTCTCAACGTTTTTCTCTAGACATTAATTCAGGTGATGAAGAAAGGTTACCTACAGATATGATTACAGATCTAAGTCATTTGACTTTAAGAATGGGAGATTAAGTGAAGCTGAACTGACCACCTGAGCCTTTTACATCTGAGACTTGTGGTCGGAGATGAAGATGTCGCAGGATCAGAACGACAGATGGTAAGGGACTACAAGATGCACCCATAAGTAAAATACTTGCTTTCCAAGCATGAGAATTTGAGTTTGGTACTTAGAGCCCACATAAAAACACTCCGCATGATAGTAGTACGGGCTTGTTATCAGAGAACTGGATATATATATATATATATATATATTCCCTCTGGGGTTCATAGACCTGATAGACTAGACTGACACTCAACAAGTTCCAAGCTGATTAAAGACCCTGTTTCAAAAAAAAAAAAACAATGCCAATAGACAGTATTCCAACGACAGCCTCTTTGTAGACATATATATTACCATATGCACTCAGATTCACATGTGTCCCTAGGTTCACATACGCACATGCCTGCACACATGTGTATACAGAGAACTGGGGGCATGGCAAGTTCCTTAAGAAAGAGATAAGAGTGCAGGAGCCACAGGCAAGCTGCTCCTAGAGCTTTGCAACAGCTCTTCTCAGTTGGCAAGAAAATGATGAAGGACTCAGTCGGATAGCCACATGGAAGCAATTCTGCCAACAACCCAAAGGAGCTGAAGAAAATACACCTCACGATCTCACAAATAAAGGAAAAAGCCAGATGCCACCTTGAAACTAAGCTGGCTTTGGAGTGCACAAATGAAAGCCCAGATGGGGAGTCCCAGAATACTGATTTTCAGAACTGTGAGCACATATTAATGTAGATGTTGTTTCGAAGATAAGTGGGTGGCATTTTCTTACATAGAAATAGAAATTTAGTACAAGCTCTTTTTGGTAATATTGTAAGTGTAAAGAACTTCCTCCAGAGCCCAAATACTGAGGCTGAATTCTGTGTCAGGTAGGGAATAGAGATGAGTCCACACTAAGATCTGTGTTTCTCTTCCCTGTATCTTTCAGATGTCTCTAAATCCTGCCATAAGAAGGATTCTTACTCAGATGTCTATTGTGGATGGTGATGCAACTCATCTGGTAAAGTTAGCAAGCATGAGTGAGACCCCAAGTTATATCCCATCACCACTCAAACTGGCCATGGTGGTGTAGGCCTATAATCTTAAGACTGCAGAAGGGGACAGGAAGAGCAGAAGTTCAAGGTCATAGTGTCTGATGCTATGCCAAATTGACAATTTAAGCTAACTAGCAAGAAAAGAAAAGAAAAGAGAAAAGGAAAGATGGGAAGGACCCGTTCTTTACTTGTCCATTTCTGGGGCTACAGCTTTAGTTGTACTTTGCTGACTACATGAAGCTCAAATAAAATATTTGCATGAGTGAATAGTTATCTTTTGTTACAATCATTCACAAACATTCTTTCACTTTGTGTGTGTGTGTATGTGTGTATTTGACCATCTGAGACTGCCAATTCCATGTGAAATTGGTTGCCTCTCAGTGATCATTGTGTTTCAGCTTAAATTTAACATGCTACTATCTTCAAACTCTTTCATGAACAGGAGAAAGAGGAAACACACACACACTTCGGTTTGTTTTTGAGACTTTATCTTAAAGAAAAATGAAAGTTACGTGCAAAGGAGTCAGAGAACCCTCAGAATACTAGTACAAAGGCACCGACTTAATGCTCTCAGAATAAACAAGGGGAGGAGCATACATTTAAATCTTTTATGATCCTGTTCTTTCTGTCTGTGCTTTTCTTTTATTCTTTTTTGTTTTTTACCAGACCAATACCTTAAAGTCTGAATGTATCAGAACATATTTATCTATATTTATGTGCCCTCCAGAACGACTTTTGCTTTCAAAAATATTTTATAGTGAGACAAAAGAAAAGCTACGAGGAGAATAAAAATTAGATTAAACAGTGATTCATACCCATTGAGCATCCACGGGAAGAGAAACAAATGCTGTCCAGGGGCTACCCTATATCTCATTTTCTTTAGAAATATGTTATCTTATACATGGCAGAAGCAACTTTACTCAGCTTTTCAGGTTTCTTGTTCAGTGCATTTAAAATAACATGTAATTCTTTCTTTCCATAAAAAGATTCAAAGAGTTATAGCATAATTTACCCAGAGTAAATTGTGCTCACTGTAATTTCAAAGAATTCCAATTTAAAGAGTCAAAAATTCACCTAAACATCCTTGGCTTTCCTCTTAAGAATTTATGGTTTCAAATGTTAAAAAGAGTCAGACCCATATACATCCAAGATTAGACAGTCCCAGAGTCATTTTAAAATCTGATCATAGGCACATTCAATTCTGTGCTCCATAAATAGACCATAACTTTGTAGAGAAATCTATGATCCTTTGTTTAATCTTATTGTTTGTGTCCAAATATTTTTATAAAAAGTTCCACTTGAAATAAAAGTAGTGAAATAGAATAGAAATGAGTTAGTTTTGTCTTCTTAGTTAAGAAACATCTGGGAATTCAGTTCTAAATACTGTAAATGCACAACTCAGGGAAAACAGGCAGTGAGTGATTAGTCAAAAATAAAAAACAAGAACACAGTGAAAGATAGATAGATAGATAGATAGATAGATAGATAGATAGATAGATAGATGATAGATAGATAGATAGATAGATAGATAGATAAATAGATGATAGATGATAGATAGGTAGATAGATGATAGATAGGTAGATAGATAGATGATAGATAGATAGATGATAGAGAGAGATGATAGATAGATAGATAGATAGATAGATAGATAGATAGATAGATAATAGATAGGTAGATAGATAGATGATAGAGATGATAGATAGATAGATAGATAGATAGATAGATAGATAGATAGATAGAAGATAGATAGGTAGATAGATAGATGATAGATAGATAGAGAGAGAGAGAGAGAGAGAGAGAGATGATAGATAGGTAGGTAGATAGATAGATAGATAGATAGATAGATAGATAGATGATAGATAGATAGATGATAGGTAGATAGGTAGATGATAGATAGATAGATAGATAGATAGATAGATAGATAGATAATAGATAGATGACAGACACACACAGAGAGATAATAAACATTTGATATGAACACTTGCCAATATGTATTTAAATGGGCAATTGTAAATAACTTATGAGGTGATATGTCAAAATAGACTACAATTTACTTCTACTCTCTATATGATGGTTTGTATTGGTTTTAGTTAACAGTTTCTAGAAGACACTTACCTAGAAGATAGTTCTCTGGATCATCTGTGAGGGAGTTTCCCGAGAGGTTAATTGAGGTGGAGATACCCACTCTAAATATGAGCAACAAGAGGGGCTGGGGTCGTGAACTACGTAAAAAGAAGAAAGCAAGCCTACCACACATATGCACTGCTCACTGCTTCCTGAATGTGGATACAAAATGACCATTTGCCTCACACTCCTGCCACTCTCTCTTCTGCCATCATCAACTGTCTATCTGAACTGTAAGCCAAAATGAATAGCTTCTCTTCAAGTTTCTTCTGTAAGTCATTTTGTCCCATTGCCTTGTAAAATAATAACTCACATACCACACTGAGTAGTTCTTGCGATCTAAGAGAATCGTAGGTAAAGAGTTTACAAAATATTTAAACCCAGCCAATATCCCAGAGAGAACATGACTTCCTTGATCCACAAAACTTGTTCTCAGACTGTAAGAAAGACAGATTTCTCAGCCATAACCTATGTATACGGCTAAATCAGAAATTCTCAGGACAGTGTTCAGCAAGTCAAAAACCTTTAACAAGATAAAGCTCAATCTTCTAGAAATAGAAGGTAGGCAAGTTAGCCCTACACTGGCGTCTAATCCTTTTGAGGATTGTAATATACAGCCAACATAAAATAATCTTGAGTTAAATGTTGAAAATTAGTAGATATGTAATCTCAACAAAAAAGGAAATGAGTGAGCTGATTTCTAAAATGGGAAATGGGCTAGGGGGGATGTAGCTCAATTGGCAGAGTGCTTGCTTAACACGCATGAAGCCTTTGGTTCAATCCCCAGCACCACATAAAACCTGGTGTGGTGACACCCACTTAAATCCTAGGAAACAGAGACATATGTTGTAGTTTTAATAGGATATACACCCAAAAGCTCATATGTTTGTTCACTTGTTTCCAGTAAGCAGAGCTGTTTGGAAAGGCAACAAAATCTCCACAAGTAGAACTCGGCTGAAGGAAGTCACTGGGGGTAGGTCTTGAAATGTTTTGTTGGTTTATTTTGGGTTTGCTTGTTTGTTCACTCGATTTTTTCCAATTTCTTTCTTAATTTCATACATTAATTTTACGAGATTTTTCATATATGAGTACGACATTTATTTATTTTAATTTCTCTTTTTAAAATAAAACAATCTTTTTTTCATTTTACATACCAATCCCAGTTCCCACTCCCTCTCCTTCTCCCACTCTCTCCAGTTACCCTCCCACCTCTATCCTCTTCTCAGAGAGGGTAAGACACACTGCTTTGGTGAAAGTCCAAGGTCCTCCCTACTATATCAAGGCTGAGCAAGGTATCCATCCAACGAGAAAAGGATCCCCAAAAGCCACTACAAGCAGTAGGAATAAATTCTGGTTCCAGTGCCAGTAGCCCCACAGTCTGCCCCAGCCATAAACTATCAGCCATATTCGGAGGGACTAGGTTGGACCTATGCTGGTTCCTTCCCTGTCCATCTGGAGTTTAGCTTAGGTAAACTATTTCAGTGGATGTCCCTATCATGCCATCATGCACTGGCGCTGAGCTCCCAAAGTCCAGTTGAAGAGTGGGAGGAGTGAGAATATGAGCAAAGAATACTGCATTTTTATAGCACAGCCCATTCCTCTTTGCTCTTGACTCCTGACTGAGGACTCAAGACCAGGGAGCCCTCTGCTCTTGCTTTCATGCCTTACTCATCACTATTGACTGTACTCCTTGAAACTGCAAGCCAGAAGAAACCCTTTATCCTTAAAGTGTTCCATGATAGTTATTTTGTTGCATGGCAACAACAAAATAAATAATGGTGGTGACAGTTTTTTGTGCTCTAACAAATAAAGCTTGCCTGAAGATCAGAGGGTGGAGTTAGCCACTAGTTAACCATAAAGGCCAGGCAATGATGGCACACACCTTTGATCCCAGCACTTGAGATCTCATGTCTTTGATCCCTATTGCACGAATTCTAATTGGTCTTAGTAAAGAAACCCTGGAGTCAGATATTAGGCAGTGAAAGCTGAAGGATTAGAGAAGCAGTGCAGCCAGCCACTAGAGAGAACTTTTACCACTACCAAATTCTCATACTGAAGAGGTGATCCTGTCTCTACTAACCCTCAGACTATATCCAATCCTGTCTCCCCCCACCTTATATTCCTCTCTCTGCCTAGCCATATCCCATCCTGCCTCCACCTCCCTAGAACTGGGATTAAAGGCAGTTGACTTTCTAGTACTGTGATTAAAGGTGTGAGACACCACCATCCGGCTCTGCTTTTCTTTTAGAGTTGATCAATTTCGTGTAGCCCAGGGTGGTCTTGAACTCACAGAGATCCATCTTTTTCTGTCTCTTGAGTACTAGGATTAAAGATATGTTCCACCATTGTCTGGACTCTGTGGCTAACTAGAGACTTAGCTCCACACTCTGATCTTCAGGCAAACTTTATTTGTTAGATTACAAACAAAATATCTATCACTACAGATCCCAGTACTTGAGAGGCATATGCCTTTAATCCCAGCATTAGAGAAGTGGAGACAGGAAGTGATATGGCTGGGCAGAGAGAGGAATAAAGGTGAGAGGAGACAGGAGCTTAGCATTTCAGTCTGAGGATTTCATAGAGTTAAAAACATTAGTGGCTGACTGCTTTATTTCCCTGATCTCTCAGCTTTCACCCCCTAATATCTGACTCTGGGTTTTTATTGTTAAGACCAATTAGAGTTCATGCTAGAAATAACTAATATGGCATCCTTCAATGGATGAATGGAGAGATAAACTATGGAAGATGCCATGATAAGGTGCTTTTTGTTACCTAAAAGAAAAGAAGCATTGTACTCTGGGAGGTTGTGTGGGTAGTATGAACGCACATTATCTAGTCTGAATGCAGCTTCAGAATGCTGCATAGTGTGTCCATTTAGATCCATCTTTAGAATATGATGAAGAAAGGCAGAAAAGCCAAGACATAGTAAAAACAACAACAACAAAAAAAATAGTGGTTATCAGGGGAGGTGATATGGGGATATCAAAATATATATAAGAGTGACCAAAAAGTTCTCTGGAAGCTGGGTCCTGGAAAAGTTGAGGGCTACAAAAGCCAAGCTAAGACAGTAATTTTCAGGTTTCCCCTTATAAATTCACAAAAAGAATAAAATTTACTACTACAGCGGGTGGACGTTTGGGGCTTTTTATCATCATTATAGTTGTTACAGGCGGGAGGAAGAGAGGGAAGGAAGGAGAGAGAAACAGAGAGATAAAGAGAGAAAGCTTTATAGCAGGAGAATTTCTGGAAATATGGTACCATCCAGTTGCTAGTCTTGGGAATTTCTACTGGACTTATAGAAAACACTACGGTATGAGAATGGGTGTGCCTAGCCCAAGTATCTCAAACAGATATTCTATGTCGTCTCCTCTGAGTTTCGTTCACGTAATCACATAAGCATTTAGTCAGAGGTGCTAATCAGTTAGGAGATGACAAAGAAACAGAAACCAGAGCTGTCTTCCAGCGTTGCTGGTCTCCCACAAGTACATCCTCAGAGATGCTGTTTTAGGAATCCTGCCTGATTTGGTCAGTTTCTATCTTCTTTTCTCATCTGAGGGAAGGATGAGGAGGCAGGGCACAAAGGAAGCTACTCAGTGTGATGTATAATAATACACAGATACCATTACAGGCTTGTCAGAATGAGCAACACCAAGACCAAACCCAAATTCAGACTAAAAATATTGCAGCCTAATATAGACTAGGGGCTTTATATGCCAATGTGCCAACAGAAACTGCAGAAAATAACAATTGTTACCCTAGTTGTACAGGAGAACAATGAACCTTTCTGCTTTCATGTGATAAAAGTGGAAATGACTGGAGGACCATCGGAAGAAGTCTGAGAACCCTACTGAACTCTATTGTGGCACCAAGATTAATTCTCTTAAAAATTCATATGAAAGGCTACTTTTCCAAAAGGGCAAACTTTGAAGTTCTTCAGGCAGAAATACAATGAATGCATTCTTGATTTCATTAACAGGTTAGTTGATAGGAGAGTTGAAAAAGGAGAAACCAGTGACCAAGTACCTAAGACCATGAGGTACAAACTTGTCAATGGTGACAGAGGTGGCCTCTTCGACACTGGATTATAAATATCCACGGAGATTCTTTTTTCTTTCTTTCTTTCTTTTTTTTTTTTTTTTTTTTGGATTTTCGAAACAGGGTTTCTCCATAGCTTTTGGTTCCTGTCCTGGAACTAGCTCTTGTAGATCAGGCTGGCCTCGAACTCACAGAGATCCACCTGCCTCAGCCTCCCGAGTGCTGGGATTAAAGGCTCCACAGGGATTTTACTGGGCAGATTTTTCCACAGTTGCATATGTTCTGTGCAAGTTAACTGGCTATGCCATAAAACTATGAAATGATTCGAACATAGGTAAATGAACAAACTTAAAAGAACCAGATAATTCTAAACAGTACACAATTTCCCCATTTAAGAAACCTAGTTATATTTTTATTCATTTGAAAGTCAGTCACATTTTTTTCCTTAGTCTTAAAAATGGGATTTGGGGAGATGTCTCCGTTGGTAAAGTGTTTGCTGAGCACACAGGAATATGTGAGTTTGGTTTCCTAGGACCATTATAAAAGAGCAGAGACAGGGTCTGCAATCTTAACACTGGGGAGTTGGAGAAAGGAGGATGCCTGGAGCTATCTGAACGATCAGTTGAACCTGTTTGATAAATTCCAGGGCAGTGATTACTCTCTATCAAAAAACATCAAGATTGATTGAGGAACACATCACTGTCAGTCTCTGGACTTCACACAGACACTAGGTCAAGTTTGATCCGGCAGGAACAGGGCAAGTGAAAACAAAGATGTCAAGGATAACACATTAGCTCTGGAAGAATACAAAGATGATATGAAGATAAATTCAGCAAAGAAACTTGGTCTTTCTTCAAAAGGTCTTAAATGCTACACCTCTGCCTTTGTTCCTCCTATCATGTTTACTAGAAAATGCTAGATGCTTCTGGGGAGAATAAAAAAGATACAATGTGATTAATATTGTGTTTTGGGGAATATTAAAGTACAACAGTATTGGGGACAGATGCAATAAAGAAACGATTGGGAAGACTAGGTAGAAAGTTGGTAAAACAATCCAGGATTAAAGGAAATTTTGAAGTTTATTATCCAGAGATTTCCTCTTTCAAAATTTCTCTAGAGACAGGCCCTTTTTCAAATCCATCTTATTCTACAAAACTCACAAAGCTAGTGTGCTTTATCTCTTGTGGCCTTGCTCCACAGTAATATGTTGAAAATAGAGACCCATTTTTCTTCCTCGACAGTGCAAATAGTTATCCAAAGTGAAAAGTTTCATTTTCCAGCATTTTTCACAGAAACTATCAGCTGATAATTACATCGAATAGAAAGTAACCATTAATCACATCTTTAATATATCAATTCATCACTGTCTACCTCCCGTGAAGCAGAAGAATTAAAATCAATCTGTAAAACTGAACCCCATCACCACTAAATGCCTGGGGAACAGTAGGAACACAAGAGGAACCTTACAGCATTCAGAAAATGCCTTTGCTTCTGCAGTGAGTGACAGGGGATCCATTTTTGTCCTCATAGGTGTCTGGAGCTCCTTCCCTTGTTCACTTTGAGCAGATACACTGGACAAGCTTTTGAATGTTTTCCGGACCTAGAAGCAAAGAATGAGCTAAGTTTCATCGTTAGCCTTTCATCATCCAAATAAAGCCAATGAAAGGACTCAGAAAATGAATAGGGCTAGAGCCAGGCGGGCTCAGTGGATATGATGCTTGGTGCTCAAACATGAGGACCTGAGTTATATTCCCAGATTTCTCAGAATGCATGTAAAATCCAGGTGTGTTGGTGTATGCCTGTAATTTCAGCACTAGAGGGAAGTAGTAGGAAAATTCCTATAGCTCACTAGCTATAGGCAAACCAAGGTAAGGAAAAGAGTGATGGGGAATGCATGGGGTGTTGACCTTGTCTTGTGTTGACATGAGCAGGGACATACATATGCACATGCTACACACAGTCACACAGAAATGAAGAAAACAAATTTATATCACGGAGTGCCTTCTCACCCCCTCTTCTCAGCTATGGGATCCTCCTAGCCAGGTGGCCAATGATGATCACTTCTTGGTAAGGCTTCAGGTCAATGGTATTTTGAGCATGTTGGTTCACTGTAGAGTCTAACTGTAGGAAGAACTGAAAGAATAAGGCACAAACAGAGATAACTGCTGGATCCTTCTCATCCTGTTTTCCAGGCTTGGATTGTAGCCAAGGAAACAAACTTGCCTCATCTTCTCAAGAAACTCGTACTCTCCAAAGAAAGCACCAACTTATTTTAAGTCAATTCCCGAAATATTACAACTGCTGTGTAACTACTTGATAAAGAATTTGGAGTTCTATTAGATAAAGAGTTTTGGAATACAAGAGGAAAATAAAACTCTCCAAAGTCCCTTAATGATGGCAAATATTAAGGTACTTATTTCCATCTCTTGGTTGAACTTTTAAGTGTCTCTCCTGTTTTAAGCAGGGAGAAGAGATGCAGCATATTTTTAGAGATGCTCTGGAGAATGCACGCTGATTATCTTTAGAGTGCATTATGCCCCCTATAAATTCAGGAAATTAAAAAGGGATGAGAATTGGGTTGTGGCAAACTGAAAGCTATTGCAATAATATGAGTGTTGAGTGAAATTCAGTCCCCTTCCAGAAAACGGCTCCTGCCCTCAGCCCAGCTGTGCGTATGGCAAGTCACAGGCCCTTCAGATTCACCAAGTTGCGTGTATCAGACATCTGCTGGCTCGGTCATCAATCACAACAATGGTGTTCCAAACACCGCATCCAAAAATTATGAAGAGCCTCATTTTCTCTATAACTTCTAATACCTTTCAAGATAAATGACAGGTTCTCAGCACATTTCGGATGAATGAACTAACTTGGGTATTACCTAAGCCTCCTGTGCAGAGTGCCTAAGCAAGAAAGGAAATGGGGAGAGCAAGGTGGAGGTCAAGAATAGGAGCAGTTAGGAGGGCCGTGGTGCTTGTGTCTAGTAAAGCTTTCATTTTTCACATCACCTGAAGTTATTTTCTACTTGGGTTATGAATACATGGGTAATGAATTCATTGCTGAAGCTTAACCCCTCACATTTTTTTTCTTATTTGTTATTTTTCTGCAAAAAAAAATGATTAAAAGCCATCAATATGTGTCAGTCTAGAAACCCATTAGATTGAAGGGGAAACTCAAGCCTAGGTCTGGACAACAGTTTGTAAGTAAAATGCCTGTCAGGTAAGTAAGAGGACCTCAATTCAGATCCCCAACATCCATGTAAAATGCCAGGCATGGTTATGTGCCTCTGCAGTCCAAGTATTGAGGACACAGAGACAGACAGATACATGAAGCTCAGAGGCCAGGGAGCCTAGTGAGCTCCAGATTCAGTCAGAGACCCCTATAGAAAAAGAAAGTTGGAAAGTAGTTGAGGAAGATACTTAATATTAGTCTCTGATGTCTACACACATATGCACCTATATCAGCATATATGTATGCATACAAACACATGTAACACACACATACACACACACACACAAGCAAACTCATACTAATTGATAAAGGAAGGCTCTAGAGCCATTGGGAATATACACTAAACCTACCTGAACAAACACCCAGAACACGGTCTCAATTTCTAACCATTCTGATTTGGACTCCTATGTAACTGAGGCACCAACTATGATGGTGATTCCGTTCGTCTTTGTTGTTTGAAATAAGTTTAGATGGAGTCCCCATTTTAACAAGCCAGAACCAGAGATCCTTATTATATTTGAATGAGAGCTGGGAAAGATAATCCATAATGATAAAGAAGGGAAAATAGGGGGTGGGGAGCATGGAAAAGCTGAGGGCCTTAAAAGGAAATAGAGACGGATGCTACTAAGGTAGGGTACAGCTGAAGTAAAAAGAAATGGGCCATGCAAGTGTGAAACGCTCCGTGTAAGCTGTAAAAAGAAGCTCCCCACGTAAATAAAGACATAGCAATGAATAAAACTAATGCTCTCATTTGCATATCACACAGCTTGCCCGGTGCTGTCACATATGGCAACTCACTTGTGCTCAGAGGTTACTGAGAAATTCATTTGCATATCGTACATGTGAACTTTCATCACCACAGTCAGTTAGATGTGTATGAGCTGCTGTTTAGCATAGTTCTTACCCACAATATTTTAAAAGCAGACAGGTTCCTTTGGTTTGGGCTTCCTATTATGGACCTGTGTTTGCGGCCCCATAAACCAATTTAACTTACAACCTGATGAGAACTTTGTAGGTTTTTATTGTGAATTAGATGATATACCTTCAAAATTCATACATGAGGGTCAGTGAGATGAAGCACAGGTTAAGTCTGCAAGCCTGGTGACCCTGAGTTCAATGCCAGAAACCCACATAAAGGTGGAAGGAGAGAAAAGACTACACCATGTTGTCCTTCATCACCCTCATATGTGCTCAAGGATGCAACTTGGCAATAATAACATGTGCACACATGCACACACACAATAATAACAATAACAAGTGAAGATAAAATATTCATGCATGAAAGCCTAAACCCTTAGGAGTTGAGATATAATGTTTGGGACTCACTGATGTAATCGTCTCAGGTGAAGTCATCAATGTGCTTTAGACCAATATCATTGGAGTGCTTATATAAAGGGTGAGTTTGGGCATAGACACAAGTGTTCCCAAAGGAAGAGGAAGACAGGGGTGGCAGTGGCTTTCTGCTGTAGATTGCAAGCAAACTACCAGCTCTAGAGGCAAGCAACTACTTTCTCACAGCCATAGCAGAAACCAGCATTGCTAATGATTGTGACCTTGAATCTCTCACCTCCAGAGACGTGAGAAAATAAATGTCTGGGTTTGAAGCCACCCAAAATTATGGCTCTTGTTAAAGAAGCTTAATGAAATTAACCATGTTGCTATCATGTTTGCTATGTGAACAAAAGATATCTAAGAGAATGGAGTCAGGGGTCCTCAAGAAATGTGAAAAAATATTGATGAGAAAGGAAACAGAGACCTGGGGGACAGAGCTCATCTCTCTGATTACTCCATTCTCTAAAACTGTACTAAATTAAACCCATGTGTAACTTCTTCACCGTCGAGACTTTGGCATCCTACCTCCACCATCATAACCCTGCACAGCTGGGACATGCCATCTTCTCCCCAAATTCACACTGGGGTTGGGTGGTGGTGGCACGTGCCCTTAGTCCTAACACTTGGGATGTGAGTTCTCATCCAGCCTGGTCTACAGAGTGAGTTCCAGGACAGTCTCCAAAGCTACACAGAGAAAGCCTATCTTGAAAAAGAAAAAAAAAAAAATCACATTGGAAGTAACTAGTAGTTCTTGCATGGAATGTATAGGATACTCCAGTTCTTATATTTTCTGGATGATCTTAGCAATTCTCTTCATATCTGGACCATCTACTGTCTCATCTTTACCAGCATGCATTCCTGGGGGTCCTAAAACTTTCCTTTGTCCTGCCTCCATCTTTAAATTTGTTCTGTGGAGGTCTCTAAGCTCAGCAGATTAGATGAAACAGTCAACCAGCTGGCCTTGTTTGACTAATAAGTTCCCTTATATGAGTGTGTACTGGCTACCATGGCTCTGAGTGAAACATATCTTTCATCATTCCATGGTATAAAACCTAAAATAAAGATTTGTGATTAAGAACAAACAAAACAACCGATGGAAGTAGCATACAGTAGATTAGTCATTGTTGGTACATGTAAACAGCGTAAAGATGTGTTTTACTCCTTCAAACAATATGCTAATCAACGTTTGAATTATAATTTACTGATGGACTGGAAATGTAGCTCAGCTGGTCCAGGGCTTGCCTAGCTGTCACAAAGTCCCAGGTTTGATCACTAGCTCCTCATAAACCGAGAGCTGGGAGGTAGAGGTGGGAAGATCAGAAATTCAAGGTCACCTTTGCCCTCAGTGTCTTAATCTTTGCTGCTAACTTCCAGTTTTCTGTTTCCAGTGTTGGACCCATAATTCTCTAATGAAATCCCCATTTTTCCATGCCCTGCCATCTTCTTATACAAATTTTGGCTCATCCAATCTATTCCAATTATGATTTCCTCTTCCTTAAAACTCTTACTCCTCTCTTTGACTGTAATTTTGTTTATATAGCATTAACAAATTATAACTAGATTCAGAAGCATGCAGTATGGAGGTCTGTTAATGGTATGGGGGTCCACCAGTGTGCATATGTACTTGAAGACCTGAGATCAACTTTGGATGCCAATCCTCTGGTGCGATCCTTCTTTTGCTTATTATTATTATTATTACTATTATTATTATCATTATCATATATTGACTTATTTTGCTCAAGTATGTGTGTGTATGTGCATGTGTACATGTGTAGAGGTCAGAGGACACCTTTCTGAGTTGGTCCTATTCTTCTATCATGTGAGTCTGAGGTTCTGAGCTTAGGTGGTCAGGCTTGGTAATAGGTATCTTATCCACTCAGCCATCTCACTTGCCGCTACTGTGTTTGCTGAAACAGGGTCTCTCACTGGCCTGTAACTCACACAGTAGGCTAGGATTGACAAGTCAGTTATCTCCCGGAAGTTTTCTGTCTCTGCCTCTCCAGTTCTAGGTTTACAAGCCCTTATATTTAACATGGAATATGGCGGTCAAATTCACATAAAAAAGGCTTATACTTCATTAATTTATCTCCTCAGTTTCAACATTAGTACATATTAAAAGCTTAGGACACTGTTTAGCACATTGTGATCGCTTGGCAGATGTGGGTTTTCTTCTTCCCTCTTCATTGACCTCAAATATCTGAATAATCATTTCCTAAGTTTATTTCTTTCAACCTCGCATGCTGACTGTCATTTAGCACATGTCAGCAGAGCTGGACAGATGGAATGGGGTAGGCACATTTGCATCTTTTGATCATTTTTCTTTTCTCTAAACCTTCATGTCTTAATGGGGACTTATTTATCTTACTCATGCCATTGCAAAGTCTTTAAGATTTTGAGGAATTAATTTGGGTGATTATATTACAGAATGATAGATATGATTTCTGTCTTTTTCACAATCTGTTTTCCTTCCTAGAAACAAATTGCTTTAATTTTGCTAGTTTGCTACAGCAGGTGTTGAATTTCTTCCTGACTATTTGCATGTCCAGTGAAGAACTTTATATATAATATGGTTAGATTGATTCCAAAGATTGAACTATGGATACAATCCTGATTTGATTTCTTCCAAATTTATTACCTTTAAAAACAGGATTGTTTATAAGAGATAATACTTCTGATAATGAGAAAATTCAGGGAAAGAGATTTATAGAACAGTCATCCACTAATGAAGCATCTATACATTGTATAAAACACATGCACTCTATTTCTATCATATTTCTATTTGATCAGCCTAGGCGATAGGACCTCACTACTTATTGATGTCATCTAAATCACTGTTAAAGACTTTGATCAACAGAAAATCTATTTTTGCCTAAGTATGTAATCTACTCGCCTTAAGTTCCCTTTGTTGACCCTCTCTGTAACCTTTGCCTTCATGGAACAGCATAGCATGGGAAGAATTTGATGGGGTTAGAGACGGGAGTGGAATTCTTCATTAGTCCCAAGCCTTTCTAATCTAAGCAAAGTTAGCAAGGGATCACTTACATATTATGTGATGGTTTGTGCTGTCACTTTGACAGACTCTAGAATCATCTTGGAAATGGGCCTCTAGACAATCCTAAGGGGATTAATTTTCTTGACTAGGTTGATTGCTGTTGGAGACCCATCTGTCCTGATGGTCGATGCCATGACACTGGCTACTTCAAACTGCTTTGACTTCTCCACCATGATAGACTGGATCCTTGAACAGTGAGTTCTAATCAGATATTTATTCTGGAGTTTCTTTTGCCAGCCTGTTTTATCATAGCAACAGGTAAAGAAACAAAGACATACAGACACAAATATTGTTCAGGACAGGTGTCCCTGTGATTATCAGAATGACAAACTCAAACACCTACAATAGAATAAGAGAAAGAGAATTAGTCCCATCCATGATGGCTAGCAACATAATTCATTTTCCCCAGGAGTCTTTGTATTCCACACATCTCCAGTGCTTCCTGGTGATGACATCATCCCATCTTCCTATTGTGAGTTCAACTTTCGTTCACGTGTTTCTTCCCTAGACACATCAAAGATACCCCCACCTAACGATTCTCATACTGGTGTCTTCAGCACTGTGTTGGACCAGCCATTTGATGGTACCAGTTATATTTTTGGAGTCCCATAGTAATGCCAAAATTGAAGATCATTTATGTTGGCTTACTTTTTTATCTTATTTACCTTTGCATAAGGTGCTATGTTATAGCCCAGCTTTCTTGTTATTTGATCTATATTTTCAGCACATCGGTGTGTGACATTAAAGATGTTTTGTTGGCTCCAGGGAAGATTCTGGTGATAAGCTGAGCCTCTTACACTTGTTTTGAATAGTTTTCACAGATATTTTCAAAACCTCCTAGCTGGCCTTGACAAGGAAAACATGAGAGATAAGGCTGGAAAGTAAACAAGTGGCCAACTCCATCCTCAGGCAGCTTTGACACAAAGGAAGAGGGAAGGTGACCTGTCCTGTTTTGATGTGCTTTAGCTAAAGAATTAATTCTCCATTTTGCCTTCTGCATCATCATTTAGCTGAAAATTAGTCATTAGTAGATGAGAGCAAGGATTTTACACCAAGAAGAGAAGGGAGGAAGGCTGCACCTGGATTAAAGACTCTACAAAGCCAAATCACTGAACTTGGAGACTGTGGAGAATTAAAATGTTACAGACCAGAGCCAAATTATCTCAAATGATCTTTGGTCCCTTTGAAACCCATCTACTGCCCACTCCTGTGTCTGAGCCAACATTCCTGTGACTCGCTATAGAAACCCTGAAAGGATTCTTAGCAGACCACTAGATTTCTCCAGTTCTGAAGCTCGGACTCTCATCAGACATCATCTGAAACCTGTAACCGTGTTCCACACGGTCCTGTAGCATGTCTACCTGTGACCCCAGCACTATATTTGCTAAATACACTGACTTATAGCTTTGTTTTGTAACTAATATAGTCTCTGGCAGTCACTTCCACATAGGAGTATGGTATCTGAAGAAGCCATGGTCACTCAAATTTGGGCTCTAGTTAAAGTGTCTCTTATTTCTTCTCGTGTGAGAACTGTTTCTACTTCAACAGCAGATGATCCATATTTAAGGAATGAAAGACAGACAGACAGTGTGTTGGTAATGGCTGGTGGAAAACTGATAAATGATTGATAGGTATAAATGCCTGTGTGATTTATCATTCTGCTTCCATATTCTCTTGTTCTTTCTTTTTGTCTCTCCTCTCTCATTTTTTTAAAGTCTATTTGTTCACTGATATTTCTTCCTGTGAGGCTTTTTCTATTTTTCTCCTTTATCTTGCTGAACCCACTTTTTCTTTCCCATCACACATCTTTAAAATGGCTAGCATCTTTACACAGAGCGGAAACGCATAGACTACAATGCAAAATGCATTCCCAGGGGGAACAATAATAACTTGATGGGCTTCATTGTAGAGTGAGGTCAGACAAGATGCCAGGCAATTTGGGTTTCCGAAAATATCAGTCTGTCAGGTCCTAGCTGTTGTCTTAGAAATAGTTGCCCCTCAAGAGGACATATATTAGAGCTAAGTTAAAAGCAAATTTGCTTCTTTTGAGCATTTCTATGAGGCCAAAAGTGCTGAGTTTGTGGAAAACAGGGTCGGACGTGTTTATCTGGGACTCACATGTACTGTATATTTCCCTCAGAGAATGACTTAGCAGCAATTGCAGCCACAAAGGGGAACAAACAGAAAAATAGGGACCTTTTTCAACTCTTGCAACCTAAGTCTTTTCCAACCTTTTGGATGGATAACAAGTGAAAATGAAGGTGAGTTAGGAACCCAGAGCTGTTTCCATCTTCAGTGGTTCCGTGAGGCTCTCTCCATCAGTGTTAATGTCAGCACAGCCAAAGAAGGCTTCCAACTCCTAATGCCTCTAAGAGACTCTAGCTGAGAAACCAAGGGCTTTGCATGGCCAGGGCTACTCAAGGGTCACATGTGGAAAAGCAGTTCGGTTTCACAGCTCCCCCAAAGTAACCTTTTCAGACTTGTTTGTAATTTTTTTTCACTCTCTGACCTCCATGGAAAAACAGATTCTGTCAGACTGCTTTAAATGGCAGTAATACTGTTAAAATTCGGGGGCCTGAACTCATTTGTTTTCTCTGCCCATTGAAGAATTAAAAAGGAAAAAAAAATCTCCAGTGCATAAGGCAGCAGCAGGAAAATTCTTTGACACAACAAAGAGGGCTGTGCAGAATCAGTCAGCACTCAGAAAGGTTTTTGCCAGTGTGAGGAAACACACACAGTAAGTACACATACAGACAGAGCCTCTGCAAAGCAGGGCAAGGAACTCAAGAAACTATGACCCCAGCTCCACTTGAAGGATGGTAGTTTTGAAGGTCTTAGGATGGGTCTTCCTTCCTCAATTTAGGATTGCTGTGATTGAAAAAAAAGACAACTATACTTGCAGTTATAGCAGTTTGGGCTAAACATGTCATGGGTTGGCATTGAACTTATTAAACTGGTCCATAGGCAGGATGCCCTATGTAACACGAGGGCCGGCTTCCTGGGGTTTACTGCCCTGCCCTGTACCCCACAGCCGGCAAGCCCCAAAGAAAATCACACAGAAATCTCTATAAGTTATAAAGCTGATTGTCCCATTAGGTCAGGCTACTTATTAGCTCTTGTAGCTTATATTAACCCATTATTCTGATCTATGTTAGCCATGTGGCTCAGTACCTTTTTCAGTGGGGCAGACCACATTCTTCTGCTTTGGTGGTCTGGGCAGGAGTGGGAGTGTAGTGATGAGCTGTGGGCTGGCCCGCTTTTAGTCCTGCCAGACTCCCACATGGTTATCTTTACACCCGAAATAACAACACGCAAATTGTATTCATTTAAACATTGCCTGGCTCATTAGTTTCAGCCTCTTATTGGCTAATTCTCAACTCTCAATTAACCCATTTCTAATAATCTGTGTAGCACCACAAGGTGGTGACTTACCGGGGAAGATTCAGCATGTCTGGCCTGGCGGCTGGCTCTATGGCGTCTGACCCCATGGTGGCTGCTTCACTGTCTTCTACCCAGCATCCTGTTCTGTTTACTCTGCCTACCTAATTTTATTTCCTATTAAAGGGCCAAGGCAGTTTCTTTATTAACCAATGAAAGTAACACATAGACAGATGACCCTCCTCCATCATGGGAGGAATCAAGTTCTTCCTTCCCAGAATTCTCCTGTTCTCATTGCATCATTTATACTTCCTGTCTGGTTTTCCTGCCTATACTTCCTGCCTGGCCAATCAGCATTTATTTAAAACATGATTGACAGAGTACAGACAGTTCTCCTGCACTAGCCCTATACATGGGAGATGAAGCCCCACTAGTCTTTGTGTTAAACTGTAAGGCTTTTATGACAAGTCAGAAGGATGAAAAAGAAGCCAGCGATCTTGTAAATTCTTTGCCACCTTTATTATCTAGTCATGGCACCTCTCTTTATCTGTCTACCCACCCAGGTATCTAACTTCTACTCCCTCATTAAACTCTATTCTGACCTGCTATAAAAGCATGGGATGAGCAGCGGGGTGGGGGGAACAAACACAAAGCAAATATAGGTACAGATGAAGAAACAAAGGCAGCAAAAGGAAAAAGAAAAAGGCAGCTGGAGGAAGAGAGGATTCCCAGCAGAGAGCAGCAATCCTGCTTTATCTCGCTTCCACTGATGCTGGCCACAAAGCTGAAGAACCTGTGTACCTCAGGTGTCCCTGTCCCAAATGTGGCTCTACAACCACAGGAGGAAGTTACTGTCAATTTTGTTTGATTTTTCTGACATGTGGATGTGTTTGTGCATGCAGCGTAGCATATGTGTGAGGTCACAGGACAACTGTCAAGAGTCAGTTCTACCCTTGGATCTGAAGATTGAAGTCAGAGTGTCAAGCTGGAGCAACAACTATTTTTGACTGTTTTTAGAAGCTGATTTATTTCTCTAAACATATTTATGTTTTCTCCCTCTCTCTGTATTTGTATGTGCATGTGTGTGCATGTGCATGTGTGTGTGTGTTCATGTAGAGGCCAAAGGTAAACACAGGAAGTCTCCTCAGTCACTCATCACCTACTAGTCACAGCTCCACTAGTTGGTTGGGAACTGCAAGGGTGGGTCCCCTGGTTTTATGTCACCTGAACTGGGACAACAGTCACAGAACAACTGTGAATATTTGGGTTTTTCTGTGGTTTTTGAGAATACAGACTTTGGTCCTCCTATTGTGTGCGGGAGTGGTGCTCATTGTCCCAGTTCCCCGGTCTCATTATTGTTATTTATTTCAATGTAAAATTAGCATTCAAAGTTACATTTTTATAATAGTTTTATTGATTCCCTCGTTCCTCCTTCTAATTTCCTGCCCCACACCCACTTTTACCCTCTTATCCCCAGAACCTCCTTCCAGTTACATATCACATGTGTTCTATCCTCCCCACTCCTCTTGTTAAAGACTCTTTCTGCCCAAACACATGGGCTCCTCTAGTTTCTTGACCTTGACTCAAACACTTACCCACATAAAAAAATCCATGTAAAATTAGAAGCTAGGGTCTGTGTACAGTAGAACAAGCAGTATTTGTCTTTCTGAGCCTTAGCCAACCTCACTTAGTGCCCCTGTTAAGGTGTCAGTCAGGTCACATCTGAGGAAGCTGCACCCCAGGCTTCTGTGAGAGAGTGAATGTTGTGGTTAGGGAATTGCTGAGTAGGCTGTAGCCATAGCTGCTATGTCATTTAGGACTGGACAGTTCCAGCATCCTCTGAACATGAGCATCACCGCTTATATCACTCACCACACCTGTGGAGAAGTCTTCTTTCACAGTGAAGGGAACTATTCTAGACTGGGTCTGAACACTGGAAGGTCCTTCGTGACTGTGAAGTGATGGGACCCAAAAGGTGTGAACACTTGACGTCCGTCATCACAGTGAATTCTTGTCATCTAGTGGGTAAGAACGCTAGAAGGTTCTCTGTTTTAGATCTCCTATGACTTTGTTCATTTTACCTGTTCTCTTTTTTATTTTTATTTAAGTTTTTTTTTCATTTTGCATACCAATCACAGTTCCCCCTCACTCCTCTCCTCCCGCTCCTTCCCACCTTTTCTCCCCAACTCAACCCCCCATCCGCTTCTCAGAAATTGTTGGGGGTCCCATGGGGAGTCTACACAGTCTGGTATATCAAGTTGAGGCAGAACCAAGCCCCTCTCCCCTGTATCACAGCTAAGCAAAATTTCCCTCCACAGCGAATGAGCTCCAAGAAGCCAGTTCATGCTCTGTTCCCTCTTTTGAAATTTTAATTAAAATCTAATCACATCATTTTTCCTCCTTTACCCCTCTAATGCCTCTTTCCAACCTCTCCTATGCCTTCCCCAGTACTCTTAAATTGGTGGCCTCTTTTCTTTATTATTGTTATAAATGACCAATAGACATATAAACATGGAAGGAAGATTTAGAGGATTCTACTCTTAAATAAATTACTACAGTCAGCTAGGACTGCTGAGAGACAGAGAATTAATTAATCCCTCCATGACAGAGGGGTGGGGGAGAGGAAGAAGAGGGAAGATGAGAGAAAAGGAGAGAGAGAGGGAGGAAGAAGGAGAGGAGGAAAGGGTGTGAAATAGAGGAGAGAGAGAGAGAGAGAGAGAGAGAGAGAGAGAGAGAGATCTGGAACCCAGGTTCCAGGTTCCCCAAGCCCTACCCTGCTCACTGTTTTCTGTTACTCTATTTGACTCACATCTGGGAAAATTTAGTGGACCAAGGTTCATGGTCCAAAGAAATAAAATACACTATCTGACTTTAAAATATCATATTTCCAAAATACATCATATTCTGGGAAGTAGTAGTGGCAACAGAAAATGCTCATATGAAATCAGAATCAAGTCGATTTCTTAGTTTTGCCAAATTCCTAACAGTAAATTGACATTTAAAAGAAAAGGAATGGCCATATCCAATAGATGATGAATTGGTGATAAAATTTATTTAACTGATTGATGGAAAATTGATAGATGGTTGGCAGATATAAATGTTTATGTGATTTATCATTGTACTTCTAAATTCTTCTCATTTGTTACATTTAGTAATAACAAAGAATGGATACAGCAAAGAGCATGTGTGACTCTCTCTGCAATTTTTTCCAAAATTATTTTTACCTAAAAATATATTTAAGAAATATAACCCTTTCTTTTTTTCACAATACTATGATGTTTAGACTAATGCTTTTTGTTGTGTAGTTTAAAATACTAAAAGGTTATATCATTCTAACTGAACACTTTCCCTCCCCTTAGCCTGAATGCTCTTCCTGACAAAGGCATGGCTTACTCCCAACTGTGCTCTCTTGAAATAAATAAATAAAGTGCTTCTGAGAATTGAGCTTAAGCTCCTGAACTTCCTAATTCCATTTTCTTTAGCATTAGTTACTATTAATCACTCTGCCTGTTATCTTCATTTATCTCACTTATTGTATACTTCTACACCATCAGGGTCAGGATCTTCACTTTTTTATTTCCTTACTGTGCTTGCAGTAACCAGAATAAAGCCTGTACATAGGAATGCTCAATAATGTACAAGGAGAGGATGGATGGGTGAATGGATGAATCAATAGCTGGATGAACGACTCAGGGTTGGGTGGGTGGATGCCTGAATAGATGAGTGGATGATAGATGATTAGATGAGTGAAGGGATGGATAGGTAGATGAGTAGATACATGGATGGATGGATGAGTGGACAGATGGTGGATGATAGAGACTTCTATACTTAGCATTGTGCTTGATACACAGCATTTATCAAGAATCCACTTTTACTATAATAAGTCTGTGGCACCAAAGATGACATTAGAATCCTGAAAAGCCACACAGTTTGCTGCTGGTATGAGGTAGGTGGCTGGCCTCTTGAGGGATTTTGCAGATGTCCACACAGGACAGGTATAAGCTACTCCTGGACCTCCATCTGAATTCATTACCTGCTTTTAGTCTCCTGCGAGAAGCACGGGAGTAATACTAAACCATCTGCTAACAAAGAGGGGAAATGCACGCTGCTGAGTTCCTAGTGCTCATTGGTGCTATACCTGATGAAAAATACATTTCAACAAGTCTGATCCAGAGAGTGACTTGTCACCATAACTCAGTAAAAATGCTTTACATAGCCGGGACAAAAAGAAGGGATCTATAAAGAAGACAGTGTACTAACATGGAGTCATTACTCTATTCTCTGCTTATTCATTTAGGTCCAATTCAATAAGTATTTACTGAGGACTTATTTCATGTCTTACAAATATTTACTAAGGACTAAGAACTTACTTATTTCATGACCTACAATGTACTGAAGCTTCTAAGAGAAGCTAGCGGCTACAGCACAAATGAAAACACAAAATACGGGCTACGGAGATGGTTCAATATGTTAAGGTCTTATTGTGCAAGCATAGGACCTCAGGATAATCCCTAGAATCCATGTTAAAAAGCAAGGCACAGTGGAGTATACTTCTAATTCCAGAGATGGAGAGACAAAGACCAGTGGAACCCTGAGGCTCATTGGCCAACAAGCCTATTGGTGATTTCCAGGCCTGGAGAGAACTTGTGTAGAAAACTAAGGTGGGGGCTGGAGAGATTGTTTCAGTGATAATAGGGCTTACTGCTCTTCTGACCAAGTTTGGTTGCCAAAACTTATACTGGGAAGCTTACAACGGCTTTAACGCCAACTTCAGCAGATCTGACACCATTTTCTTGTCTGTAAGAGTACCCACAAATAGGTGGCATATAATCACACACACATATGCAGAGAGAGAGAAAGAGACAGACAGAGACAGAGACAGAGAGAGAGAGTAAAAACTACTCAAGGGTCACTTGAGGTTGAACTTTGTCTTCTACATGCCTTTATACCCATGAATACACACACATGCACATCACATATCACATAGTTATTCTTCAATCTAGCATGTAGATTAGGAAGATGGTAATAGAAATTTGTCTTGAAAGAGAGGAAGCCAGACAGGATTAAGTGTTCTTGATCCACAGGTTCACATACAATTTTTAAAAACTATAGAATGAGGTCATGATGAGCTCAGAAAAATCCTGTGCTCAAGTCAAATTTCAGCAGACAGCTTATGAAATTCAGTTCAGATATAGGCAATGTACTTGGAAAAAAACAAAAACATCTTGCTCTTCTATACCCTTCTAGGAGATTAAAATTTAGATTAAAATGTTATTGAACAAAAGGGGAGGAAAACTATCTGATAAGTGGAGGAAGACAAAACATCAACCTTTGTAGCTGAAGAGCTCAGTGAATAGGAATACTTCCTGCTTTGCCACTGGACCTAAGTTCAATTGCCAGCACGCAAATTGGGCAGCTCATAACCATCTTCAACTGCAGCTTCCAGGGATTCAATGCTCTCTTCTGGCCTCCATGGATTACTGCACACACATGTACACACAGAGATACAATCACACAAATATAAAAAAACTATAAAAATAAACCTAAAAATAAACCCTAAATTTATTTATTTATTTATTTATTTATTAAAGATTTCTGCCTTCTCCCTGCCACCACCTCCCATTTCCCTCCCCCTCCCCCAACAAGTTCCCCTCCCTCATCATCTCTAAGAGTAATCCGGGTTCCCTGCCCTGTGGGAAGTCCAAGGACCACCCAACCTCCATCCAGGTTTAGTAAGGTGAGCATCCAAACTGCCTAGGCTCCCACAAAGCCAGTACGTGCAGTAGGATCAAAAACCCATTGCCATTGTTCTTGAGTTCTCAGTAGTCCTCATTGTCCATTATGTTCAGCAAGTCCAGTTTTATCCCATGCTTTTTCAGACCCAGGCCAGCTGGCCTTGGTGAGTTCCTGATAGAACAACCCCATTGTCTCAGTGTGTAGGTGCACCCCTCGCGGTCCTGAGTTCCTTGCTCGTGCTCTGTCTCCTGCTCTTGATTTGGACCTTGAGATTTCAGTCCGGTGCTCCAATGTGGGACTTTGTCTCTGTCTCCTTTCATCGCCTAAATGTTTTTCTTAGGGTTCACCTTCTTAATTAGCTTGTCTAGGATCACGCATAATAGGCTCAACGTCCCCTATTCATGGCTAGAAACCAAATATGAGTGAGTACATCCCATGTTCCTCTTTTTGGGTCTGGCTCACCTCACTCAGTATAGTGTTTTCTACTTCCGTCCATTTGCCTGCAAAATTCAGGAAGTCATCGTTCTTTACTGCTGAGTAATACTCTAATATGTATATATTCCATACTTTCTTCATCCATTCTTCCATTGAAGGGCATCTAGGTTGTTTCCAGGTTCTGGTTATTACAAATAATGCTGCTATGAACATAGTTGAGCATATACTTTTGTTGTATGATAGGGCATTTCTTATTTTAATAGCCTTATAGCAGTAAACTGCATACAGTTTGTGGTGGTTTAAATAGGTATTGCCCCAATAGACTCATCTGTTTAAATGCTTGGCCTATAGGAAGTGGCAATATTAGGAGGTGTGGCCTTGTGAAGGAAGTGTGCCACTGTAAAGAAAGACTTTGAGATCTCATGTATTCTTAAACCATTCCCAGTGTGACAATTGCTTCTGTTGCTTATTGATGACAATATAGAGTTTTTGGCTCCTTCTCTAGCACCATATCTGACTGCATGCTTTCTAGTCTAGGACATCTAGGTTTTTTCCTGTTCCTGGCTGTTATGAACAAAGCTGTTATGAACATAGGTAAGCAAGTATCTTATGATATGGTAGAGCATCCTTTGAGCATAGCTGTGACTTGAGCTAAGTCAATTCCCAATTTTCTGAGAAACTGTCATATTTATCTCCATAGTGGTTGTCCACATCCTACCAAGATGATAGTGGACTAAACCTCTGAAATGGTAGCCTCCTGGAATTAAATACTTTTTTTTATGAGGATTACTGTGGTCACGGTGTCTCTTCACAGCAATAAAACCCCAGCTAGGACACAGTTAATCCATGCCTGAACCCCTATTTTTCCTGAAGAACACTTTCTCCTTTTCTTCCCTTTCCTCTGCTTTCTCCTCTCCTTCTACTTCACCTGCCTCTTCTGTCTCCTATTTTTTCAATTTACCTTTTCTTTCTCTTTCCTTCTCCCTCAGCCTACTATGCATTCAAGGACCCAGAACACAGAAGTAAAATCAGTGTCAATTGTCCCATTCATTTAAAACTGTGCTGTAGCAACTAGTCCATATCACATGTGATGATAGTTTCAAAACAAATCAGTCATTAATGAAAATAGATTAGGTGTCAGAGGAAGAGCAGATGGTCTCTTCTTGGACCACCTGAGCTGGCGTCTCTCTTCTCTACTCCTGTCATTGTGAGTGGACAAATTGCTTTCATTTGTCAGATAAGTAAAAGAAATGCACGTAGGACCCTTAGGTTAGAAGAGTTCCAACAGGTGAGTTATGTAAGATGATCTAGCATAGGGGTTAATATATAGTATAAAATTGTACTTACAACCAAGGAGATTAGATATAAAAATGTTAATAAAATAACAGCTCTTACTCGAATATTACTTCAAAACAATGCAGTAAAAACATATATTTTTACATCTAATTTTGAGAAGTACACTGAATGTGTATATTTATAAAAATGGGAGTGTGAAAATGTCAGTGATTAGGAGTCATGGGCAGAGCTAATAGTTCTTAGTCCTTGGATCCCTATTGTTTGCCATCTCTGTGTCAGCCAAGAGTTCTATTTTATCAGTTAGCAGATGTACAGAGTAAGCATGTCAGCGGTAGGCAGGTAGGAGGTAGAGAGAGTCAGACGGGCACAAAGACAGCTGATAGTGGAGACATGTCTCATCCTTTGCTTTGTTCTGTTGAAATTCGTGTAGACACTATTGTATATATTTGCTTGTTGGGATCCTGTTTGTGTAAAGCATGTCACTCAAGTGGGGAAGTGGCTCAGTGGGTAAAGCACTTGCCAATGCAAGCCAGTGGCCATGAGTCCATTGATGCTGAGAACCCACAAAAAGTGGGACATGTAGCAAGGATCTGAAATTCCAGTGCTCCTATGGAGAAATGAAAGTGGAGACATAAGAATGTCTAGAAGCTCATGGACCAGCTAGCCTGGCATACATGGCTGCAGGCCAAAGATCTGAGATTTTCCTCCAGTCCTCTAGCCTCCACATACATGTTGTAGCAAGTGCTTCACACAATCGTACAAAAATGCACATGTGCATATACATAAATGCATGCCTAGACACACACACACACATGCACTATACAGAAAAAAGACTAAATAAAAATGAATTAAAAGTGCCATAAGCCAATATTTAAAAAGTAAAATGGAGCCAACACAGTAAGTTGAAGAAAAATCACAAACTCTACTTAAGAAGCAATAAAGCCAGACTTGATACCACTTATCTGCTTAATCATCTTGTAGTTATATTGAGAAGTTGAGGGCCAAATAGTAGAACTCAATATAATATGATTCATATTGATTATTCATCCATATTTCTCAATGATAAATAGGGGATGATTTTTTTTTAGTTGAATTCCAGGAACCAATCGTAAGCATACTCATTCACTGTGGTTGCATTTTGGACACCTAAATCCACTCTTCAAAGTAGAGATACAAAATTAATTTATATTTAAAACTCAGTTGAAAGGTTTTGTTCTCATAATACATAAGCAAAAAATGAATAGGAAGTTGTAATATTAGCTATGATATAGAATTTGTTCAATAATCCCTTTAATTGGAGCTGGAGAGATATCTCCGTGTATAGGAATGCTCATTGTAGAAGCAAGGAAACCTGAGTTCAAACCTGAAGCATCTGTTGTTAATATTCTTTCTGTAGAGAGATGAAAAGAGCATCTAACCCACCCCCTCACCACCACCACTGATTCATTAGATCCCAATGACAAACCAAATTACAGTCCCACCATCCTGGGGAAAACAAGTACTCACTGAGCATGGACACCAAAGCAGCCACACATGACCATAGCTTCTCCAAAGCCACACAGATGGACTCCATGTACAATTTACTCCACCAATAGCAGCCTGTGTACTCTACCTTCCTAGACCCAGAGACACAGATCCCCAAAGTCATGTGCAGAGCAGAATTTTAGACACACAGCTGGGAGGAGTGACTGGGATGTCAGATGAGGGTCCAATGACATGTCCCCACAGGTCCTTCTTTGAAAAAATTTCAACAGGAAACCACACCCACAAGAGTCTGGACTTTGGCACCAAGCAGATCTAACACAGGTGGCTCTTTAGATCAGTGAACTTCATTCTCCAACAGCACTCACAGACATGGCTTCCCATGCGTATTACCCCAACATTGGGGTTGAAGACAGAACAATATCATGAGCTTTTCAGCTATTCAGGCTTGCAAAATCAGCAAAGTTTTCAATCCATTTAGACACTGTCTTAAAGGACGAGATAGAGAGCAGTGGACAATGACATCTTCAGTTCAACTCTGACCTCTATATAGTATGCACAGGTGCATGTATCTGTACATACATGTACATACTTACATCAAAACTAAAAAGGAAGAATTTTAAATTTTCATGAAATCATTGTTTTTAACAGCTGAAAAATACTCCATTTTGAAAATGTGTCACATTTTCTTATTCATTCTTCAGCAGATGGACATCTAGGTAGTTTCCAGTTTCTGGTTATTATGAATAAAAATGCTATGAACATAGTTAAACAAGTGTCCTTATGACATGCTAGAGTGTCCTTTGGGCATACGCCTGCCTTGAGTTAGGTTAATTCCCAATTTTCTGAGAAACTGTCATATTGGCTTCCACATTTGCTGTACAATTTTGTACTCCTACCGGCAGTGGAGCAGTGTTTTCCTTGCTCCACGCTCTTGCCAGCATGAACTGTGACTTGTGTTTTTGATCTTAGTCATCCTGACAGGTGAAAGATAGAATTTCGGAGTCATTTTTATTTGTTCTTCATAATGGGTAAGGATATGGAACATGTCTTTAAGTGCTTCTTGCCCATTTGAGAGTTTTCTGTTGAAAATTCTGTTTAGATCTGTACCCTATTTTTTTAATTGAATTATTTGATTTGTTGATGTCTAGTTTATTGAGTTCTTTAAATATTTCAGAAATCAGCCCTCTGTCAGATGCGGGGTTTGTGTAGATCTTTTCCTGTTCTATGGGCTTCCATTTTGACCTTTTGACAATATCCTTTGCCTTAGAGAAGCTTTTATGTTTCAAGAGGTCCTACTTGTTAATTGTTGATCTTAGTGCCTCCATGTTTGGAATTCTAGTCAGGAAGTTGTCTCTTGTGCCAATGTTTTCCAGGCCATTCCCTCCTTCTCTTCTATTGGGTTCAGTGTATCTGGTTTTATGTTGAGGTCTTTGATCTACTTGGACTTGAGTTTTATTCAGGGTGATAGATATGGATGTATTTGCATTCTTCTACATGCTGACATCCAGTTAGATGTGCATGGAAGGAACTAGAAAAGATCATCCTGAGTGAGGTAATCCAGACCCAAACTTCTAAGTGGATACTAGCAGTAAAGTAAAGGATAACTGTGCTGTAATTTACATACCCAAAGAAGCTAAATAACAAAGAGGGCTCAAGGAAGCCAGGCACATGAATGAAACTCACTGTGTAAGGGAAATAGGATGCACATCACCTGTGTATTAGAAGAGGTGTTTGGATGGTGATGAGCATAGGAAAAGGTGTAATCAGGTGGGGGAGGATGGAGGGAGAGGCTATTGGAAGGAACACCTGGAATCAGGGGCATCTCTGAGATGAGCTGGAAACCTAGAACAATGCAAACTGCCAGGGATCTATGAGGGTGACCCTAGCTAAGACTGCTAGCAATGGGTGACAAGGAGCCTGAACATCCATCTTCTGTAACCTGGCAAGACTTCCACTGGAGAAACTGGGATCCTAACCCAACCACCTAACTTTTGTCCTACAATTTGTCTGGCCTACAAGATGTGCTGGGGTTAAGGTTGTCCAGAAATTATGGGAGTAGCCAACCAGTGACTGGTCCAGCTTGAGACCCGTACCATGAAAGGGAGCTCACTGATGACACTGCCTGGAGAGCCAGTACCCAGGAGTTGGACAGCCCAGAGACCTGGGATAGAATCAAGCATGACTGAAAATAAAAAAAAAAAAAAAAAAAAAAAAAAAAAAAAAAAAGTTGATCTAATGATACCTAAAATTATGCTGCTATACTCAGATCATGCCTAACCCAGTTGTTATCAGAGAGACATCACTCAGCAACTGATGGAAACAGAAGCAGAGACCCACAGCCAAATATTAGTCAGGACTTGGGGAACCCTCTGCAAGAGGGGGAGGAAGGAATATGGGAGCCAGAAATTTCAGGGACACCACAAGAAAACCTACAGAATCAACTAACCAGGGCTCATGGGGGATCACAGAGACTGAACTGCCAACCAGAGAATTTACATGGGACTAACCTAGGCTCTCTGCATATGTTACAGTTGTGTAGCTTGGTCTTCTTGTGGGACTCCTGACAGTGTGAGCAGGGGCTTTCATCAACTCTGTTATCTTCTTTGGGGACTCTTCCCTCCTGCTGGGTTGCATGTCCAGTCTTAAGAGAAGAGAAGCTGTCTAGTCTTGCTGCTATGTGATATGCCATGACTGGCTTATACTCAAAGTAGGTCAGCACTTTTCTCAAGAGAAAAGAGGAAGAGTGGAAATGGGGGTTAGCAGAGGTTGGGAGAGGGACTGGGAGAAGAAAAGTGAGGGAAGGTAAAATGTAATAGAACTGGAAAAATTAATTAATTTAATAAAAATAACAAAAGAACTAATACAAAGTTTTAAAAAAGATTTTAAAAATAAAAATAAATCAAAAAGAAATATTTCTTTAAGAAACATATAATGCCAGTGTGTATTACTGTACGTTTCTGGGAATTCAACTGAAATAAAAAGCTAATATGTTTAAGTATCTCTGAAGCATTTAAAAGTATTATAGGAATACATCCAGGAAATGAATAATTTCATACTATGAAATTTTCTTTTCTGACAAATTTTCCTTCTTATTAAGTCAACTTATTTCAGAAAGGTTACATAAACTTAAGCACATGATGTCATATAATAAATCAAGATAAGTGGAAAATATATGGTTCCTTTTTACAGAGTATGATTTCAATGCTTATTCCATCATCTCTCCCATTGGCAGAGTGCTTCAGTATGAATCTGAGCCCCAATTCACAATGCACGAACAGAGGCTATTTATTACAATGTTGTGTCATTTGTCACTTTTATGGAACTCAGTGTATTTTGCAGGCTGTAAAATGGGTGAGAGTGATTCAGAAATGATCTATGCCGTCATTATTCCTCATTCCTTCTGCTTGAATTGCATCTTCTCCCTCCAACAGGCTTGATTTATTAGCAGAATAAATAACAATCTGCTTCAATAATGTATATCTATCGAGACTTCATTAGCTGCCCAGGAGATGCAGTCCTGATTTTAAATAATTGAAACACACAAGTGATGGAGTCTAGTGGACGTGAGATGATTGGAATATAAATATTTACAGAAGCAGAGTGGAGGAAGGAAAATGTTTTTCGAGTTGACTGGAAGCAGAGGGCACATTCAAATGACGGGAAATGTTCTTTGTGAGAGCATGAAGATTTAGGGGCTTCTCTTTTCAGACAGAAGAGGCATCTCAGAATGGAAAATAACTATATTTATATGTCCTTTGAATTCCTCCAACACCGCCCGCCCCAACTTTCTGTCAATTCATTCGTTTTTTAAAATTTAATTTTAAGGTGGGGTGTGTACATGCAATGTGTGTGTGTGTGTGTGTGTGTGTACGATATATGCACACATGTATGTGTAGATATGTATGCCTTTTGTACATGGAGGCCAGAAGAGGACTTATGATTTCCTGCTCTACCACTGTCTACCTTACTCTCTTGAGATGTGATCTCTCACTAAACCTAGAGCTAGGCTGACAAACAACAAGCTGTAACAAAATCATTGGGGTAACAGGCATACATGGCTATAATCATATTTTATGTGAATGCTAAGGATTTGAACTCAAGTCTTCTTGCTTGTCTTGCTTGTGTAGCTAACGTTCATGTCTACTAAGACATTTCTAGGCCTTTCTCCACATTCCACTCTCAAAACCATACCCTTCATGCTAAAAACGAACTCCATTCATTATCAAGTTCCCAAGCCCACCCATTGCTGATTTTCACCAGGCAATAAGGCAAGGCCTTCAGTTTAGCTTAGCATTGCCTTCAAGCTACATCTTTATATTCTGTTGGCTGAGGTTGCTCAGCTACTAAGATAAAAGAATTTTCCCCTTAATGAGGCAACTCATATGGCTCTGTCTATAGTGCATATGTGATGAAATAAATTTAAATCCATTTTCAAAAAGTCATAGCTCAATGCTGTTCCTAAAGTTTCCAGAATGCTTAAAGACAGGGGCTATTTCTATGAGGTGCATTTCAGGTAGTTTATAAACACAGACACTGTCCCCACATCCCCCCAGCTGGTGGATTTTCACTGAAAATGTATGTGGGGAAGAAGAATATTCATGTCTTCTCAAAAATAGACTTGGGAGTTTTTTCCTTCTATTTTAGAAAGAGTCTCATGAGTGATACAAAGAAGCTAAAGGGTTGCATGAATATTTTCTCTAGAGGCAAAGTGAATCACACACAACCTTCCAGCAGAGATCAAACAGAAAGGCAAACTCAAACATCTATAGATAGACAGGGGTCCAAAATATCAGGGGAAAAGGCCAAAATATTCTCTCTCTCCCTTCCCACTCTCTCGTGTCTAAACATGTGGTGTGTATTTTATTTAGGATAAAAAGAACTTCCATAAACTATCATTAACTGAGAGCACCCATATCTCTTATGCTGAAGAGTAATCAAACCCCCCACCATTCTCATTGTTCCAATGCCATATTGATAGAGAGTCAAGATATCTGACAGCTGCCTACTAGGGGTTAAAATGAGACTGGACAGGACTTGAATGGAATTAAAGAGGCAGATCTTTCCAGTCAAATAAGGGAATTAAAATAGAATGAGTTTCTCACCAGAAGTCTACAATAAGGTGAATTGGCCATGTATTCCTACACTGGACCCAGAATTGTGGGTCCACGGAAGAAGCAGCATTAGCACACATACGCTATTTTTCTTCTTGAGCCTTGGAAGACTTTTTTCACCTTACAATTAGCTTATTTTTGTAACACAGTGAAGATAATATTCATTATACTGCTTAGTGATCTGAGCACTGAGTTTCCCATGGAAAAAGTGAACAGGAAAAGATATTGAGAAAGGAAAGTTCACACCATCATGTCAGGGAGTCTTTCTGCCCATCAAAGCTCCACTCCAGCACCACATTGGACCACAACCAAAAAGGCTGTGTTTATGGAGTGTGTGTGTCTAGTATTTCTGCCTGCAAAGGCTTGACACTAGACCCTGGCATCTACAGTGTCTCCCTCTAAACCTTTGTTGGTTGTGTGTGTGTGTGTGTGTGATTTTTTTGTTGTGCACATGAACATATATATGCAGGCATGTGGAGGTCAGATAATGACACGTTGTATTTGCCCCAATCGCTCTTCATTTTCTTTTTAGAGATGGGGTTTCTCACAGAACCTGGAGGTCACGTGATTTTGCTGTGCTAGGTGGCCAGCAAATCCCAGCAGTACTCTTGCCTCCATTGCTCTGGTGCTGTAATTACAGGAATGTGCTACCATACTTATTGTTATTTTGTTTTATTTTTATGAGGGAGCTAAGAATCAAACTTGGGACCTCAGCTGCCATTTCACCAGCCTTATACATCTTTGTTAGCTTCTTTTTCTGTTGACCTTCTACCCTCAGTCTTGCTAAGAAGAACAATACTGAGTCAGATATATCCTGTACTAGTTAGTCTTTGATAAATCATGTAGCCTTGGGAGCCATATTGTTTGTCTAGTTATTTAGATAGTTTGTTATTTCCATAATGGTAAGAACACTTGCATTCATGTGAAGAATTGTATCTGTAAGTTCTTATCCCTTTCTAATTACCCACTAGACTCCTCCTCCCTCACAGATCTCACAATTGTAGCCCATAGGTCACCCATATATGGATCACAAAACTTTGTAGGTCAATTCCATAGGGTTCTAAAGTTATCAGAGCCTAAATATGTCCTGAAACAAAATCTTGATTACAAACTCAATTAAAGTCATCATTAAAGAGGACCCCAAAGAAAAAGTTATTCAGTGTTCCCGCCATGGAATAGAAGGCTTGGAGAGGCTGAAAAGCAAAATTGAAGCAAATAGAATGGAGTGATCTCTCTCTCTCTCTCTCCCTCCCTCCCTCCCTACCTCCCTCTCTCTCTTCTCTGATTGTCTCTGATAATGACTGTGATTTTTCTAAGACCCACTCACTTGGGGGAGCAGAAATGTATCTCTTTGCCATTGTCTATTATCATTTGCAAAGACCAAATCTCTTAGGGGTGATTGACAGTCCCTGTGGACCTCCTCACAATCCCAAGGTTGATGGAACCATCACACATTCAAGATCACTCAAAATTTTCTTTCTGGAGAGTCCTCCTGGGTCAATTCAGAACCTATTTATATAAAATAGATATAGAAACTTGGTTAGAGTAGGTGGACTGTAGTGTACTAAGCAATGTGCACCTAATTCCTTAGGCTACTTTGACTAATTATCATAGACCTACTACCTTATAGTTATGAACTTTCAAAGTACACAATAGCCCAGTTCCCAGTCTGGAAAGGATTGCATTCATCTGGGAATCCAGAGAGGACAATCTGTTCACTGGTGTCGTTCAGTGTCTGGGTGCTGCTCACATACTTGGGCTTGTGGTTCTTAATCAGAACTCACACCATTTCTGATCTCTTCTTTGCTTTTCCTCTTCCTCCCCTTTTTCTTTCTATTCCGCTTCCTATACAGAATCTCATGTATTCCAGGATTACCTTGAACTTTCTATGTATTCAATATGACCTTGAACTCAGATTCTCCTGCCTTCATCTCAAGGTTATAGGCAGAAGCTACCATGTCTAGTTTGTGATGTGCTATGAATCAGGCCTGGGGCCTTGTGCATGCTAGGCAGACACTCTACCAACTCTTCCACATTTCCTGGCCCTGATCTCTGCTTTGCCATCGCATAGCTTTCCCAGGCCCTGGCATTCTTATAAAAAGACTCTTTGCTCACACTACACCTAGATGTTTTATCCAGGATCATCTGCTTATCTCAAGACTGTTCACTTACCTGCATCTTCAAACTTACCTTAGCTATGCAAAATAACATATGTCACCATTCTTGAGGAGACGTGAGCAAGCATCTCCTAATTCCAGTTAGGAAACTGATCACGAAACTGATCACTGACCAAAGTAAAGATACCACCAAAGTCCAGTGAGGTAAACCAGTGGATTTAAATGGGGTCACTTGGAGTCATATAGGTGACTGGTTACTTACATGAAAAGAAATTACTCAAAGACAGCTGCATCGCCAAAGCCCACCCCAGAATGGGTGGAAGCTCAGAAAGCTAGGAACCCCAAGCACACTGTACAACCTGCTGACTGCTCAACAGATAGGAGAGTGTCCTTTCCAGGTGCCTCAGTTGATCTGGGCTCCTTTCAGGTGTCTCTGCTGGTTTGAGACAAGCATTCCTCATCTTATAGATTCTTCAGGGGCAAGTGACCTAGTGAATCTGGTCAGTTTCAAACACTTCCGGAAGCTTTTGAGATGTTTACTGCTTGAGTCAAAGGGACTTCACTGTAGGGTGGAATGTTTCACTTTCCTTAAGAACATCCTGTATCATAATTATCTTCTGTCCAAGATGGAAAGTTTATCTCAGAGGAAACTTGCACACACACACACACACACACACACACACACACACACACCCCACACACACACAGAAAGAGAGATTCCAAGGCTTAAGGAAAAATCATCTATGTGTAAGGAACATTATTTTTCAAACTGTACTAATTTTATGTGTTTGTTGGAAAATGAGAAGTTGTAGACACAGGCATGTATACTTAGCTATCCTGACACATGAAATATAAATGAACATTACTCATTCACTCATCTTACAGCTACTTATTTTGCCTATATTATATATCAGAACCTGTAGTGGGAGAGAGAGGAAGAATAGGAAAAGCATCCAGGATGAGGGCAAATGGTCTAAGCTGGGTAGTGTTGGTGCACACCATAAATCCCATCACTTAGGAGGCAGAGGCAGGACGATCTCTGTGTCCTAGGCCAACTTGGTCTACAGAGCAAGCTCCTGGAGAGCCAGGATTATACAGAGAAACCCTGTCTCAAAAAACAAAACAAAAGGTCCTTAAACATATAACACTCTCTGTGGCAATCTTATATATCACTTCCCTTAATCAGAATTTATTGAGGACACTTATATGTCCCTTACAGAGGAAATGTTTGACATACAGTAGGGAAGTGAAAATGTGTGGTTGAAAAAACTGTAGTCAGAAAGGAGGGATACACAATGAACAAGGAAGTAAAGATGCTGAATTAAATGTCATAAAGGAAATAAAGTAGCATCATGGAAATGCCATAAACTAATTTTTCAAGGATTATCTCTCTTTCCTAGAATTTATTTCATTTTTAAAACCCTATGTCAATATGTGTGTATGTGTGTATATGAGTACAGATAGCGATGGAATCCAAAAAAGGGTGTCAGGATGATCCCCTGGTAGTTGTGAGCCGTATACCCCTAGAGCTGACAACTGACTTGCTTACTCTGCAAGAACAGGAAACTGAGACATCTCTCCAGTCTGAATATGTCTTTTTAAGTGTCATATTTAATTGATGCCAGAAATATGCCATCTCTATGTAGGCCTCCAAGAGGAACATTTGAGAAGAGGAAACAGAAAGTTCAAAGACCCTGATGTCCAGTGAAAGTGACACATTTGTGTCAGAAATATCATTCGTGTGGTTGAATGGAGTGGAAGTAGTTTTAAAACTACTTTTAATCAGTTTTAATTTTATGTCCATCAAATGCTGAATCTAAGGCATTCCAAAGACCTCTAAACCAATCACAACATGGAACAACTAAGCCCTGGGCTTTAGATTCCCCTGTTTTCACTATGTCTGTCCCCATTAGAAGTCAACACAGATCAAAGAAGTGTTAATTATTAGTGAGTGTCTCCTGAGCATCAGGCAGTAAACAAAATTCTCAGCCCAAGCCACATTCTCAGTGTTTTATGTCACTATCTATAATACAGGAGAAATTGTTTTTAAAAAGATACTCGGAGATAATATCTGGAGTTAAGGATTGGGCAGACTGAGAAAAATAGATATTTGGAATTCACAGCTCTGCAATGAAGACCAAAGCTCATCTTGTCTGAACAATTCCAGGAAAAGTTTACAGATCAAGAGCCTCTCATGGTAGTGGTCTTGGTGAGGCCTGTCTCTATCAAGCCCTTCTCCCTTGTGTTGTTCCAAATAATCTCCCTCTGATCTTCCAGTGACAAAGTATGACCAGTGTGAAGTGTGGTAGGCCCGAGCATAGCAAACATGGCTCTGGCAGGCTTTGTCCTTTTCTCCCATCCCCTCTGCCTTGCTAAAAGTAATTAGATTACATTTCTGAAGCTAGTCACCAAAGTTTATTTTCTTATTTTACCGTGTCCTCCTACTGAGGTTGATCCCCAGGGTTTAGGTATCAAAATATTAAAGTTCATCAATCAATACTGCCCTTTTGACTTACCTAATTAACCTGTCCAATCAAAATTAAATACCTCATCTTAACATGGGATTTCCTCTTTTGCCTTTATAAATTGCCATTTACCCATGAGCCACATTGGTTTCCCCTGTATCTAGAGGCAATCTTTTGTCCCTTTGGAACAAATATCCCTTATTCCTGTCCCTTGTTCCTTTTCCCTTCTCCCTTGTCCTCTATCTGCTGTCTTTGTCTCTTATTCCTTCTCCTTTGTTCCTCTAGGGCAAATAAATCTGCTTTGTGCTGAGAATTTGGTCTTGAAGTATCTTGTGCTGGTCCTTCAAAGTGCATAAATATGGGAAAGCAGTTCTTCTTGTAATTGGCCACTTGCTACTCACAAATGACCTGGACCCATTTTCCAAGCTCCAAGGCAAATAGCATGTGCTTACATGCTATGAGCTATAATCAGTCAGAACCAGACTCTTCCTTGTTTGCAGTTATTTCCTGAGAACTGAAGCATTCTTTCCAGGAGGGAGACTGGGTTAGACTAAAGTAATGTCTTAGGGTTTCTGTTGTTGTGATAAAACACCATGACCAAAAGTAACTTAGGAGGGTCCATTTCGATTACAGTCCCACATCAAACCCCATCACTGAGAGAAGTCAGTGCAGGAGGTTGAACAGGGCAGAAGCTCAAAGCAAAAATCTAAAAGCAAGAACTGAAGTAGAGACCATAGAGGAAATATGCCTAATGCCTTGTTTCCAGAGGTTTACCCAGTCTATTGTCTTATACACCCTATAACCACTTACCCAGGAGTGGCACCATCCACAGTGACCTGATTCCTCCTATCTCAATCAATAAGTAAGAATGCATATCACAAGCTTGCCCAAAGAACAATCTGGTCTGTGCATTTTCTCAGGAGAGGTTCCCTCTTCCCAAATGATTCAGTTTGTGTCAAGTTGCCATAAAACTAACCAGCACAGGAAGTTTACGAAACTTAGAAGACTCAGGAAGTAACAAAGACTCTGAAGTCTTGGGCTGTTTCTGAAATGTATAAAATCATTACTTTTTTTCAACATACCTTGACAAATTTATACTAGCACTGAACAATTGCTTGGAGGTGGGGTGTCTCCAATTGGCTGAGCTGCCTGCAAGTCACTTAGAGACTCGGAGACCTGCTTCCATGACATATCACCCATGCTGGGGTGAGAACTTTGGCAATGAAAATGCCTTTGAGTCACACATAGTCCTACAAAGCAACCCCTGTAAGATCACTGGTTCGCTGAATAGACTTGGATGAAACAATATCTTCTCTTTTGAGTGTCCTATGTGTGATGAATAAATGTTTGCTTGCATCTCAGAAAAGTATGCCAAGTAGCTCACAAGAAGAGCTGGTAATTTACATGAAAAGAAATCATTACTTTTCTTTCCAACTAATTCCTCCCATGTCCTCGGTCACCATTAGGAGGCTCCATGAAATGTTTTGTCTGTGGCATGTTTGTAGTGGTACACACAGAGATCAAGGCATCTAGAGCTATCAAAAAAGCAGATGTCTACCCACATCTGTGAATAGACAAGCCAGCAAAGCTCCAGAAGACCAGCGTTATGAAACAACACTCGTGCTCTTTGACTAAACGAAGTGCCTAGGAGACAGCAGGACGGAGAGAGGAAAAGCTAGTGTCTGCGCTTGCTTTTGTCATCACTACCATTTCTTCCAAGAATCTTATTTTAACTCTGAATCAAGTTTAACTATTTTAACTCAGAGTCATTAAAAAGTCAATTCTCTACTTTTCGGCAAAATTATTTTAAAAATGCCAAAGCAAATATTGTCTATACCATCAGGTACACTCGTTTATTTTCATTGTTATCCATCAAAGCTATTCCGTTGTAATCTTACTCTTGAAGAATGCTGAGTTTGTTGTTACCTCGCGTTTTGAGCATGACTTCACAGAGACTCAGGTTCGCTTATCACATTTATTCAGCTTCCTTCTGCCTTCACTTCATGCTACGTTACTGACATTCCTCCAACTCCCTGCTCTCAAAGTCCTGAAAGACTCCAGTCTTCACAACACATTGTTTCTTTTCTTTTGGTTGCTTTATCTTGCTCTGACTTTAAATTCCAGACAATGTTGCTTTCTAAATACCAACCTATCCTAAAATCTCTGATCTCCTGTTGTATAGATATTACCTCAGCTGCACCATGCATGCCATCAAACACTGAGAAGTAAACACAAATTTATTTATGTGTTGCCAACAAATTCTCTCCTCTTTGCTCATAAACACTCCTCCTTCTTATTAAGTACTAAGAAACAGCCACCCAACCTTTATACCAAACATAGACTATCTCTGTCTTTCTCACCTTATATGCCTGGTAAACTCAGAAGTGGTAGTAACAATGCAGAAAGCCAGAATGAATCTATCCATTCCTTCCTTTATCTTTCTTTCAAAAGTCCTGTCTATCTTCTATAACACAGCTGAAATTTTGCTTAATTTGATTGCTTTAATAAAACACTCTGAAGGAAAAGCAACTTAGAGTATCAAGGATTTATTTTAACCCACAATTCCAGACTATGGTCCATCACTGTGGGGAAGTTACAGTGACAGGAGCTAGAGACAGCTGCTCCCATCACACCCATAAGAAATAGCAGAAAGAGAATGCATGCATGAATGCCTGATGTTTATTTAGTTTCCTCTACTTATACAGCATGGTATTTAAAAGCAGAGAATTCTGCTGCCCACTTTAAGGCTGGGTCTTCCCACATCATTAGGCAACTAATACAATCCCCTCACAGGTGCCCACCTGCCAATCTGAGCTACTTACTGAATTTCCTTACTGAAATTCTCTTCCCAGGTGATTCTAGATTGTAAAGCCCCGATGACTAAATTTACCTGGCACTTCTTACGTCTATCATCTTTGATATATCAGACTCAATGATATATCTGATACAACCCATCATTTTTACTGCTGAAATGTTGGCCCAAGCAAGCCTCAACCATCCCTCTCATAGACCTCTATAACACATCCCTAAATGATTCCTACTATCCTTCCTGTCCCTAAGTCTATGTTCTTCCTGCTTTCTGAGAGGGCCTTTAGTCTTGAATCAGATCTCACTTCTTCCTCCTTCATAGGTACCCATATTTTTGTAGCCTTCTCCTTCAATTTGTATCTACCAGATCTTTACATTCTGCCCTCTGATTGTTCAAAGTACAATTATATTCATTTATGCTGCATACTCCATAGCACAACTAAGAATAACTTAGTGTGCCTCAATGTCAATTATATGTACAATTAAACAACACATATATATGTATATGTATATATACATGTATATATATATGTATATATACATATATTCTAATAATTGCTAGCAAGCCCCCTGAGTGTTCTGAGTGTGATATCAATGAATGAACTCTTTCATCCTATAAAGATCCAGAACACGAAAGGCACTTAATAATCTGTGCTAAATGAAATAAAAAGTTTCATTTCTCAGAGACACTTTCCCCAACTATATACTGGTAAAAGCATCACAGCTGCCTATAGGTTATTCCTCACCTATATTTCCTTCAAAGGTCTAACTGATATCTCAAATTTCCTGTCAGATGTCCTTTAATTTACATATCTATTGATGTCTTGGTTCTTCCATCAGAATCTCAGCTTCCTGAAACCATGGATTTTTACTGTTATTATGCATTGCTGAGTCCATACTGCTGAGAACACTTGGCACATTCTATCTGCTTAGTCAGTACTTTTAGCCTGGTCAGTCTTGATGCCTTGACACTACCAAGGGCAGCTGACACATTTATACCATGTCTGGATACAGAAATGCACTGCTCCTATATCTAGGGTGTAAACCATGCATACCGTACAACATCCACTGACCAATGTAATGATAGAGTGTAGAGTCACACAATATCCACTGCTGTGGGACAATGGTCTTGTACCCTGTCGCTTGTATTGTTTTAATAAAATGCTGATTGGCCAGTAGCCAGGTAGCAAGTAGAGGTGGGGCAACCAGGCAAGAAGTGATGTGGGAGTGATTTCTTTCTAATCTGCTGCTTTCATTGGTTAATTAATAAAGAAACTGCCTAGGCCCATTTGATAGGCCAACCCTTAGGTGGGTGGAGTAAACAGAACAGAATGCTGGGAGAAAGAAGCCGAGTCAGGCAGTCGCCATTATTCTCCCACTCCAGACAGACACAGGTTAAGATCTTTCCTGGTAAACCAGCTCGTGATGCTACACAGAATATTAGAAATGGGTTAGATAAATATGTAAGAGCTAGCCAATAAGAGGCTGGAACTAATGGGCCAGGAAGTATTCAAAAGAATACAGTTTTTGTGTAATTATTTCGGGTATAAAGCTAGCTGTGCAGGCAGCTGGGTGCTAGGAATGTAGCCCTCCACTCTTATTTCAACAAGGAAGTAGAGGTGGGGCAACAAGAACAGGAGAATTCTGGGAAGAGGAAAGAGTCAGTCTACAGTCATCACCCAGACACAGAGGAAGCAAGATGAGAATGCTTCACTAATAAAAAGTACCAAGCCCCATGTCTAACACAGACAAGAATTATGGGTTAATATTGGTTGTAAGAGTTAATAAGAAGCCTGAGCTAATAGGCCAACCAGTTTATAATTAATGTAGACCTCTGTATGCTTCTTTGTGACTGAATGGGTGTAGAACTGAGCAGGACAGAAACCTCTGTCAACAATCCACTACATCCTTGGTAACATAGGTTGTTGAGGGCCTTCATTTATTTCCATGGACCAATCCTAAGCAACATGGTAAATGTTCTTTATTTACAGGCTTAGCACTTTTTGCCTTCCTTGCTGTGCTCTCTCCTAATGTTCAAGTTTTTCACATTGTGTCCTTCACACGCATTTGTAGCCGTTATACACTTAACTGTGCCCCTTGGCTCCATAACCTTTCTCTAATTGTTACCTCTTATGCTTCTTTTATTTTTACTGCTTTCAGCTGAAAATGATAACAAATGGTTAAATCTGAAAAGTAAATTAAGCTGAATGCCCCAATAGCTAAGGGTCAAAAATTGGCTATCTATTTAAGATACATTTAAAACCTTTGAAAAGTCAAAGTCAGTAGAGGGGCCACTACAGAACTGGGGGAGGGGGGCAGAGGATGCAACTTAGCTGCTAGAGTGCTTGTCTGGCATGCCCAGAGTCCTTGATCCCAGTCCCAATGATGGGTTCAAGTGGATGTGAAGGCGTCCATTATCCTAGTGCTTGAAAAGTAGAGGCAGAAAGATCAGAAGTTTAAGGTTTTCCTTGGCTCTGTAATATGTTCAGGAATAGCACAGGGTGCATGATACCCTGTTCCATTACTACAACCTCAGGAGGACAAAATAGGAGGTATTTTGAGGACTGGCCCTTCTTATTTGATAGCATGAAGTCTGTAAGAGAAGGTGCCTGAAAGTGTTTTTCCTAGACGACACTCACTATGTAAAAGCTGTTGTGACGATGATGTCAGCCTTATCAATTGAAAAGTAAATGACATGGGGCTGTGTGTGTGTGCGTGCGTGCGTGCGTGCGAGAGAGAGAGAGAGAGAGAGAGAGAGAGAGAGAGAGAGAGAGAGAGAGAGAGAATATACAGGTCTATTCACCTAGGAGTGCACAAGGAGCCTAGAGCTTAACACTGGACATCTTCCTCTATCATTCACATAGTCCCACCCTGGTTTTTTTCTTTTTTTTAAAGATTTATCCTACTCTTACTGTGCGTCTATGTATGTCTAGGAGAGTATATGCATGTAAGTGAAGGTGCCCTTAGAGGCCAGAAAAGGATGTCGGATTCCCCAGAGCTCAAGTTACTGGTGGTTGTTATCCAACCAATATAGGTGCCGGGAACCAAATTTGAGTCCTCTGCGAAAGAAGTATGGAGTCTTAAACACTGAAACATTTATCTAATCCCTAACCACTTCATATTTCAAGACAGGGTCACTCACAGAATCTGAAGCTCAATGATTCAGCCAAACTGGCTGGGTAGTAGGCTCCAGTAATCTACATATGGCTGTCTCCCCAGAACATGGATTACAGAAGCACTAACCACATCTGACTTTGGACATAGGTACTGAGAATCTGAATACAAATCCTCATGCTTGTATGACAAGCATGCTACTCACTGAGCCATCTCCTCAGCCCAAGGATAGGGTCCTGTGTTTCCTACAGAACCAATATCCCCAGTTTTTGAAAGTGGTAGTTACCCCAAAATACCAATGGTATTAACTAATAAATAATAATAAATAAATCACAGGTGTTCCATTTGGAACCATGGGATTGTAAAATAGGTCTTCAGAGAAGAAAGCCTAACATCTGAACTATTTCTATTCTACTTGTTTAAATCTTAGAAGTCAAATGGTTCTATTCTTGTGGGGAGGAATATTTCCTGTATTTGAGATAGCTGAACTGCTAGAAGGCAGGCCAATCATTTATAAATCACTTGCTGCTCAGCCCATATTATCACTTTATTCAACTTATTTCTCACAAATGACAAAAAACTGCTGGGGGGAAAAAACCCTCACATGGCTCAAATCTCCCTTACACAGGCCATAGGTAAAAGGGTGCAAATATTGTTCTCCCCAGGAGAATGCAATCTGCACCCTAGGCGCCCTTAGATGGACAGCATGGCAATTCCTAAGCCCTGCAATCAGCCATCTTCAACTCTTCTAACCACCGAGCAACAGACTGCAGTTATGACTCCTCCAAGGCACCGTCTTTCATCTCCAGCTGGGGATTCAATTTCAACTTATAAAATTTAACCTGGAAATTATCGGTGGCAACAGCAGGGGGAAAATGAACAGCTGATCTGGGAGGAACTGTAGGAGAAGCTGCCTGAGCTTGGCATGGGGCACTGAAGAAGGGAGCTCGAGACAGACAGCTATGGAGGGTGCCTTTGCAGAAATGAACTGCGGTGCTTGGTCGTTCCAACTGTGAAGTCACCTGGCAGCCTGGTAAAAGTAGGTGTCTTGATGTGGCTACAGGTAAGACAAGTGGAATTAAAGAATGTTGTGTGTCATGAGAGCAGCAGCTAGGAACTTTGATTAGGAGCTGTGGATCAGTCTGAGAGGAGAAAACTATTGAAGAAAAAATATCAAAGGGAGGATGATAAACAGCGAAGAATTCATATGCATTATGGGAGTGCTGATATAGGTCATTAATCTCCAGATCTGAAATATTAACGCTACAGGCTGGGAATTGAAAAGATGTATAATAAATGAAAAGTCAAAATTTCTCAGTGTCCCAGGCTGTAGGCCTTTTATCCATTCAATGAACATTATTAAACACCTAAGTCCCAGGCACTGTGCTAATTTGTGGAAGAATATTAAAGATCATCTCTTCCCTCTAAGAGATGAAATTCTGTGTGTGAGCAGAAAGTGTTGCTAAGGAGCACAACAGAAAGACTGGGAGAGGAGCTGGTGATGCAGCCAGGGAAGTAATGGCTTTGCACACGTGAGAACATGAGTCCCAGCTGCAGAACCTATGCAAGTGTAGCCAGGTGTGGTAGCATACACTTGTAATTCCAAAACTACAGAAAGAGATAGCAGGGCCCCTGGGGCCCGCTGGTCAGTCAGTCAATGTACCTACCATGACCAGTTCCAGGCCAGTTAAGGAACCCTGTTTCAAAACAGGGCAGGGGGATTTGCTGAGAAGATGACTCATTGTTTAAAAGAACTTGATTCTCCTGCAAAAGATGAATTGCATTTCTAGCACCCATGCTTGAGTATCTAGATACCTGTACTCACATGCATGTGTGTGTGTGCCCCCGCCCCCGCCACTGAATTGAAAAATTAAAGTAATGATGTGGGATGGTCTTCTGTTTTGAGTTGATTTCATTGGTTAATAAAGAAACTGCCTTGGCCCTTTGATAGGACAGAAAATTAGGTAGGCGGAGTAAACAGAACAGAATGCTGGGAAGAAGGGAAATGAGGTCAGATGCAATGAAGCTTCAGTCCAAGATGGACGCAGGTCAGACATGCTGAATCTTTCCCGGTAAGACACCACCTCGTAGTGCTACACAGATTATTAGAAATGGGTTAAGCAAGATATGAGAGTTAGCCAAGAAGAGGATAGATATAATGGGCCAGACAGTGTTTGTATGAATACAGTTTGTGTGTTGTTATTTCGGGTGTAAAGCTAGCTGTGTGGGAGCTGGGCGGGATGAAAAACAGGCCCTCCTTTCTACAAAGTAAAACTGAAAATACAAGGTAGATAGTGCTTCAAGGAATGGCACCTGTAGTCCTCCAAAGACACAAAGGTACTCTAACACACACATGTAGTCACACACATATGCACACACAGAAGAAAGAAAAGGAATCTTTTATGGAAACTTTGGCATCCTAGTTACTCTCATAAAGTCTTTGCTTTCACACATTCCAGAGAAATGTATCCTACTCTGTTGGTAATTGCCCTTGTGTATTTATCTCCTCGGGTCTTCATGGTACCCTGTGAGTGATTATTGCTGTATGATTGTGCTGGCCACACTCTGAGAAGAGACTCTGAGAGATGTAAATGTACTACTGAGTAGAATAAAGACTGTGGACTTCAAACACTATGCTTGTGTGCAAAGTGGTGTTGTTTCTATGAAAACATTTATCCCTATGTACACTCAGCCAGATTAATGTCTGGTGCTCCCAATGTTAACTTGAGGCCTCTGCCTTCCTTTCTCATGTTTTGTGTCTCACTAAAATGACCTCGTTGTACTTTCTCAAGCACAGGCCCGTTTCAGAACTCTCTCTCTTTCTCTCACAGCAAAATCAGATATCCATTTACAATCTAGAGAATGTTTTCTTCAATTTTTCATGTGCATGTATGCATATATTTGTGTGTGCACATGTGTGTATATCAGTGTGCATGAGGAGGTCTGAGGTTGATGTCAGGAATCCTCCTTGATCACTCTTCCACCTTACTCATTGAGGCGGGGTCTGTCAGTCATACGCAGAGCTTACTTGTATAACTGCTCTCTTCAGCCTCCCTACTCTGAGGCTGTCTCACCACTGGAGGCTGGAGCTATAGGTAGACCACCACGACCACCTGGCATTGATGGGGATGTTGTGGAACCTAATTCTGGCACTCATGTTTGTGCAGCCAATCTTTTAAGACTGAGCCATTTTCCCAGTCCTCCATCTAGACAATGTTTAAATTCTTCTCAGGACTCATTAAATGTTAGTATGTGCTGCATTGTAATCTTAAGAGTCAAGAGTAAATTTTCAAACAGAGTGTAAACCAAGAACGCACGTTTGTTTCCTGGCTGCTCAGACCCGAATAATCACACAGAATCTATATTAATTACAACACTGCTTGGCCCAAATTTCTAGCTAGCTCTTACATCTTAAATTAGCCCATTTCTAATATTATATATTTTACCACGAGGCTTGTGGTTTACTGGTAAGGTTGCAGTACCCTTCTCCTTTAGCAGCTACAAGGCATCTCCCTGATTCTGCCTTCTTTCTCCCTGCATTCAGTTTAGTTTTCCTGCCTAGTTCTATTCTGCCCTGCCATAGGCCAAAGCAGTTTTTTTATTAATCAATTATTAAACATATTTAGAGCATACAGAGGGAAATCTCACATTATCCCCCCTTTGTTCTCTAAATAAAATGGACGGTTTAACTTTAACATCACAAATTATATATAGAAAACAGCTATCAAGCAAGAATTATAGTTATAATATTTAATCGATTTACATTTTGCAAATTAAGTAAAATACTCTATCATCTATCATATCTTTTTGAGTCTAAGGTTTTATATCTAATTTATTTTTTATCATAACTAAGTAAAACTGTAATTTTAACTATCTATTCTTCAACTCCATCAAAGATTCAAGAAGGATATAACATTACCTAAGTAAACAGAAGTGCATTGTATCTAACTACCTGGACAGTCACCCAAAGTTCTTCTGTACCATTGGGGGCATCCATATTCAGCCTACAGGCCTATAGTATCTGGCAGACTTTTCCATGAAGCAGGAAATTTCAAAGACAGTTCCATCTATATTGGCAGTTTGCCAGTCATTTTCTTCTATGTCCTGCAGAATGTCTGGCAGACTCTTTCATGAAGCAGGATCCCTGAAGGGCTGCCTTGCCTTCTTTAGGCAAGTCACTTTTCCGTGGGTACTGCATGTCTCATTTATACAGCGTGCCATCAAGCAGTCCAGGGACCACTGGGTGAAAGTCATGCTCACCACCTCAACCTAAGAAGCAGTTGGCCTATGCTACCACCAAGTAACTTGCAGTATGCTCCAAAAGAGCCATAGCCATTTGTGCTACCAGCCTGAACCAGGAAGCTTTCTCTCAAAAGAGCCACAGTTTTTACTGCTAATGCTGAGTCAGGAATTCTTTTTGTAAAAGAATTATGCGTCTGCTTGCCTCCAGCCAGTAGAACCTATCTGAAAATACATAGCTACCAACAAGTCCAATTGACTCTGATTTTTGTGGGTCTAGAAGCCCCCCGCTTTTAAAAAGCTTTCTTAGGCTTTATGTGGATGTATATTGCCAAATGCTTGGCTGTCATTTTGTAAACAGAGATTGTATGTTCATTTACTGGCAACCCAGACCTGAATAATCACACAAAAACTATATTAATTACCACACTGCTTTGCCAATGATTCAGGCATATTTCTAGCTAGCTCTTACATCTTAAATTAACCCATTTCTATTATTTTATATTTTGTCACAAGACTCGCGGTTTACAAGTAAGATTCCAGCATCCTTTTTCTTTGGTAGCTACATACCATCTCCCTGACTCTGCCTTTTTTTTCTCCCTGCATTCAGTTTAGTTGTCCCATCTAGTTCTATTCTGCCCTGCCATAGGCTGAAGCAGATTCCTTATTAACCAATGGTAATAAAACATATTTATAGCACACAAAGAGGGATCCCACATCAACAGGGCCATAAAAATTACTTTAAAAATTTGTCAGTGCTGTAATTGGAAAGGAGAAGGGTGTTGTGGCAGGGAAGAAATTATTATCATCCTCCCGGAAAGTCCAACAGATACTCTTCCAGAGGCTAAAGCTGAATTGCCCATCAGGGAGGCCCAGGCTGTGAGAGCTGAGGGCCTCTCTATTGGCTGCAGTAGCATTACAAAAACGACTAGGGAGCAGCAGCACTGGGTTTTAAGTCCACTGTGTCAGACAGAGTTCATTTATCCAGAGGGCATGGATCATGAATGGCTAGAACTCAAAGGGATCCTATCCCTGTTGGGAGCTTCCTCCCCCATGACACTAGGAGGCAGCAGAGTACCTGGGAAAGAAATGCATCAATTAACTTCAGCTCTGTGAGTCTTTACTGCTGAGATGCTCCTGTCATTCTGCTGGAATTGTAAATTTAGCAAAGAGCTAGAACACATAAACATCACTATTAGAGAGTATATAGGCTCACTGAAGAGGAGAAAAATCTAGGGTCACTTTTTTGCTTTTAGGATTGGGTGAGGGCATTTTCAGAGACAGTGAGCCAAAGACTGTTTTAGGAAATAGATAGGGAGGGAACTAAACAAGTGACACATTTAAGGAAGATTTCTTGGGCCATATGGATTTTGAGACAATCTTTGCAACCGTGGTGAGACAAAGCAGAAGAGTGTTGCTGGGTGGGAGCAAAAGCCCAGATGGTCAAATAAGCCCTGGAAAGATGGGGTAGAAGAGTCTGAATTGTGGGGCTACCAGATGGGCTTCATGAAAGAGATATTGTCATTAACTCTTATAGTACAGCCCAGATATCTGGGGCGATACTCAGCACTAACCTGTCATTCATAGTAGGTGCGTTGAAGGGGGAGCTGTTTACTTACCTTTGCTCTGATCTCAGCGGTAAGGGTCACAGAAGTAATTCATTTATTCGGGTTGAACTGACCCAAATTGAAAGATCATTTTCATCACCCTTCATTTGATGTCTACAGGATCAGACACAGGTAGCACAAAATGAGATATTTTCCCTGAACTTGAAGAAATTATGTCTTATCAGTGGAGGTCACAGACAATTCCATCAGGAATTTCAGTATGGGATAATGCATCCATCGTCACCCAACAGAAAGGGTTCTGGCTTGGGGAAGGCTCTAATAGCATCAGGATAATACCAGGAAAACAGACAGATGTTCAGGTAAGGAAAGGAATGCCTGAAGGTGGGGGAGGCAGCCTGATACAACCCTGGAGATGAAAGAAGCCTGGGCTCATACACAACTCTGTGCATGGAGTCCTAAGAATTAAAAGCACAGATGGGATTGGCAAAATGGCTCAGCTGTAAGGCACTTGCCATTGAGCTTGAAGATCTGAGTTCAGACCCTGGGATCCACATGAGAAGGAAAGAACACATTCCTACAATTTTTCCTCTGACCTACATAAATGTTCCATTGCATATGCACACATGCTCCCCCAACACACATAATCACACATTCACAATGAAGGAAGGAAGGAAGGAAGGAAGGAAGGAAGGAAGGAAGGAAGGAAGGAAGGTAGTAAAGCATGAAGACAAATTCTAGTGTAGTTTCTGGCCCCATTCTTTGTTTGCTGTGCTAACTTGAACATTCACTCATCCTCTGTGTACCTCAGTTAACCATTTGTAAATCAGAGTGAGAAATGACACGTGTTCCTAAAGTAATTTGAAGAGTAAATTGTGTGCATGTGTGATATGTGTGTGTGTGCGTATGCATGTAAAACCTGAGAACTGTGCTTAGCAAATCTGTTATACAAGTAGTATAGCTGAAGTCTGTAAAGTAAGTTTGAGCAGAAGGCCATCTGACCATGCTAAGGGAGCCTTGATGATACGGAATGTGGAGGAACTTGAGCTCACACAGTGAGACTTCTAGTGTGATGGATCCAAGAACTTGGCATCTGACTGCCAGCCTCCTGTCTCAACACAAACCCCCTCCAGCTTCTCTGCAGATGCCCATCATGTGCAATCTAATAACCCTTCCAATTCTGTTCAGTGAGACTTTGTTATGACTTTGCCACTATTCTCAAAGGATCCTCAAAGCAATCCTACAAGGCTTAACCTCTTGAGTTTGTCATTCTCCCTCTGTTCCATGGCTCCACTCACCATCCTGTCCTACTCACCCCACTTTGCTGACTTGAAGCTAGTCTTAGTATCATATATCAGCAGTGGTTACAGGGATGTGATTTCCATCCTTTTCCCACCAGATAAAGATACCTTCAGCAGGTAGACTGGAAGAAAGATGCTCAAGTCCAAAAATACCATCACCAATGTGTCCTGCTAGTTCAAAGTATAACTGTAGCATATCTGCTTCTCCAATAGATTGTCTCTTATGGTTGTCTATTTCAATGAGTTAAGAAGCCTTAGAGAGTCCAGCTGGTCACTGCTTCATTGCTAGTGCAGTTAGAACATACTTGTGAAAAGCTGTTAGTCATCTCTAAAGCTGGATACCTTTGTTATCTATGCAATAAATACCACCAATAGGAATTGAAAGCCTCCATCTGTCTCTGAGTTTCAGACAAAATACACAAGTACCCCAGATAGTGAAGTGGCACCAGCAGAAACAAAAGCCACTTGGAGCTTCAAGTGCAAAAACCTGTTCCATGGATTGGAATACGATGAATTCAAAATGCACTGAGTTTTCTTGTAGGTGAAACCAGAATTGATGCATAAGTGATAAACAACATCTGTGCTTCACCTGCGTGGAATGTCAAATGAGCACAGCGATGAGATAAAGGGAGGGGAAGACAGGCTTGATGGCGTGAACAAAACTTGAACTGTGGTTTTCGAGAGGAGTGAGGAATTGCGTGAATTGCTGACAGATTACACAGAAAATGAAACACCCACAAATGATGCTCTAAACTCCTGTGTTAGAGCTGTTGTTGAGAAGACCATAGCGGGCTGGCGAGGTGGCTCAGAGGCTAAAGGCAGTCACACATAATCCCGACAACTTAAATAATTTCCAGGACCTACATAGTGGAAGGAGAGAACCAACTTGTACAAGTAATCCTCTGACGACACACAACATGGCACACTTGTTCTTACATGTACACATACTACATACATATGCATATATGAAGATAATAAATGCATGTACACAATGAATGAATGAGCAAATAAATAAATGCAAACTATAAAGGTGTTGGTGGATTTCATAATTAATATTGGCTATCAATATGATAGGATCTAGAATCAATAAAGAGATAAACTTGTGGCCTCTAGAGTTTCTAGATTTGGGTTATATGAGGTAGAAAGACCTACCCTAAATGGGAATGGCTCTACATCATAGATTGGGACCTGTGATGGTTTGAATAGGAATGGCCACCACAGGCTCATATATTTGAATGCTTGGTCATTAGGGAGTTGTGCAACCTAAGAGGGATTAGGAGGTGTGGCCTTATTGAAGAAAGTGTTTCTCTGAGAGTGGGCTTTGGGGTTTCAAAAGCTCAAGTCAGGCCTGGTGTCTCTCTTTCTTCCTGGAGACCTGGATATAGAATTCTTAGCTTCTCTAGCACCATGCTACTATAGACTAAAGCTCTAAAACTGAAAACGAGATCCAATTAAATGTTCTCTTTTATAAGAGTTGCCATGGTCATGGTGCCTCTTCACAGCAATAGAATGTCAAGACAGCACCTTTCTTTCCTTAAGTCACTTTGCCACAGAAGTGAGACAAGTGACTAATGTAAATGAACATGTTAATTCCAACAAATTCAATTGTTTTTCCCTTTAACTATCTACCCCTGAAAAAATTGGAGAAACTTCCGAGGATAGATCTTGCAGCTTGATGCTTGAGCAACTCTGAGTCTTGAGGCCAAATATTCTCCTTGAACCTAGCTTAACTTTCTGGTTAAGACATGTTCATTCTGTGAGGTAAGCTAAGAGACTACTCATTTCTCCCATGAATCTAAACCCATGATGCCCACAGAAATGCAATGTGAGACATATACATAACACAGCTATGTTTTCAAAAAACAAGAGCAAAGCCAAGAAAGTAATTTCAACATATTAATATTTAGTAGACCAAAATGTTAGTTGATCATCATTAAATATATTATTTAATGTGCTGATACCAATTAAGTTCATTAAATCTGTATGATTAATGTTTTAATATAATGTATCAATTAATATGTTAATATACTATGGTATATATTTGTATATTATATACAAAGTAACAACTACTAAGTTTATTTTCCCATATTGGTTTTTCTCACATGCTAAATTAATTTTAATATGTAAAGTTTAATATATGAATAATATATTTAACTTAAAACACTCAACATATCATTTTAATACATAATAAAGTTGTTAAGCTATCAATAAAATATTGTTATATTAAGTTTTTACACTGCCTTTAAAATCTAGAATATAATTTTATAGTTAAATGCATATATCTGCTCATAATAACTGCATTTACAGGGTTCAACAGCTACCAGCCATAATATAATTCCCAGAGATGTGTTATCAACTTTTCTTATGTGTCAAAATCTCTCCTGTCAGTCAATAATGACTTGACCACTCTGTCCTCTTTAGTGCCACATACAAGAATATTTAATGTCAGCTATAGCATATTACTGTGGACTGGAAGCTCCTGGAAGAAAGAATCTGGGGTCTCTCTTTGTGTCACGTGACCAGACGTCTGGCCAGCACTGTCCACATGCCCTATGATTTAATTAAAGAATAAATGAGTAAACAAGTGACTGGCCAAGCATCACTGTGGCTGTTTTCTCAGAGGTATTATATAACCATGACCTCTAAGCAGCAACATTCCCTCCTGAAGGGAGACTGGGAAAGCCTTCACACTTAGAAGGCTTGGGAGGTTTCCGAAGGCCCTCCCTAAGGTTGGGTAAGAAGTAACAACTGTTGGGGAGGAGAGATTCTGCAGTGGAGTTGCCCATGAGTCATCACCCATGCTGGGGGTACAGGGGTCTTTGCAGCTACCTTTCAATCATCTATGTCCCTCCTCTAAGGAGTCCTGGTCCACTCATGCAAGAGTTGAGGGGAAGCCAGGCGGTGGTGGCGCACGCCTTTAATCCCAGCACTCGGGAGGCAGAGGCAGGTGGAGCTCTGAGGGGAATCATTTCTTTGTTCTGTGGTCAGTACTCTATCCGGGGTTAGGGGATGTTAGTCATTGTCTCCCCAGGAATAGTCTGACGAGAAGAGGAAATAGAAACAGGACGAAGGCTGATGGAAGGACCAGCACATTATCACCGCTATTGATGCTATATCTTGTTTTCACTTCTTATCCCCTGTAACTGCATGGACCATTTCCTGTCCCTATGCCAACAAAGCTTATCTCAGAAGTAGCTCTGAACAAATGAAATAAAAGAGGTTTAAGTGGTTGAAGTGCATGCCACGCTGGCATTGCAGTCTCTGCTTGGAGATTCGCAACCACACTAGCATGTGGTCAACACAGTTGGGAGGAGGATTAATTAACTCATCAGCAGGACTTTGCAGTATATGTTCAGTGGTTCAGTTTCCCCTATGTCTCTCCACCTGAATGCAAGCTTTCAGTAGGCAAAGATTCCAACTTGTGAAAATACAAGAACTATAATATACATTCTTATCCCTTCCCTGGGTTCCTAAGACCCTACTATCTCCTGAATGATAGGGATTTACACAGTGCATTTCCTATGAGTTCATGGGCACAAAAACCTCTTCTGTTCCAGTGTGGTGACTTGGGGTAACCTCCTACCTGGAGCTGGCTTCTACACCCCACTCCCATCCTCCCAGATGGGGAGAGGAGCTGGGGATTGAGTCAGCAAATCCTCACGCCTACATGGGACGTCTGCAAGTATGGAGCACCGAGACCTTCCAGGACGTGACGACAACAAAAATTTAGGAAGAGTGCCCCAAAACTGCGTAGAGATCAGAAGTCGTGCTCAGCACCCTTGTTTGGTATATCTCTTTGTGTGTGTGTGAGTGTGTGTGTGTGTCCCTCCTTTTCTTTGTTATATAACCTACCAGTAGGTAAATGCAGCTGCTTCCTCCCGTTCAGTGAATTCTAGTATTGATCCTGAGAAGGCAGATGTGAGAATCTCTAATTTATAACCTATTGATCAGGAGTGTAGGGCAGGTGGATGGCCTCTAAAGTGTGCGTGTGTCGGGGGGGTCATCTTCTAGATAGATCACCCATGGCTCCTACAGGTCTCAGGAAAAAGACACTCTTTCCTCAGGGTGATGAGGTGCTCAGAGGGTTTTTAGCTGTGTGATGGGATCAGATAGTGCTGTAAAAGCTACGCTAACTGTTCTTGGAGGATGGATTACAGGGGCAAGAGTGCAAACAGAAATAAAATGCTATATAATGGTTATAAAGGCACAAAGAAGGCAAAGAAAAGTCCTTTAGCTCACCTCTCAATACCCCTGACACTAAACATGTGGGCTTTTTACTGCACTGTCTAACTTGCTGCTTTGGTTTTTTGTTTGGTTGGTTTTCATTTTGCATTTTTTGAGTGAGTGTATGCATGCATGTATGTGTGTGAGAGAGAGATGAATGAATATATGTATACATTTTCACATGTGTATGGATGTATTGCAGCTGTAGCTGCATAGGTAAACACAAGCATGTGGAGGCCATTAGTTGATAGCTGGTGTCTTCTTCAATTGTTGTCCACTGTTTACTGGGGCAAGGTTTCTAAATAAACCCAAAGCTGGAAATCCAAACCTTGCTCATCATGTCCACAAGACAGCTTTACCCACGAAGTCATCCCTCCAGCCCTACTCATCAAGTTTCTGATACCACTTGGTTACCTTATTATTAAATTCATGTCTGACACAACTTACACAAAGTAAACATGAAGTCATACAAATAAAAGGCCCAGTTAATCAACATGGCTGACACTTCAGAAGATAGCCACAGGTCTGGGCCTCTTGTATTTATTACTATGTGGCTGTAAGGCGATGGTTTGCACAACTCACTCTTTAGGTTCAATGACTGATCTATAAGACACAGCGCTGAGAGAAGTGTCTATTCTGTTTCATAATAAGGCAGAGGATAACAGACACGTCTGAGCATGGATGTAGAGAAACATGGGACAAAGGCTCTGACCACAAGAACTTGTCACCCATGAATTGGCATTGTATCATTCTCCCAAAACTTGGAGGTGTTACCAATTTGGAAATGGGCTCAATCACACAGCTTGATCTACAGTTCTGAGGACAGCCCTCACATGTTTTTCTGCTGGGTTTCAAATAAAGTTTTAATGTAAAACAACCACACCTTACCATTTAATTTATGTCTAGTCTTTTGGGGATACAAGGGAAGAGTTGAGTGGTTTTCATTAAGATAACATGGGCCACAAAATCTAAGCTATTTCTGGCTGGCCTTCTACATGGAAATATGCTTTGCAGTTATATTGATGTTTTTGTCAAGATCTCAAACTGGTCAGACTCTTTTTGACCCAGGAACTTATTTGAATCCTTCAATATCATTTCAGTGTGTGAACCTTTCTTTTCCACACTGGATTATAGAACTGTCTCCTTAACGGCCACGTCATAGTTACAAAGTCATTTTTCAGTGAACCCCACTCTGAAATCGTTCTTCTCCCATCTGATGATTCTCTCTTTCCTATTATCTTTCCCATCACTGTGTGTTTTGTGGTTATTGCTGTCGTTGATAGCCCTTGTTAGCTGCCATGAGAGTGCTGGGAATTTAACTCAGGTGTTCTGGAAGAGCAATCTGTGTCCTTAACTGTTAAGACATCTCCCCAACTCCTAATGACTTTATTTCTAGTGGCCCAATGAGTTTCATTAGGGTTACTTACATGAACATGGGTCAAGGGTGAATTACAGGAATACGGACAACCTATCTGTGACTGTGCCACTATACATTTCTCCTTGGCGCTAAGGCTAGCTACCTTTAGCAGTTAGCCGTCTGCTCTATGTTTGCTTTCTACCCTCTTACTCTATTAGACAGCAAGCTTCTGATAAGCACAAAGAAATATTCTCCTTACCTTTTATTGACTGTACCCATCAACACAGCCCTCACATCTGTGATGAGGCATACCAAAGGATCTAAATAAATTTGTTTCATTAGAACAAAGGACACAAAGTTGTGTGCGCATGAATGCAAATGAATCAGGCTCAAAGGACCAGGCTGCCTCCTAAGGCTCCTCTGAGTTGGGCCAGGAAAGCAGGAGACCAGCTGTGATCAAAGCAATCGCAAAACACTCAGTCCTTCATCCTTGGGGGGAAAGGGAGAGTTCAGGCCAGGCATGTTTAAGAGCAACACTGAACAAATAAAAGTTAACAGCCCGTGTGGGAGAGGAGTTTGCCTAGCTTAATGACTTGGCAGCAGAGTAGTGTGGGAATGTTTGAAGAGATAGAGACCTTATCTTTTGTCAACTCCCTGCTACCAGGGCTCAGAGCAGCTGTGAAGAATATTTCTAAATAGTAGCAAACACAGAGGCTTATTCAGCCACCAGGAGGCAGAGGGAAAAGAATCAGCAGAAAGGGGAGAAACAGCTTATTCTCACCAGGCAGTTGTGATGTGGGGAGAACCTACTCAAAAAGGAAAGAAGTTAGAGCTGAGGGATGGCTCAGTTGGTCAAATGATTCTCTTGCAAGCATGGGAACCTGAGTTTGATCCCCAGCACGCACATATAAACCCTGTGATCCCAGCAGAGACAGGAGGAGGGTGTCACTGGGCTCTCTGTCTAGCTACTCTGGATGAAGAGTTTAGCTCTGAGAGAGAAAGACACACACACAGAGAGAAAACAATAGAGCAAGACTCAAGACATCAACTTTTTGACTCCACGTATGTGTGCATGTTCACCTACACACATGTGTGCACACACATATGCATGCTGAAGAAATTTCATCCTCCTCTTCCTCCTCATTCTCCCCTTCTCTCAGAAGCAAGTCACTGAAAATATGGACCATGTGAACCTTTCCTGGGTTTGGAAACCTGGAAATCAACCACTTGGTAAGTTGAGGATGAGGACTTCATTCTCCTGAGCTCAGTGAGAAATAAGATGCTGCAATGCTAAGACATTGCAGATAACAGCGAGCAAAGAAATTCCCTGATGGATTTACATTCATTCTGTCTATAAAAGGAAAAGTCTCACAACGAGGAAAAAATGAAAACTTTATTTTGCTAACAAGTGAATTTTAACTATTAATACTATTGTTACCATGTATGGTCTCTTCAATAGGAAATGGATAAGGGCCTCTTGCCCGACTAGGCTGGCCTATTTAGAGAAAACACACTCTGAATAGTTTTCTATTAACTCGAAAAAGCCACAATTCTCTTGAGCCAAACCACACTTACTTATGTGAAACCAGAAATTTATTTTTCCAATTTTTCACAATGTTTTGGAGAATAAAAAGTTGAGCCCATAGACTCCTAAGAATCTCTCATCTTGGGAAAAACAAGGCAGACCTAGTCTTGATAAAAGACATAACACTGGAGGATTCAGTTTGGGGAGCAGAGCATCAATCAGGATGAGACAAGATATAAGGCTCTTACCCATGTCACAGAACCTACACACTCTAGGCTATTTTTAAAACAAAGATTTCCTCATTTTCAGCCCACATTTATTACTAAGTTAAAGATCGGACAATTTGTTTTCTTTAGCTAAGTCGACAGCTCAGGTGATACAGCTAGCTAGCCTTGGAATCAATTGTATTTGAAGCAGTTTTGATGCCTCTGCTTAGAGGTAAAGAGAACAAAGCCTACATTGCTCGGTGGCATAGATATAGCCAGGAAAACTTCAACCTAGACACTGTGTAAAACATGACTTTATGTATGTGGGCCCATGTTGTTTCTAAATGTCCCACCCACATTCAGCCTGCTGCAAGCTGGGATTTGTGGAGATGCCTGTCAAATCATTCCCTGCCAGAAAAGCTGCATGGGCGTGGATAAGACATCCATAAGGAAGGGATGCAGAAATGGCTCAGCATGTAAGGGACTGTGCTACTTCTGCTCTGCAGAGGACCAGAATTTGGTTCCCAAAACACACTTTAGGTTGTTCACAACTGCCTGCAACTCCAGCTTCAGAGAATCCAGCATCCTCCTCTGACCAGATTGGGAATCTGCATTCACTCAAAAAAAAAAAAAAACCCACACATAGTTACACACACACACACACACACACACACACACACACACACAAATATAAATAATTTCCCTTGGTAAGATAGCAACTTGTTTCCTTTGAAAGCCTCACTGAGGACCCCTTCTTTCTTTCACATTTTGCCTCTATTAGTCAAACCAATACAGGACTATTTCAATAATTCAAATTAAAATTTCATAATCACAATTTACAAATCCAATTGACTTTTAATTAATAATTAAAATGATGTCTTAAATATCATCATTCTTCTCATACTGCAATCTTCCATGCTCTATTTGCTTTCTAGGTAATATTTACAAAGTTTTCCATAAAAGTTCTATGTCTAAAAGCACTTTTTAAAGACACATGTATGAGTTTGTTCTATGGCCTTCAGATATACATGTAACTATGTGCATTTAGAAAAGCATGAGCACACACACACAGAACAAGGAAGAGAGAGATCACATTATACAGCAGAGAAACTTTCCTAAATGATTTTTGGAAATTAAACAAAAATAAAATATTTATTATTTAATTAAAAATATGTTTTTATTTTAAATAGGATTATAAAACTTCCTCTTTCATTTTCTCCCTCTAGTTTCTCCCAGATACCACCCTCCAACTCCCTCTGTACTCCTTACTCTTAAGTTCTTAGCCTCTTTTTCTTTTACTATAATTGTTTCATGTGTGTGTCTGTTTTTGGGTGTGCCTGTGTGTGTATCTCTTTGTGTGTGTTCCTCTGTGTGCATCTGCACATCTTGATCAAGAAGCTTTAAAGTTCTCATTTGAAATTTCTCTAAGAACATTTTTGCTTAAAAATGCGGGGCAAATTGTATAAAGACCAAGGAAATTGAACAACATTTATAGCCAGCACTGGAAAATGAGATGGTGTATGAGTTTTGGGCATACATGTCAGAAGGGCATCATCTGAAGCTAAAACTAAAAAGAAAATGGACAATATTATTTCATATGTGGAAAATGAGATACTGTGTGAGTTTCAGGCATATAAGTCAGAAGGGGGTCCATGACATCATCTGAAGCTAAAACTAAAGAGAAAATGGACAATATTATTTCATATGTGGAAAATGAGATAATGTGTGAGTTTCAGGCATATATGTCAGAAGGGGGTCCATGACATCATCTGAAGCTAAAACTAAAAAGAGAATGAACTATATTATTTTATGTGTGATTTAGGGAGCAGATAGAGCATCCTCACAGACAAAGGGAGGGATAGGATAAACTCCCCAAACTCCAATAAAATAAAATGCTTTTAAAATATCCCAATGTATCATCATTTTTATTCAACCATTACTGTGATAATAACAAAGTCAGCAACAGCAAAACACCATAAACACGTTTACGGTGCAGCGTTTTCTCTCAGATGTCATTCGAGAGCTAGATATTAACAGTGCAGTGCTATTTAAATGCTCTATTGCTAAGAAAAAATCAGAACTGAGTTAAATATTAATTATTTCAAATTAATGAATTCACAGTCAAATTGATTTCAATACTTTTTATTTATGTGTGTATGTGTGTGCATGTGTTCATGTGGATGTGCACAGTACCGGAAGAGGTTTCCTGGAGTTGAAGTTGCACGTGGTTGTAAACTACACAAGGTTCTGGGAACCAAAGTTGGGTCCTCTCCAAGAGCAGCAAGTGCTTTTAACCACTGAACCTTGAATCTTGGCTGTTACCAGCTGGTTTTAAAACCATGACTGATATGACTTGAGCAACTGTGTTCTCAGTGTGGAATAGTTAATGTTATCAAGATTTTAGAGAGTTTTCCAGATATAAGAATATATATTTAACTTGATAATGTCTTAAAATAAGTAGCAAGCTTCCAATCACTGCTTTTATCTGTTAAACTCTAGATGTAACCATCTAGATGACAACCATCTGTCTTGGATTTTTTTCTGAGACAGTTCTAATTGCATCTATTCTATGCTATTGGCCTTCCAAACCATCACATTGTCCCAGATATGTCAATATCATGGTGTCAAAACGATTCTTATTAGATACTTCACACTTGAAAGCAACATGAAAGTCCTTTTGTCAGACTGCATTTGATTCTTTTATTTGGAAAATATGATCTTTGTACCAGCCTTATGAAAAAATCTGAACTGGTGTGTTTGCTTTTATTATCATTTTATTTTTAAGTGTGTGTGTGTGTGTGCGTGTGTGTGTATAGGAATGTGCATACGAGTGCAGGAGTCCATGGATGACAGTAAAGGTCATTGAATCCCTTGTGTAGGTGCTGGAAACCAAACTCAGTTCTTCTTCAAGAATAACAAGCATTCCCAAGATCTGAGCCAACTCTCTAGCCCTTAGAGATCTGATTTTGCAAATACTTTTCACCTTTGTTCTATCACTAGTATTGGATTTCAGGATTAAAAAGATTAGGATATGTGGTACATTGATCATATAGAGGTGATGAAATGAAAACGTTGGGAATTGCTACCTGCAAAATGGGATCAGTAACATTGTAAGTCATTATGAATTGTAATTCATTAGGAATAATATGCAATTCATTAGGAATAACAACTGCTCTGAGTGATGTATGATTATAATGAGGCCACTGTGTTTTGGAAGATTGCATCTAACACTGAAGTCCTTCAATCTTGCATCATTCAGCAAAAACACTTAATAATGGTCCAAGGGCTATCTTCTCTGTGGCAGATGTAAGGAATAAAAATATATGATGCTGCATCTTTGAGATAAAAGTGCCTTAAGTCTACTTAAGCATACAAGCTCCTGCACTAATACCCTGTTCTGGATTGTTGGGATCCCCTAGCTAGCCCCATCCAAACCAGAAGCTGAGCTCAGAGTTAAACAGCTTTCAAACATGACAAGTTCATGCATCTTAAAGGTTCATAACCAAACAGGATTTGGGAGGAGCAATAAACTAACAAGAAAGTCTTTGTTGAAAAATGTAGATAAAAGCATACAGAAAGGAAGGGAAAAATGAATACCTTATAAAGATAAAACAAAACTTAGGCAATCTCAGTGGATATTGTATTCAACCAATCAGGGGAGGGACTTGAATACCAGGGAGTAAAATGGTTGCTGTAACTGTCTTGGGTTTGCCTGGCCACAAGGCACCTGATGCAGTAAGACCGCCATTAAAAAATTCCTGTCTGTTGTACTCCATGTCTCCTACTTCATGACTTGGGCTTTATGAAGTGCCACTTTCCCCACACTTGACCTTGTGTGGCTAACTTTTCCTGGGGAACAAAACTAACTTCTAATTACTCCAGTAAACACCAAGAATAAACCAAAGTTTGATCTCACCAATCCGATTTGGTGAGACCAATGAGTTTATTCTTACAGAGCATGGGGACATCAAAACTGCGAAGTCCCACCCCTCTTGCACTCCAAGTTCCTGGAAGTTGTATCAGTGGGTCCGACTTTAAATTTAACTTCCATTTTTCATATAGCCTCTCATCTCCTATGATCATTTGCAACTTACGAAGGGACAATTTCAGGTGTGGATTCTCTAGACTCACTTCTCCACCCTCTATGGAGTAACAGCCTCTCGTCACCATTATTAAAGACCTGGCTACCACTGTATTGTTTTGCTCTGGCTGTCAAGGCTACCAGAGGTATTGCGTTCTATCAGAAGACAAAGCACCATCAAAAACTGAATATTTAGTGAGGACAAAGCTTGTGCTATTTATTTTGAAACTTAGAAATGGTCAGAGATAAGATTGAAGTCAAAACCTGAAAGCCAAGATGATTCGAGCAGAGAGAGCAGAGGAAAACCAGATGTTGGTGTGGGGAGAACCTGAGCAAAGGTTCTCATGGATTCTGCCAGAACTGGAAACAGTAGCAGGTCACAGCACAGAGCCTTCGAGGGTGGGACCTGGGAAGGAGGATTGGGTCACTCGGGCCATTGGGTTTGTAGAACAGCTTGGGTTGCATCTTAAGAGACTCAAAAAGGAATGGTATTTATCAGTGTGAGACAGTGTGGCTTTTCATGTGTTCTCATTGAGGATTAGTCAAATCCATCACAGTATACAAAATATTACAGACTTGTTGGTTTACTATTAGTAGTTGGAGATCCTTTAATGTTCTCATTTTCATATATCTAAATATCATTATAAAATTTATATACAGTTGAACACAAAACCCTGTGCTGAGCCGGGCGGTGGTGGCGCACACCTTTAATCCCAGCACTCGGAAGACAGAGGCAGGTGAATCTCTGTGAGTTTGAGGCCAGCCTGGTCTACAAGAGCTAGTTCCGGGACCAGCACCAAAGCTACAGAGAAACCCTGTCTCGAAAAACCAAAAAAAAAAAAAAAAAAAAGAACCCCTGTGCTCTATTAGAATATATGCATGTGTGTTAATTAACAGTATTTTCAGTAAATGTAAGGATTCACGTTAATGATGAAGGTTTTTCTCACATATTATATATAATGTGTATACAATTTTAGGTATTATAAATTATTTGTTTCACTGATATTTGCAAACATGGTTCATATACTATATAATATTAACAATGTGTATGTGATATAAGACATGAATAACATATATACACACTGTTATATTTTGAATTATGGTTCAGGATGAGACTGAGACAGGTTTCTGTGGAGTAAAGGGTTTATTAGTAATATGGATAGACAGACATAGGGGCTCCAAGTAGTGTTCAGGCTTCTGTACTGGAAACAAGCAGACTTACAGGAGTTCTGAAGGGAAGAATCAGTGCCTCTGTGACTGAAATGGGGATCTTTTTTAGCTTTCTGAGGTTAGAGAAGGGTCCATAGAACAAGATTGCAAGGAAGTTCTCTTTTATGAGGTAGGGAAAAGGGTAAAGACAAGGACCTGTGACCACCAATACCCCCTTTGATATAAATTCACTTCCTAAGTGAATAATCCTGGTATCAGAAACTCTGTTAGATGCAGACTCAAAGACAGTGTCTCAATAAGGTGTACCCATGGGTACCTGTGAGGAGAAACTGGGTTCTAATATTACATTCTTAGATATAAATGCATGCATGTGGATGTATGTATATACATGTTTGTAAAACATACATTTAAATGTCTATGCATTGATAACTGTGGTTAGTAATTTTTAAAATTTTGCTAACAATAGGGTTGAAATAAAAAATGTTGAGAGGAGCATCAGGAAGATCAGAATGGCAGTCTGTCTGCCTATCCTTAGTGCCCATTCTCTCCTGCTTTGAACAGGTAGGAATATTCCCTTATCTCCTGTGCAGTCTGGTAAATATGTGTGGGCCATCAAGGAACTATGAGCCCCAAGGAGAGAAGCCCTTGTGCACCTGAGGAAGGGAACTGGGTGTGGATTTTCTATGTTCTCATGAACCCAGCAGGCCAGTGATTGCCTGCTCTGGGGGCATCTCTACCAGAAGTTGAAAGCTCTCTCATCTGGGTCCTTCTCATCTGTGGAGAGAAAAGTTGCCTCTCCACACATTCAATTTGTCACCCGCTTACCCATACAGAATGAGCAAGACGTAAATGTGTTACCTTCATTGTCCTGAGTTGTCAGACAGATTTTGTCTTCTCAAATGAGCCTAAGTTCTCCCGAGTAAAGACGGATACATCGCTCAACACTGTGACAGGAGAAAACAATGGGGTCTAAAACTGCCTGTCACCATGCCTAGCTCACAGTAGAGGCTAAGTAAACACTAGCTAGAAGCTATTACCACTGGCCTTTTTAGTTGAACCTCAGTGTTCTCTAGACAGGGGTGGACCACCACACCCACTTAGGTCTGTGTCTCTTCCTCTGGTGCATGAAAGGTTTGTACCACAGCTGAAAAATGCTGACAACTTGTGGACAAATAGACAGCCTTGGTGGCTGGAAAATCTGTGTAACATTCTCCTCTCCTCTCATAGCCATTGTTTTCATCAAGCAGAGAGAACAAATACCTTGGATACCAGGTCCATAGATAATGATCCAAAAGATTGAAGAGGTACTATACTCCCACATGATTCCCTTGACAAGAGAAAAAAAGCGGGGGGGGGGGAGGATAAGGAAATATTTTTAGAAGAACACTCAGAAAGTTCCTAATTTCCCCCTAGAGATTTAGAACCCTATTGGGTAAAGGAAGGAGAAATGCAAATATTGGGCTTAGAAAGATTTCTCAGTGGTTAGGAACACTCACTGATTTATCCAAGGACTGAAACTGAGACCCCAATGTCCACAGAGTCACAAATGCCTGTAACTCTGATCTCTGACCCAACATCTGCTTCTGTAATCCGTGAGCACATGTACACATATGTATGTGTACCCACATACACGTATGCACACAACAATAATATAAAAAGACATGAAAATTTCTAAAAATTGAAAATATTATTTGTGCTAAGTCAGACAGTCACAAGTCTCAATAAATTAATGTTGAAGAATTTGCTAGTTTTTGTTCTGTCTGTGAACTGCTATCAACACTGGAGATTTCTAGAGTCCTTTTTCCAGACTTCCGAATAAGAGGGAGCTTTGGGCTTATTTCCACATGCTGGCATTTCTTGGTACAGGCACTATATTTCATTTGTTTACATGACAGTACTTCTCAACAAAATCCTGGGCCGTGGCTACAAAAGTGCCACTAACAAGCTCTGTGATCCCAGGTAGAGCACCCTCCATCCTCCATAGCAGAGCATTGTCATATGTGAAATGCTGATAATAATACTCACCCCGTCTACCTCCTGGGGATGTCATGATGATCAAATGAGATGGAATAGAAGCAGAAGTGCTTTGAAGAGCATCCTCACCCCACAGACGCATGGGGGGGGTGCTTGATGTATTGTTGTTATTATGGCTGTTGTGGTCCTCCTGCTTCAGGATGATTTGTCTCTGAGGATTTTCCTCATGCACCACAGGGGATGAAAAGAAGGGGGCCTCTCCTCTCCATGTGATGTATGTACAACTCTAAAGGGAGTTTGCAGACTCAAAAATGTAAACAACCTATTTCTACAGGGTTGATTTTCCTTACATAGAAAAAAACAATTGCTTCCCTCTTTCTTTCCAAATACGCATAAATTCCTGTCCCCCTGAGATATTCGGGTGCTTTATCTCTATAATCAGCTTGCCATCCCAGGTGTTTGCTAGTCTCTGAATAAATTCACTAAGGTAAAGTCCTGTTCCTTAGACCTCCTAGGAATCTAGCCATTTATTTTTAAATAAGTGACATTCTCCAGGGACAGTAGATGACATTCTTAAGAAGTCAAGAACTGGGAGCCATGACTTGTAACCATCTATACATCTGAGACACACTATGGAGTTATCAGAAAGAAGGAAAGTGTCCCCCAGAAAAGCCTCTTTGTCTGCAGGTTAATCCATATGGAGAAAATGCCCTTGCACAAAGTGACTTTCTCTTTGGGGTTGTGAGACTTTTCTATCATATAGAGTCCTGTCTAGTAAGGCAAATAAGAGTGTTTGATATTACTAACGTGCGGGCTTACTGTGAACTTGCCCAGACAAATTTGAAATAGGAGACACAAGAAAACAGGAAGCACAGAAGACAAGAGGCAAGAAAGGTCAAGAGAAATGCCATATTTTATTTATAGCTATCCAAGTAAATAATTATAAAAACTATATAATGGAGACCCAGAAAGCTAGAAAATTGATTATGAAAATCCCAATATTATATCAATGTAAATTCAATGAGTGGATTTTAAGTCTACATAACCAGATCATTTTTTTTTTTTTTTTTTTTTTTGGTTTTTCGAGACAGGGTTTCCCTGTGGTTTTGGAGCCTATCCTGGAACTAGCTCTTGTAGACCAGGCTGGTCTCGAACTCACAGAGATCCGCCTGCCTCTGCCTCCCGAGTGCTGGGATTAAAGGCGTGTGCCACCACCACCCGGAGACCAGATCATTTTTAAAGTGGGTTAAAAATGAAAAGATTTATCTGTTCCTGTTTCAATACTATCATAGTAGGAGTGTGGATTGAATATAAAATTGTCTCCATAAGGTCATATTTAACACTGGATCTCAAATTGTAGCGCTGCTTCAGAAAACTGTGGAGCCTGTAGGTGGAGCCTGGTTGGAGGAAGTAAGTCACTGAAAGTGGGTCTTGAGTTCTAGTTCTGTATGCAGATACAGTACAACCAGTCAGCTTCCTGCTTCTGCTGCCATGCTTGGGCCACCATGATGGGCTTCCCCTTTAAGATGTTTTTGTCTAGATACTTTATTGCCACATCAAAAAAGAAAATAATACGGTAGAAAACCATTAAAACTAACTGTGAGACAGTGTGTAGAACATGAAGGACTAAAAACAAAACAGGTCTCATGGGGAATAGAATACCCAGATATTCACGGCAATACAAGTTTAGAAAGTGAAGATTCTCATAGGGATGGAGAAAGGACTCTGACCCCAGCCTTGGCAGAGGGATGATTCCAAGTTTGTTTATAAGGATGTCACCAGCAGAGGAAAGTGGGAAGCATGGTGTTCCAGGCACAAGGAGCAATGTGTAAGAGTACCTGTTTGGCATTGTCCATGAACATATGCAAGCAGGCAGGGTCTTGTTAAAGTGCTATAGGCCAGCATGGCCATGTTGAAAAGCAAGGTTAAATAGTTTGATGCCATTGGTCTATCCTATCTGAAATTTCCCAATGACAACATTATGCTTAGATTTTAGGAAAGCAAGATGTATGAGCTCTAAAAAGAGAAAGTAACATTGTCAGATACTTCAGGAAATTAAAAAACACAGTCTATAAGCAGAATTGCCTTGTGTGGTATGCAGCAAAGAAAACTGAGGAGGGAAGAAGCATTCTAAATCAATTGGAGATGGATGGTGAGAAACCTCTCCTTAAGGGCAACTCCCTGGCTGGGATTTTCTACTCAGATTGGAAGATGAAGAAGTGGCTGGTTTGGGGAGCAGCAGGACTGACTAATCTTTAGAAAGCATTTCAGTTTCTCTTAATTCAAATTGTAGTGTAAAACCAGAGGAAGACCACTGAGATAGAAGAAAAATTAACAGAAATGTTGCTTCCTTTCTCCATTTTCACTAATTTCCCCACTACTGGCTTCTTGATTGTTTTACATTTAATCATAAGTGACATCAAAATGGTTATCTTAAAATGTTTAGAACAGAGCAAATTAATATTTGTTGAATGGAAAATAGCTTAAGTTTGTAATTATACCTTCTAAACTACAAGTTAAGACAAGAGATGAGGACCTGGGAAATGGATAAGTAAGAACACTTTCTGTACAAGCATGAGGAACTGAGTTCAAATCCCAAGCACCCATGTAAAAATCCCAATGTGGTTGAGCATGTACCTGTAAGTACAGTGCTGTGGAAGATGGGGCAGAGATGGGAGAATCATTTGGGCTTTCTAGTTACCTATCTGCAGAGTCAGAGACCCTGCCTCAAGGAAATAAGGTCAAGCATGACAGAACTGGACATGTCGTCCTCTGGCCCTCCACACACACATGCCCACAAGTTCCTACACCCACTACACCGACAGCTCCTCCTACCCCCTCTCTGTGTGTGAGTGCATCGAGGTGGCAGAAGGAAGACCAGTGCTTAATGTTGTCCTCATGAAACCCAGTAAACACATTTTTCTTTGTAAAAACCCATGAAAATAAGGGAAAGATAAAGGAGACAATAGCTACAGGCCTGGGGAAGTTGGCAGGCAGATGGAACAGAAGAGTTTCCTTAGAGATAAGGAAGCCCAGTCCCAATCAGCCACAAGGGAAATTGAGAGTCAACATGATTATACCACAGACTGGACAAGGGTCTCCAAATTGGGTACCAAATAATAGCTTGAATCAAGAGTATTCCTCAGAAGCTCATGTTTTAATCATATGGAGGTGGTAGAATCTTTAAGAATTGGGGCCTGGTGAGAGTCTTAGGCCACTGGGGGTGTGCCCTTGTAGGGACTGTGGGACACCAATATGTACATCTCTGTCAGTCCCTAGTAATCAAGTTAGCAGACGTTTGATTTGCTCTCTTCTTCCCGCCACTGTACACTGCATCCTCACTAGGTACTATGCAAGTGAACAAAGCCAACCAACCATGACTGACACCTCTAAAAATGGGGACCATGTGAGGTCTTTTTTTTCTTTGTAAACTGAATTATCTCAGACATTTATAGTAGAATAACACTGACAAATAAGGGCTGGAGAGGTGATTCTGCAGTCAAGAGTACGTGCTGCTTCTGTGAAGGACCTGAGTTTGGGTTCCAGTACCTGTAACAAGTGACCCACGGTGACTTAACTCCTGCTCTAGGGTGCCCAACACACCTCCAGCTTCTATAGACACCTCTTATCATGAGCACACTTTTACAGTCAGACACATAATTAAAAATAAAATACTTATTCTTTAAGACGTGAAGAAGGTTGACTAACACAGTGAGCATCTCATAACTTTTGAGAATCGAAAGGGAAATGGGACAAAGACAGGAAGGGCTTAGATGATGTGTTTGGGGTTCAGAAGGCCCACTGTAGCCATTGTTCTCAAACTCTGACCCTGACCACTGATTCCTCAGTTCCTGATGCTTTAGTCCCTAAAACCAGAATAAAGTGGAGGCGACAGTTTCCAGACAGTTTTCCAGTTTTACACCTGGTAAAGTTGAAGGTGTGAATAGCTTGCAGAATAGAAAAGAAGTAAATGACTGTGCTCAAAGAGTCACGACAGTTGAAACTCAAAGAGAGCCCAGCTGTGTATTGCAAGGTAAGAGTGGGGAAATGCTCCCAGAGTCATTTGATCTGTGAAGAGCACACTGAAGGCACCACGGCCTTCCCCTCTCAGAAACCACAAAGCTGAACAGTTTAACCAACAGACATTCAAATACCTATTTTGTACCTCAAAATTCTCTTTGTAATTGAGGATGACCTTGAATTCCTGATCCTCCTGCCTTTACATCTTGAGTGCTGGGATTGTAGGTATACACTGCCATACTAGCTTTATGTAGTGCTGGGACAAATCTCAGGGTTTCATAAATACTCTGTCAGCTGAGCTACAGCCCCATCTTTTTGAATCCCCTTCTGAACTTGCTATTCTTTTTTTTTCACTTTCCAAGTGTGTATGTGGTATGTGCATAGGTGTGTAGGCATGGTTTTGCATATGTGTGGGTGCCTATGCATGTGGACTCATGTGCATACGGGCATACAAGCATGTTAAGGCCTCAAATTGATGTCAGGATCATTCTCAGTTAGTCTTCAACCATATTCACTGAGGCAAGGTCTCTCAGGCAAACCCAGAACTCCCTCTTAGGGCTGATCCTGTAACCCAGCTTGTTCTAGGACCTCCCTATCTCTGCCTTCTTAGACTTGATTTACAGAGGGACTGGACCACTGCACCCAATATTTGTGTGGATTAGGAGGGTCTAAACTCTGCATGACAATTACTTTAACTGCTGAACCATCTCCCCTGAATGCCCAGTTTTCTCATAACCCTCCAAGATAGAGAGAGAACCAAATGAAGATAGAATAAAACAGCAATTTGAAGAAAATAGAGGCCACACCAAAAGAGAAGAGAAAAGGGGAAAGCAGAGGGCACAGTTTCCCATATCCACATGGGAAGGACGCAGTGAAGGCAGAGAACAGGAAGACAATGCAGAAGAAAATGTGAATGCGGTTATCAAAACCTCCTGCAAATTCAAATCGTTAAGAGAGCAAATGCAAATAACGCTTGAAAAATTGTGAGATAAAAGTGAGGTAAAGCACCTTGAAAAAGAGTGAGTTAAAAAATAGAAGCTGTGGGGGAAGGGGAACAGTAATAAAAGATAAAAATAGAAAGTAAAGGAAAATCAAAGTGGATCACTGCATCCTGCCGGGAAAGAGTGAAGGAAGCAATCTCCTAAGAAATCACAAAAGGCCCAAGATGGAAACTGATCACCATAATAATCCAGGGAACTTTCTAGAAAAGAATGGCACATGGCTTTAAGTTCACGGACTCACTGAATGCCTAGAACTATGAGTCATGAAAGTTGACAAGATTCCTAAGTGGGGAGAAGAGGTTGAGTGTGGCTTAGGACTGGCCAGCAGCAGCCGTTGAAGCACAGTAGGAAAATGCTACGATTGTGAGGGATGATTGCTGCCATGTAAAAGTCTATTCCTAAACAAATCAGCCATTAAAAGCATGCTTTCAGTGAAAATATTTTCATGCTTTTCAAGATTCAAAAGTTCCCTTCTCTGTTATCCATTCCAAAGAAGTGATTAGACTCTGTACTTATGAAGCTTAATATGTCAACTTGACAGAATCTAGAACTCACCAGGACTAAAAACTTCTGAACGTGTCTATGAGGGATTTCTAGATTAGATTCAGTGAGGACAAAAGATGCCTCTGAATGTGGGTGACTATAGATGCAATGTCACGAGCTGTCTCATCCTCTGGTAGCAGGACTTCCCGACTTCCCACCCTCAAACTATGAATCAAAATAATCTGTCCCTCCTCAAGTTGCTTTAGGCATGTACTTTCTCACCACAGTGAGAAAAGTAGCTAATATAGCTTCCACAATGCAAACCAAACAAAATATATTGCTAAAGATATAAGATGACACACTTCTAAAGAAAAGAGAACAGGACATTGGAAATGTGTCATCCTATATGGGAGAAAAGTCTTGCTGATCTATGACAATTTACATAGGGTTTTCCTGCAGGAGAAGTGTGCACCAGGTTTGGAAGGTGACCAGCAGATTGGGATCAAGACATTCTAGGAGTCAGATGAGCCGAGAGCCCAGTGCTACCATGTAAATCTCATACTGGGATGAAACACTGAAAAGCCTGTATCTAGTGAGAATCTGGTCCTCCTTTGTCTTGAGCTCATATTCGTCACTTTGTCCTGCTCCAGAATCATCTGGAGACATCCTATACTCAACACACAACCACCCATGATACTCTTCTGAGAGCGGTTATGGCATGTGTCACGTTCAAGAGCTAAACATGCCCCAAATCATGTTTCTCCTTGATGTCCAGCAATTTATCCACACTTTCATCCTGCTATATGTCCTAAGTAGAGTCCTTAGGAGACCCCTTCATGTAAGCACAGAGGAAAGGGGTGCCACAGGTTACTTCTTCTGTCTCCTCTTCTCTTGAATGCTTTCACCTAAGAGTGACGCTGTTATCCCTCCCTTACACAGCTAGTAAACTTAAAGATAAGCCTTGTGCTACTTAAAGACATCTACAGTAATAATAAACCTCAGAAACAAAACAGCAAAGTCACTGATAGTAATCTCAAGACAGTGAGGGTCTCCTGAGGCATACTGAGAGAAGACACTCTCAAAAGTGGCACAGGAGGCTTCTGAAGACAGACTGTGTTCTCACTGTTCATTGGTTTTGACTCCTTTATCTCTTTTAGGACGTGAGGTGCAGGTGGATTCCAAGGTCACTATGTAGCCAATGATGACCTTTTTTTGATGACCTTGAACTTCTGATTCTCCTGTCTCCCTCTCCCAAGGTCTGAGAACCATAGTGTCATATGGCATTAACCCAAGCTTCAGGAATATAAGACGTTACTGCATTATTTATAAGGTGTGCATATATTTTATATACTCTTCTAGCTATGCAACTGTAAGTATCCTAAAGAGAGACAGAATCAATAGAACACAGAGACAGATATATAAGGGAAGATGTATTATGGGATGGGCTTATACAGCTATAAAGTGAAGCATTCACAGAGTTGGCTATTTGCTTCTGGTGAACAAGGGGAGCCAGCGGTATAATTCAGTTCTGGTTCAAAGACTTAAAAATTGAGGAACTAATGCTTTGGTGAGAGTCTGGAAGCAGGTCAACCAGGTAAACCAAGCTAGGAGCAAGGAAAAATGGATGTTTTAGACCAACCAATCTTTTCCTTCTTTGTCATTTTGCTCTATGTGGGCCTAAGGGGCAGAGGACTTGATTGTGACAAGTTTACTTGGTTGACCAGCCAAAATGCTAATGCCCTCTAGAAACACCCTCACAGTTATGGCTAGCGATAGTGTTTGCTAGCTTTTTGAACCCGGCTTTATTCAATGAAGTTACAGTATTAAATTAGTCATTACAATAGTATCATAATTGGCAAACACCATAGATTGTCTGTACCTCTTTGAACTTATATTTTAAATTTACACTATGTCTATATACATATGTGTGTGTGCGTATTTGTGTGTGTACACATGAAAATGCATGTTTGTATGAACTCACAGGCTACCAGTGGCCTACTCAGCATATACACAGATGTGGCAATCTGTAAGTATTTTGTTTGTTCATAACAGCCCAGACACTTTCCTCAAATTCTGGGGAAAGATCTAGGAAAGCCAGACCAACTTGCTGTTGCACTATGGTCAACAGAACTGCAGAGAAGGCCCAACTTTCACAACCACCACTTCAGGAAATCACATATTGGAGTCTTACAAAATGCAAAAGTAATTCTTGCTAGTTCAACACTCCCCAAATTGAAATCACATCAACCCCCAAAGCAAAAAAAAAGGTGATATAGTTGAAACCAGAAAAAGAAAATAGTCTTTTTTTCCATTGTGGGGGGAGTTAGGTTCAGGCTGTTTAGACTGTGCAGTGCTCTAACATGCTGAAATATTGTTAGGTGTATATCCCACTAATGTGCAGTTTTTGTATTATCAGCTAAATTATCAATTTAACTTTAGTAAAAAAGAAAAAGAAAACCCAATACTTTTTACATCAAAAGTTAAAATGCTTTAACAAAAATTCTTGTTGTTTTGATTCCCTAAACAACACAGACTGTATAATGCAGAACATCTTTCCCCATGGACAGAAGGCAGACATTCTCTGGGTGCTTCTCTTGCCCTCATTATACAAAAGCAATGAGCTCAGGGCACAGGGCCACTTAGAAGAAACCCTGTGGGGAGTCTGCAGGTGAGCTATTGGCTCCTGAGCTGGGTTTTACGGTGTATGCCCCTGAAGAATGGAATCTGAGATCTACGCTAACCTTGAGCAGATAAATGGTTAGGAATGAGCCCCTTTCTTAGGACCTTAGGCTGTGTATCCCCAACTCAAATCGGTTTACTTCACAGTGCATCATGAGACAATAATCATTTAAGGTTTGAAGTTGATTCTTGCTGCTTCATTCAAATGTTCAGTTTTATTTTTTTTGTTTTTGATTCTATTTGGCTTTAGTGAGATGTTTTAAAAATGATTTGCTCTATTCTATGTTCTGTGTGTACATGGGTGAAAAGAATGTGCACAGGGCTATGGACTGTCATGGAGATCAAAAAAAGATGTTGCATACCCTGGAGCTGGGGTTAGAGGCAGCTGTAAACTGCTCAAAGAGTTTCAGAGAAATCCGAGTCCTCTAGAAGATCACTGAGCTCTCTCATCTATCGAGCCATCTCTCCAGCCCTCAGTGACACATACTTCACTGTCCTTCTCATGCATAGTTATAAAAGAACAGTCACCTACCATAATTCTACAAAATGAAAGCAAAATGCGGAACATCCCAGGGCTGGACGTTTCCCACAGTCAGGAAAGTGCTCGCCTAGCATGGGTGAAGCTTTGGGTTTAAACCTATCACACAACTACCAAACGTAACCCTAACTCTAACTCTAACCCAGCACCCGGAAGATGGAGGCAGGATGATCAAATTTAAGTCATCCACTGCAACAAAGAAAATTCCAGACTGGCTTGGAATAGAAGAGACCTTTAAAAAGTATTTTAGAAGTTGATGTAGAGCACCTGCTCATGTACACACTAAACATATGAAAACATACATAAAGAACAAATTAATTCAAAAGCCAAACTTACACAGCACCAACGTGGAAAAGTGTGAATCAGGGCCTGTGTTAAGACTTTAAGAGAAGGACAAGAGAGATGGCTTTACAGCCAAGGACACGCAATGTCCTTGGAGAGGACTCTGGTCCCACTTGCAGCACCCAGGCAAGACAGTTCATAGCTGCCTGCAACTCCAGCTTCAACAGCTTCCGTGTCATCTTCTATATCCACAATCAGATAAACACACACACGCACACACAGTGACATAGATCTTAAAAAAGAAAATAGGGGGAAAAGGAATGTAAGGCAGAGGAAGTCCTGAAGAGAGAAAAAACTAACGATTTTAAAGCTAGAGGTCCGTGACAGACTGAATACATTCATGGTCAGCATGGTTGAAGCCCAGTAATTGTGACAAGAGATAAGAATGGAGAATCAAAGAAAGACTAGATCACATAAGCCTTGGCAACACTTCAGATGTATCTATCTTAAACCTTGGAAGACGTTCATCAGGAAAGTGGCAGTCAAATCCGTACTTAAAAATATCATGCTGGGACTGGAGACATGGCTCAGTGGTTAAGAGTGCTTGTTGCTTTTCCTGGGGATCCAAGTCCTGTTCCTAACACCCATGTCCCTGAAGTGCTAAGCAGGCTTATTCCTCACCTTGAGCTAAAGATCAAGTCACTAGAATCCACAGGAGAACTCACCCTATAAAATGTTTGAGGGGTGGTTTTCCTAAGGTACTGCGCTTGAGGTCGGAGTCATGACTGTCAAGTTAACTCCTGGGCATTAACACAGATTGTCTTCCATCACTTAAATACCGATCCTTTAACAGATGCTCCCTCTAGGACCTAACTCCTCTGTGGTACCCTGTGCTTGCAATATGGCTGTGGGCTCACTAGTACTTTGTAGTCTTCATCATGTAAGGGTGGTATGGATTGGTTGCTCCACAATGAAATTCTTAATATAATCTTATTTGCTTTGACACCCCATTGATCATTTCTCTTTCTGGATATTAGTTTATAACAATTGTCCTCTGTGACAGATAATGTCAATTGTCAGTTGACTGAAGTTGGAAACAATTAATAAATACACCTATGAGTGACAGCATTTCTAGAAAGAACTAACTGAACTAACTGAAGGGAAAAGACTGAGCATTGGAGTGGGCAGCACCTTCTAACGATGGGCCGGTTATAAAGAGGTCAAGGAGAAAGCAGTGTTGCTTCCTTGTCTGCCTTCATTTTTGACTGATAAGCACGTCTCTCTATCCCTCTGTTGCTCCTGCTGCTCCTGCCATCCTCTGTTACCATGAGACTACAGCTTCTTTTTTCTCCTAATGTTGATTGGCCACCAGAAAGGCCAGATTCTCTGAGAATCCTTTCAGTACCATGTTGGGAATGCCGAGGCATCCAGTTCCTTGAAATGAAATTAGCATGTGCTGTATTTGTTACAACTGCCTGAAGGACCTATGGCAGCACCTAGCGTGTTTGGGATTCATTACATTACATTTGATTTCACTTTTGCAAAGGGTGCCTTATGGTGTCAGATTACAGATTGTTTTGTGGTTTCTGGTTCTCTGCCTTGCTTGAGAAATTCCAGAGGAGTTTGTGAATGGAGAAACAAGACCCTATAGAACCCCAAGGAAGAAGCTGGGAAAATAGCTGAGTCAGTAAGATGCTTGTAGAGCAGGTGTGAGGACTTGAGTTAGAATCCCCAACAGTGACATGCTGGCCAGTCTTATGCCAACTTGACATACAAACTAGAGTTATCTGAAAGAAGATAACCTCAACTGAGAAAATGTCTTTGTAAGGTCCATTTTAATTAGTGGTTGATAAAGGAGGACCCAGCCCATTGAGGGTGATGCCACCCCTGGGCTGCTGGTCTTGGGTTCTATAAGGAAGCAGGCTGAGTAAGTCACTAGGAGGAAGTCAGTAAGCAGCACCCCTTAATGGTCTCTGTCTTAATCCCTGCCTCTAATCCCTGCCTCCAGGTTCCTGCCCTGTTTGAGTTTCTGTCCTGACTTCCTTCAGTGATGAATAGCAATGAGGAGGTGTAGACCAAATAAACCCTTTCCTTTCCAACTTCCTTTTTGATCATAGTGTTTCATCTCAGCAATAGAAACCCTAACTAAGACAAATGACATTTAAAATCTCTGATATGGCAATATATCTTCATAATCTCAGTACTGGAGAGACAGAGAGAGGTGGGTATTTGGGGCTTGCTGGCCAGCCAGACTAGCTGAATTGGTAGGAAGAAACCCTATCTCAAAAAATAAAATAAAAAGTAGCTTAGTCAGAGAAGTTTCCTTATGCAGTAGGCAGCAGTTACTAGACAGTGACAACTGGATCAAATACAGAGCATGTCACAGGGAGTGGGTCTTCTGTACTATATCCTCCCACAATGCTCAGGAGATACCACAGAAGAGGTAGCCAAAAGATTAGAGGAACCAGAGGTCAGAGAGTATTGCTACAAAATAATGTCTTCTACATATGACACAAGCTTTGATCATTGTTAGAAGCCAGTCTCAGCAAAATACCTTTCTCCAGAGTGGAGGCATGGGAATTTAGAAATAAAAGATGTGAATGAAAATAATAAAATTGCAGAAACATATAGGATAGTGTCAGGGGGATTTTTCAGTGATTACTGACAATTAGCCCGTGTTTAATTTCCAACTGGTTAATATCTCCCTAACCCCAAAAGGTAGGAGTAAGACAAAAGACTGCACTAACATACCAATTGAAAATGCCAGGCTACATTCATCAGGCTCAAGTCTTAGATTCACACCCTAGACAGAACACTCTGTAGGCAAACCACTCCCTGGGTGGAATCCCAAGTTATTTCCATAAAGGGAACTGGAACTTAGTTGGATCCTTAGACTTTTGTTATAGGTAGGAACCCACTACTTCCCTATTCCAGGAGCACAAGGTCTGGCAACTGTATGTCCATATTTCTATATGATATGGCAGGATATGGCAGGCAGGCTCTCAAGTCATAGTTCGCACCTGAGGTAGCCTTCCAGACAGGTTGTTGCCACCCTAACAAAGGGTCAGGATGTTGCTCTGCTCCTTCTTTGTAATTTGAGGATGCCTGAATAGAGATGCTAATTCGGGCCTATGTGACAGAGCCGGCACAGGTAGATGTGGACTTGACTAAAAGCCTGGTTACCTAGGAAACAGAATGATAATGAATTTACCCCTCAGTTTACATTTTGGTATAAAGGCCATTTGGAGAATAAACAAGAGGAATTTTCAGGATGTGAACTCAAGACTTCATGAGGGATCACTGAGACTCTCCCTCCCGATAAAGCATGTGAGTTGTGTCTTTATTCCCCTCTCCTCCACACTGGTCCAGAGAAAGACCACTTGACAGGCAACTAGCCATACCTGTTGACAATAGCCTTGAGAGAACAGAACTCTCTGATTCACAACTAGGTGGGACTTTTGTTTGAGATAGAAGTACAATAACCTTGACTAAACAAGAAACAAGTCCCAAAATGCCTGACCTTTGGTCTCTTTGAGTCTTCACAGACCATTGCCCTTGTGAACTCACACAAGCTGTGGGTGTCAGCACAAAACTTTAACAAGATCAAGCCAGTCAACACTCTATAATGGAAAGGAAAGGGAAGAAGCTCATGAGGAACTTCTGAGGAACTCTTCGTAGTTGAGGGCTACTCTGTGAGAGAGATTTTATGTATTTGTTTTATGTTAGTGCTTCGCCTACATGTGTACCTATCCATCATGTGTGTGCCTGGGAGTCCATAAAAAGTGCATCATATCCCCCAGAACTGGAGTTAGAGATAATTTTGAGCCTTTACATTTGTACTGGGAATCAAATCTGGGTCCTCTGGATGAGCAGCAAGTGCTCCTAACCACTGAGCAATTCCTCTAGTCCCAGTTTTTGTTTGTTTGATTGGTTGGCTGGTTTGAGGTTGTTTGCTTGTTTGCAGTCTTTTGGCCCATACTAGGGTATTCATGATCCAATGGGTAGCTCTAAACACATGCACAAATAAAAATCACTAATTGAACTCAGTGGGTTATTTTTAAAGAGAAGACATGGTATTGAGACGTGGGTGTGGGAAGATTCTGAGAGGAGGCAGAGAAGAAACCTTAGGGTATATATGATTAAATACATTGCATTCATACTTGTAATTACCAATAAATAAACAAAATTCTTTCTCAAAGTAATGTTTAAAATGATTGAGGAGGATACAGTCACTTTCTGTCCTATATACAAATGTGCATGTATGCATGCAAGTACACCTATGCAAGCATCTATGCACCGCACACACAGGCACTAAGGACATTTGTCCTTTGGGCTTTTCTTCATCCCCCTCCCTCCAGTTCATAATAGGAACAAGAAGCAAAATAAACAGAGGACAACTTCTTGAAAGACAGTGAAATCTTTGCCTTGGTGACTTCCTCTGACAATATAAATGATATTGAGACCAGCAACTTGAAGCACAGGAGGAAATCCTCTGAAACTGGTTCTCTCTCAGTTGGTCTTGAACAGCCGTCAACATGTTTAAGCCTCAGCTTTCCTTGTCTGTTCAAGGAAAGTAGACATTGGTAGCATAGAACTGTTGCTGCAATTTCATGCCAATATGCAGGCAAAATAGTGTGGCATGGTGCCTTCCATGTAGCTTACAACTATCTCTAGACTGCATTTAATACATGTTTTCCTACTGTGAAAGAAAATCAGCTAGTTCTTTAGCTGGTGGCCCCAGAAACAATGACTAAGCAATGTATATAATTCTGTTAAGATCAGGGTTTGCCAACAAGTATCCCTCTCCAGCAATAAAATATGGCTTTCTTTTATTCAGTGTCAAAGATGGTTAAGCTAAATGTGTGAAGATTCATAACTGTATTGATTTCCTCCCATGGTGATCATGTTTCTCGTGCGTCCCGCGACCTGTGCTTTCGTAAATTGATGGAGATGTTTGGATGTACAGCTATTGTTTAGAAGTCAAAGGGAGTATAGACCAGGAAATATGCATATATGGTTCACATTAAATATAGGATGGTTGGTAAAGAACAGTTAGTTGAAAGACGACAAATTTGTTATTTTTTCCTATTTGATCATAAGTCAGATAAAGACAACTCTGTGGAAATGAACATAAATCCATTGAACCGGGATAGACCAGGGAAACATTTGATCAATTCTCTTTATGTTAAAGATGAGAAATGTGTCCTAGAGGGTTGGTTCAGTGGATAAAGCAACCATGCAAGCATGAGGACCCACATTTAGATCTCCAGGATTCCCAGAAGAGACAAAGAAGTTGACTACTACAGCCGTCTGGAACCCCAGTGTTGAAGAACAGAGAAACGTTAATCCCTGGGGCTCACTATCCAGCCCATCTAACTGAAACAGGGATGTCTGTATTCAGTAAGACATCCTGTCATAAAAGATAAGGTAGAAGGAGACAGTGAAAAACGCTCAACACTGGCCTCTGACCTCTACACAGGTACATTTCCATACACACATGCATACACATATGGACACTTAAAAATAAATGAGATATGGGGCTTAAATGTATTCTGGACTTGCTAAAATTTCACAGTGATTAAATCAAAACTGGAATCCAAACTTCTTAATTCTGAAACAGGTTCTCTTCCCAGTCAGTATTAAATAGTAATCAATAGGTCTAAGCCTCAACTTGCCTATTCAATGAAGATACTGATGTCATAGAACTGTTGGTAAAATTTCATGCTTAAATGCATGCAAAATTATGTTCATGGTGCTTTCATGTAGCCTAAAGTTTTAGTTAGACCACACTTAATACATGTTTTCCTCCAGCATTTGGATCTGGACCCCACCTTGTAAGGTCTCATCAATCACATACATGATACATAAATATATATTGTTCACAAAGTCAAAGTCATAAATGCCTTCCTTAAGGGAATTTTAAAATTAACTACAACTCTAGTCTTATAAAACATTTTTGCATTAGGAACATGATTGTGCTAGTGTGTATGAACTGTGTGCACGAACTTAGCAGATGTGTTCTTCAAATAGTGTTCACAAAAGCATGGAAAGTCTTGAGGCATAGAAAGCCAACAATCCCATAAAGGAAGAATGCAGAGCTAGAAAGATATCAGTTCTATCCTAGACAACCCTCCACACATGCTGGATACAGCACTGTTCCCCAGTGCCGTGGTAAACATCCTCCTGTTTGCAATGTATCACATCTCTACTGAAGCGATGGTCAGTGCCAGGAAAAAAATTACGGACCGTGACAAAATCTGGAGAGAAGGAAAAAATGGGATTCAAAGGCATTTTTGATGTCATGTTCTATAAGAACAGATTCAGGAACAAAAAAAAAATAAAAAACAAAAAGGAGGCGGGATGCTGTGAGCTTAACTCACCCTTCGTGTGTCAGGATTATTAAGAGCCCACTCTCTGAGTGTCTAGGCAGACATTCATATCTTCTGCTAAATTACTGGTAGCTTCTCCACTTGCATTTATTATAAGAAATCTTTAATTGATTACTTGATATTCTCTCCCATCCCTCCTCTTCTCTCCTTCTCTTTGATTTTTTTTTTAATGGATATAGGTCTCAGGTAGCCCTGACTGGCCTGAAACTCTCTCTGTAGCTGTGGGTGACATTGAACTTCTGATCTTCTTGCTTCCACTTTCCAAGTGCTGATTGCAGATGAGCACCATCACGTGTGGGTATGGTTCTCTCTTTATTCACAAGTTTCAAACTTCATAAGAGCAAAGACCAAAATGTGTGTGTTTGTGTGTGGTGTGTATGTGTGTCTATGTGTCTGTGGTATATGTCCATGTGTGCACATGTGTGTGTTTATGTGTGTCCCTATCTCCACACATCCTTAGGCCAAAGAGCTACAGTAGGTGATCTTTGTTCCTCCACTTTATCCCCTTATTTCATTCTGAACCCAAGACTGGACATATTGAGGCTAATCTGGCAGGACTTCCAGCAATCCTTTTGCCTTTGCCTCCCCCAGAGTCTTAGAGCAGTGTTTCAGAATTCAGATGTAACTGTCTTTATTTCATTTACTTATTTAATTTTTTTTCAAGACAAGGTTTCTTTGTGAAGCCTTAGCTGTCCTAGAACTAACTCTATAGACCAAACTGACCTCAAATTCACAGAAATCTATCTATGCCTCTCGAGTGCTGGAATTAAAGGCACATGGCACCACCATTGGGTCATTTATCTATTTTGTTTAATTTATTATTTGAGAATTTTATATGTGAATATAATATTGATTGATCAAATCTACTTCCTCCCTGTCAAGTCCTCTAAGACTCCCCTGACCACTTTTCCCTCCCATCTTCATGTGCTGCTTTTTAAACCACTGAGTCCTTTAGAGCTGCTAAAATGTGCATGGGTGTGAGGCTGTCCCCTGGAACATGGACTGCCTATCAGGATCCGTATCCAAAGAAAACCGACACCCTAGCTTTCCCCAATACTATGCAGTCCCCAATAGCTCTTTACTAAGTCCTTGCCCCAACCACAGTGGCTTGGCCATTTTTGGATCTTGTGCATTTTGTCACAGCCTCTGTGAGTTCATATGTGCAACGGCCTATTATGTCTGAAAGCACTTTTTCTCTGCAGTCTTCTGATACATCCAGCTGTCTAGCTTTTCAAGTATGTTCTGGAAGCCCACTAAGATTCTGGGGTTCCCACAGCAAGCACCCTTACTCACTGAGCCTTCTTTCCAACCCCTGCATCTTCTCTACCATTTTGTTCCCACTCCCTAGACGTTCTGCATTTATATCACAGGCTGCATGAACAAGGACCTGATGAGCACAGTTTCAAGGAGAAGGGCTATAGCATCATCAGCGTGATTATCACTGAGTAGATCCAGTGTTGTAGCACAGAATCTTCCCTGTATACGCACATGTATGTTCACTAAATACATCACAGATAAGGGAGCTGCTACATATCTTTCGTTAGAAATATAGCATTCTTTTCCCTTACTGGGACATCTCACAAGGACTACCAAGATTAAACCAGGCCTTGAATCCCAGAAAGAGTCCAGCCTGGCCTCTGTGATACATTCTTCTCTCTCCAATCCATCTTCCTACTTCTCTTGAACATTTTTAATGCTAAAATACATTTTTCATACACATTTCTTGAAAACAGTTCATCTCATTTTTTTTCTTTTCTTTTCTATTCTTTTTTGTTTCTTTGTTTGCTTTGTTTTTGTTTTTCAGACAGTGTCTTTTTATGTAGTCCTGGTTGTTCTGGAACTTGATCTGTAGACTAGAATGGCCTTGAACTCAGAGATCTGTCTGACTCTGTCTCTTGATTGCTGGGATTAAAGATGGGGTGCCACCACGCCCAGCTGGATCTCATTTTTCTGTATCAACATTTGCTAAAGAAAATTTTTACAAAATATTAACCTCGTGAGGTGTTCAATAAGCAAAGAGTCCCATTGTGCTAGGAAAGCAAGACATCTTGGACTTGTGCTTCTGCTGCTGGTGTTTCTGAACAAAGGTTATACAGACTTTGGAATGTCCCCCAATCAGGAAAAAATTGCAAGTTAGTTTCCTAAGTTTTACCTTAGCCAGAGTCAATGTTTTTTGTTGTTGTTGTTGTTTTTTATTTACTATTAACCAGTAAAGACTTCTGCTTCTGAAAGTCTACTCTGAAGGGTTAAACCCTTTTGAACTATAGCTGGAGAGATGGCTCAGTTAAGAACAAACTCTGCTCTTTAGGAGGATCCTAGTTTAGTTGTCCGCACCATATTGGGTGGTTCATAAACATCTACCTCCAGGAGTGGGGGGTGGGCAGAAGCCTCACATGCATATACTACCACTCAAACACACACAAGCATGCACATAATTAAAGATAAAATAAATCTTAAAAGGTTTTCAACCATTGGGCCAAGGGAAGATGACTCAATAGGTAAAGTGTCTCTCAAGCATGAGGACCTGAGTTTGATTCCCAGAACTGATGAAAAAAAGAACTGAGCATGGTGGTACTGTACTTTAATCCCTGTACTATGATGTCAGAGATATGTGGATGGATCCCTGGGGTTGACTATCCAGGAAATCTACCCTAATTAGAGAGTTACAGGCCAATGAAAGACCCTGTCTCAAAAAGCAAGGTGGGTAGCTATCTGCAGAATGAGACCTGAGATTGTTCTGACCTCTAACACACACACACACACACACACACACACACTTTCATATTATCTTTTGAGATATGCCATCCCGGGTGAGATGGACTGGCATGTGGGTGGAATGAAGTAGAGATGAGATCACAGTTGTGGAGGAGGAGAATTGGGCTGAATCTCAGGAAGAGATCAGGCAACACTTCACACCAAGTGGGCTGTGGCAAGTGCATCCAGCAGCCTAGATAAGGGCTAGATGCTACAACAATTTCCACAAAGTTCCCTTCCAAGATGAATCTAGCTTTCCCCCACTTCCTCTTCTCTCCACGCAGACCCTTTCCTCCCTGCATCCTAGTGATATGCTGCATATCTAGCCTACCTTCTAGATACCAAAATGTGGCTTCTGTGAGCCACGATGATGTCCACAAAGGATGATGGGTGCCAAGAGAAGGTCAGGCAGGTAGAGCCATCAGCACTGCAGGCAACATGTTGATTTTCTTCTCAGACTCTAACTATGATGCTGAATGTTCCCAGGTCTCTGCTGCTGGGAGCACTGGGTTTCAGTGACTCCCACCAACTAGATTCATAGTAATGGTTGCTAAAACTCTTCTCCCTTCTATCCCACAACACCCTGTGTAAAGCTCATGGGTAACTGTCATAAAAATACACAAGTCCAGCCCTTCAATGCTTCAAAATAGAACCAATGGTGTGGATCAAGTCATGTACCAGAATGTCTTGAGATCCATAACAAGGCTGGTCTCAGCTGGCTCAGATCTTCCCTCTTTAACTCCCATCCTGCCTCACTTTTCTCCTTAGAGCATCTAGCCACAAAAGTCTATGGCTAAAGAACTCTGACTAAGACATCCCTGAAGGTTCAGTGGGTAAGGTTCTTTTCAAATTCAGAAGCTATAAATATGATTTTTGTGGCTCTCCCTTTCTTCTTCCCTTTGCTGTACATTAGCTTTAGTCCTTGTCTTTATTTCTAGATGAATGTTTATTGGTTTAAAGTATTTTTCTTAGCTTCACAAGACAGAACCATCTTTTTACAACATCTGCCTTCAAATTGTTTTAGCTTGTGATTATTAAATGAAGATGTTCTTATATATTAGACTATCTAAACTAATGAGTATTCAATAATTAAAACACCCATGATCCATTTCAAAACAAGTAAATAAGGAGAAAGAAAAATTCCTACATTTATGAGTAATAATATAATGTAAAGATGTCTAGACTGGCCAGGCAGTGGTGGTGCATGTGTTTCATTCCAGCACTGGTGAGGCAGAAACTGTGAGTTCAAGGCCAACCTGGTCTACAAAGTGAATTTCAGGACAGCCAAGGCTACTACATAAAGAAACCCTGTCTCAAACAAACAAAGAAAAAATGTCTAGACTGGTGTTTCCATGCCCCAGATGCTTCAGATCCATATCCAGGCTGAGATGACAAAGTGTGCATACCCCTGTTCAGCACTGATGTTTCAGTGTGACACTTGAATGACAGTTCCTAGTGCTGGGATTAGAACTGTTTAGTCCCCCTCCCTGGTGCTGGGATTAGAACTGCTTAGTCCCCCTCCCTGGTGCTGGGATTTCCAGTGTGCATCCTCACACCTGCTTTATCTGTGTGTTCTGGGTATAGAAATTCAGATCTATTTCAGAAACACTTTACTGACTGAGCCATTTTCCCAACCCATGGTGCTTATTTTCTTTTTAACCATTCCATTTTTCTGTGTCCCATAATGAAAATCTGCATTTACCTTCAGTTTTCCTGATGTGTCTCCTGCCGGGCTCCAGTAGTTTATGCAGTCAAAACAGCAGCATGCATGCAACCACTATTTTTTTCTTTAAGCAACTTCCTTTAGGAAGTAATCTCTACAAATTCACCTTGTCCAAATTAGAGGTGACTATATCACTTTATCCATTTTCCCACCAGCACTTATCCAGCAAACACCTACTGAGTTCCTCCGATGTCTCTGCGCCCAAACAAAAATTCGAGAAGAATGCATTTATCAGAATTTCAGAAATCTCGCCTGAGATAAACAAAAGGAAGTTTTAAAAAATTGGTGATAGTTTCAGAGGCTAATTTTATTTACAATTCATTTTTATCACCCATAAATATTATTAAGTGATGATTATTTGCTTTGTTCCTGACCAGGGAAATTAAATTTCATGAGCTTCGGATGAGATTGATTTTTCTAAGAAAAGAACATTGGTCTGCCTTTTCAGTAGTTTGTTTTTTATCTTCTCTCTCTCCCTCTCTCTCTTTTTGTTTGGTAGTTGTATCTTGCAAAGGGAATGTATATATACCTGGGAAGATTTAAAGATGTGAACATTTTTATAATAACCCATCTACCATACATAAAGTAGAATGTGAAATGACTTCATGTCCCAAAGGTGAAGAAGTAAGAATCTATTTTGTAGACTTCTAAAACAAATCCTTCCATTGCCTGAGATCCTTGGAGTAAACATGTCATCTAAAGTCAATAAACATATAAATAAATAATAGATGGAACAGCTATGCAGACGGAAAGTGTAAAAGGCAGGTGATGGCTGTATCTTACAGGCCTGAGATGTGAACAGAGGCTGTTGTTTTTGAATGACTTGTTTTTGTTCATTTTGAGTGTGTGTGTTGGGGGGGGGGAGTTCTGGCCTGCGTGTGAGGGTAGTTGTCTGCAGAAGACAGAAGACTCACTTGAACTGGACTGACAGACAATTGTGAGCTTCCTCATGTAAAGGCTGGGAATTGACCTTGAAACTTGGTCCTCTGGAAGAACAGTTGGCACTCTTAATGCCAACCCTCCTCCAATTTCCTCGTTGGATCAATGCATGCAAAGTGAATGACAGTGATCAATGAATGCCCAAAGGTCACAAAATCAGCATTGTCACAGATGGTTACATAAAGGGCAGTGACTGTAACTCCTCCTGTAGAGTCTTATGACAGTGCTCTTTTAAGCACTTCTTATAAGCAGTACCCACTGAGGTGAGCATGAGGTAGGATGCCACTGAGATCGGGGAAGCCTTTGGACAATTCAGCTACAGGCAGAGCTTCTGGGCCCTGTTCATGGAAGCCTCCAGAGGAAGATGCCTTCTCTGGTGACCTCAGTTCCTGAATAATATTAATCCGGCATATGTACTTAACTAAAAAGTTTTTTCTCTTTTTTTATTGATTTTTATTGAGCTCTACATTTTTCTCTGCTCCCCTCCCTGCCTCTCCTCTCCCCTTCAATCCTCCCCCAAAGTCCCCATGCTCCCAATTTACTCAGATCTTGTCTTTTTCTACTCTCCATGTAGATTAGATCCCCGTAAGTCTCTCTTAGTGTCCTCATTGTTGTCTAGGTTCTCTGGGATTGTGATTTGTGGGCTGGGTTTCTTTATGTTTAAAAACCACCTATGAGTGATTACATGTGAAAATTGTCTTTCTGTGTCTGCATTACCTCACTCAAAATAATGTTCTCTAGCTCCATCCATTTTCCTGCAAAATTCAAGCTGTCATTATTCTTTTCTGTTGTGTAGTACTCCATCGTGTAAATGTACCACATTTAGTTCAGAGGCTGAGGAGATAGCTTAGTGGGTAAAGCATTTCCCATGCTGGCACAAGGACCTGAGCTCAGGCTCCACATCCCACATACAGACTATGCTGGGTGATGGAGTATACTCTTGTCACCCCAGTGCCCTGGATGTGGAGACAGGTGGCTCCCTGGGGTTCCCTGGCAAACCAGCCTTGCTTACTGAACCAGTATGCAAGTGGCCAGTGGGGGGTCCTGGAGAGAATACTTAGTGGTTCAGAACATTAGCTGCTCTTCCAGAGAACTGGAATTTGGTTCTCAGCATCCTCCTGATGGTTCATTATCCTCTGTCATTTCAGTTGTAGAGAATCCAATGTCCTCTTCTGAACTCTGCAGGCATCAGGTGCAGATAAAATGAAAATAAATCCTTTAAAAAAAGTGAACAGTACCCATGTGACAACAACTAAGTTGTCCTCTGGCCTCTTACACACATGCATGTGACTCTCTCATACACACAACTGTGTCTGGGAACACGAACACACACACACAATTTTTCTAATAATGAGAGCTGTTATACTAACAGAAAAATTAGATCTGGAAGTGACTTTACAATTCTTCAGTGACAGTGGGGCTTGATTCTATTTCATAGGCAAATTTTTTTTTCAAATAGTGTCTTATGTTAAAACCTGTTTCCTAAAAACTAATAAAAAGAGATTTGTTCAGGTCTCAGGGGATTCCCATCTGTATGATTAAGGCTCTGAATTTACGGATGGAAGTTTGGAAGCCGAGAGCATTGGGCATTGTCTCACAGTGAGACAGAGGTAGAGGAAAAAGCAGAAGGTAGGGAAAAAGTCTGCTCATTGTCAACAGAAAAGCTGCTAAAGAACCTTATGCACATAAACTACATGTACATTATTCTAAAATTCCATACACACGGATTTGTGGAGGACCTGAAATTCTGCATTTGTAGCAGGTTCTCGGGTAGTGTGAGTGCTGCTTGTACAAGGAACAGAGCAGAAAAAGAGGAAAACAACACATAGCCAGAATTGAGCAAACCTCCAAGAGTGATTACTGAATTACCAAATTATCCATTTTAAAAGTAATCAGCTCAAGGTTGATGATGTAGCTCAGTAGGTAGAATGTTTGCCTAGCATGTACACAGCTCTGAGTTCAATCCATTCAATCCATAGCACTGTATAAATCAGGTATGGTGGTTGTACCAGTAAGTTCAAAACGCAGGAGCTAGAGGTAGAAAGATCAGAAGTTCAAGATAATTCTGTCTACAAGGCAGGTTTGAAGCTAGACAGAGTCACATAAGACTTTGTCTCAATAATAATAATAATAATAATAATGTTTTATAAAATCAAGTTAAGCTTTCATTCACACAATTTTGAGTAATCTATTGTATTGGTTAAGTTTTATTCAACCGGACACAAGTCAAGATCAAATGGGGAGAGGGAGCCTCAAATTAGAAAATTTCTCTAATCAGATTGGCCAGTAGACATATCTGTGGGGCATTTTCTTAATGGTTGGTGTGTGAGGTCCCAGCATATTGTGGGCATTCCTGGAAGGTCTAGGAAAACAGACTGAGGAAGCTGAGGAGAGCAAGCAGTAAATCCCTCATGCTCTCAGCTTCAGTTCCTGCTTCCAGGTTCCTACCTCAAGCCCTTGCCCTTGCAGACCTAATACCAATAACCTATTATTAGAATCTCTATAATATATTCTAACCTGTGAGTTGCGGGGGGAGCCCTTTCTTGGCCAAGTAGTTTTTGGTCATTGTCTTTATCAGAGCAGCAGAAAACCAAAATAGGATGTCTGTACTTGAAAGTGGGGATGGAGAGCTGGATCCTGGGCCCCATAGAAAGAGAAAGTAGAGAAAAATTTGCCAGTACAAGGTATAACATGAACTCATCTTTACATAACCACTTTGAAAGCCAGCAGCGACTCATATTAGGCCTGATAATTTTGAAATTATAAGTTCCATAAGTTTTTATATATTTGGAGGAAGGTTCTATACATGGAATGAATGCAGGAGAGGACAAACCAACAGCTGCCCATGGAAACATTTCTTGGTTACTGAAGCTAAACCTCACAAATCCTTTATGTTCCCCTTGCAGCTTTGTCTATGGACACCTCCTTTGGTTAGATCACCTCCTTCATAGCCTGGTGCCTAACTCATCAGGTTGAGGAGTACTAACCTTTTTTGTGTCAAACTTTGCCAGCCCATGACCTTGTAAGTGTTCTATCTGAGGCAGTCAAACAAATGGTTTTCAGGCTAAAAATAGCTTAATGTGTTTTTATTTTAATATAGTATTTATATTCACATAATGACCTTAGAAATTATATGCAAATGATTGATAAAAATATGAGTAGAATGTCTCACGGGCTTTCTTAAAGCCTCTATTATTATACCATGACTACAGACTCTGCTGTCTTCTCAGAAGTACTGCTGCTTCTACCTTGGGAGGATGAAGAAGAAGAGGATGAGAAAAGGAAGGGAAGAAAGAAAAGGAATCAGAGGGAGGAAGGAAAGGAGGATGAGGAAAAGGAGAAGGTAGAAGAACTGAAAAGAGAAGGATGAAGACAGGACGAAGAAAGAGGAGGAGGAAGGAGAGGAGGAGAAGAAAGAGAAGTGTAGGAAGAAGAGAAGACAAAGAGATACAGAAGAAAATGAAGGAAGAGAAGAGGGGGAGGAAGAGGAATAGCAGAAGGAGGAAGATGGGGAGGAAGAGGAAGAAGAGCAAGAAATGGTAAGGACCGTTAGGAGAAGAAGGAAAAGGATTATATTGTTTAAACTCTAAGAATCATTCAGTTAGTAACCATAGTTTCAAGGGGAACTTCACGACACTGGTTGCATAATGAAGATCTCTCTGAGTCAATGTCAAAATTTCAGCAGGCCTTAGAGTCAAAAAAAGCGCATGTTTTACGAGTCTGACAGAAAACTGATTTCCTGTCCATTATCCACAAACTTGGGGTGAATATAACAGAAGTGGGAGAGCCGTTTTGCTCCCTCTAGCTCTACCTGTGGGAGGTCAGCTCTGACGATTCAAGTCTCTCCTACAGCAGATACCAACTAAGGGCTGAGCATCTTCGAGTGCCAAGTATCCATAAAGCAGAACATTAAAGGAACCCAACAATTTTACTTCATTCCACTTGATGTTTGTAAATGAGATACTTTTCTGAGCTTAATCTTAAGGAAAAAAAATGCTTAAACCGTTTAGAATCCATATTGGTGCTGCGTTCTTACAATCTGGTAAAGTACAAGAAAAAACATTTGAATAATGAAGAAAGGTATTTTTTCTGCTCAATATTACATTAACTGAAAGCAAGTTACTAATACAATCTTGTTTCCATAGAAACTGAAATATTCCTGCAGTCTGATAGACAATGTTTTATTCTAGTATACATATTCCTCCCTTCTCCTTGAATTGCATGGCTGGTTACTGTCCAAAGAGTAAAACTTAAGTACAGAAAACCCAGTGATCAACCTTGCTCATCTGTCCTGGAGTTAAGAAAGCCTTGGAAGTATCTACAATAGCAAAAGGAAGGCTCATCAGCTCATGGAAAGAAAAGAATCACATGCAAGGGTGGACTCTGCAAAGGAAAGAAAATGCCCTGATACAGCCGATTCTCTAATTTAAGATGTAGTGATTATGTTTGTGCTTCCTGACTCTATCACAATTATCCACAAGCTGGATTACAGACACCATATATCTTTCTCCTAACTCCACTGTCATTAATTAATGAGCCTGCAGTCATTCTGAGGCCATGGGTCCCTAGGATGGGGGAAGAGACAACATAAACCCCCACTTTGAGATTCTTTAAGGCATTCTATCCCTAGCAACAGGAAGTAAATTTCCAACTCATAGTATTTTGTTTTTTTTTGTTTGTATTTTTTTTATATCCCCAGTAAATTTCATTTCTCCCAAAGTAGTTTATTTCCCCTGGCATGAAATGGATAACTCTGTACCTATTACATCCCAAGGAGCAAAGGAGGTGAGAGTATCCACTTGTGCCTCAGCCAATCAATAATTACAGAGTCAGAGACCTAATATCCACTATAGAAAGGGTGCGTAGACCCCTTCAGTTCAGTAGAAAAAAGGAAGAGGGGACATTACGAAGTGGGACACCACCCTATATCCACATAATAACCCAATTCCCTTACAGCCATTGGTTTCCCAGTTCTGGGATCCCTTCTCTATTCAAGAAGTCTGAAGTGACTGCCAAGGAACTTTGTATTGAGACTCATTAATTTAGTCATTTACTGATGGAGAACAAAAAGAATCCACCTCTGAGCCAGCTTCATTTTTTTTTTCTGGAATACTTGTCCTTAAAGTGTGAAGCATGGACCTGTAGCAGTAACCGCATCTGAGAAGATGGCCAACCAGTCTGTGGTTCTCTTCAGATCTACGGAAACAGAGGCATAGAGGAGTAGGACATTCTAGTCCACATTCTAACAAATAATTGTTTTCATAATTGTTTGAAGGAAAGCATGTATGGTGACAGAGACATTGGTGTGGCATTAAGAGATCCTTGCGTTCAGGAAAGAATAGTTTGAATCCATGTATCAGCATAGCACCAAACATGAAGAAGCAGGAACTTCTAAATACCCCACCCCAAAGATCAACCAGAAACAGAGTAGAACAACACCAGGAAGAGCAGTAGAGTCCAGGCAGAACTATAGATTGAGACTAAAACTGGAAAAAAGGGAAGGATCTGGGGAGGTGGTTCAAGATGGAACAGTGATTGTCACACAAACAAGAACCCATATTTGATCCAACAGCCTGGGTAAGAAGCTGGGCATAGTGGAAGGCACTTGTAATCCTGGGGATGGGGAGGCAGCAATGTGGAGATTCTGGGGCCCTCTGTCATCCAGCCCAGTTGAAATACTCAGGCCAATGAGAGACCCTGTCACACAAAACAAGATGACTAAGCTCCTAAGCCATGACACTGATGTCACTTTCACATGTAAACACAAACACATACCCACATGAACATGTACATATATGCCTATTACACACACACACACTCATTCACACACACTCATTCACACACACATTGACTTGCACAGACACAAAGAAGAGAAGCAGTACCAGCAAACATAAATTTCTTGAATCAACCTGAAGTTTGTCTTTCAACAAAATTAGCCTGATTCCAAAAGACAGCTAAACAAGGTTTACTTTCTAAAAGAATATTTTAAGGTCACATTATTTCTTGCGTGGGGTGTGTGTGCCTCTAAGGGAAGAAGACAGGTGGTAGGAGTTAACTCCTTCTGTCTATAATGAGGAGCCCAGGGCACCCAACTTGTGTTATCCTTCTTTACAACAAATGCCTTTACCCACTCAGCCACCTTGCTGGGCTCAAATAATCTTTTAGATACAGATCATTTTTCTTTGGATTTTTCAGTTTATATTACTTGTGAATGACTTGCCAAAGCAGATTCCTTTATTTACAGCCTAAATGAGTAACTATTTATATGAAAATGGCTTCAGCATGCCTTCAGCTGAAATCACTATTTTTCAGTCATGTCTTAACTAGGTAGTCTAACTTTTCTAAGCACCTCAATCTTCTCTTCTGGGTTCACTGCAATGCCAAGAGCCTGCTGCAGGAGACCCACAAAGAGACAAGGGAGTGAGCACAAAGGCCAGGCTTCAAAAACTTGATGGCATTGCCAACGTTAACATTTTGTCCTTTTACGATAAATAAAAGGCTCTGAATATGATAAATAAAAGGCTCTGAAAACACATTTATGGTCATTGCAAAAGATTATAGATGTAGAATGCTGGGAAATAAAACTGACTCTGGATACAATTAGAAAAAAATATTAGGATGCAATCTCTCATTTCAGGCAAACATTTTATCTTTTCTCCCGACAATCCCCTTACACTCTGTATCTGTATGTTGTTCATGTGTATGTAGATACATGTGGAAGACAAGCTTAGGTGTTGTTCCTCAATAGCTACCCACCTCGTGTTTTTCAGACAGTGTTTTCACTGGCTTGTAACTTGTAAAGCATACTAGACTGACAGGTATGGGAACAACAGAGATCCACCTGTCTCTGCCCCCAGCATAGAGATTCTAACCACTACACCACACTCACAGCAATGAAGATATATGGATGCTATAAGCAGACATCAACTACCCTGGAGCTGGGGTTAAGCTGGTTATGAGCAACCAGATATGGATACTGGATACTAAGCTTGGGTCCTCTGGAATAGCAGTAAGCATTCTTAATCACTCAGCCATCACTCCCTGTCCCCTTATCCTCAAGGTCTTTTAGAGCTCTGAAGTTATCTATTTTCAATGTGTATGTTAATTCACCTGTAGATACAAGATGTTCTTAATATAAAAATATACTTCATGTAACTCAAAGGATAAAATCATGCCTCTCTTTCCCAAAATACAGATGCAAGAAGAGCCTATAGCTAGTCATCTAATTAAATTCTTTTTATAGCAATCCCAAAGCTTTTCTTTGGTCTATTTTTTTATTCTTCTTTCTTTTCTAAAAGCGTGGATATTAAAAATATATTTGGTGTAGCAAAGACCTGTTTGAGATAACATATACAAAAACACAAGGTAAACTGGGAACCCACATGGGACAAAAAAGAAACTTTCCACGTGAAGATGGAAAATACTAGTTTCACAATGAAAGGATAGCCCCAGAAACTGTGGAAGCCCCTCCCTTTCTTGTCCCTCTTCTCCTGGCTCTTTTCCTTCCCTTCACCTTTCATTCTGTTCCCTTCCTTTCTTGTTAACATCTTCTCCCCCCCCCCCATAATGAGAATGACAGGCATTCATAGCCCCTTGTTGAACAGACTTATGCTAAGCAATGTCCCTCATACTACATATACCTGTCTCTAGCATGTTTTCCAAAGCAGTGTTAAGTGATGGTCAGGGATGCAAACCTTCCTGCCATCCTGCATGAAGAACTACTTCCAAGCAGCCCCTGTGTCCTGCCAAGGACAGCACCTGTTCAGGACCAATGCCAGCACCTGTAGACGTTGTGCATCCACAAATAGCCTATAATCTAATTCTGAAAGACTCATGCTTTACAGATGGTGAATTCTCACTCCTGGATGAGTTAAAGGGAAAGTTGTGGCTAACTGGAATAGGACATAACGTAGCTGCTTACATTTATTGCTTTGTGCAAGAAAAAACTCATTTTCCTTCTCTGCGTCCACTACACAACATTCATTACTACTTTACATTGCATCAGAATATACCCTACAACCATCTCCCTGGGTTTTGAGATGAAGAAATAGGGGCCAAATCATGTGTTTATCATCAGTTTTTCTGCAACATCTGATGGGCCCAAAGTGTGAAGCCACAGTGGTAAGACAGACACACACACACATAGTCCTGTGGTGTTTGAGGTGAGCAGCATGGTCTTGAAGCACTGAGAAATCAAGGCATGAAAGCAGAAGAAAATTTGTTGGACCATGAAAGACAGAGAAGACCTAGTCAACAAGAATAATCTTGATAGTGGATCTGGAATCAGTTAAGGGACACCCCTCTTCCAGGTCTTAATGGAATAACTAAAAAGATTCACCCAGAGTAGATCTACCAAGACATAAGAGGCTGAAGGAAGGAGTTGCTGCTTTCTCCCATGCATTTTCACTACTTCTGGTGAGTACATCTATTATATTGCTGTTTCTGGTACCACCTTCATTCCTCGACACCAGAACACAGCTGTGTTGACCTTCTAACACAGACTGAAAATTAATGTCTCTCTATGAATTTTCCAGGTCTGTTGCACCAGATTTGGATTGCCAAGACTCCCAGCCTCATAGATGTTTCCTGCCTCTCTGGCATGAATATAGCCATTGTTCGACTGACAAGATAATCTAACAAATCCACGTTGTAATATATCCCTCCTATCAGTTCTGTTCCTCTAGAGAACCCTGATTAATACAGTTACGCTGGGTGGACTCTTACCAAGGCAGGATTCCACTCATGATGCTATTTGCTTATGTCTATGCTTTTCTGCCAAATGAAAATCACCTTTCATACATATATGTGAAAGTCTAGTCTTCTCAAAGTGATAATGAGCATCATCCTCAGAAAGGTTCTTCTTGGATTATTCAATTGATCACAACTTTTAAGTTGGGGGCTGACATAGAATATTCTTTAGCAAGGAAGAAAACATATGGAAAACTTATCATATGTAAACAACACGGTCAGAGAATCAATTTGAGGTTGATAGCTTCTGTGTGCACCCAGGAAGCATTCTGGACCTAAGTGAAGCCATCATGTCTGGGCTGCTCTGCTGCAGGGTCATCCTATGAAGGAAGTTTAAAAATGTGGATAATTGAGAGGTGTAGGAGCTGGTATATATTATGGAAAAGCTTGGAACATAGGTCATTTGGTAAGTGAAAAGCAGACAGGAAAACCTGCTTTGATCCTTGGGTATTACGTGGAAATCTGGGTGTGGTGTTACATTCTTATAATCTCAGCATTAAGTGGTTGGAATCAATAGATACTGGGGGGCTTATTGGACAGTCAGCCAAGACCACCTGGTGAGTTCCAAGTCAGCAAGAGATTGTAGCTCAAAACAATCAAGATGGACAGAACTAGAGGAATGTCATCAGAGGTTGTATTCTGGTCTCCACATTCATGCATGCACATTACACACATTACATATATGTGGACACAAATATGTATACACACACACACACACACACACAGAGAGAGAGAGAGAGAGAGAGAGAGAGAGAGAGAGAGAGAGAGAGAGAGAGTTGATGAGGTTAATTCTGCTGGTCTCCACTTACTGCTGTTCATTATAGCATTTATACTGATAATGGACTCAATTAGCCTGGGCAGACTCTGGGAGCTGACTCAACATCCTGGACTTCCCCGGCATCATCCGTTCACATCTGCATACCCTCACTTTCTCTTTTCTGTTCTATTTCCCGTAGATTTTGTTCCAAAATGCCAGTTGTTTCTTTCCAAATATTTTTTAAATGCTCATTTTGGCACAAGAATCCATGGGCAAATGTCAAAAGCCTATGCTGACAATTGTGCTTCTCCTAAGCACAGCATTTTGGGTTCCAATCAGGAAAGGTCTTCCTATGTTCTCTAAGTATTCTTTCATCAAAGCTGAAGTTTCTGCTAATGCTTTCTCTGCATCCCATTGATTTTGTGAAATCTCTTTGCAAAGAGGAATGTTGAAGGCTAAAAACAGAGAGCAATCAACTATGCTTTGTTGTCCAAAGAAGCATGGAGTATAATCATACCTACATATGTTTTTCTGTGTCTCTGTCTACATTTATTTACATCCTATAACTATGTCTTTATTTGGCATCGGTACAAGATATTATGGGGCTGGAGAGATGGTTCAATGGTTAGAAGCACTCACTGCTTTTTAGAGGACACAGGCTCCATTCTTAACACTCAAGTTGGTATCTAACAGACATTGTAATTTCAGATCCAGAGGATCCAATGCCCCCTTTTGGTCTCAACAGGTAACAGGCATGCACACGATACACACATGTACATGAAGGCATATATATACAAAGATATAAAAAATTAGTAAATGCTAAAAAAAGAGATGAGTATATTTGTCCTCACTCTCACCTCTGTCTCCTATACAAGGGCTCATCCACAAAGCCTGAGAATCGTCTAGGACACTTAGACTCCTGGATTTTAGAGTGCTGTCATTGAATGTGTGTTCAGGGCTGCAATCCAAGTATTTAACTGCTTGGATACTTATATTTAAAAGGAACTTTGAGATTTAGGCTGATAATTACAGAAACATCTTTTGAGTGGTTTGGACTAAGTTTCCTGTGAGTGAGCAATGACTTTCATGCACACCATGCAATGTGAACCTCCTAATCCAGGTCAGAGATCATCCTAAAGCTGCAAGGCTGAAACACTGGTGAGTGAAACAACAGACACAAGAGATAGTGATGCAGACCCCCTACTTACGTAAGCTGACAAGGAGTCAGCAGCCACGGTAATGTGCTTCTGTTAGCCGTTTGCCATGGGCTCGAGTGGTCTTCATTTTTGGATGAGGAGACAAGCACTGAAATATGAGGAGGAGGAGGAGGAAGAGGAGGAGGAGGAGGAGGAGGAGGAGGAGGGAAAGTCCAAGCAGTGAATGGTGATGACTGTCTTTATGTCTCTTGCTGTGTGCATGGCTGGAGTCCTATGAACAAGCAAATACAATGAATGCTGTCGAGTCTGTGGAGAAAGAGGAGCTCTTCCTACCTGCTGGAGGAAATGTAAATTTCCATCTCCATGATGGAAATTAGTATGGAGGATTTTCAAAAACAGTCTTAATGTCTCTCTCTCTCTCTCTCTCTCTCTCTCTCTCTCTCACACACACACACACACACACACACACACACACACACACAATGGAAGATTGCTGATCTATAAAAACAAACGAAATTTTTAGAGAAATGGGTGGTTTATGAAAAGCTACAAGATGATCCAGATTCAGAAAGACAAAAATGACGTATATCCCCTCATGGGAATATCCCAACTTTAAGCATCTGTCCATATGTAAATGAGAGGGTATAAGATTGCTATAGACTTGTCACTAGCTAGAAGACCAGAAAGAGGAACAAGAGGTGCTGAGAAAGTTGTGGGGTACAAAGGTTATAGGAGACCTGAAGTAGAAAGCAGGCAACTGGGGCCAAGGAAGAGGGAGAAGAAAGAAGCAGCAAAAATAAAGTCCTCTTGGAAACTGCCATAACAAAGTTAAAATAAAAGTTGATGTTATATTAATTGTAAGGCCAAAAGCATGAGGATCTGAATCTCATCCTCAGAATTCATATTAAGAAGTCCCACGTAGAAGTGTACACTTGAGAAAGTAGAGGCAGAAGAATGCCTGGGAAAGAGGTCCCAACTGGCCCTCTAATTCCAAGAAATCAGCCCTGAAATCATACACATAATGCAATTAATATTATATAGACTGAAAATGTTGTATTTATACATTTGGGAAAACACACACGCACACATACACATATGTAAATATACAAGTAACAATAGCTAAAGTAAAGAGGTCATAAGTTTCAGAGAGAGTAGGGAGAGTACATGGGGTAATTCGACGGAAGGGAGGATCATGCAATTATATTTAAATTTTGAAAAACTGTATAAAAGCATGGTTAAATGGGTACTATACCAGTTCCACAGATGCTCCTGAGCCCTAACAGGCTGAAGGAATGGTGGAACCTTTGCATCACTCTTGCCTAATCTCTAAGTGATTTTTAGTGGGCCCTACCCCCCCACACACACACTCAACTCTCTTTTTCTTTCCTTGCTTTGTTTCATTTTGGTGTAAGTCCTTCTCATCTTTCCTCAACTACAAGGGGGAACTGCGAACCCAGGATTCAGGCATGCTTAACATTAGGTCACACAGAACAGACTATTTGGTTTTTCATACCTCAGATCAGGGGTTAGTATCTAGAACATATGAAGAATTGAAAAGTTATACAACAGAAACCATCTCAAGTGTCAACCAATAATTAGTCCAAAGGGCTTGAACTGGTAGTTGCAAAGAATAAATACAAAAGTCCAATAAAAATCGAGTAGAAGACCCTGATTTTAACCCACAAACCTATGAACACCTGATCTTTGATAAAGGAGCTAAAAGTATTCAATGGAAGAAAGAAAGCATCTTCAACAAATGGTGCTGGCAGAACTGGTTGTCAACCTGTAGAAGAATGAAAATAGATCCATATCTATCGCCATGCACAAAACTCAAGTCCAAATGGATAAAGGCCTCAATATCAGTCTGAACACACTGAACCTGATAGAAGAAAAAGTGGGAAGTACTCTACAACATATGGGTACAGGAGATCACTTCCTACGTATATCCCCAGCAGCACAGACATTAAGGACAACATTGAATAAATGGGACCTCCTGAAACTGAGAAGCTTCTGTAAAGCAAAGGACACTGTCACTAAGACAAAAAGGTAATCCACTGACTAGGAGAAGATCTTCACCAACCCAGCAATAGACAAAGGTCTGATCGCCAAAATATATAAAGAACTCAAGAAACTAGACTTTAAAATGCTAATTAACCCAATTAAAAAATGGGGCACTGAACTTAACAGAGAATTCTCAAGAGAAGAAATTCAAATGGGCAAAAGACACTTAAGGTCATGCTCAACCTCCTTAGCGATCAGGGAAATGCAAATTAAAACAACTTTGAGATACCATCTTACACCTGTCAGAATGGCTAAAATCAAAAACACCAATGATAGCCTTTGCTGGAGAGGTTGTGGAGGAAGGGGCACACTCATCCATTGCTGGTGGGAATGCAAACTTGTGCAACCACTTTGGAAATCAGTGTGGCGATTTCTCAGGAAATTTGGGATCAACTTACCCCAAGATCCAGTAATACCACTATTGGGAATATACCCAAAAGATGCCCTATCATATGACAAAAGCATTCGTTTAACTATGTTCATAGCAGCATTGTTTGTAATAGCCAGAACTTGGAAACAACCTAGGTGCCCTTCAATGGAAGAATGGATGAAGAAAGTGTGGAATATATACATATTAGAGTACTACTCAGCAGTAAAAAACAATGACATCGTGAATTTTGCATGCAAATGGATGGAAATAGAAAACACTATCCTGAATGAGGTAAGCCAGACCCAAAAAGATGAACATGGGATGTACTCACTCATAATTGATTTCTAGCCATAAATAAAGGACATTGAGCATATAATTTGTGATCCTAGAGAAGCGAAATAAGAAGGAGAACCCAAAGAAAAACGTATAGTCATCCGCCTGGATAGGGGAAGTAGACAAGATTGCCGGGCAAAAGCTGGGAACTTGCGGGTGAGGTGGCATGGGGCTAAGGGGAAATGGGGTGAGAAACGTGAGAAGGGGAGGATGGGGGAGCTTGGGGGAATAGGATGGTTGGGATATAGGAAAGGTGGATACGGGAGCAGAGAAATATATATCCTAATAAAGGGAGCCATCTTAGGGTTGGCAAGAGACTTGACTCTAGAGGGGCTCGCAGGTGTCCAGGGAGATGTCCCCAGCTAGTACCTTGGGCAACTGAGGAAAGGGAACCTGAAATGACCCTATCCTAAAGCCATACTGATGAATATCTTGCATATTACTTAGAACCTTCATCTGACGATGGATCAAGACCCAATTTGGAGCAACGGACTGAGCTCTTAAGGTCCAAATGAGGAGCAGAAGGAGGGAGAACATGAGCAAGGAAGTCAGGACCACGAGGGGTGCACCCACCCACTGAGACAGTAGGGCTGATCTATTGGGAGCTCACCAAGGCCAGCTGGACTGAGGCTGAATAAGCATGGGATGAAACCAGACTCTCTGAACATGGCGGACAATGAAGGCTGATGAGAAGCCAAGGACAATGGCACTAGGTTTCGATCCTAATACATGAACAAGCCTAGCTTGTTTGGATGCTCACCTTCCTGGACCTAGATAGAAGTGGGAGGACCTTGGACTTCCTGCAGGGCAGGGAATTTGGACTGTTCTTCATTACCTAGATGGAGGGGGAATGGAGTAGGGGGAGGGGGAGAGGCGTGGGGAGAGGGGGAGGGAAGTGGGGGAGGGGCGATGTGTGGGAGGAGTGGGAGGGAAATGGGAACCGGGGGAGGCGGAAATTTTAATTAAAAAAAAATAAAATTAAATTAAAAAAAAGTCCAATAAAATGTGGAAAAGTATTCAACTTCCTTAACCCCAAGAGAAATGTGAATTAAAACTACTTTGATGTTCCATCTTATCGCCAGGAGAACAAATGGCAGCAAAGGCTGGTGAGAGTGTAGGGAGAGGGGAGCCTCCCCTCATCCAGTGCTGGGTGAAGTGGTCTGTAGAAGAACCGCGATGGAAATCATTATAGAGGCTTCTCGGAAAACTAAGAGTGGAATTTAAATGTCTTGTGTCTCTCTTCTAAAGAACAATACCTGTTTCTGGGAACCTCCCAGGAGTCAGCATCTACAAGAGGCTCTTCTCAGCTATCACAAAATAGTCTATCACAGTTCCTCTTATGATAGCAATAATCTAGCTCTATAGGGAAAATGGAGTTTGTGGACAAAATTTCCTTATGCAGAAATATAAAGGCCTGCCAAATTAGAGTTGTTCCATATACTCCTGGACCAATTTTTGTTCTTAAAATTTTGTGATTTTTATTTTTTAAGTATTATTGATAATCCAGTTGATTGATATATCCTAAGTGTATATACTTGTAGGCAATTCTATGATGTTTTGGTATAACATATGAAATATTTAATGAAAATGGTTGTTTGCCCTCCCTCTCATCCATCTTTTATTTGTGGTGAGATATTTGAACTTCATTTTCTTATATTATTACATATTTCACTTTGAAATATATAATACATTATTATTGATTATATCTGCCCCACTGTGCCGTAGATCTAAAAACATTCTCCTCTCATCTTTCTGAAACTTTGTGCTCTTTGATCAACAGCTCCTGATGTTCTTCCTCTACCCTCTGCCCAGCCTCTCAGAGCTATTGTTCTACTGTGTATTTCCCAAGGTCAACTTGTGTGTGTGTGAGAGTGTGTGTGTGTATGTGTGACACAGAGAGATTTGTGTGTGCTTGGTGTGCTAACTAATGCAAGTACACTGTGCCATGGTGTGTGTGGGGGTCAAGAACACCTCATGCATAGGTAGTCTCCTTCCACTTTGCTCCTGTTGTTCAACTCTGTGTACACCTTACTACATGGCCTGCGAGCATCTGGCCTCTCCCATCTCTGCTTTCCATCTTACGGAGGAGCACTTACAGATGAGAGCTAATGCATGGCTTTACATGAACTCTGGGGAACTCAGGTCTGAGTGTTTGTGCAGAAATCATTCCAATCACTTAGCCCATCACCTCAGTTCAGCTCTGCTGTTTCTCATACCTAAAGTTATGAGGTGTTTGTCTTCCATATCTGACTTACTGTACTTGGTACAATCTCCTTGAGTTGGTCCATATCATTGCAAGCAGCAATCTCTCTCCTGTTTAGGTGTACAGGTTTTCCTGTACCTTCTGCCTTGACCTTCTCAGTACTGTGGTTACAAGTGTGCACCACTGCCTCGGGCTTTTCTAGGTGGGTTCTGAGGATCAAACTCAGATGCTCATGCTTTTGCTGCAAGTACTTTTCTTTTTTTTTTTTTTTTTTTTTTTTAGAATTACATTGAGTGTTTATTTTCTCCCAGTACATAATTGCCATTATTTTTTTTTCTTGCTGATTTTTTAATTAATTAATTAATTTAATTATTAAAGATTTCTGCGTCTTCCCCGCAACCACCTCCCATTCCCTCCCCCTCCCCCAATCAAGTCTTCCTTCCTCCTCAGCCCAAAGAGTAAGCAGGTTTCTCTGCCCTGTGGGAGGTCCAAGGACCACCCACCTCCATCCAGGTCTATTAAGGTGAGCATCCAAACTACCTGGGCTCCCACAAAGCCATTACATGCAATAGGATCAAGAACCCATTGCCATTGTTCTTCAGTTCTCAGTAGTCCTCATTGTCCATTATGTTCAGCGAGACCGGTTTTGTCCCATGCTTTTTGCAAGTACTTTTCCAACATAACCATCTCCCTATCTTATTGGTGCTGTTTGGTTTTTTGAAGTGTCACTGTGCCATTTCCCATAGAGTTTGTACTAATTAAGAATTGTACCCACGGTGTGTTGTAGCTTTCTTCCCGTTTACCTTCTTTGGTGCTTCCTATCCTTCATCTCTTTGATAAAACCAGTGGAAACCCATGGAATAATCTGTCACCTTTGTTTCCATTTGTTCTCCAATGCATGTTGAACTGTCTTTTCATCTGTTTATTTTATTTAATTTTACTTTGCAAAATGTTCATATTTCTCACTCATTTTTCAATTGTATTACTCAATTTCTTGTGTTTTTGTGATTTTTTATACATTTGTGTATTAACACTCGTGATAGTCTCAATTTTCAACTTGGAGTTCAGTGAAATTATCTGCTGTTTTAGTAACTGACCCAAATCTCCTATTCTAGTCAAGTCACCTTGTCTCTGTTTCAAGTACTGATAAATCAATTAAATTATCCATCTGTTTTTTAACTTCCCATAATTGGTAGAGAAAATGTATATGGTCCAGTATGCATGGATCACTAGCCTGAGTCCACTAAGTTATCGCTGAGAAAAGAACACTGTGGCCTGGGTAACAGCATCCCTGAAAGATGCAGATGAGCTAGACCATGCAAAGAATGCATCTGATGACCACCCTGGGGAAGCAGAGAGGATCAGAGCCAAATGTTGTGCTTTCCACTCTGACTCAGCCTCCCTCCCCATGAGGAAGAGAAACAATCTACACTGAGCCCTGAAATGAAATGCTCACAGCAGAAATTAACAAACTAAAACAGCACCAGGGTCTATCAACTGTTGAGTGATAAACATCTTGTGATGTAGTCATGCTGTGGACCCCTAACTCAGCAACACAAAGGGACAAAATGTACCATACAAGAATTTCAAGGACATTTCTGTTAAGCAGAAGAAATCAAATGTAAAAGCCTTCACCTCGTATAGTCCCATTCACACCAGGATTCTTGAAACAGCAAAACTACAGCAATAAAAATAAATAGAAGAGTGTTGGGGAGAGCTGAGTGGAGACAGCAAACAGACATTTAAAAAGCATTTGGGAGTAACACAATTATGTTAAATTTGTATTGTGCTACAGCTTACCTGATTGCATACAATTAGTAAATCTATTAAAATTGTAAAACCCATTAAAATGGGTGAATTCCACTATACTGAAATTATATCTCAAAAAAAATATATAAAACATTTAAAAAGAAAGAGGGAAGTGTGCTGGTAAGATGGCTTAGTGGATCAAGGTGCTTGCTGCTAAGATGGGATGCCTGAGTTGGATTCTGGGAAATCACATGGTAGAAGAAGAGAACTGAGCCCCACAAACTGTCTTTTGACCTTCACATGTGCATCCTAGCATTCATAAATTCCCTACCTTACACACACACACAGAGACGCACAGACACAAACACAAACATACACACAGGCACACACACACACACATACAAACACACACAGAGACATAGACACAAACACACAAACGTATTATATTAAATTGGGTATAGAGAGGGGACTCGGCAGTGCGTAGTGCATATTATAATTCCAGAGGACTCAACTTCAGGTCCCAGAACCCATGTCAGGTGACCCCACCTGTAACTCCAACTCTAGAGAATCTGAATTTCTTTTCTTCTAGTCCTCATGTGTACCGCACTGAGGTGCACACATACCATTATACATAATTAAAAGTAAAATAAATCTTAATTTTTTTAAAAATAAATATCTTTAAAAATTAAAGCAGGGATGGAGAATGAAAAAGAAAAAGCAAGGAGGGAAGAAAGGGACAGGAAGGCATTGTCTCCAAATATTAGCATTTTCTTTTGACCTCCCTGTGGGCAGCATAACACTAGTGAGCTCTCACACTCCATATACACACAAATTTGTACACACACAAATAAATAAATAGAATTTATAAAAATTGGGTCTGAGTAGAAGGCTATTCAGGTGACTTACTATTTATAAATTATTTTGTTTATCCATAAGACCAATGGTTTTGGGAAGCAATTCCCACGTGGCAGGGAGTATGCCAAAGTATTATTCATTCGTGCACATTATTTAATTTAATTCTTACAACCGCCCTGCAGAGCAGCTGCTGCCACCCCTGTTTCCCACTTTAAGAAGCAGTGCAGAAGATCCAGCGCCTAACCAAGACTCAGGAGCCGACCAGGGGCAGAGCTCAAGCTTCCAATTAGGTCTGTCTGGTATTGAAGCCTCTATTTCCCAAGCACTTCCCTTTGAGAAAGATTTCAATATGGAAATCAGGCATTCCCTCAAGTCATGATGATCTTGACTTGATTGGTCAAAAGAATAGAAAACCAGCTAACTACAGTAAAATATTGAGGGCTCAGGCTGCTATGGTAACTCTTTTGTCAGCTTGACTAGCCACTGAGGGCCTTTCTGGGGCATCTTTGTGTGCACTGTTAACTCAGGGATTGGGATGGGGCTGTGATTCCTACCATATCATGGGGCTGGGGTCCCAGGCTGAATAAAAATGTTATAGGCACAGATCTCAGTATAGAAGGCTGGTTTAGGAGTTTCCAGGTCTTCTGCTTCTTCGTGATGAATTCTACAGAGGCACATGAATAGCTACAAGGAAAGGAAATAATTTATTAAGACAGAGGTCAAGAAGAGCTTGGATGTGTACTGGCCTCACCCTAGCTGCCAAAGGGCAAGAAGATATAGAGGTGAGCACTTGGGACTTTTGACAGTCATTATCACGGTATCCATCTCCCAATTTTGGATAACTGGGTCTTTTCCTAGCATACTGACAAACTCTGATCTAGGTTCAAATCTCCTCACAGCCACAAACTGGGAAGTCTGCCTGTGTGTGTGTGTCCCCGTGTGTGTGTGTGTCCCCGTGTGTGTGTGCCCGTGTGTGTGTCTACGTTCCTGCTTTCAGTAAAATTTGTCTGACTACTGAATCCTTGCCTTTCCTGCCCTCTTATTCTATGAATTAGTGGGAAATTAACCCTTTACTTCAACCCTTGATGATCTCAGCATGAACACTACCATCATTTCCTTCAAGACAGGTATAGTCCGTTTTCCCTTGAGGCAGAACTGGAGAAGAAAATGAATTTCTTCTTTTAATGAAGTACAATACACGTGATGAGGAGTTTAAAGTCCATGCTGAGTAATGTATGTTTCTCACAAGAGCAACAGAGAAATTGGTTAGATGCTGCAACAAGAAATCTCTCTCTCAAAAAAAAAAAAAAGAAAAGAAAAAAAAAGAAAAAGAAAAAAGAAAAACAAGGCAAAGCAGTATATAAACAGAATTGTTCTCATAGCAACAGGCAAGGTAGAAATAGTAAGCACCAAAGGAAATGAGAAAAAAATAGCAAGTTCTGATTTTGTCCTGGTTTCATTCTCTTTCTGTGATAAACCATTCTGTGGGAAAGCAACTCGGGGAAGAAAGGGTTTATGTCATCTCACAGGTTATATGCACTCCATCACTGAAAGGTCAGGGCAGAACATCAAGAAAGAATTTGAAACAGAAACTTCCTCCCTTTCTGGCTTATACCTAGCTCACTGTGTATATAGCCCAAGACCACCTTCCTGCAGAATGGGCTGTCCACAGTGCAGTGGGAAATCCTATAATAGTTGATAATGGTGCCAAACCCCTATAGACCTGCCCTTGGGCAGTCCCTTAACTTGAGTACCTCAGATGATTTTATGCTGCATCAAGTTGACAAATGAAGCCAACTAGGGCAGTTTCTAATAGCAGTGTATACTGTCGACTCGAAATGAAAACCTGGGAAAACTACTCACCCACAACAAGAACAACAAAACCGCACATCAGTTCAAAGTTATAGAAAAACAATATCCACTTATTGTCATAGTGGAGAGAGAGTAGGGTTGGTTTCATATCAAATAACAAAATATAATAGGAGATAGGCTTTAATATACTTGGTTAAAGCATATCTTTCCAGCACCAAGGTAAACTCTTAACTGTTGCCAACTCTCCCTTGGGCATTTGAAAGCATGCTTGTGGTATTCTACAGTCCCCTGAAGCTATATAAAAGCCAAAACTCATGAGCAATCATAAAAAAAAATGTTGTTCTAGTATCTTATATTTCATGAAACAATATTATGCCCAGCATAAAAGAAAAAAAAAGCAGACTATTCTAGTAAAACTCAGCAAGCTTTACAGTCACCTTCAGCATATTGAAATGGTCCCAACCAGAATTTATCTTTTTAGCTGAAGATTCATGTGTCTTCCACTCATACTGAAGACCCTCCCTTTGCTGTCCCACAACCGCTGTTAAGTGGGCAAAGACTCATGACTGCTCATGTTTTGATACAAATGACAGGTGGGTTCTTAGTCTTAAGCAGAGCATTTATGTTAACTTAATCGGATCCCTAAAACTCCAGGATTGTGGAGGAGGAAGGTAAGAGCTAGGAGATAGGGAGAGAGTCTGGAAAAAGCTGTCATTTGGGAGGGACAGTGGCAACACAGACATGAAATCACAAAGCAGCTGTAGCTGTCTGTAGTAGACTGCACATGGCTGGAGCTACCAACAGCCAACAATGACTCAGTGAAGGGCTCATGGCTCACCTGTCTGCTGCTGAACTACTGGTGACATAGTCATCATCTTTGGTCGTATGTGCAATGGTGATCCCACCAGTCTTTTTATGTGATGTATTGCATGTAAAAATGCCCACTGTGATGGTACATGCAAGTAATCCCAGTGCTGGAGGTATGGAAATATGAGGAATCATGAGCTAGCTGGTCAGACATTTTTGCTATTTTGGAACTATGTTTATTGAGAAACTGTGCCTCAAAATTAAAGTGCTAAACAGTTGAAAAATGGAACTTGACATCAACCTCGGGCCTAGACACACACTTACATAGACTCCAGGGCATTTTAGAAGGGTGTATTTTATGGTTATGTATTAAAGGTCAGTTGGAGTCATATTTTCACAGTCATTGTATGGGTTGAAAATAATTGTTTTCATAGTCCCTGGGTTGAAAATAATTGTTTTCGTAGCTCAGATGTGTAACCCCAAAGACAATGTTGGGTGTGTTACTGAATACACCCCTTCTTCTGGGAAGATGGGCAAAGCGGTAGTATTGAAGTCACTATGAGTCAGCAGGGCAGGACTGGGGGTTATCCCGAGATACAAAGGGTGTGCAAAGTCAACCAGCCCGAATCCAAGGTCATCCAAGTTCAGCTCGTCTTTGAGGCTTCTTATTTCCCCAGTATCCTGCCTTGCCTCTTGTGATTCACAGGCTCATTATACATTTTATCAGAGCCACAGTTTGGTGTTGTCTTCTAGTTAAAAGCCCACCTAAGGAAGAGGACCCTGGCACCTGCTCTTCCAGCATGTTCCAGAAGCCTCCCAGCATTCTGCTTCCTCTCATTTAGACAGAATACACATTTTAGTCAGGTCTGAATTTGGAAAGAATTCACACATTTAACATTTTCAAAAATTCACACTAGCTCATGAGTCACTGGGTGAAGCTGGTAATCTTCTCAAGGATCTTGGAATCCTAAAGCAGACTCTACCACCCTATAGTTCTCCACTTCAGAGACTGTGTGGAGAAGGTATTTTGGTTGTGGTGTGTGCCTGGGTTTCTCTAAAACACCTCCACACGAGCAAAAGAGGAGCCTCCAGTTGGTGTAGATTTAATCTTGATTGTCAACTTGACAGGATATAAAATGCCTAGGAGACAAATGAGGCATGTCTATGAAGGAGTTTCTACAGTGGGTAAAGAGAGCTGGGAAACCCCCACCCCCCTTTAGTGTGGGTGACACTGTTCTACGGGCTTGGGTCCTTGACTAAAGGAGAAGGTACGGGAACACCAGCTTCATCTTTCTCTCCTTCCCAAAGGCAGATGCTGTGTGATCCTCTGCCTGACATTCCTGGTGCCATTCCTTCCTCATCAAGATGGACAAAACTCTCAAACTGGGAGCCAGGGCAGACGCTTCTTCCTTCCCTAAATTGCTTCTTTGGGTATCTTGTCAAGGCCATAAGAAAATGAGCCCATATAATCTATATTCTGACTTTGGAAAAAAATGACTCAAAATATTGCGTTTTTTAAACTCATTTGTCTTGTTAGAATGGTGATGACTTGCTCCTTACTCACTCATGGCTTCTTTGTCATTTCCATGTAACCTAAATCTGAATACATTTTTTAAATTTAACGAAAGAAAAATATTTGTACACAGTTAACTTGTACCTTTACACACGGCTGCTTGTGCCTCTCTTCATGCAAGAACTACACTCATGAGAATGTATTATTAGAAATGCTTGCAAGTACTCTCCTCAATACAGAATATGCAGTGTGTGGGGCATCCATACACACAGGCATAGTCTGACATATGTTCACTCAAAAGTTTCCTAGGAAATTGTTCCTACCCCCAACCAATCAGTCATATCACTATTTTAATGTGATTTGACCAGATGGAAAGATACCTTTATCGATTATTTCCCACTATGCTTTAAGAGTGAATATGTACTTCTGAGTAATATTTTATCATATGGCACTTGAGATACAGTTCCATGAGCATGAGAGTTACAAAATGAAATTGAACTGCTCTAACATCGAAGTCATAAGCAAGATGACAGATATTGATTGTGCCCCAAGATGTAATGTAGGCACCTAATGGGCCATAGTAATGTTCCATGAATCATTAGAATATTGTTTTAAATTTCCCCCTTACCTGAGGGATTGCTAAAGGGGCGTTTAACCTTCAAGTCACTCCTCACCTCCTTAGACAAGGAGAGAATTTGATAAGGTCATTGGAACATGGTGGACTTTTAATAGTTTTAAGGGAATTACCAATATTTTCTAGATATCAGGAAGCCTTACATACATGTTTATGGACACACATAGTTTGTGCACACCGACACACACACTCACACACATGAAGATTAAATATCTTTCAAAACGGCTGGAAACATTTACTTGCAGAGTGGATTTTATTTTTTTCTTATTTATGTGTGAGGACAGGGTATGTACATGTTAGTATGGATGCCTGAAAAGGCCAGAAGAGGCATTCAGAGCCCAGATATAGAGTTGCAGGCAGTAATAAGATGCCTAACTGCCTGACATGGATGCTTGGAACTGAACTCTGGTTCTCTGCAAGCATAGCAAGAGCTCCTCACTACTGACCCATCTCTCTGTCCCCAACATGAATTCTAATTATCACAGTAAACGACAAGTGACTACAATTCATTGAATATTTCCATTGCTCTCTGCAGTCTCATAACTGTCTTTAGTAAATGCTATTTTTTAAATTTTCTTTTTAATTATGTGTATATGTATTTGTGTGTGGATATGTATATTTGTGAGTACAGATCTAGAAGAGGCCAGAAGAGGGTCTTGGCTCCTCAGGAGTTAGAGTCACAGGGGATTATAAGACACTAGTATGGTGCTGGGAATCAAACGGGTGTCCACTGCAAGAGTAGTGTGCACTCCTCACATCTGCACCATCTCTCCAGTCCATAAATACTATTGTAATGTTCACTTTAAGCACATGGAAACTAAGAAAATGAAGACAAGGAAGTTCCCTGAGAAGGTTACATGGTCAGTAAATGGTGAAGCCAAGATAAAGACAAGGATTGGTCTCTCTCTGAGGACAACCCACTTGACTATAGAAGTGTTTATAATCTTCTGCCATCTAGTCAACCATATTATAAATATTAAACATAAAATTATAGAAATAAAAATATTCATGACTTATATGTAACATTTATTATAGAATTCTATCAGACCAAATTCTATTTGGTCATTTGCTATTGTTATTTATCTGTCATTATACATACTTTATAAATAAAACTTTATTATATATTTATTGATAAATAAAAACACTGTACAAAAATAAAATACAGTTTGGAATTATTTGTGGTTTGAGACATCTACTGGTGTTGGCAATCTTGGAACATAAGCATCACAGATAAGTGGGGATTGCTGTTCTATCTAATCTTGCCTGAAATAAAACCTGAGAGCTAGAATTGCTCACTAATTAGCTAAAGGACTACCTTTATACTCAGGTCTTGCACATTAAAGTATTTTTTGACTATTCCCCCCTTGTCATAGCTATGAAGCTCATGAAAATTGTTTCTAGAACTCTTTCTGGGTACCTCAACTCTTAGGAACCACCATTATTTTCTGTTGTCTTGACTGTTGACCATCCCCCAAGCCCCTGTCCTGCTCTGCTTTCCAGATGCTATGAGGTAATCAGTGTTCCACTCCAGGTACCTCACCATGATGCATTGTCTAAAATCAGACAAAGGCAACAAAGCCAAGCAAGCAACCATGGACTAAATCCTGTGAGCCTGAGCCCATCTCCTCTCCCTTCACTTGTTTGTCATGTACTTCACCATAGCAGTGAAAAGCTAACACAGGACTTGAGCATAAGAAACTTAACATCTAAGAGAGCTCATGGAACCCATCTCTTAGAGATACCAAGAGAAGAGGACATAAATTATTGGCTTCTCAGAAACTCTGTGTTTGTTTGGTATTTATTTTTTTTTCTGTATACTTAAAGAATGTTCTCTAGGCATCAGCTCATGACTTCATATTTTAATAGGCCTATCTCCATTGACATCTTACATTAATATCTGAAGCCAAGTGGGCTCTGGGTGTATTCACAGGAGGAAAATACCTTCCCTTGCAACTTTTTATGAAAGAGTATTATCTATCTTGCTTATCAGGTTATGATATGTGTGAATTCATTATTTATTTTGTCCTAACTTTAAATGTTTGAGGAATTATTTTTCGTGGGAGGTAAGGAGGGTTGGGGTTCTTAAGAGGATGGGCATTGAGTAGGAAGAGCAACAAGATGATGAAAAAAGATTATGCACTTCCAAATGCTTTTCCAGGGCTAGAGCAGTATTTACAGAGCCCAATATCTGTACCATTATGCTTTAAAAGAAACCTTTAATCAACTCTGGTGGTAAAGGTAGATAAGCCGACTTGAATGTAGCTACATTCTCACAGGCACTCAGTAAAGAATTTTAAATTAATGAAACTGAAAGCAAAAAGATGACTCAGCACAGGTTCCAGTGTCAGCTCTGCACAGGAGCAGTGACATGGCTTTGCATGGGGAATGCCTTCTATGCCATAAAAAATGACAGCAAAGCCATGCAAGTAATAACTTAGATGATTTTCATGCATATATTTCAGTTGTTTCTTTAATTCCTACTAAGTACAATTGGAAAGTGTTTTAATTGAGAATATTTTCTTGATTGTCTCTCAAATTATCTGTTTTGTTGTGTCATTTTGTCTGTGTGGGAAGGGCACATATGTATATGTGTTTACATGGTGTAGGAGGCCCTTCTGTATTTGTGTTGCTTTCATTGGTTATTACAGAAACTGCCTTGTCTAGTTGATAGAGTGGATCTCAGGTAGGCAGGGAAGACAGAACAGAATGTTGAGAAGAAGAGCAGAGTCAGGCAGATGCCATGAAGCTCCGGCCTGAGACGGATGTAGGTTAGAATCTTTCCTGGTAAGCCATGACCTCGTGGTGCTACACAGATTATTAGAAATGGGTTAAATCAAGATGTGAGAGTTGGCCAAGAAGTGACTAGATATAATGGGCCAGGCAGTAATTTAATTAATACAATTTCTGTGTGATTATTTTGGGGGTTTAGCTAGCTGGGTGGCCAGGAGCTGGGCGGCCAGAACAAAAGGACCCACGCTTCATACAACATTTGCATGTGTGCAGGAGCATCTGTGTGTACATGTAGAGTGATGAAGTTGACACCGAGTATTTACTTGATTGTTCTCCACTTTGTTTACTGAGGCAGAGTTGCTTGCCAAGCAGAATGCTCCAAGTCTGACCAGATTAGACAATCAGATTGCGCTCTGGACTCCCTATCTCTGCTTCCCAAGTGCTAGGATAAGAAGTGGCCACATCTCTTGCCCATCTTTTCCTTTGGGTGCAAGAGATCTATCTACACTATACCTCAGATTGGGCAACAAGAACTATACCTACTGGTGTTTTATCAGTCCAAGACACACATTTTCAAGACTTCTATAAGATTATACAGTCTCTGATAGGAAATTCCACAGCATAAAGAGCATTTCACTACAAAATGAGCTTTCTTTCTTTCTTTTTTTTTTTTTTTTTTTTTGTTTGTTTTTCGAGACAGGGTTTCTCTGTAGCTTTGGAGCCTGTCCTGGAACTTCCTTTGTAGACCAGGCTGGCCTCGAACTCACAGAGATCCGCCTGCCTCTGCCTCCTGAGTGCTGGGATTAAAGGTGTGTGCCACCACTGCCCGGAGTGAGCTTTCTCTAGTGATTGCACTCACAGTTGTTTTGTGACTGATATGTCATTAAGGGACATGCATTTACAGATGGGCTTTGCTTCTGCAATCCAAGCTGGCCCCCAGACTATCAATAGCAATTCCTTCGGAGTAGCTCAAAAAATAGTTTCTTTTTTTAAATTCTTTTATTTGCAGTAGGAGTTGAGACAAAAATTAAGAGTATTTTTCTTTTTTCTCCTAAACATGAATCATTCAAGTTAAACCAACATAACTATAGAAATTAGCAAAGGGGAAAGTACTAAGAAAATTCATCATCATCTGCCTTTTTCTTCAGGAACAGCTTAGCAATATGACCTCAAAAACTGTGTAATCTACCATAACATGTCTGTAAGACTCTTCTTATTCAGAATCTTTTTTGATAGGTAAAATTTTCAACTTGATAGGATCTAAAATCACACAAAAAAGAATGGTCTGGAAATGTCTATGAGCGCATTTCTATTAGATTATATAACGTACCCGAAATGATTCCATAGGCTTGGGTCTGGGACTAAACCAAAGGGGAAGAAAAAAAAAAAAAAACTGAGCACCAACATCAACATCTTTCTGCTTCCTGATTGTGGATACCATGTGACAAGCTACCTCACATCTCTGTTGCCAAGGAGTCCTATCAGGATTAACTGTATCTTTTCAAACTTTGAACCAAGATTAATCAGCATAAAGAAGGAAGAGTTTACTTTGTCCCATAGTTCAAGGGGTGTCCATCCTGGTAAGAAAGGTAAGGAGATCGCTGATCCTGCATTTATGGGCAGGAAGCTGAGAGAGATAAATTCTGGGGCTCAAATCCCTTCTGCCTTTTAGTTCAGTCCTGGATAAAGCCCATCAGATGGTGTTGTCCATGCTCAGAGTGGATCTTGCCAGAAAAAGATCTTTTCTGAAAATCCCCTCATAGACAGTCAGTGACAGCTTTCCACAATGAGTCTAAATCCAATCAGGCTGACAAAAAGATGACAGCGAAGAGTAAGAAGCAAGAATAGTGAGTGGGTGCACATGACTGATGTATAAGAAATTGTCAAAGACTTAAAAAAAAGATTAATCATGACAATAATCTACCCTTAACTGCCCATTTAACAGTCCTCCTTGGAGGCATTTTTCAATTCCTGAAAATATTTCAAAATGGTAAACGGGCTTTGAGAATAACATGCAATATATTTTTGACAAACAAAACAAAGCATTTATGATATGATCATTCCTATTAACTAGTCACTGAATGAACAATATAATAACTAGATACATAAAAATAACATTTTAAGTAAAAATTCATAAAAACAATGTAGTTGGAACAAAGAGATTTAATGGGAGGTGGCCAGAAAAGAGAGTAATTTAACATGCAAAATAATGGAAACAAGAGCACAGGGCGGCTAGATAGAAGACTTAGTTGCTAAGAGCTCTTTCTAGAGGAGGAGAATTCCATTGTCAATGCTCACATATCCGTGACTCACAGTTGCTTAAAATTCCAGCTCTGGGGGATCTGATTCCTTCCTCTTCCCTTGCATGCACATGCACACACATGATAAACACACACAGGGATAAACAAATTCAAATATTATAAGCAGAACAGGGGGACAACTAGGAATGGAAGGGTGCCAGCTATAGAGGTAAACAAGCACAGGGGAGGATAGTGGGGAAGGGAATAAATAAGAACAAAGTATAATAACATAGGTCTGAAAACACAGGGTGAGACTAATTACTTAGGATTCTAGACTAAAAATAATAATTTAAAAGTAGCTGGGCAGTGGTGGCACTATCCTTTAATCACAGCACTCAGAAGTCAGAGGGAGGTGGATCTCTGTGAGTTCGAGGCCAGCCTGGTCTACAGAGTGAATTATAGGATAGATAGGACTATATCACAAAGAAACCTTGTCTCAAAAAACTATTACTACTACTAGTAGTAGTAATAATAATAATAATAACAATAAGGCTGAGAAGATGGCTCATTTGGATAAACTGCTTTCTACAAGGTCAGTAACCTGAGTTCAATCCTCAGAACCCACAGATAAATGGAAGGATGGAGTCAACTTCATAAAGTTGTCCTTTGATTTCCACTCCCTGCTGTAGCATGGACCCCACCCCCAGGCACTAATAATAAATTTTTAACATAAAATAAATAAAGAAAAAGTAAGCAAAATCAATAAAAAAGCATTCAAGTCTTATCCATTACCCAGTACAGAAGTGAGGTGTATGAAATCCTGTATATAAACTATTTGAACAAAGAATTTGCCAAAAAATGCCAGTCCTTCCTATTTCTTAACTGAAGATTGATATCCATTCATTAACCTATTTTTGAGGTTTTCTCTAAATGCCAGATGCAATAAGGAAGTATGCTAAGACAAATGTGCTTATTAGTTCTTAGAAAAACCTTTTGTCTCCTGAACATCCTGAGAACACTCATTAAACCTATCTTGCAGGGTGATTTAATTAAACCTGAAATTAAGTACTCGAATACTTGGAAATTAATTCTTCTATAATTTGCAAGACATGCATTTATTTTACCTCATATATATTTTACCTCATATATATACATATATATGTATATATATATAAACGCATGTCTTGAAAATTATAGAAGAATTAATTTCCAAGTATTCGAGTATATATATATACGTGTTTGAGGTGAGTAAATTCCTTTGGTGAGTAAAATATTCTCTGAAAAATGACCAAATTTTGTAACGGATTGTATTAATTGCTTTTCTATTGATTTTATGAAACACTGAGACCAAAGAAATTTATAGAAGAAAGGGCTTATAGTTCCCAAGGGTTAGGGTCCATGAGGCAGACAGGAGGCAGTAGGTGGTTGTCATGGTGACTGAAGTAGCAGTTGAGAGCTCATTTTTAAATCCATAAACAGGATGTAGAGAGGAAAAAAAAAACCAACATGGTGCGAGGCTTCTAAGCCTCACAGTAGCATCTTGCAATGTTACTCCTCCTAAATCTCCCAAACAGTTCCACCAAGTCCGGGACTAGTGTTCAAATGCCTGAGACTCAGGGGGATGTCAAACAAGAAATGCCCTAGTTTGTGAAGAACCATCAGAGAAGTTACCCATGAGAATGAACTCCTTCTGCTAGGAAGCAAGAAAAAAGGTCCTTTGAGAACAGAGATACACATAACAAACTGGAGGCGGGTGCTTTGTTATTAAGATTTACTTTTATTTTTACTTTAGGTGCATGAGTGTTCTGCCTGGATGTATTTGGGTTGCCAGCAGAGGTAAGAAAAGTCATTGGAAACTGAGGTTACTGACAGTCGTGAGCTGCCATGCTGGTGGTGGGAACCAAACCTGTTGCAAACAACAGACATGATCTTAACCACTGATTCATCACACCAGCACCTCAAGTCTGTTTTTAAGGTCACAAATAAAGAAATGAAACTCTTCTTTTAAAAATGGAGATATAATATATAATAAGCTTCTATTCTAACACAGAGATACCTGTTTAAGTTTCTTATAGTGAAAATCTGAAACAAGTTAAACATTCATGCTGATCCTCACAACTTGAAGTAAGATAAAGCTACTCGGGATATGTTAACGAAATGTCTTACAAGGAAAGAAAAACTTTTAGAAGCTGGAATCTGGCTCAGTGCTTGTTATGCAAGTATATGGATCTAAGTGCAAATCCCTTTACGCACATTAAAGATGGATGTAGATGCAAGCATGCATGCCAGGGTTCTCAGAACTTTGGGGAACAGGGATAGTAGCATCATTGGGGTTTATTGAAGGCAAGTCTAACCACAGGTACAGAGAGAGATCTTGTTACAAATGAAAGAGGCAGAGTGACAGGGCAGGACATTCAATGTTCTTCTCTGACTGTCACAGGCCATTCACACACATACTACATACATGTATACCACACCCACACACCACATATGAAGAATATTCCTCTCTTTGTATCACTTCTTATACCTTGTGCTTTCCAATTTTTATATAATTTAGGCTCATTGAAATTTTAAACAAATTTTCTGGTCTGTGAGAATAAAGGATAATTTTAAAAAGAAAATTTATACATCTGCTACACAGGACTTGATTGTTTTCTTCAGTAAAGCAAATGTCTTTGAAGTCACTCAAACATCCCTAGTATAAATCAGTGTAAGGGGGAAAGGACAAAATACTGGGATGGAATCTTGTAAGGCTGTAGCAGGTGCTTAACTGATTCTTCGTGTTAATCATGTGTCGGATTTGATGTCTGTCTTGTATTAGGATTATGATTTATTTCTGAACACAACTAGGTGGGCAGCCTTTTATAACCTAATTAAAGTGTTAATGCAAAATATTTCCACTAAATTCTCACCTAGAAAGCCCAATTCAACTCAGTTTCATTAAACATCTTCTTAGAAAAGTGTGCTGACTAACTAACTACACATCTGTAATGGATTAACCAAGTCTCACAGTTGGTAAGATCTTTGCCCAGGATTATATCAAACAACAAGGCAAAGAATCAAACATAGATTTGAAAATTTCAAATTCACTTTGGTTGGTAGTACTTGTAGACAGATTTTTCTTTGGGTCACCAGCTTACAAAAAACAACACAGACACTTATTAATCTTGAAAGTTTACTGATAGCTTAGACTTATTTCTAACCACTTCTTATATCCTAACCCATTTCTATTAAACATTTCTATTAATTTACTTTTTCCTTGCCTTGTGGCTTTATTAACTCATCTCCATGGTACCCATCCTACTTGCTCTGCATCTCCTGGCATCTCCATGTTTTCCCCAGCATTCTTTCTGCCCCCCAAACCCTGCCTATCTACTGGCCGTTTAGCTTTTTATTAAACCAATTAGAGTGGCACATCTTCACACTGTGCAAAAAATTATTCCACAGCATTACCTCCTTGCTTTTGGATTGGGAGGATCAACATAGTAAAAATGGCAATTCTACCAAAAGCAATCTATAGATTCAATGCAATCCCCATCAAAATCCCATCAAAATTCTTCACAGATCTGGAGAAGACAATAATCAACTTTATATCAACAAAAAACCCAGGATAGCCAAAACAATCTTATACAATAAAGGATCGTCTGGAGGCATTACCATCCCTGACTTCAAACTCTATTACAGAGCTACAGTATTGAAAATAGCTTGGTATTGGCATAAAAACAGAAAAGTCGACCAATGGAATCGAATAGAAGACCCTGACTTTAGCCCACAAACCTATGAACTCCTCATTTTCGATAAAGGAGCTAAAAGTATACAATGGAAAAAAGAGAATATCTTCAACAAATTGTGCTGGCATAACTGGATGTCAATCTGTAGAAGAATGAAAATAGATCCATATCTATCACCATGCACAAAACTCAAGTCCAAATGGATTAAAGACTTCAATATCAGTCTGAACACACTGAACCTAATAGAAGAGAAAGTGGGAAGTTCTCTACAACACATGGGCACAGGAGACCACTTCCTACGTATAACCCCAGCAGCACAGACATTAAGGTCATTAATGAATAAATGAGACCTCCTGAGACTGAGAAGCTTCTGTAAAGCAAAGGACACTGTCACTAAGACAAAAAGGCAACCCACTGACTGGGAGAAGATCTTCACCAACCCCGCAACTGACAAAGGTCTGATCTCCAAAATATATAAAGAACTCAAGAAACTAGACTGTAAAAATACTAATCAACCCAATTATAAAATGGGGCACTGAGCTGAACAGAGACTTTTCAACAGAAGAAGTTCAAATGGCCAAAAGACGCTTAAGGTCATGCTCAACTTCCTTAGCGATTAGGGAAATGCAAATCAAGACAACTTTAAGATACCATTTTACACCTGTCAGAATGGCTAAAATAAAAAACACCAATGATAGCCTTTGCTGGAGAGGTTGTGGAATAAGGGGTACACTCATCCATTGCTGGTGGGAATGCAAACTTGTGCAGCCACTTTGGAAAGCAGTATGGAGGTTTCTCAGGAAATTCGGGATCAACCTACCCCTGGACCCTATAATTCGTGATCCTAGAGAAGCTAAATAAGAAGGTGAACCCAAAGAAAAACATATAGTCATCCTCCTGGATATTAACCTTCATCAGGCAATGAAAGGAGACAGAGACAGAGACCCACATTGAAGCATCGGATTGAAATCCCAAGGTCCAAATCAGGAGCAGAAGGAGCGAGAGCACAAGCAAGAAACTCAGGACCGTGAGGGGGGCACCCACACACTGAGACAATGGGGATGTTCTATCAGGAACTCACCAAGGCCAGCTGTACTGGGTCTGAATAAGCATGGGATAAAACTGGACTCGCTGAACATAGCGAACAATGAGGACTACTGAGAAGTCAAGAACAATGGCATTGGGTTTTGATCCTACTGCACGAACTGGCTTTGTGGGAGCCTAGGCAGTTTGGATGCTCACCTTACTAGACCTGGAAGGAGGTGGGTGGTCCTTGGACTTCCCACAGGGCAGGGAATCCTGACTGCTTTTGGGCTGGTGAGGGAGGGGGACCTGTTAGGCGGAGAGGGAGCAAAATGGGAGGCGGTGGCGGGGAGGAGGCAGAAATCTTTAATAAATAAATAAATTTTAAAAAAAAGAACATGCCTAAACTAAAGCTGAGCTTTTATTTAATTAATAATAATTTTCCATGTCACTACCAGGGAGCCAAGAAGCCTGGAAAAAAAGTCCAACTATAAAAGTTGTCTCTGATTACCATCCAGAAGAATCTCTTCTTCCCTTTCATATACCCATGAGCCATATTACTTATAATCTTCACTTCCAGTCTCCTCCATAGTCTTTTCCATCTGTTTTCAGTCCTCAGTGTGGATTCTGCAAATATGTACTAATAATTGTCATGAAGTCCTGTTTGTATTTGTATGTGTTCATGTCAGCAAGTATGTAAGGTATGTCTATATGCATGTAGTTATACATGTGCGCAACTCTCTGCAAGTATATGAATATATGTACATATGCATGCACAAAATTGTATGCATGCATATGTGTGTGCATGCATGTATGCATAGGTGTGTGAATGCATACATATACATTCACAGATTCTGTGTACATTTGTGAGTACGTGTGTGCATGTGTATGGGTGTGTATACATTTTTACATCTGGATACATCTTTATGTTTGGGCATGTATGTGTACACATGAGTGTGGAGACCAGAGGTCAACCTCGTGTGTTCTTTCTCTGGTGCTATCCACCAGTTTTATGATGTATGCTCTCTCATTGGCCTAGAACTCTTCAATTAGGTGAGGCTGGATAACCAGTGAGCCACAAGAATCCTTAGGTCTACTAGCTCTTCAGCTCTGGAATTACAAATACCTGCTACAGTGCACAGATTCTTTTGTAGATTCTGGGAATCCGATGCTGGTCCTCGTGATTTCACAGCAAGCCCTTCACCCTTGTCAACTAAGCTATAGCCACAGTCCAGAGAGTGAAGACCTTGACAGATTCCTTTGAGGGTTCTTTGCCTTGTCTTTCTTCTTCCTGCTTCCCTCCAGCTTCTTTCCCACCATGAAACTGCCAGTTGGAGTGGGAAAAGCCCGCATGATGTTATGAAGCACTAAAGTGTGGGGCAGAGCCTGCCAACAGCAGGAAACTCATTTTGTAAGGGGCGTGTGAAGAGGAAGAACAAACCTGGAGAGCAGAAAGGCTATAAAAAAGCACCAGTTAGCAAATGTCCTGAGGGGACTTTCAAGACCTGAAGCAGAGAAAATGAGAAATCAGCTCTTCCAAAACACTAATGGTCTCCAGTATACTGCTGCTGCTTCACGACAGAAATCACACAGTCCATCTCTAGAGCAGACTTTAGGCTGACTTTATAGATTATTGTTGGGCAATATATACTTACACATGATGATATCATTCCTGGAATATCAATTATATGCAGAGATTTCTCACTGGTTTCATATACATTTTATTTTAAACCCCAATGGCAGTGAATTTTCTACTTGAGAGAGCTAAGTCTTTGAGGAGTTAACAAAACTCTCTGGAGGGCACAGATGGTGAGGGTAATGGTATATTCAGAACACGTGAGGCTTTGTAACTGCCTGGAAGAGCAGGGCCGCTTACTGGAACCCTGTGGGGCTGAAGAGATAGCCTGGCAAGAGCACGTGTTTTTCTTGCTGGGCACCTGAATTTGGTTCGTTGTACACATGGAGAGATGGCTCAGTGTTTAAGAGCACTGCCTGCTCTTCCAAAGATCCTGAGTTCAATTCCCAGCAACCACATTGTGGCTCACAACTATCTGTAATGAGATCTGGCGCCTTCTTGAGGAAAAGACCCGGTCAGTTGTCCTCTCAACTTAGACCATGAAACCCTATATGGACAAGTTTAACAGAACCACCATATATGGGCTTCCCATGCAAGCCCCAGCATTGCCAGGGCATATTTTTTTCTCACAGTCATCTCTAATTCCTGCTCCTTTGCATCCAACAACCTCTTCTGGATTTCATAGGCACCTGCAGTCATGTGAGTATGTGCACACAGACACTGACAGGTATATACTTAAAAAAAAACAAAACAAAAACAAACCTTTTTACTTAACAACACAAAAACCAAGCATAAAGAAAGTAATCCCTACCTGTGCATGATCTCAGGTGTTTTCTACTCCAGGAGCTAATTTAACTAACTCATATGGAAGGGACCTTGTTCTCAAATTCTTAGTTCTCCAATTCTTTTTTTTTTTTTTTTTTTTTTTTGATTTTCCGAGACAGGGTTTCTCCGTAGCTTTTTTGGTTCCTGTCCTGGAACTAGCTCTTCTAGACCAGGCTGGCCTCGAACTCACAGAGATCCGCCTGCCTCTGCCTCCCGAGTGCTGGGATTAAAGGCGTGTGCCACCACCGCCCGGCAGTTCTCCAATTCGTAACAGGAGAAAAGGTAATTCTATTGGCAGGCCACTGGAAAAAGAGGGCTAGAGTGCAATGTCCTAAGCATTGCGACAAGTAAAAGGTTTGTATGTATGAGTGAGCAGTTGTATCCAGCCCTGGGCGGTGACATTAGTCATGAGCATACTTCAGAGAACAATATTGAATTTTCCTCTTGATGTACTTAGGTGTTTTCAATTTCAACACAAGGGTAGGATTCTGGCTACAGTTAACTCAGCCTTCCCTGTTCAACTGCATGTGGCCTGGAAGCTTCTGTTATTCATGTAATGGGCCAAAGCTGGCAGAATGAGGATTTTGGCTCAAAAGTCCGCATCTAAGGACAGCCTCAGGAAGGTGGACACTGTGTTTAATATTGGTTGTTTTCTTTCCCAGAGAGTCAAACCATGAGATTGACATCTAGACACTAGAGATGCTGGAGAGAAAGATATAGCAGGCAAAGATTATAAATACACCAGCAATCCAGCATAGATGGCATTTCATAAAGTCTTCTGAGGGGATTTGGATTCTTGTCAAACATTCAAAGCAGCTTTTGATCACGCTTTATTTTGAAAACAGATTCAAATCGGATGGAAATATTCACATGTAACCCAGAGGATGTCTGTGGGAATAAATGCTCCAAATGTTCTCTCTGGCAATGGTCTTCAAAGAACCAAGAAAAATCTGGGACGGCTTTAAAACATTAGATGATTTAAAATTCGTTAGCGTGATCAAGAGGAGTGGTGGCCACACTTCTATCAGCTTCACCATCTGCTGCATCACCCCTGACACAGAGCATGAGGCTGTGACTCAGGACAGGGGGATGCTAGCCACGGCTGGGCCACCTGTGGGGAAAGATCTGCCTACTACAGAGCATTGCAAAGGCCAAGGTGGCCCTAGAATACTGCTAGCCTGTTTTTTTCTAAATTGTGTTTAAAGAACAGGGTCTGCCAAGAGACTTGAGAGCTCAAATCTGTATCCTGGGCCATGCAAATTCAGAAATCACTGTGCTCCTTAGCCATTGCCATCTCCTCTTGAAGATTTACAACAGCTACTAAAAGTTTGTTAAGCACTCTGAAAAATCCTACAATGTGGGACCTTACATAGGACTTTATTTTCTTGAAATTTAGAAAGAAAAAGGAAAATTTAGTATTTTCCTTTCCTTTTATCTTTGTGTGGGTATGTGTTAAGTGTGTGTGTGTGTGTATGTGTGTGTGTGTGTGTGTGTGTGAGAGAGAGAGAGAGGGAGAGGGAGAGGGAGAGGGAGAGGGAGAGGGAGAGAGAGAGAGAGAGAGAGAGAGAGAGAGAGAGAGAGAGGGAGAATGTCATAACACATTTATCATAACACCGGACATCCTCAGGCATCAGTCCTCACCCTCTATCTTGGTTTTGGTATTCACTTCTGCACACACCACTTTGAGCTTGTGAGGACTCTCTGTCTCCCCACAGGGGTGCTGGGCTTACAGATGGATGCCCTGACATCTTAGCTGTACCTGGGTTTGGGGATTTGAACTCAGGTCCTTGTGCTCACCAGGCAAGTGTTTTACCCACTGAGACATCTCTCCAGTCTGGTTTTCAATAAGCTCCATTCGTGTGAATATGTCTAAATACTATGATAAATAATTATAATTCAAGAGACAAAGATATCCTCGTCCACACCATGCACAGAACAAAAATATCCTTCTAGAAAATCTGATGTAGTCAGTCTTGTTCACCAGGATATTATTTCATTGCCCCAGGGCTTCTAGAATGACAGAGCATAATAAACAACCAATCTGTTATTGTCAAAATCAGTCCATTCAGTGTCCAAGCTGGTGGCTGAATGTGTCTAATTAGTCAATGTTCTCCTGAGTGTTATGAAAGAATATAAGCAACATCTTCAACTTGAAGACTACAGGTGGGTTGTGGGGCCCTCACAGAATGGGTAGTGAATACACACTATCTTGAACTTTTCTACTGTGCAAGATGATATTTAATCAAATATTTACATAGATGGGTCATTGCCATTAGCAATATCCATGTTTTCGTTTGCTAAAAGTCCAGGCAATATCAGAACTAGCTCATCAGTAAGGCATGTAAAATTTACAGAGACTGATTTAGAATTTGAAAAATGATAATAAGGGAGAAGAGAATAAGACAAGAGAGAAGAAAGGGAGGAGAAAACATAGGTGAGACTAATAAAGGCAAGAGGGAATAGAGGAGTGTGGATACTAAGAGAACCATAACAATAACCTGTTAGATGAGAAATATGGGAGACCATTGTTTTGAACCAAGCACATGCATAAGACTCCCAAAGGTCAGAAGTAATCAGCATGGGACTCACTCTTCAAAATGCTACACAGTCTTACTGGGGCTGTAAAGAAGTGTAAATGAACCAGGATTTTTGACAACCCCTGGAAATAGGAAGTTCAAGCCTATATAAGTTAGTAAAATAAACAATAAAATTTAAAAAATTTGAATACTTTTAAAAACTTGATTCTTTCTTAATTTTAACAAAAAGTAATCCAACACCAAACAATCCACTTTGGAAGTTCTGTTTTCCCATTCTGGCAGTGTGTTGCCAGTGAGTGTGCTCGACAGAATGGAAGGGGCCCAGAATCACAAATTCAGAGTAAAAGCTAATTCAATGTAGAACTGAATTTGCTTCGATTTTGCATCTGACATTCGGAACAGGCAAGTGTTTTCTAGAGTCAAGTTACTATTCCAAATAGATATTAGACTAACTTATTACTCCCAATGGAAGTGTGTGTGTGTGTGTGTGTGTGTATACTGTTCAAATTTACTGTCTTACTCTACAGAGCCCTGTGGGGCTTTCTTACCCCTCTAGTTTCTCTCTGCAGTTTGTGATATTCAACCTGGAGCCAGGCAGGAGGACCTTTCTTTGTCACACTTTCAGTGAAGTCCCTGTCAATCTGGGGAAGTCTCTCATTTGTGGTCACTGTGATAAACATTTTCTTTCGCTTAACCTTTGAAAACCTTTCTTCATCTCAAACCTTCATTAAGCCCAGTGAGTGCAATAGGAAAATTCATATGTCACTCTCTGCAGAAGCAAGGACGTTACCCCACTGAAAACATTCGTTTGATAGCTGGATAGCTGTGTAGTCTCTGCATTAGATAATGTATTTATGCATGAATCCTGTGTATGCCAGTGTCTTTTAAACATTGAAGAACCTTATTGAATCACAACAGTTTAAGATTATGTTAAATACAGATTCCTGTTGAGGAGTTTTGGGTTGGGACTACACCCGCTTCCCCCAGGCTCCTGAGTGTCAGTGTGGCTGCTAGCTTTGGCTCACACCTTCATTCTTGAGCTACATTGTCCTCGCTGTAGGCTAACCATTGCCTGGATTAAAGGACATGCTAGACTTCACCTGTTGCAATTAAAGAATTAAAACATGAGGATCACCTGTAGAGAATGATTCATAGTCTGCAAAGCTATGAATTAATTAAAACACTCCTCTACTCAAAATTCCTTGTCAGCAGATCTCAAAGCTCTCTAAAACTCAGTCTAACATCATATTCAAATGCGTTTGAAACCGTGACATTAAAAGCTAAGAGATGCAAATCTATTTGCAAATTTAGAGTAGGTTGAGGTTTTTTATTGTTGAGACAGAGGCTAGCCTTGAATTCACTGCATAGCTAGATAATTTGGAGCTCCTCATCCTCCTGCCTCCCCCACCTGTGTGCTAGGATTATAGGTGTGCGCCACCACTCTCAGCTTACGTGTAGATAGGCATCAACCCCAGAGCACACATGCCAGGCCAGCACATTATCAACTGGCCTGCTAACCAGCTCTTAAAGTATCCTGAGAAATCTCAGAAAAGTAGATAAGGGGAAACAGTCCCCCAATTAAATCTAGTCCACAAACTGAACTTGGGTATTGGGTAAACTCTCAGGATCTCCAGGACATTACAAAGTGTTACCAACATAAAGCTGGAATAATTTCCCCAAGTTTTGCTGTACCTAGACTCTGTATATTTGCTTGGGTATAAATAATGACAAGGAATGTCAAGTCTGATAAAATAGCACTAGAGATGTAGACTAGCCCTTTTTCAGGGGTCAGGCACTGTTCACAAATGAGAGAAAAGGTCCCGAGATTAACAGGATTTTACTGGGAGTTTGACAAAACAAAGGGCCTACTGCCCCTGCTCAAGAAAATTCCTCAGAATAACGCTGAGGTGAGGCTTGCTGATGACTGTATTAGTTGTTTTTCTTGTTTTCCACAAAATATCGGACATAGTACACTTATGGGAAGGATTTATTTTGGCTAACCGCTTAGGGTCTAGTCCATCATACCAGTAAAGGCCTGTTAGCGGGAACCCAAGGTGTCTGGTCACACAGCACCTGCAGCCAGGGAGTAGACAGCGGGATCCAGTACTCAGTTCTCCTTTTCAGGCATTTCAGGACCCCTGCCCACTGAGCAGTGCCTCCCATTTGTAGGGTGAGCCTTCTCACTTGTTTAAGGCTTGTCTAGAGCTCCCTCACAGGAATAACTGAAGGCTTGTTTCCACGGTGAATCCAGAGTCTGTTAAATTGATCTTATTAACACCACAGCGACATAGACGTAACCGTTCAGTTATTCTAAGGAAAGTAAAGAGTCTGTTTCTTATTTTGGTTTGGTTTTGGTTTTTTTGCTTTGTTTTGCTTTATGTGAATTTGGGGCTAGGAGGTGACTCAGTGATTGAGAGCATTTGTTGCTCTTGCAGAGGACCAAGGTTCAGGTCCTGTCGCACCCATTGGCACCTCATAACAATCTGTAACACCAGTTCCAGAGACTCTGACACCTTCTATGGTTTCTGTGGGAGCCAAAATATGCATACTGTAATCCAGACAAATATGCACACATATAAATAAAAAAATCTTAAAAAATAAAAAGTGAGTTGTATATAAAAGACAGTATGCACTGAATGATGGAGCAGAGAACTTTTCTAGTTTGTCAGTTCCAGAGGAGGCTGGACTCCATGGACAGCCACAGTGACTTCTACTGAAATCCAGGAACCCCCGGCATAAGTACTCCCTTTTCAGAACTGAAAGAAATCACACAATGCCTGCAAAAATCCTGGTCTGCTTTTCATTTTCTCCTCTAAGTTCTGCTCTGATAAGGCCACCGCACTCCATCACAGGCTGTAATTATTTCAAGTGTAACTGGTCCATCAGTCACTGCCTATTGTCCACAGAACACCTTGGTGATTTCTGTGGGTATTGGTTAGCCTCTTGTTCTCTTAGGTTAAAACAAGAGTGCTATTATCTTTTTATTCGCAGATGCTTCCTGGTGCCTCTTGGAAAGTGGCAGCTGAATGTGGAGGTCATTGAGCATTTTCAAGTATCTGTCTGCTTGACAAAAGAGGAAGACCTCATTGAATAGGTGTTCACCCATTGCTCTCTCTCTTTTTTTTCCACAGAAGCAAACTCACCTCCATTTATCTTTTACCCCTCACCAAATTCAAAATTCTGATGAACGTGGAGGAAAAGGTAGAAAACCAATAGTGAGCATGTCAGGGTCTCCCCATCTTCCAGTTAAGGATGTCTGAGTTTAGATCGACTCCGATGCCTGTGGAATGCTCAGTCAATTCTGTTAAAATACCTCTTAGCTCCTCGTTCTGCTCTTGGGTCGTGATTACTAAACAGCTATCTGAGAAAAACCAAGAGAGGAAAGCTGGCTCTATTGCATTGTCTAATTGGCTGGTGAGCACAATAATTTGTTTCATTTTCTTGTTTTCACTTCTAAGATGTCAGCGTGTATTAGAGGAATCAATCTTGTCTGCCTGCATATGTCCAGATGTTATGGGGTCTTGTTCACCCAGGGTAGCAAGGCTAATAATGGAAGTCATTGGGAACCCACATAATTAAACTGGAGTTTTCTTTAGTCAGGATGCCAAAATCAAAATCGGAATTCAGTGAGGTCTTCCTTCTTTCTCAAGCAGACACTTAGCATTAATCATACAAATTTCAAAGCACTGAACAATATGAGAAAAAATAGAGATCTTTTTCTTAATACTTTAGGCACAATACAAGAAAGGACACTGAGCAAGATCTCCCATAACACAAATATTTGTTTTACCACCACCCAGGGCTGCTTTCGCCCTCTAGAGGCAGAGTTGTTATCTCTAGTCTATCTTCATTTTAAATATGACAGTAGATGAAAATGAGTCCAGAAAGATATTGCTACCCTTCTCCAGATCAGCAAGACGACCCAGCATCCTTTAGTCCTGAAAAACAGTAAATGATTCCTTTTTAACTTGTTCATTTTTAAGAAGTTGCTTAACAATAAGCAAGTGATACATTTGGATCTCATGGTTTTATTTGTACTTGTGACAGCGTTTATAAAGCCTACAAATCACTATTGTCTGCTTTTACTTTCTTGTCACAAGGGGTGGTGATTTGGATAAGAAATGACCATAATCTCATGTAATTACACACTTAGTCTCCAGCAGTGGTACCTAAGAGGTAAGCCTTGCTGGAGGAAGTACATCTCTGGTGAAGGGTGTTGACGGTGTAGAGCCTCATTCCATCTACTTCCCTCCCTTGCTGTTCCCTGGATGCAAAGTGATCACACAACTTTCTGCTCCTGCTGCTGTGCCTTCCTGGCCATGATGGACTCTATCCCTCTGGCACCCTAAGATAGAATAAACCCTTTCTTAAATTGTTTTTGGTTGTGTTGATTTATAATGGCATCAGGGAAGTAACTAATACAGTGTGTAAACATAGATTTAATCAATAGACCAAACATGTGTAGTAAATGTTTTTGTTTTGTTTGTTTTATTTTTCAGTTTTGTAGATTTTCTCAAGACATTATCCCTCTCCCCTCTGTCTCATTAGCTCTGAAAATAGAAATGGGATCTCCATTTAAATACCTTGTTTTTTTTTTTTTTTTTTTTTTTTTTTTTTTTTTTTTTTTTTTTTTTTTTTTTTTGGTTTTTCGAGCCAGGGTTTCTCTGTGGTTTTGGAGCCTGTCCCGGAACTAGCTCTTGTAGACCAGGCTGGTCTCGAACTCACAGAGATCCGCCTGCCTCTGCCTCCCAAGTGCTGGGATTAAAGGCATGCGCCACCACCGCCCAGCTAAATACCTTGTTTTATTTTTTAAAATTTCCTGGTAAAATAGAAGGTTAGAAGCTGCCCTCTGCATGGTACATAGAAAAAGAAGAGTTGGAATAAAAGTGCTGCTTCTATTCGTAAAAGAAGAAGAAGGAAGCCCAAGCATGTTCCCAAGAGCCTCCACTGAGAAGCGTACAGGGCTGGCCACCAACTGGAACCCAGAACACACTGCTACTCATAAGTGATGGGTTTCATGGAGCTGCCGGTTAGGGGAGATCATCACTAGTCATGGACTCTACATGAATGGCGAGCGAGGGAGAGAGAGAGAGAGAGAGAGAGAGAGAGAGAGAGAGAGAGAGAGAGAGAAACCTGAGGAGCTGAGGAGATACAATGAAGGATTGAGTGTACTGTGAATCTACACACAGCCTTAACAGCACTGGCCAGAAACTACAGCAGGAATTTTGCATAGGAGCCTGATGCTGAGACTCTCCGACAGCTCCAAGAGGGACTGGGCTGAGAAAGAAGCCCTCCTGTCACTACCTGGGACAGCGGCAATGTGGGAACATGAGAAGCTTGCTGAGCTGGGTGCCTTCTGCCTGTGAGGATATTCACCTATAGGAACTATAGCACACCGAGGACAAAGGGAACAGCAGAAGTCAATCTATAAGGTGACCCCTGTCCCGAGGAAAATGGCAAATAAAAACTCAGGAGGTCTTTTTCACTCCACCCCCTAAAGCCTAAGCCACAGAATGTTACCCCATTAAACACTCTATCTATGGCATACCAGAGAAAAAAGGGTCACATACATGTAGGGGAGATTCAGAGTGGTAACTCTATCAGAAAGTGGCATCTCATACGGACAACTTTCTGAGCCAAGGACACACATGGGAGTTAGGGAGATAGCTCAGTGGATAACAAATTTGCCTTGCAGGTATAAGAGCCTGAATTCAGATTCTTAAACTGAAGTAAAAGCCTGCCAGATATGGCAGACTGACTATAATCCTAGTGTTTGAGACAGAGACAGATGGTTCCCCAGGTTTCCCTGGCTACATGGACTAGTCAATCAGTAGAAAACAGTTCATTTCAGAGACCTTGGCCCAGTAAATAAAAATAAAGATCAATTGAGGAAAACTTTCAACATCAGCTTTAAACTTATACCACACGTGCACACAAACACACACACACACTCACACACGCACTTTTCTCGTTTAGCTTCTACCTCACATAGACACACTTTATGACTGCTCATCATCTGTATTATCCCCCACACTTTCCTTCTGTTCTATACCTTACTCTTTCTTTCTCTCGTTTCCCAATCTCTCCTCCTTCTACTTCATATGTATTAATACCCTTAGCTCTAAAAACCTATAAACTACATCTTCCTATTTCCCTAATCCTTACTAAGGACACCAGTGAAGTATATAAATGATTTTTTACTACAAGATAGTGCCCAAGCTGCCTTCAAATCACTGTAGCAACAGATTACAGTCAGCTCTCTCCCTAAATAGTGGAGAACACAGCCTAAGTGAAGATAACTTACCAGTAAGACACCCATAAAATAAGGCAAAGAAATCAATTCAGGACCTAGGGGGAGGAAATTTTGCAAAGTTAATAAGAGTTAGTAATTTGGTTGTTAAAAACTATGTGGGAAAAGTCACTGAGGAAATTGTAACCCTAAATAGAATCTAGCAGAAATGCAAGGAATGAAAGAGTAAGTCAAACAATCCAGCAAAATACACAGTAGAAAGCACCATTAAAGACAAAACTGGGCAATGTAATGAATTTGGGGGAATAGAGAAAAAGAACAATAAGTAATATGCTGATACCTAAGAAAAAATAGTAAGTGTGACCAAAACTTCTAAGAGCTCCGAGATATGAACAAGGGACAAAAGATGATAGGGAACAAGAAGGTAAGATAAAGTCTAAAACAAAATACAATTACTCAATAAAATTGTGGTAGAAATGGATATTCAAACACAAAAGGCATTTATATTTTCAAATAGATGGCCAAAGAAGAAACTCTCCACAGCATTGCAGAGTCAAGATGTCAAAACTTACAAAGAAAAGAAGCAAGATTTAAAATTTTCAAGAGGAAATTTCAACTCACCTACAAAGGCAGAAATATCAGAACAACATCAGCTGTCTCTCCTCAGCAATACTCAAAGCCAAAAAGCATGGAACAATGTTTTAAAGCAAAAAGAGGTCAATGATAGTTTGCCCAGATTGCTGTGTACAGCATCTTACATCTGATAGAGAAATAAGAACATTTCAGGATAACTGTTCTAATATAATTTCTGTTGCTGTGAGAAAATACCCTGGATAAAGCAACTTAGGTGAGAAAGTGTTTATGTTAGCTCACAGTTCCCTGGTATCATCTATCACTGTAGGGAAATCAAGGCTGTGGGGACTTGAAACTGTGATATATCCTCAGTCAAGATCAGAGAGAAAACAGTCAATACAAGTATGCTCGCTAGCTTGTTTGCTTATGCTCTGCTTAATTTCTCTACCCCAACATAGCTCAGGACCCATGCCTAGAGAATGATGCTACTCATACTGGGCTGGTCTGCATCAATTAAACATTGCCTACAGGCAAACCTACAGGCCAGTCGAATGTACACAGTCCCTCATTGAGAGTTTTTCCCCAGGTGATTCTAGGCTGTGTGAAGTTGACACTGAATGTTACAGCAATAAGCACAGACAAAAGCAATTCATCAGATCCAAGCTAGCATTGCAGGCAAACAGGTATAGCACACCCTTGGTCTCAGCCATGAGGGCACAGGAAAGAATAAGTTTCATGAACAAAGGAAAGCCAGAAAGGAAAACACCAGCAAAAGCCTTAAAACAAATAGAGGAAAAAAGAACTGCCAATAATCCAACCAAGCAGAGCAAACCTCCATCTCCTTTTGTCATTTTCTTTCAGGTTTTAGGTGCTGAATATCCAGCCTCATTGGTATCTAATGTAGCTTCTTTGACGTTTGAGAGTCATTGATATTTCTAGCAGAGATGAAGTAGATCAAAAGGTACTTCCATCAGCAAGTTTTCATTCCACATGTGTTTTTACTCTTACTTTGTACTTGAAAATAGGCTATCAGAGAATCTTCTTTATGACAATACCCACCTAATTAGCAATAACCGAGTTGTGTAGCATCTGATTGTAAAATCCTTTCTTTAGAACTCTGTGCTTCAGAATGATAAATGATAAGATTTATTAAATACATATTAGAAAATGAATGTCATGATTAGAAAATTATATCAGAACCTTGATAATATCCTGGTGAAACTCAAGAGGAACAACGGGTTGTGTGGCTAAAGGTCCCAGGTCTCATAAGCAAAGAATAAACAGCTCCCTCTCTACCCAAGAGATTGGAGTTCTTAAGCTTCCATGCACTTTGAAAAACCCCTCACCTTTCTAAGTCCCTCTGATGGTTTCTGAAACAGTAGTCTGAAAGAAGCCTGGCAAAAACCCTCCACAGAGGCTCTGAAGAGCAGGGATACTTCTGTGAACAAAATCGATTCTCTGCAACTGCGCTGTGTAGCCACTATCCCATATCCTCACAAGAACAGAGTTCTTATTGATCCACCCACCTCTATCACCCTCTACTTTTCTACTTTGTTATTTTACAGTCTTCAGCAGAGAAGCAGTTTCTAAAAGAGAAAAACTAAAGTTTCTGGAGGAGATCTTGTAGTCACTGAGAGGCTGATGGCAAACCAAAATGTGATTATTTGAACGCATCAAGCAACAATGAGTCTCAAATACGAGGGTCCTGAAGAATACTGTGAAATCACATTCCCAGACATGTAGATATGCAGGTCCTCGTTTTCCTTTTAGAAACTAGGATGCAGGCCCTTCTTTAATTATCCCCTATCCTTGGTGATTGTAACATGGAAAGTCTTGGAAAGAACAGGGAGACAAGGACAGATACCCACAGAGAAAAAAGCCAGGCACACTAAAAGGAAGCTGTAAGATTGAAGAATGTTTGCTGTAGATCCATACGTACGTAGGTAGGTAGTTAAGTATACATAGATAGATGATAGATACATAGATAGATAGATAGATAGATAGATAGATAGATAGATAGATAGATAATAGAAGCGTAGATACATAGATACTTAAACAGATAAATAACTTGCTACTTTTAGATACAAATGTCAATCAATACTAATGAGAATTAAATACTGATGTTCTCTATCAAAAATGTGAAGCTTAGAATACACAAGCAGCCCATTAGTAAACACCAGGAACTGGCCTCATTCATTTAATCACTAATTTTTAAAGCTACCAATTCTTTAAAAATTTGTTCAAGTTATATGTATTAGTGTTTGCCTACTTGTAAAATGGGCATCACATGTGTATGCAATGTACACAGAAGTCACTGTGTCCCCAAAGGGGTGATTATGAACTTCCATGTGATGACTGGGAACTGAACTCAGTGTCTGCAATAATATCAGGTACTCTCACCACTGAGTCATGTCTCCAACCTTCACTAATGTATGCTCAAAAGGAGGCTGGACATGGAGGAAATAGTGATGAAATATAAATATGGCAGTGTAATAGAGAGATCAGAAAACTGAAACACGCTCCTGTGGTAAATGGTGCTACATGGGTTCTCACTTTGTTAAACCTTGATTCTTTAATACAGACCAAAAGGATGAAGCTCGGGAATCCAGGTCTTCAGCATGTATCTCGTATGTCACTGGAGAAACTCTGAATGCTGTCACCTGTAAGAAACTCAGGTCATTCTGACTGAGCAGATGTCTTCAAGCCAAAAATACCTCTATACTCAGAAGCTCCTGGATCATGGAAGAAAAGGCTTTCATGTTACCTAGAACTATTTGAAAGGTCAGATGTAAAGGACTTACTTTGGGATTTTTAGCCCTTCTGGAGACCAGAATCTACCAGGACTCACAAAGCCAAGGTCCAAGGCTACATCTTTGGTCTTTCGAATCATTAGATGTGGAGATGTGGCTACTCAGTGGGAGATTTTTCTTGTACCAAAGTCAAAGTTACATCTCAGAACTAAGATACTACTTACTTTTAGTCTTTTACCTTCATGTGACTTCAAAGGACAAGCACAGTGTGGGGTTTCAGTCTCGTTTGAGATTTAAATTTTGAAATTTGGGCTATCTTCTTTAAGGGTTTTTACCATGTAACTAGGATCCTTCTTCCCTCAGTTACCTTAGACACCATGGGGAACATGCACACAGAACTAGTTCTCTCTAACAAGAGGTACTACACAGCTTGTGATCATTGTCCGTGTAAGAATGATGCAGTCAGAAACAGCAAGAATGAATACAGAGGTTGCCCAAGGGTTTGTCACTATAGCACAGCTTCTCAGAAGAGTGCAGTGTCATTTTATGTGCCTTGTTCTAGTGCTAGATTTCTCGTATTGTTTTTATTTCTATGTATGTATGTCCATTTGGGGCTATATGGATGTGTGTGTCAGCACCCATAGAAACTAGAAAAAGGAGGTCAGATCTGCAGGAGCTAGAATTACAGATGAGCTGCCCAACATGGATGCTGGGTGCTGAACTCAGGTTTTATGTAACAGAACTATGCTCTCTTAATCATGGAACCCACTGTTAAGTCTTAGTTGCTATACTCTTAGTATAGATGATTTTTTTGAAAATCAATTTTTAAAAACCCAAGTGACAGCCGGGCGGTGGTGGCGCACGCCTTTAATCCCAGCACTTGGGAGGCAGAGGCAGGCGGATCTCTGTGAGTTCGAGACCAGCCTGGTCTACAAGAGCTAGTTCCAGGACAGGCTCCAAAACCACAGAGAAACCCTGTCTCGAAAAAGACAAAAAAAAAAAAAAAAAAAAACCCAAGTGACATTCAAAATAACATATAATCTACTTAGGTTTTATTTTGTGTATGTTTACAATGTTTATATATATATATGCATATATATATATACATATATATACTGAATGTTCATATGCATTAGTATGCTTCAGTTTTTACTCAACAATGAACAACCACATCTTTATACATTTCAAGAAATTATAAACCTATAATGTACTGTGGGTCAGTGTGATGGCTCAGTGGATAAAGATGCTTGCCCCCAAGTCTGATCACATCAGTTTGTTTCCTATAACACATGTAGTAGGAGGGCAGAATATTCTCTTGCAAGCTTTCCTCTGAACTCTATACATCTATCAGGGTGAACAACTGTGCACACAAACACACACGTGTGTGTGCACATGTACATATGCATGCACACGTACACGTGCATATGCATATATGTGCATGCAAAATTTCCCAATTTGTTTGAGATTTACATCTCTATGTCCTTCAGACAAAGTGCTGTCTTCAGCAATACAGTCTTACTATATAGTTACGATGGTTAGCTAACGAAAATGTCAATAGCCTGTGTTATTGTGAAAAGCTATGGGACCTCCCTGACCAATAACTAAAAGTACTCCATTACTTGCACTGTGACTTTCATTTAATGAGCCATGTCTTCCTGGAACAGCATCATCCACCAAGCAAGGCAATTTTTGCAAGAACCATAATTTTTAATGATATATTTTGGAACTAGCTAATTACTGGTTTTCCACAGGTTTTTGCATGCATCCATAGCTTTGGTTAACTCAACCTCTACTTCATCTCCCTGCTCATCTCAACTTAATCCTTTAACTCTGTGATTGCTTCTCCTCCTTCATTTCACATATATTTTATTAACCTTCCTATTATGTTTTTCAGTGGACTGTGAGGGAGTGGCCTTCCACAGAGTTTTTCTTATACCTCCCTTGGTTGCCCCTTGTGTCTACTCACCCACCCCCCAGGTCATCACATGCATATTGTTTATTATCTATGACCCCCTGCTCCTTATTACAAATGAGTGGAAGATGACTAAAACTAAATATGTCTGGGAAATATGTCTAGACCAAATGCAGAAGACTACTAGATGAAGAAGACCACAGGAGAAAACCCAAACCGACTCCCCTGGCAGACATTCCATACAGTCCAAAAATGATACAGATCTATTTGTGCTTCTTCAAGTACTTGTGCCAACATCACTCTCAACCTTTGTGGGCAGAAGACAGCACTGAGTCACTCGGTGAGTTGCAATGGCTTATGGCCAGATGCAGTTGCTATAGTGATGGGAAAGCACCAGCTACGATAGGATGCATTAAAAGCATTGTGCTACTGAGACAGACTTTAACTATATGTGACTTTTGGAATAATGTAGACTCTCCTGGGAAAGAGGGAACATCCATCTATGATTACTATAATTACCTTAACTAATGTAGGAAGACCCGCCCACTATGAGTGACACCGTTTTTCTGGGTTTGGGATCCTGGACTGAGGAAGAGTGAGAAAGAGAGCTGAGCACTAGCATGCACACATTGAATCCACTACTCACTGCTCTTGACAGTGGGTGCAATATACACTGTGTTCTCCAGTTCCTGCTGCTGTGACTTCCCTGCCACAATGGACTCTCACCTGGAAATCTGAGCAGAGGTCACCTTTAGAATATTTCTTGAGTTGCTTTTTTCAGAATAATTTATCACAGAAAAAAATCAAAATAAAAAATTCAAAAAGCCGAACAACACAGAAACAACAGCAAAAAACTAAGCTTCTTCCACGCCTACTTCAGCCTGGTCAGAAGTTAGAGTGGAGTTACTTCTATGATTGCCAGCATGGTTCTGTTACTCTTTATTAAACAATATTATTGAAGAAGGATTATTTTTCAGTTTCCACGGTGGGTTATTCACTATCAAAATCTTTTATGGGGTTGTGAAATGATGATGTGAATTTTAAAGCTCTATTTTTATGTATGTGCATGCATGTGTACAGGCAACTGGAGAGACCAGAAAAAGGTGTTGGGTCCCTGGGAGCTGGAGGTATAGAGGATTAAGAGCTCTGAGATGCTCAATGTGAGTACCAGGAGCTGAAGTTGGGGCTTACACAAGAACAGCAAACACTCTTTACTGCAGATCAATCTCTCTAGCCCCCAATGATATGGATTTTAATCCTAAAGATGAATTGCAAATATCTTACCTCTCCATTTGTCTCTAATTCCCTTGTTCATTTGACTAATAGCCAATTATGTGTGAAGAAGCTTCCTGAGGAGCTGGAGATGACTCAGTGGGTAAATGCTTGTTTACTGTATGTGAGACTGAGGACCTGAGTTTCAGTCTCTAGCATTCATGTAAAATGGGATATGGTAGCATGCATCTGTAATTTCAGCACTCCCACAATTAGATGGCAGGAGACAGGAGAATCTCAGCGAGTTCACTAGCCTGGAATACATAATGCCAAAAAAAAAAAAAAAAAAAAAAGAAATTCTATCTCAAACAAAGTGGAAGGTAGGAACTGACATCCCAAGGCTTTTTTGTGAACTTTACACCTGTACCATGGGGTGTCTAAATCTATACTCATACATACAAACATGCATGTGCACACACATGCATATAGAAACATATCATCATATAGGCAAATATGTATAGATTTAAAAACAAAATCATTCTAATCCTAGAATATGGTAAAAAACAACAAATGACACAAACTGTTACACATGGGAATTGAGATCCTCAGCTATGCAGAATCCACACTGTAGTTAGAAGGATGCTACTTACACACAGAAAAGAATTAACTAATAAAGAAGTATGTATTAAGAAAAAGACATTTTAATTGTCTATAAATAAGATGCTGTGGCTCATGTCCTTGGGAGGAAGAAGATAGAAGAAATAGGACATATGCCTCTATTTAAAGGAACTCATAATTTAATTCAAAAAATGAAAGAAAGTAAGTTTGTGACAGAATTTGACAAATAAATTGTAAAATTGCCAGCACAGTCAATGAGTAGCTTAAATGGACAGACACTACTCCATCACACAGACTGATTGTGATGGATCACACCTGTAAAATTTGCTAAAGGAGATGGAGGCAGAAGAATTACGAGTTCGAGGCCAGCCTTGGCTACACATTTTTTTTTAAACCAATCTACAGAAAAGAACTGAGGAGATGACTCAGTCAATAAAGTATTCACCTTTCAACCATGAGCCCTTGAGTTGGATCCCAGGTGTAAAAGTCCTGGTATGGTAGCACACAGTTAATATTCCAGCTGGGAAATGGAAACATGTAAATCCCTGGGGCTTACAGGTTAGCTGGTCTAGGCAACATGTTGATAAGAGCAAGTCCTTGGTCTCAGTGAGTGTCCTATCTCAAAATCAAAAACCAACCAACAAAATAAGCAAGATGGACAACTTCTGAGGAACAGCACCAGAGGCCATATTCTGGCCTCTATGAGCATGCATACGTGAATGAACACATACAAAGAACCATGGAGAAAGTGAGATGTAGGTATGATCAATATAACCTTATTACTTCCCACCCGCAAATAAATGCTTCAAGTGCCAGCTAGCTTTGAATATTAAGTGGCAAACAAGATAAGATTCAGGCTCAAAAAATACCATGAAATGTAGTAAAAGGTTAGCATGCTAATATGCAACTGTAGCAATTCCATATGATAGAAATAAATGAGACTGTCAAGAGCTATTTTAGTTGTGTGACAAGTCTCCACTAGCCATTTATAGTGCCTGAAATGTTAGAAAAGGACTGAGGATGACCTTAGTGTTAACACTCACCCAGCATAAAAAACTGGAGGCAGACCGAGGGATCATAGCATAGGTTAGTGGGACTTTCTTGGGCCATCTTTCTTCACCAGATCTGTTCTAGTTACACATGGTATCTTTATCCAGGCGCATCAAGTGTATTGGTACACAAGAGTCTGGTGAGATGGCTTAGGGGAGAAGGGTACTACTATGAAGCCTGACAACCTAACATTGATATCTGAGACCCACATGGTAGCAGAAGGGGAAATATTTCCTATATGTTTGTTCTCTGGTCTCCTCATAGGTGCCCTGTCACATGACTGTAAACAGAGACCATTCATTCATTTCCTGGCCACCCAGACCCAAATAATCATACAGAAAGTATATTAATTACAACACTGTTTGACCTATTAGCTCGGGTATCTTATTAACTAACTTTTACATCTTAAATTAACCCATCTCTATTCATCTATATATCTGAGGCCTGCCAGTAAGTTTCCAGCATCTGTCTCCTTTGGCAGCTACATGTCATCTCCCTGATTCTACCTATTTTCTCTATATATCTCTTCCAGCCTGGCTATATTTTCTGCCCCACCATAGGCTGGAACAGCTTCTTTATTAACAAGTGGTAATAAAACATATTCACAGCATACAGAGGGGAATCCCACATCACATGCTCTGCAAGCATACTTGTACACATACCTATGCACACACACACACACACACAAATGTAATAAAAATAAGTTTGTATATATCTAATGTCATACACACACACACACACACACACATACACGAACTTGACTTTAGCATCCTAAACACTAAAGGGAAAGGCAAGGGAAGAGTCTATAGACTTGAGGTAATGGTCAGTGTCAAATAAGTAAAAACAAACTCAAGAAGAAACTCTGTGGGAGTTGACTGTGCTAATACTAATTTGTTTGCTTATTATTTTTTAACTTCATTTATCTTTTGTGAAGGCTTCATAGAAGTATATATTGTGTATTGAGAATATTCAACTCACAATTCTTTAGAATAGAATCATTTGCTATCTCCAGCAAACCAACTATGACCATCTAAGATATAATTTTCAAAGCTCTATCATACAATGCAGTTTTCTCCTATTATCGCAGAACAATTATCTCTCACACACGTATAAGAAGTTGTACCTCTACTTGTGTATCGCTCTCACCCTTTCTTATATGTTTGTGTGTATGTGTGTGTACATGTGTGTATGTGTGTGTATGTTTGTGTGTATGTTGAGAAAAAGTCAAACACCCTAAAAAACATTTTTTTCACTACTACACTCCACATATTTTAACTGGTCAATTTCCTAGAGAAACTTTCAAACTACATTTATCATTGGTAAGATTCCCATAGGTGATTTCAAACTAAAACTTTAAGTAAAAAATTAATAAAATTATAATCCATTTCATTATTTTTCTTGAGACAAGATACCTTCATGTTGCTCAGGCTTCTCTCCAGTTCCTGGGCTCAAGTGATCCTCTTGTCCCAGACTTCCCAGTAGCTGGGACTACAGATGCTTGACACTAGTCTGGCTTCAAGTCCATTTCATTTCCATTTTAATGTCTCTATTTTTAAATTTTAAACAAAGAGTTCTTCATTTCAATGTTGCTGCAGATTTGGATAATGAATCCTACTGAGGACTAGAATCATAAACTCACATGGCTATGAAACAAGAAATTGGGTTAAAAATCCCATTACTTGGGTCTGGAGAGATGGTTCCACAGTTAAGAGTTCCTCATGCCAGGAAGCTCACAACCTCCTGTAACTCTTGCTCAAAAGATACAACCCCCTCTTCTTGACATCATGAGTTCCTGCACCCACATATTATACTCACACAGAGACACATACATACACATAAATATTTAAAAAATCCCTGTTATATAGATAAAGAAACACTTCCACACTGATGACCAGTGGAGCTCAGGAAGGAATCATAGCCTTGACATACATCCAGGGGATATAACCTGTGCCACATCTTTAAGTGACCACTAGAACAGACTTCATGCATAGCCCTGTCTTTATTTAGTCCTGGATACATTTCCACGTTTAAGCATTTATAAACACAAAGCAAGTATTTTTGACAGCCATGATATAATTTTCTCAATGCCAATACTGAAACTGTGAAGTAAACATGTGGGTAGAGAATAAGTGATTAAAAAATTTAAATTTAAAAAAAAGAAACATTCTTTGGGCACAGTGATAGCATAGAATTAGATTTTTTGATTATTAGTAATAATCAAAGTAGCTGAGGAATTGTCCAGTTGATCCAGACCAACTCCTCCATGGGAGGCTCAGAAGTGGGAATCCATTGAATCCTTGAAATAACTCCCAAGGGAAACCCAGTGCCCAAGAATCTTATTTACTTGTGCCCATATTCTTGGTATTATTGATTTTGGGCTTCTTTAGCATGCCATTTTGTATAAGCACCCCCCTTTTCCAGTGTTCTCCCCTATATTTCCTGGAAATAGTGTTCTCGGAAGGTTTCTGCTCTGTCCAGCTGTCTTTGATATTGTTGCCAAACATGTCGCAGATGTGTAAGAGGTTATTTGCCTCTCCTTAACCTCAGTCCAATCAAATTGGTCTTCTAGAATGTATATGTCATGAACAAGACCTACTACCTTCCATTTTCCTGAAAGAAAGCTAATGAGAGAGATGGATGATGGAGGCTAGGCACTAAACTGGGTCTTCATTATTCTTTGAAGAAAAAGACTCCTTTGTTTAATAATAGAAAACTTCAGTTCCTGGGGAGATAGTTAAATTGATAAAGTCCACTCATCAGGCCCTGAATGAGATTCCTGATAGCCCAGATTAAGAATTCTAGGCATTGTGGCATGTGATTATAACCCCAGTACTAGAGAGGCAGAAACAGGTAGATCCCTGAGGTTCAGTTGCCAGTCCACCTAACCTACTTGCTTAGCACCAAACTAGTAGTGAAAGACTTCCATAGGAAAAAAGTGAACATCCCCTAAGGGACAATATTCAAGGTTGTCCTCTGTCATTCATGTATGTGCATACACATGCATGTGTACATGCATGCACATGGACACACACTCTTAAAATACACATCAAATGATATTCTAAATATAAATACATCCTCATGTATTTGAACACTCTTTGTCCCCTTAGAGAAATCCTGTACCAAGCTACACTTACCAGAGAGTAAGATCAAGTTGCTCAAAGACAATAGACTCAAACAGCTGTAGCTCCTGAGTTTTCCCAAAGAAAATTGCCACCGTCATTATTCCCTCTCTCAAGGGGACTGTCAATTGTATATTCCTTTTCATTTTTTTCTAGACATAGACGTGGTGTTTTTATTTTGTTTTGTTTGTGTTCTTTCTCAGCTTCAGCGTCAGTAGAAGCTCTACCTCCACTAAGTTCCACTCTTCTACCATTTCTTATCCTTCTTCATCTAAACCAGACACTAGACACTGTATTCATAAGGAAGAAAGGGCCCTAAGGAATTTAGCAAGCGTAGTATTAAACCATTATTTCTAGGATACAACTCTAATTTCTCAAATGAGCTGAACTTGCCAAGTGGTCCTGAGAAAGCCCTACAGAGTTACTTCCAAAGCTTTGTCTGGCACATTTCCTCTCCCTCAAATCAGCATTCAAGGTACATGTCAAAGTTCTTATTCAATTTCACTTTTTTCCCCTGTTATTTAATTACTGGAATTATTAGGGCTTCGTTCCCAACACATTTCCTGCCCAATATGCACAGTTTCAGATACATTAAGGTCAAGCAATCTTTTGTGGAGGAGTCTCATAGGAAACATATTCACTATTAGTAACTGTTTTGGTAAAAAAAAAAAATGAGTTCTGAGCTTCAAGCAACTGCTTTATAAATGAGCATTTGGGCAGCCACTCATCAGCACATGTATGGTAGTGCCTTTTCTTCCTCTTTTATTTTTGCATTCTAAGTTGTATGCCTAATAAGGTCACCCAGCGTGATGGTCCTAACAAACATCTTCCCAGGACAGGACATCAGTCTGATCAGCACTCTCAGTAGGAGTTGCTACCCAGGTATACCCTAGACAGGTCTGGGCTTCCTGCTGCTAATCTGACTTCCTATTCCCCCAGTAGACTGACCTACAAAATGTAGAGTCAAGTCCATCTGGCCCTTAGCATGGGAACTGGAATGGGAGCTTAACCTTTTCAAAGACAACCTGCAGGATTATGGCAGCACAGACTTCTGGACAAAACCTTATACTTAAATAAATGGCCAACAAATGGAGCTGTGAACAATGATTCAAACCATTAGAATCAGAAAGACTGAAATGAAATTGGTCCAAACACAGTAAAGGGGCTGTAAAGGCAGCTCTACTGGTAAAATGTTGCTAGCCGTACAAGTGTGAGAGACTGAGTTCCACCTCTGGATGGAAAGATACAAAAGAAACAATTGATGTGTATGCTCCTGGGTTAGTATTCACATGTCTATAGGTACAGAATGAGGAGCATTCCCTGGACCCAGATTCGAGTTTCAAGACATATGCTCCAACTGGAGCCATTTATCTTTGGGGATGCAGTGCTGGCATGTCCCAGAGAAAGTCCCCACACGCACATTTATAGGGCAGCATGAATTGTACTCAATGGTTTGGTACAAAAGAGCAGAATGGAACCTGAAGGGAGCTACTGTGGGGCTGGGCAGGGGACTCGGAGGGAAAGAATGGGCTGTGCAGTTAAGATGTATTGAATTCATATATGGTAGATTCAAAGATTAAAAATAATAAATCTTAGGAAAAACAAGGATTTGAGAAAAAAATAGGTGATTCTTTGGCCAAACTGGGAATATATCAGACAACTCTAGAGAATCTAATAGTATCAGAATGTAGAAAATATCATAATATATGTATATATATACATATATATTATACAATTTTGAAAGTAATTTTGTACATATTTATATATACATGTATTTGAATACACACATAACTCCTTGGGATCTTTTTGCATTCTATAAATAGGCATACAGCTGAGAATGTAGCAATAAAGGAAATGGAGAGAGGGTGTATTTTTGAGAGACAGAAAGAAGGAAGGGAAAGGAAAGAGAAAAATAAAGGGAAGGAAAGGGGATGGATGGAAGACAATGGCAAGTGTGATGCAAAGGTCATAGGAGCCAACTATAAAGCATTCCCAGTGGCCTAAATAAGAACAAATTGAGCAATATAATAAATAGGATAATATTGGATTATGATGCAGTTCAAAATAAATATTTGTCATTCTCACAGTGGTTTATAAATGAGTGAAATTTCAAGTCAATGGAGAAGCAGAGGAGGTAAATTAAATACCCTCCCTGCCCGCAGAGGTGGAGGCTATCTCCTCATTACATCAGAGTCTAGGTTGTGTATGAAAACCTGCTGTGAGTGAGGCTGGAGAAAGAAGTGAGAAGAAAGGAGACAGCTGAACTCTAATCTCAGCCAGGTGGCCAAGGGCAATATCATCGGGCTTCCAAAGCTTTCCTCTTCAGCACCCATACCCACAGTCTAAAAGGAAGACATCAAGTTAGCATAGCTTAGCAGTCATTCCAGGGCTGGTGAAAAGGCTTGGCTGGGAAAGCCCTTGCTACCAAGCCTGATGACTTGAATGCAATCCCAGGGTGCACAAGGTGCAAGGAAAAAAATAGTTCTTGCCAGTGACTGTCTGACTTCCACATGTGTGCACATGCATTTGTGCACATACGCACACACACAAATACATCAAAGTAACTAAATGTTTTAAAAAGTGTATAACAGGTGTTCTCTAAAATAACTGAGCAGTGACTGTCAAAGTTGCCAAGATCTTCAAAGGTAAAGAGCGCCTAGAAAATTCCATTGCTGAAAGAAGTCCAAGTAACCAAAGTTGTAATGCAGGATCTTGGAGAGATCCTGGAATTAAAAAAAAAAATGTTGGAAAATGAATAATGAAATCCACTAAAGTATGCGATTCAGTTAATATCAATGTAGCACTGATGATTCCTTAGTTGTGACAGACAGACCACAGGAGTGTAAAATAGTCACAGGGGACCATGTTTGGGTGGAGGGGACACCACACTATCTTTGAATTTGCTTATAAATATAAAAGTGTTTCACTACTTGAAGTGCATTTGAAAGTGAAGACTATTTTCTTGCAGTCAGGGAAATGTTGTAGCACCTCTAGCTTGCTTGGTTCATCCTGACTGAGCACCTTTTCTACACATCGGCACTCTATCACAATTCATTCTCAGACACAGTGAATCTAGATGAAAGTGTTTGCCTTTGCTTTTTGAGACAGAGACTCGCGTATCCCTACTGGCCTTAAACTTTTGATGAAGTCAAAGATGAACTGAACTGCTGAATTGCTCTGCATCCACCTTCCATAATACATATACATAATGTGTATCATTATGCCTGGGCTTTGTGTGCACTAGACAAGTGCTCTACCAACTGAACTATAGCTCCAGTCCCATCATATTTATTTCCAGTTTATGATAAGGGCAACCATATAGATGGTCCAGACCTCATCATGAGGTCCTCATGACCTCCTGTCTCCTGACCGGGCCACAGGTCTCCAACTAGAAAGAGCGTCTCTCTGTCTTGCTTTCCTCTTTTCCCTATTTCCATTCTTCCTTTGGCTTAAAGCCTGATGCTATCTTCTATAATGCATCATTGTTATTAATTTACCAATCTCCAGATGAGAAAACTTAGTCCCAAGATGGTAGAATAATGTGACTAAGACTATAAAAATCCTATCAAAACAGTATAGTGGCCTATGTCTCTCCTTGAACAGATTTTCGGCACTGGCAAGAATTGTCTCATTCTGTCCATCTTAAAGCATCCTAAACTCACTTTCTACAGCATGATAATAAGTCTGTTAATACCTGAATTTTTCATCACATGTATACATGTGTGTCTATGTGTATGCACATTAGCACAGGTATCCAGATGCAAGAAAAGGTTATTGGATCCCTTGGAGCTGGAGTCACGGGTGGTTGTGACCAACTTGACTTGGTTGCTGGGAACTGAACATGGGTATTATAGAATAGCAGAAAATTCTTTTAATTGCTGTGCCATCATTCTAACCGCACACCTGTCTTTAGAAAATAAATTGATGTACCAGTGGTAACTGAGTAGATGCAAGCGGCAGGTTGATGCAGAGATGCAGGTAGTTAAGTCCTAACTGAAAGTAACCATGACAACAGTAATAAAGATTAATATAATTAGAACCCTCTGGTGAACAAATGGGGCTAGGAGACAAATTTAGAATATGTTAGTTACATGTTTTGGTGCTGAGACATATGGGTGACAAGAGCAGAAGGGCAGGTTTGTTTGGGATCACACTTCTAGGGGACTGAGGCTGGGAAGGAAGTGATGGCAGGAGCACGAGGCAGCTGGACACGGTCTCTGCAGACAGGAAGTAGAAGGAGGTGATGATTGTCTCGGTTTCTTTTCTCTTCTCTATTCTCCTCTGGACTATGGGCAATGGTGTCATCCACATGTGGGGTGATTCTTCGCATCTCAGCTAACCTATCATGGATAATTTCTCACAGACATACCCTGAGGCTGTTTCCTGGTGATTCTAGATCATGATAAAGTTGTCTATTAAGTTGTCCCACAGTGGCATCCCTTGTAATTTCTCCCTTCTACAAAGACGTTCAGAAAGAGCATTGCTTAATGTGTCCAAGCTACTCACCAACTGCTGTGTGCACTGGAGGGGCTCAGCATTAGCGGTCCTCTTGAGAGAAGGAACAGAGATGCTTTCAAAGAATTAGAGGGTAGTGGCAACCCAGGGACCAAGAAACAGGCTTCCTGACTTCACCACTGTTGACTTGTTCAAAACAGTAAGGTAACTCAGATGCTGAATGAGGACTCATTCAGATGTAGCCTCAAATTGATGCCTTTAAAGAGACTGAATAAACTCTTTATGTTACAATCTGGCACAAGCTTTTAATATTAACCGCTACATATTTTATAGACTGTATTTGTTGCCAAGCACTATAACAAACATTAAGATGCTTTTTGCCTTAACGGGCACTACGGAGGCTTCTGAACAGTGATATAAAAAGCAGCATAAACCACATTATAATCATGGAAGTCATCTGCATTAAACTAGCATTTGCTATGAAAGTGGCAGTTATTTTTCATCTACAAACAATTATATCTCGATTACTTACTCTCTGTTAGGGAACATTTCATCAGAAAACCCTCATTTAATTGACATAAAGATGCTCTTTCTTTGGAGAGAGACATAATCTCTAATTTGAACTAATTAAAGAACTAGGCATTCCCTATTAGTGAAATGATGGTGTGTAATGGAAATGTGCGTCTTTATTAGTTTCATAGACATGAAGTCATATGAAGAAAGCTGCTTACAGTAGGAAAAGGCGGTCCTAAAAATTACTACCAGGAGAACACATGATAGTAATTTGGGGTCTGGGGATGCAGTCTGGTTGGTAGCATGCTTAACCAGCATGTAGAAAACCCTGGGTTTGATCCTTAGCACAACGTCAATGAAGACAACACATGTCTATACTCCCAGTACTTGGAAGGTGGAGGCAGGAAGATTCAAAGTCCATCCTCCACTACACAACAAGTTGAAGTCCAGCCTGGGCTACATGAGACCCTGTTTCAAAGAGGAAGTAAAGCAAATAGCTTTACATTTTTCAAAATTATAGAGATGAAGAAGGTTGCTCTAAAATAGTTTACACCTTGCCTTAGCCAGTATGCATTTTGAACTTGCTCCGTGATGATTGCCTCTTTCAGCATGTCACTATGAGAGGCTTGTCTGAATATAGACAATTTGCTGTGGCTCTCAGATGAGTATCTTCTGTAGGGAGAGTGACTTAAACCCTCAACCTGCCAAATAATCTTAAATGATATATAATACACCTTAAGATCATAAAGCATCAGTACGAAATGAAAGAGTTGACTCTTAGTTGAGGGGTTACTGGCAATTGTTGGCTGCTAAGGAAAGGGGAGTCATATTTCAGAGGTAAGGACCACTGGCAGGTTGTTCATGTCTCCGTGGATGCTGTCACATCCATGCATAAATGGATAGCACCAATTTGACACATTGAGACATATGTGTTTGTATAAATGTGAAGAAAGAAAAAGATATCCTACTGCATCCAATTCTATATATTTACATATGTGTATGTATACATATGTATGTGTACAAACACACAAACACATACACAGCTGTGGAAATAAAACTGAGAGGCAGATATTTTAGAGGGTCTTGGGGTTGAGATTATAAATGCATGATAGACATGATCATAATAAATTGTATATGTGTGTGAAATTATCAAAGTATAAAAATATTTTATTTCAGAGAGCCATGCTGAGCCCTTAACTGACTTTAAAATAGCCAGCCCTGGCCCTGGCCCTCGCTGGACATTTCAGCAAGAAAGCTGACTCCCACACCCAGGAGAGCTGGCCCTACCCCTCACCATGGGCAAGAGAGAACTGACCCTGATGGCAAGCTGGGGGGAGCTGGCTCGGCCCCTCATCTGAGGCAAGGCGACTCCAATGGCCTGAACTGACCAGCTCAACTACCACCTAGGCCCACAGCTGTGCCTGGACTTGTCCCACCCTAACATCTACTCCATCTAGGACATGCTGGAGCTCATAAAGGTACTAGGCCTGCGGAATGATTTCCAAAATCTCCGTGAATCAGGACAGTCTTGGGATATCCAAGAAGACTCCCTTTGAACAGAAATACTGATCACTAAGAGACTCTTTTAAAAACTTATTTTATCAATTGTTTGATGGAATAACTGTTCTATGGCCTATATATAAACATCAGAGGACAATGTGGAGGACCTGGTTTTCTCCTCTAACCACAAGTCACTAGGACTGAGCTTGGGTCACCAGGCTTGCAGGGCAACTGCCTTACCAGTGCAGCCATTTCACCAGCCTTTACTGTGAGACTCTTTGACTATAAAAATGCTCATGTCTGCTGAGATCTTAATTTGGCTGTCTTGTCAAAATAACAAGGAATAAATCCTGGAGGTACAAATCATACATGAGTTCTCCAAATCTGCAGACTCTTTTGACATTAGTCTCAGGAAGTAATTCATCTGTGCATCTTTATAGACCATAACATGACTATGACTTCTGACATGCTGTGCTGCATATATCATGTGCTTCAGGCTAGTATGATTTATGTGGGTAGTTAAATCATCAGAGAAGAACCTGTCTCGAAAGATGGATGTTATTGATTAGATCATTCCAAAGAAATGGCACATGGTATATGACAGTGCCCAGTTGACAAAGAAAAGGGTCATGTAAGGAGTAAGAATATATGGTATGTGAAGAGTGACTATGGCTATGACTTCCATGTCTCTTCAAAATGGACATTGTGATTTCTTGGCTATGGTGAACAGAGTGGAGGCACGGGGCTGAAGAGGTAATGATGTCATAAGGGTACTTCTCATAGACAATATCATCATTACCTCAGTACTGGAATCCTGAGACAAAGTCAAGTTTAGGTTATTGGGACAGCCCAGTCAATAAAATGGTTGCCTGAGTACCTGGATTACATCCCCAGAGCCCATGTGGAAAAGTCAGGCACTGTGTTGGTGGCAGTGTACACTTATAATCTCAAAGCTTGGGAGACAAAGACAGGAGACTTCTTGGAGCTCCATGGCCAGTGAGAGTAGAATACTTAGTTAGTTCCAGGCCAATGAGAGATCCTATTTCACAAACTAGCTGAGCAGAGACTATGGAATGACACACATGGCTGTCCTCTGGACTCCACACTTGTGTGCATGCACCTGCACACATGCAAACTCATGCACACATGTATACACAAAGAAGAAGCCTGTTGATTTCCCTTTTTTACTTCTGTTTCCATCATGTTATAAAGCTACACCAATGTCCTGGTCAATCATCACAAGCTCTTACCCTTCTCAGACTCCAGCACTGGAAGCCAAATATGTATCTTGTTCATTAATTAACTGACTCCTTTTCATATAAGGCATCGTGTAGTTCAGGCTGGCATCAAACTTGCTGTGTACCTGAGGATGATGGACTTGACAATCTGTTCCTCGGGCTCAAATGATTAAAAGAGGAGCAGACTGTCTCTCCTATCCTTTAAATCCAGATCAAAAAATAAGGAAATGGTCAGATGCTTATCTCAAGAAATTCATTAATTATGCAGTTTTCATGAAATAATTTTCATTCCTAAGGTATCAAAGCAACTTTCTATGATGTCTACACTTTCTTGCAAAGTTTTCTCTAATGTATGTGACTAATTTTTTTTTTTTAGAATTCTTTTCCCTTCTGGAGTTAATAGTCAAGCGAGATGGCAGACATTCTGTTAAAAACCAGATGCTGATGGGGCTGGAGAGATGACTCAGTAGTTAAGAGCATTACCGCTCTTCCAGAGGATCAGAATTTAGTTCCCAAACCCATGTCAAGGCAGTTCACACTGTTAACTCCAACACAAGGAGGCTGACTGTTTTCTTATGGTATCCATGAGCACCTGCACACACATGACACACACACACACATACACAGAAAATGGCACACATACACACACAAGCAAATTATTTTCAAAATTCTTACAAAGCCAAATGTTGAGTTTCTACTATGGCATAAAGCAAATCATGCTATGAAATATCTAACATATAGATTATGTTGGTTTATTTTGTTTTTTACACTCACCTTGGTGTCTGTGTATGTGTGTAGTCATCTGTGACCTAAAAGTATATGGAGTTGTTCCAGAAATCAAACTCAGGTTTCCAGGCTTGATTAAGCTCCTCTAGATCTGCTGGGCTAATGTAACAGCCCTGGACTGACTTACTACAGCCAGAATCTGGTTCTTATCAGTGTGTTTCAGTCCTTTAGAACTCAGTTCATGCAACTCTTCCTTGCTGTAGTTACATTTTTAGTAACAGACTCATCTTCAATTGACAAGGTCTCCTCCATTGTGGTGTGTACTGTTATCAATGAGCTTGTTTGCTTGCTTGTCATGTGTATGCAGAATGACCTCTATACTAAAAGGCAATAGCAGGGGGACAAAGTATGGAATTATTTTCAGTGTGTTTGTTCATTTGTTTATTTATTTTCTTGTGTATATCCTCATACACAAGCACCCCCACACACCCATGCATGTTATGTGAACCTCTGGACATCGAAAGACAATCTGCCCATGCCAGTTCTTTCTTTTCTTGTGGGTCATGGAGAATCCAACCCAGGTCATCAGGCTTGGAAACTTCCTGTACCCATGGAACCATCCTGCAGGCAGCACTTTTCAAATGCCTAACACATCTTATCCCATTTAGTCCCCAGAACTCCAACTTAAGTGGGATTCTTACTTCGTCTTATACAAGAACTCAGGAGGCTCAGAAAGGTTTGTGAAAAGCTGCTGAAGACAACGTTCTAAAAATGGCAGGTTGGAACACCAAACTGAGGCCCTTTGATTCCAAAGCACACATGGTTAGCAAGTGTGCAGTATTGATTCTCTAAATATATGGATTGCCTTTGGCTGGCAAAATACACATATGTCAAATTTTTCAAGTTCATCTGCTTTTAAGGAAGTGATAACTGGGGAAGTCACTCTCCAAATTTAAAAGAATCATCCTCAAAACACAGAACTTTAGATATCATGACAGACAAACAGGGCAGCTGTCAGGAGTCTATTTGTGTTTCTCTAGCTCTGAGGTGATTTCTCTCTTTTATTAAAATGAGTAGTTAGAAATACCTGAACTAACAACATAGCACGTTGCCAAGAAAGATGCTACTGGAATAGAATTTTGTCTCTGAAGAACGAGGTGCAATCTGGTGAGGCTTCCCTAGGAATATAGTCAACAGGGAAAGGCCTCTCTACGCCAGTTAACAGGAATGACTCGATCCATGCCTGAAGACATTCAACAGAGACAGGCCTATCCTTACCCAGAGATAGCCAACATGGGTGGCCTCTCCTTGCCTAAGCTTGTTCCATACTAGAGATATAAGAAAGACTTTGAAATTAGTATTCTGTACATGCCTGGGGACATCGATTATTTCTTTAGAGGTGTTGGGAACAGGGAACAAAGAGAACATTTAAGAAAGAAGGCGGGAAACATTAGCCATCAGCTTGAGCTTTTTACCAAACTAAGCTGGGATAAATTATGACTTTCCAGTCTTCCATACTTCGTGATCTTGCTGTAACTAACCCCACTCATCCACAAATGTAGAAAAAAACTATTCTATTTTTGATTATTCATTCCTGGGCTTAAAGAAAACAGAAGTGTGCATTCTTTCCTCGATTATTTCATAGCAGTGATAATCTAATCAAAATAACTATGATGTCAGTGAAGGTGATGTTCTCTCACATCTGATGTTTCTACAAAGTGCATCATCTGCCCAATATCTTATTCGATTCTTCACCAAGGCTGCCAATACTTTGAGGAACTGATACTCAATGTAATGAGTATCAAAATTTCAAACTCCTCTATGGGTTAAAGTAAGATGCCACATCTCTGAGATCCTGCACATGACATTTTTATCTTTGGGGGGAAATATTCTATATTCTGCAGTTAGTAATGGACCGTTTTCCTTACCCCTCTTCTTCATCCCTGGTGTGAGAAGGGAAGACAAAGAGTCACATTTTCAAAATACTGACTGTATTATGTCTCTGCATCCAAATTTAGGCAACATATGTCAAAATTATTTGATCTGTCAGGGAGATGGCTTATTCATAAAGTACTTGCAATGCATACATGGTGACTGAGTTTGGATCTCCAGAATATATTTTTAAAAAGCTAAGCATGGCAGTGTATATCTGTTACCCTAGCATTGGAAGAGGAAGACAGGTAGATCCGTGGGAGGACTCTCTACCCAGCCTAGCTTCATTGGTAAGCTCCAGGATTAGTGAGAGTCTCTGACTCAAAAAATAAGGTAAGAAGAGTGAGTAACTCTTTAAAAGTGAACACATGAATGTGGGAGAGAAAAGGGGTGAAGGAGTAGAGGAGGAATTGGAGGAGAAAGAATAGGGGCAAATTTGCTCAAAATGCATTATATACATGAATGAAATTCTCAGACAACAAAAAGTATTAATTTCAGGTGGAGAGCAATTGACAAAGACAACTGATCTTGACCTGTGACTTCCATATGCATGGGGACACATGTACACACATACGTGATCATGGAACATTTGTAACATACTATACTCCAAAAAAACTTATACCTAGAGAAACATTTTTGATTAATGCATTGATTAAAAAAGCATACTTGATTAACACATTAGGATTCAAAAGTCAAAATGATCTTTAAATGAAGTACAATCCTCTTCTGATGGTGAGCATAACAAGCAAAGGTCAAAGATTTCACACAGATGGCCCATGTCTCAAAGGCCTTAGAAGTGGCTTTATCAACATAACTCATGAAAATCCCCACTGCAGGTGGTGAGGTTTTATGGTGCTGACATAGGCATGGACATAGCATGGCTGTGTGTAGTCCCCAGAAAATCCTTCTAAGCTGTAACTGGAAATGTGCTGGAAAGTGCCATGATAAAACATCTCCTGCCCAAGTAATGAGAATAGCAAGACTATGGATCATAGCAGAGAAAAGATTTGGGCTGTTTTTATTTTATTACATTTTGCCTGACACAGAAAGTAGGCAAATTTGACTGGAGAATAGTCACTGTGATCAGAAAGAATAGTTGCCAGACCAGAGCTAAAATTCTTGGTAAGTTTAAACTAAGTGTTCAGGGCTGGAGAGAGGGCTTGGTGGTTAAAAGTGCTTGATCTGCCAAAGGACTGGAGCTTGGTTACCAGACCTCTTGTTGGTCAACTTTCAATCGCTAGTGCATCACACTGCGGGGGTTATGGTATAAAATAAATCCTTTTAAAACTTTAGGGACTGGAGAAATTTCTCCATGATTAAGAGCCCTTGCTTTTTTTTTTTTTCTTTTAAGAACCTGAGTTCAGTTTCCAAGATCCCTGTGGGACAGCTCACAACTATCTCTAACTTCAGTTCTGTGGAATTTGACACCCCTTCTGGAATCCTCACACTTGTGATATGCACTCATATAGAAATACATATACACATAAATATTTACAAAAATTAATGAAAATATTTAAAATCAGAATTCAAAGTTCAAAATCAAATGTTCTTATCAATTGATCTGCACCTGTAATTATTTATTTATTGTTTGAGAATTTCATATCTATATACATATGTGTATTGAGGTAAATACATATTCCACCTCCTTTCTTTCCTCTCTAGCCTTCCATACTCCCTCATCCCTTTTCTCTCCCAACTTCATGTTCAAAATGCCCACACATGTGTGTATACATTCACACAGATACATGTACCTGATGTGGGATTTCCCTTTGTATGCTATAAATATTTTTTATTAACATTGGTTATTAAAGAAGCTTCTTCAGCCAATGACTTAGTGGAAATAAAGACAGGAAGGAAATCTGAACAGAGATACAGAGAGAAAGCAGACAACATATAGCTGTCAAAGGAGAAAGATGCCAGCTGCCAGCCATAACCAATAGGCCCCAACCTGTGGCGATACATATTAATAGAAATGGGTTAAATTAAGAGTTAGCTAAAAACATGCCTAACCTATTGGCCAAACAGTATTGTAATTAATATTGTTTTTATGTCATTATTCATGTCTGGGCAGCCGGGAAACAAACAAGCACTCTCCACCTACATGCATATATGCCAATAAAAACTTTTGCAAAATTTAATTAAAATGTTTAAGCGAAATGTTTAAAGTCATTAAGCACTGTAGCTTTGTACTTTTTAAATCAACATTATGTATAGCCCAGGTTGTCTTCAAAATCGCTATGTAGACAAGGAGAACTTTGAACTTCTGACCACCCAGTCTCCAATCCCTGAGAGCTGGCACTAGAAATATGCAGCCAGAATGCCAAATATATGAGGGCTGGGGACTGAACCCAGGTAACACATTTGTGAGATGGGATGGTTAGTTTTCATTTTCAACTTGACACAACAAATGATCACCTGGAGTTCTGTCCAAATCAGGTCACCCTGTGGGTATGTCTGTGGGCTAAAGCAGACAGTGTCATTCCCTGGTTTTAGGCCTTGTTTGTACAATAATAGAACAAGTTAGCTGAACAGTAAACATGCGTGTATGCATTTTCTGCTGCTTCCACTTTTGGGCCTTCAACTTTCTGTTACCTTGGCTCCCCTGAACTCATAGAATATAATCCGGAATTGTGAGATAAAAACCAATCCTTTCTCTTTTAAGTTGCTTTCTTTCAAAATAGTTCACCAAAGAAATAGAAATAAAACTACAATGCTAGGCAAGAACTCATAAAGTAAGGAGGTAGGTAGCAAGGATTAAAAATATTTTTTTAATTTTTGAATTGGTACTATTCTGCAGACGTTCAAATGACAGTGTCAGGTAAATTGTGGCATCTGGGGAGAAGGTTCATAGCTCAGTGTGGCGGGCCCAAGTTTAACATCCAGTAGTTAAATCTGCATGCAGCCAACAGTCAGGAACCAAATGGTCCAAGACCTTCAAGGTTCATGTTGGATGCCATCCCACATACCTTATTGCCCCACTTTTAGACACCATGAAAGATATTTCTTGGTGAGACAAGTACTTTCCTTTGGTGCACCATTGGGTAGCCAAGTGCAATCCAATTACCATGGTTACCACAGCTACTATAGGTTTAACCATGGCATTCAGGTTTCCTATCCATGCTGGAGGCATTTGGATATTTAAATGCTTGTGAAGTTTTAAAGACTTTGAGTCTTCTGAGAAGCTAGAGAAGAAGTCACCAGGTTAGGCACTGAGTGACCCTAATTATATGAAGAATGACACCTTTTCCTTTGTGTTCCCCAAAGGGAAAGACTTCAGTAAAATATAGAAAAGAAAATACACTGAACAATCTATTGGACAGAGAGTCTTTTAGAAACAAAGAGGGCATGTCTTCTGTTTCTGCCTTTCGCTTCAAAGTGATAGCATTTCTCCCGGGAGGCATTCAAAAACTGGGGTATACTGTCCCTTATTGAACCGCTGTTACCTGTTCAGTTGACAGTGTTCTAGATTTTTCAATGGTGGACATTATATGCCTACCAGATTCTAATATTATTTTTTGGATCTCTGTAGTTCATCCACGTTTTGATCTATCTGCAGATCACTCTTCTTTGTTGACTGTTTCTAATGAACTTAAGTATTTATTTGTGTGAATGTCTCCTCTACTTCCTCCACAGTTGTGTGTTATTAAACACTTGGTAAGCAATTGTTGAAGGACTTAGTGTTAGCCAATGGGAGTCAAGGGAAAATACATGAGGCATTATCTTAATGTTCGTAGGGCATCATCAATTTTCCCATCAATAGGTTGGTGACAGACCTGAAGCAAGCCTGTATCACTGGTAGTAACTACTCAAGAAAAGCAAAAGATTAGGCCTTAGCTCATTTGGTAGAATGCTTGCTTAGCTTGCCTTAAGCCCTGGTTATATCCCCAGCATTGCTTAAACCAGGCATGGTTGTGTATACCTTTAAACCCTGCACACAGGAGGTGGAAGCAGGAGAGGCAGAAGTTCAAAGTCATCCTTGGCTTCAAAGGGAGTTCAAGGCCAGCCTGTGCTGAGATCCTGTTTAAAAATGAAAGAAAGGAAGTAAGGGAATGAGGCAAGTAGGGAAGAAGGAAGGAAGAAAGGAAGGAAGGAAGAAAGGAATTCAAGGAGTTTTAGCCTAAGGTCACAACATTTGGTGATGAACTGATGTGGGATTCCCCTTTGTACACAGTGAATGTGTTTGGTTAATAAATAAAAAAGCTGATTGGGCCTACCACAGTGAAGAAAAGAGTAAGGTGGGAATTCCAAGCAGAGATAGAGGAGAAAGTAGGCAGAGTCAGGGAGATGCCAAGTAGCCGCTGAAGGAGACAGATTCCGGAACCTTGCCTGTCTGGGTAGCTGAGAATTGACTGAGCAGTCTCTGCCAACAAAGAACTGTTCCAGAAGTTTCTGCTAACAGACAGAAATAACTTTTCGTATTTAAAAATCTCATTTTAAAGTTATTTTTGCCAAGACACTTAGAATCTTATATCATTTTTATGGTTGAAGCCAACATCTCAACTAATAAAATCTACTTATTTTTTTTAACTCATCCCAAAACTCAAAAGGTCATGATCACTTTAAAGGTGAGGAACAAAGAGGTGAGAAAATAAATCCTAATGGTCATATCACACATTACTATCATGAGAAATTCATAGATGCTTGGGCAGGAAACTTATTTATCAAGGCATGAAATAAGGAACACACATACTCATGGATAAAATGAGAAACAACAGCATTAGCTCTTTATCCACCATGGAAGGATGGAGAAATCTCCAGATCAAGTCACCAAGTGGCATGTCAGAAGCCTTCTATATCCAAGTGAGAGAGCATGACACCCCCACTTCCACTCGTATCTTATCACACCTCACAGAAACCCATGCCTTTGGCAGGTCACCTCCAAATACCATTGGAACTCCCACAGCACTTTGTGATAATTCTGGATGTTGCAGGTGTTATTATGGCTGCGAATACGTGACAGTGTGGTTTCTACGTAAAAGGCTGAATGGGAAAATGTATGAGCCCAGTTTTTCCTTTCTATTTCTCATACTTTTATCTGAAAAAAAAATGAGGGTAAACAAGATGGCTCCCTGGGTAAGATAACATTTGTCAACAGGTCCCATTTCCTGAGTTAGATTCCTGGGACACACAGAAGATGACTAACACCTCCATGTATCTTCTGATGTCCACATGTGTACCATGGTACATTTGTGCCATTCCCAAGACCTCCATGTATCCTCTGATATTCACACATGTACCATGGCATGTGTGTGCTCTCTCTAACATCTCCATGTATACTCTGGCCTTTACATTTGTACCATAGCATGTGTGTACTCTCCCCAAAATAAATATAAACATAATTTATAAAACTCTTTTATCTTATTTTTAATTTTCTTAGTTGATTTTATTGAGCTATACAATTTTCTCTGTTCCCCTCCCTCCCTCTCCCACCCACTCAACCCTCTCCCATGGTCCCTATGCTCCTAATTTACTCAGGAGATCTTGTCTTTTTCTATTTCCCATGCAGATTAGATCTATGTCTCTCTTAGTGTCTTCATTGCTGTCTAAATTCTCTGGGATTATGATTTGTAGGCTGGTTTTCTTTTATGATTTAAAAACCACTTATGAGAGAGTATATATGATATTTGTCCTTCTGCATCTGAGTTACCTCACTCAATATGATGTTTTATGGGTCCATCCATTTGCCTGAAAATTTCAAGATCTCAGGAAAATATTTTATATTAAAACAAGATAGAGGCTGGGATATTGATAAGACACATTTAAACTTCTTGATTATAGAATTACAGACACGAGATATACTTTAGACTTTTCTTTGTCTTCTGGGTAATGATCTCCAGTATTAAAAAATACCCTAGGAATTGGTCCTTCAAAAAACCCAGAGGTGTCTGGGAAGATGGTCCTGTGGCTAAGTGCATTTACTACCCAACATGAGGACCTTAGTTCAAATCTCCAGCACCCATGTGAAGAGTTTGACAAAGCCATCACTGTGGGGATCACATGCATGAGATTGATTTGGCTGCTGCCAACATGTCTCCAGGTTCACTGAGGGACCCTCTCTCAAGGGACAAGTCAGAGAATGGTAAAGTAGGACATCCAATGTTCTCCTCAGACCTCCACAGGTTCAATGAGTACCCCATATATTCATACACACAAATGCATATGCGTATCACACAGGATAACATATAAGTTTGTATTTCTTTTTTTAATATTTTTATCCTTGTATATAAGTACATATAAGGTCATTCCTTCTCTTCTCTGTGTGTGTGTGTGTGTATTCTTGTGCATAGGTGTAAATGCACATGCACCACAGTGTACTTGTAGAGGTCAGAGGACAACTTTGGGTCTAGGTCACTACCTTCTACTTTGTATGGAAGCAGTGTCTCTTGGTGACTACTCCATGCTAACTGGTCTATGCGTTTCTGGGGATTCCCTTGTCTCTGCTTCACACCTCACCGAAGGAACCCTGGGATCACAGAAGTGTTCTTCTATGTCCAGCTTTCTGTAGTGTCTGGTAATCCAAATTCCACATTATACAAATTATACAAGCATTTACCTATTGAGCCACCTATCTCCTCAGCCAAAATTTACATATTTATACCCAAAACCCCTGTATATTCACCATTCTTAAATCTAATGTGACTAGCAGAGGTCACTCGTGTATCTGCAGCTATTACTAAACAACAAACCAGAAAAGGACATCCAAGAAGATAACTCTCTGCATACTTCTTTCAAATATTAAAGGGGAAAATTTAATATACTTAAATTATTAGGATTAGTTTTTTTAAAATAGATTAATGAGTTAAAAAAGAATACCATTTAAGTAAAGTCCTGAAATGCCAGCTATTAGGAAATAATGCTCAGGAAAATGGGTGGTACCCTTCTAAATCTAGCTAATAAATAAAGTTTTGTTTCCATTAAAATTTACTGACAGTGAGCGTGTCTGACTCAAAACATCTTACAAATGACCTATCCTGGAAGATGGACCAAAAGTCTTTGCTGTCATGTGGAAGACATAAATCTCAAAAACATCTCCAGACTCAGAGAGATGCAACAAGAATCCACAGAATCACGACCTGGTCTTTGCACAATTTACCCTTAAATTTAACTGTCCAAGTACAGTCTATTTCTGAAAGATAACATGAACTCTGGCCTCTTATATACATTATGAGCCTCCTCTTTTACCCTTCCTATCTATTCTACTCTGCAATCTAGCCAGTCTCGATTATTAGCTGCTTTCAAGATGGCTGGCATTCTTCTTCCTTTTCTTTTGCTCATTTTCTCTGTCTCAGGAATAGTTTTCCATGCATTTGTGAATCTAGCTCTTATTTAGAACATCTTGGCCTTGCAATGTCTTCCTTGACAAGAGCTGTTATTTATCCATGAGCACTTATTAGAAGATTCTGTACTCATTTGGATCCTCCATGGTGTTCAAGATCAACAGGCAACACCATCATCACACAAAATCCCCTTGACCAAATGATTCACTAAGCAGCTGAGATAGTGAAGACTAGACATATATAAGCCTTGGCAGGATGGGCTTGCTGCCTACTATGGGCAGAAGCTCTTGATTTGGCCTTTGTCCTATCTTCCAGAGGATATGCATGCAAACATACATACATTCATATGTGTGTGAATTATATACATACATACAGGCATGTATACAATCTGTCCAAGTTATCTTTCTTTGATCAGAAATGTCTACACCAAGTGCATTTTCTCTGCTCTGATTCTATCATTATCTCAGAAAATTTCTTTAAGTGAAGAATTCATCTATCAAAGACAGTAAGTACTTCCATGCAATTTTTCCCATTAAAATAAAGTAGAATCCATTTACTTAAGGCAAAATTCTGGAAGCCAGAGTTGTGAGAAGTATTTTTACTCTAGTTGCAATGATTCATTTTAGAAATTAAGGTGTTCCAATGAGAAAGCCTGACCCAAGTGCTAGAGCCAGCAGTCCCCGAGAAACACTCAGTTCATTAAACTCAGCAGCAACTGTGTCTGTCTTGCTGAATCCAGGCTTCAAAGAGGCCAGCAAGGATCTGTTTCCATCTTATGTAAGTCTCTTCAATAATAGAGAAGGATGTTCAAGATGCAAGTTCTATTGTTGATGTTCTAAAGCTCCTTACCCTTGAGTATAATAGCATAACTGTTATAGCAATCTGGGAAAATTATCGTCATTTTTTCAGATGTTGTCTATATATTTGGAAACAAAATATTCTGCTTGGGCCAAGGAGGACTTAATATGGCTAAGAAATCAAACTTCAGACTCCATTACTTGGGAAGGCAAAATAGCTTATAGTATTCTTCCCTTCTTTTGTTCAAGAACATTAACTGAGCACTTAGTAAGCACCTGACATTGAATTATAGGGATGCAACTATTAACAAACATGAAATATACAGACTCCTAAAGAGGCTCATAAGAGCTACTTAGGAGACTTACATTGATGCATATAATTACAGCTGAAAAAATCCACTGTTCTTCAGGAGGTATAGAGGACTATGTAAGAATAGACAATTTTCTGAACTTGCAAGTGTAGGACTAAGGGAGTCTGAGAACTCACCCTAAGAAAATTCGTCAACAGACTTAAAATAATATGAGCTATTAGCAGTGATGACTGCTGGGAGAGGAAGTGTCACTTTTCTTTGAGGTTGTGGTCACTGGTAGGTTGACCATGCCCTACTGGATGACCTCACACCCATGAGCATCTCAGAAAAAGTAGTTTCTCTATTTTGATTAAGTAAATAAATATGACATGAAGTTGGGAGGGAGATGTTCTGGGGAAGTCTGTGGGCAGTTGCATTGGAAGAGTGAAGGGTAGATCTGATCAAGATTCATTTTATACTCTATACATATACATATATATGTAAATATATGAGAAAATATATCCATATCCAAATCTTTATCTGTACATACATACGTATACATACACGCATGTTTGTGTGTGTATGTATGTATGTATATTGATACCCACAGAAACACCTGATCTGAGCTAGTGGGAGCTCACTAAGTCTGGACTGAAAGCAGGGAAATCCTGCATAGGACCAAACTAGGCCCTCTGAATGTGGGTGACAGTTGCAGGCTGTGACAGTATTTAGAGCCACCTGCAATGGGACCAGGAATTATCCCTGGTGCTTTAACTACATTCTTGGATCCCATTCTCTTTGGAGGGATACCTTGCTCAGCCTAGATGTAGTGGGGAGGGCCTTGGTCATGCCTCAAAATGATATACTAGATTTTGTTGACTTTTTATGGGAAGCTTTATCGTCTCTGAGGAGTGGATTGGGGGTAGAGTGGAGGGATGGTGGGAGGAGTAGAAGGAGGAGAAGGAGTGTGAACTGGAATTGGTATGTAAAATGAGAACAGATTGCTTTTAAAAAATAAATTGATTAATTACAAAACGAAAGTGTAAAATCTAATGTCAAGTTCTACAGATTAAGAATATCTGTTTTAACTATATAAAAGTTCAGAAGTCCATTGAAATGTATAGATTTTGGGTCTGGTTAATTTCACTGTGTGCTTTGTTTTACATACAACTATTTAAATACATATATTTATAATAAAGGTTATTATGTTAAGAATAAGAAGATTCATTTCATACATATGTATGAAAACTTAAAAGAATAATTTTAAAATACTATTACAATACATAAAATAAGTATAGGATATGCTAAGAGGACCACAGTAGGGTAGCATCAACATGGCAAAGGGGGCAGAAAGTATGGAGGAATAGCAGCAGTTTGAAGACCACATCCATGCCATGATGCAACTTCAAGAAAACCATACATGCAATCTAAGAACCAATCCATGTAGCTAACATCTTGGTAATATGGTACTTGAATGGCCAGTTGCATTTTTTATGCAATCTAAGAACCAATCCATGTAGCTAGCATCTTGGTAATATGGTACTTGAATGGCCAGTTGCATTTTTCATTTGATTAATTGTTTCTTTAGACAGTATTTGAATCCACATCTCTCCTGCCTTCTACCTTTTTGGTACAAATTCATGATGAAATTGTGCAGATGTTAGTACCGAATTTGAAGATAGTTTTCAGCTCCCCGGAGACTTCAAAATGAGTTTTACCATTATTATAGTTAATAATAATTGCAAATAAAATCTCAGCATTTATGCCATAAAATTGATTCTCACTCTACACCTCTCTATGAAAACATCAAATGCCTTTAAAATTGCTATTAGAACAAATTATAACACAAAGCACTTATATAGCATCTTTGTTTGGAGAGATAATTTAAGTTTATTGCCTTTATGTTCACTGAAAGAAAAACCTTCCCAGTGTTAATTGTCTTTCCTAAGCCATGTGATTCACTGTGGTAGAGAAGAGTGAAAATTCAACTTAATGTCCATCCATAGGAAAGAATATCCAACTTTTTAGCAGGGAGCAGGGCTAGCTTTACACAGAATATTTTTGTTGTCGATGAGAAATGTAAGAAAAATAAAAATGTCCAAGTGCTAGGACAAAGTACAAGAAATAAAGTTATTCAAATGGTAAATCTCAGGCTGTACAGATGCCTCAGTAGCAGAGTTGTGCTTCTTCCAGAGGATCAGCACTTAATTCCCAGTACCCATGTGAGGTGGCTCACAGCTGCCTATAACTCTAACACCAGAAGATCTGATTCCCTCTTCTGGCATCCATAGGCAACTACAAACATACACAGTGCACGCATGCACGTGCGCACACACACATGAGAGAGAGAGAGAGAGAGAGAGAGAGAGAGAGAGAGATCATTTCATAACAAAAAGGAAAATAGTATTTACTGTGTGGCTTATCAGCCAGCTGAAATTTAGCTCTGTTAATGAGAGCACAGTCTGTCTCTGCCCCTGGGAGCCCAGTCTTGTCAATGATGATGAACTTCATTCTTGTTGTGTACTCCTGCCAACCATCATCGGCCCGCCTACTTTGTATCTAAGGCCAGAGAGTTTTCATGAAGAGGAGGAAAGCCATGACGACTAAGTGCCCCATCAATAGTGCTTTGACAAAGTTCACGTGCAGCCAGCAAGAAGAGAAACATTAGTATTCTTAAGAAAATAGATGGAGATAAATCTGCTAAGCAAAATAAGCCAGACTAAGTCTCGGTAAGTGAAATGCCAAATTTTTCTCTCATTCATGGAGTATAGGTTAGAATTATTGCAGTAATGTGTTTTACACTCATGGCATTAAATATAGATTATGTGTGTGTGTGTGTGTGTGTGTGTGTGTGTGTGTGTGTGTGTGTGTGTGTAACATTAGATCTATTTTCAGACGCCATCAAAGTAGAAATAAAACTATGTGGTGGGAGTAAGGTATCTAAGAGGAGGAAGAATATGAAAAAATAATGGGTCAGCTAAAGTTAACATTATGTATTTTCTCTCATATGTAATATTAAAACCTAGATTAAAGGTCTGTGTGTGTATTTATGCATGTATGGATATACATGTGTGCACGTGTGCACGTGTGTGTTATAATAAAAACCAAAGAGGGTCTACTGCTAGGGGATTATAGGAACTGAGAGGAAAGAAAAGGAAGAACAACATGAGAAATTAAAAGGATAAATGAGTGGAGTACAATGAGAGCGTGTAAATACCATAGTTAAATCCTTACTGCATAAACTAACTGAAAACAATTGCTTCAAAAGAGGGAAGGTTTGTTCATTACACTCTCTGCCTACTTTAGCTCAGGGTAACCCAAAGTTATAAAGTGTGTTAATTAACATATCACCCTAAACAATATCAAAATCAACTCTGTTAAAAGCTAAGCAAAACATCAATGAAGTCTTTGAGATATTTGATATGAATTTAAAACATGGTATGAGACTCTAAGCATCAGTTCTTGTTGTTCTTATTGAATTTTACAAGGTAAAATTAGCCTTTCCTAGAACCAATAGACATTAGCATTTCTTCAGTAACCAACTACTATACATTCAAAGTCTGCTGTGTGGAATGCCTGCTGTCAAAGCATTCCTGGGAATGGTTGGAACTTGGCTCGCAGAGAGCTCATGCTATTCATGACATGAAGGAATGTTCTGAAGCTGTCCTGCTTCTGTGATAACCAAAAACGGAGAGTTCTTACAGGCAGAGCAAGTATGCCTTACAGTCAAATCCTTTTGTTCAGTGATTTTCAAACTTCATGTGCCTCGGGATCACCTGAAAGACTTGAAACTGGTTCATTATGTGTGGCTAGAATCTTGAAGTTTTCTAATGCCTTTATTTTATGTGTACAAGTGTTTGACTGCAAGTTGTGCACTTGCACTACATGCATGCAGTGCCCTCGCAGTTAAGAGGGCACCTGGTCCTCTGGAACTGCAATTACAGATGATAGTGAGCTGCATGTGGATGCTGGGAATCAAATCCAGGTCCTCTGCAGGAACAACTAAAGCAACTTCACCATTGAGCCATCCAGCTCTGGCATGGTTTGTTTCCATGAATCCCCAGGGTATGTTGAAACTGCTTGTGTGAGGATCTGCACTATGGTCTTGGCTTAATACGGTACCCATAGTGCCTTTGCAGTTTTTGTTTGTTTGGTTTGGTTTTTTAGATTGATTTTTATTGAGCTCTTCATTTTTCTCTGCTCCCCTCCTTGTCTTTCCACTCCCCTTCAACCCTCCCCCAAGATCCCCATGCTCCCAATTTACTCAGGAGATCTTGTCTTTTTCTACTATCCATGTAGATTAGATCCATGTATGTCTCTCTTAGGGGTACCATTGTAGTCTAAGTTCTCTGGGATTGTGATTTATAGGCTGGTTTTCTTTGCTTTATGTTTAAAAACCAAAAATGTCTCCAGTGGAGTCTAGAGAGATGATTCAGTGGGTAAGTGCACCGGCTGCTCTTCTAGAGTCCTCCTCTTCTAGCCTCTGTATGAACCAGCACCCACAGTGGCACACACACACAACTTAAAAATGCAATGTCTCCCCTAACTAACCAAAATATGAATTTTCAGATAATTATCAAGATGATCGATAATTTTTCAAACAGAAGACAAATTTTAAAACTTCTAAAAGTTCTTCAAAATACCCTGGATGGGAATACTTCTTCAAATAAAAGCTGACACTCGAAGGTTATAAATGTCAGAAGAGATTACTTTTATAAAGAAAATCTGTGATAAAGAGATATAAAGGTGGCCAATTATGAGTGTCCTTTAGTTAAAAGAAAAATAATAAAGTCTTTAATGAATGCAAGTTCTAAATAACTACAAAGTTGTCATTAGTGGGCTCTCTAACTCAGGACATTCTTCATGTTTAAGATAGACTGTCCACATTAAGCTTATGAGGACGCTGTAGTAGGACAGTTCATCAAGGAAGACCGTTTCTAGGAGAGTGGGAAATCGACACAACCACACAGTAGTCTCTGTCTCTGGTTTATGCCAGACTTCTCGTTTGACTTGTAGAACACTGCTTAGGAAGGTGGCTCCTCCCAAAGGAAACCCTGCAATTCACCAGACAGAGCTGTAGAGCTCAGCCACATCTTTAGTCATGGCAGAGTCCCCACTGGAGACTCTGCCTTCAGTGTGTGCCAACATAAATGGCGAAACAACACAATAACATGCAGAAACAATATATTTATAACCTTTGCCCTTATTATTTCAAATAATTTTGAACTTAAGAGATTCATACGTGTATGTTTCATATCATGATGACAGGAACAAGTTTTACTTAAACAGTACTGGAGGTTTGAATTCTTGTGGATATGATTAGCATGTGTACTTGTGAGCTATTATTAAAGACTTAAAGACTAAATTATAATATGAGAGCATGGTTCGTGTCATAGTGAAGTGTGCCCATCCCTTAGATTAGAAGATGGGATTGAAAGCCAGTGAGATGCTGGGGGGACAATCACAAGCCAGTCTGACTATGGCAGTCTATCCCACTGTCACATTACATAAGCGCTATTTCTTAGGGGCCACAGAGGTTGTTCAGTGGTTAAATCACTGCTCTGAAAATCCAACAACAGGAGTTTGAGTCCTAGAGCCCACATCAAGGTGGGAAGAGAGACCTGGACCAACTCCTCAAAGCTGTCCTCTGACCTCCACATACGTGCCATACACGTTCATCCACTCATCTTATACAAAATCATCATCATCATCATCATTATATACACAATAATAATAAATTTTAAATACCTCTTCTCTAAATACAGAAATTGTTTCTATGCCACCAAAGACTGAATGAAACACAGGGTAATAAAATTTCCATTCTCTTCTACCCATGTATATTTTTCATCTGAATTTACTTTTTATTGACATACAATAGTGCTACAATTGTATTTATCTTTTACCTGTTTTCTGACACAGGATATTTTGACAGTATTATTAACATAAAAATGTTAGCTCCTCTACCCTAGTGTTTCATCCCATTTCCTTGTCCTAGGGTATGGATAGACTGTGAGTTAGAAGTAGTTACAAGTGGAGAAAAGGATGTTAATGCATGACTTATCAATACTATACATAACCCTTAACTGAAATTTCTGCAAACACAACTTGTCAGCTTAAGGTACGTGCCGAGCCAATGAGACAGGAAGAAGTCTTTCTAAAATCCTTCATACTAGTCACTATTCCAGCAGGGACATGGGAGAAAACAAATAAGATTTTTACTTTTTAAACTTTAATTATTTGTTTGAGGCATGCATAATGAACACATGTCATCATGTGTATGGAGAGGTTGGAGGACAACTTGCAGGATTCTTTTCCTCCACCACGTAGATCCTGTGGATAGCATTCGAATTGGTAGCAAACACTCTGAGCCACCTCACTGAACCAAACAGAATCTACCAGCTTTTTCAACATGGAATCTGGTGAACATAAACTAGGAAGCTCTGGAAATAGGGAAAGATACAGAAAGGGGTGCTACGGAAGTGTCTTGGATGGGAAAAGTAATGATTTGTGCTGAACCTTAGATTGTTCCTAATAAACTGTAGTCTGTCGCTTATGAATCACCAATTACAATCAATCCACTCAAAGCTCCTAACGTCAGGGGAGCAGCACGATTGCTCGGCAAGGCATGTGCTTCCCAGCCCTGGCAACCTGAATTCACTCTCCAGAACTCAGGTGAAGATGGAAGGAGAGAGCTGACTTCACAAAGTTGTCCTGTGTTCTACACACATGTACTGAGCTAAACACACACACACACACACACACACACACACACATTTTAAAACTTCTAACCTCAAAGAAAGATGTAGGATTTCTTTACTTCCTTTGGACCCTCATCATTGCCAGACATGTTAAAATGTGAAAGACATTTACAAAATACATCTGCGCATTAAGAAATGAAGGTTTTGTCTGTAGGCATGGACAGTGGAGAAAAAACAGTGCTGCGTTCTTTGGACAGCCTACAGTTGCTAGTAACTCCAGCTCCACAGGATCTGATGCTCCCTCTGCCTTCTTACAGTCCCTGGAACACATGCTGTATACTCAAATAAACATAAAGGCACTTTAAGTAAAAATAAAACCCAAATAAATAACACAGAGAAGGGAAATTCAGCTGCCTTTCCTCTTAGAAGACAAGCAGAAAATGAAACATTTAAATTTGTAATCTCACTTTCTAAAAAAAAAAAGAGATGAACTTAAGATTTGATGGGAAGATTCCATTTACTTTCAAGAGGAACCAAGATAGCAAGCAGAAGGCTAAATGTAGTTTTTCATAAATCTACTGCCAAGTTCAGATCTGCATTTCACCTTCTCAGCTTCTGGAACTTCCAATACATTTGAATGGAAAGTCCTTTTCTGCTGTTATAATTCTTGTGAGCCACAACTTTGCTTGTAAGACCTGTAATCATTTCAGAGAAAGTCTTGGTGGCTTTTCCAAGTCCTGCAGTGGGAGAGGGGTTTGTGAGTGTGTCCCACTCAGTGTTCCATCCAAAGCGACGTGGGAGCATGCTGGGCAGCTTGATTTGACTGCCTCTGCTAGCTTCTCTCTTACAAACCTTGACTGTAGGAACAAACCTGCTACAGCCTATCACAGAACTTGTGTCAAAGACTAGGTGATGGGCCTGGAGGGATGACTTAGAAGCTAAGAGCACTTGATGATATTGCAGAGGGCCGTGTTTTATTTCCAGAACCCATACCAAGTGATTCACAACCTCTGGTAACTCCAGGGTCAAGAGATCTGGTGCCTTTTCTTGAACTCCGTGGGAATTCACATGCACACTGAACCACACATGGGTAAACATACATGCATATAACAAAAAATAAAAGCGTAGGGTAAATTGGCTGAATTGAAAAATAGCCAAAATAAGAAAATCAAATGTCAGGCAGCCCAGGTGATGCTGTCCACCATCCCAACCCTTCAGCAGCCCTCCTCCAGATCGTCCACTAACATCACCACAGACAGCTTTCATTGGCAGTAGAGGCTGAATTTGATCCTCTGCAGATCTCATAACTTCTTAAACTGAAGGTGTGGAAACACACAGACACAGACACACATATCCCTAGCTTTCTTTGTGGTTTTCAATTTTGGACTTTTCATCCATTTTTAGTTGATAAAGCATTTGCCCAATCTTTTTTAACATTAGTTGTACCAGAGACAGGGCTAGGCATTATTTTCTGTATTGACAAATAAAAGGAATTCCATACAGGTTTACTACATGGTGGCCATGTGAGAAAAGCCCCTCAAGCTTCTAAAATATCTTTCTAAAGTAAAACAATATACAACTTTTCTAGAACCTGAGTATTTTCTGAGTCCTAGACTGGGTTATGATTATCTTCATGCCAATACACTCGACAAGAGGGTTTGACTTTGGTTTGTCAGATAACTTTAATGAGGGTGAAAATAACCCCAAATAACCAAAATGACAACAAGATTCCAACAGTTAAAACTCCAGTGCATCATAGGTTTCCAAAAACCCTCCCAATCTAAGTTTTTTTTTCCTTTAGGTTGCTATTGCATTTTGCTCCTAGACTAATGCATTACCTAAATATAGACAGCCATTTTTAGTATAAATTCCAAAAGCCATAAATGTTTCATAATTGAGGACATAATTCGAAGTAAGAGAGCCTTTTCCACTCATCCCTTTTTACGGTTGCAAATTGGAAAATACTCAAGTAATTACTCCCTTAATAGTTCAACGCTGGCAACTCTACTTTATGAACCTCACAAGCATCTTTGCCCACCCCCAGAGCAGTAGAGGGGGTTACAGAAAAGAACTTAGCTTGTACAATTAACCAAATCACCCAGAGCTTTGATTCAAGATTCTTTCATTAAGTCATTAATAAAACGCATTGCTAAGTGGTGGGTCGTCCAGTTTTTATGATGCTTTTGCATCTCAATTCAATGGCTGCAGTTCGAGTAAAAACCCAACATCTGCAAGATCAGCAAGCTGAAGAAAAGCCTTGATTCTAGAAACATTTTCTTTTCTGCTCCACAGTTCGTCCGAGAACACTCAATGCCAGAGAACTAATAAAGGAAGTGATTTTTGAGTCCCAGAAAGTAGAATGCATTTGTGTCTACCCAATAAAGAGAAAAGCAAATGAAGTGCTTGATTCCTGTGACCTCAAAGGCTTAAGCAGAAAGCCACTGGTCATTTTATGGTTTCTAAACAAAGGTAGATAGACAGTTTGTAATTCTACCCCTGCTTCAGACTCCAACACTTATTTCCTACTAGAGTTTATATATCACAATGCAGAATGTCATATGTTTTATTTCTTGGCATTGCTCAGTGGTGGTATGCTTATATAATTGACGAATGTAGGGATCTTATAAGCAGAGAACAATTTAAATCCTAAGGCTCAATGTTTCATTTCTAAACTTGGACACAGTACAGAAAAACCAATGCTGAAAAAAGATTTTGCTTTGACCATTATAGGGGGTGTAAATTATCTGGATTTGGTCTCTATGTGACTTCAATTAACCCTTTCTGTTGATATGATTTCAGTTAACCCTTTGCTTATATATGATGGGAGTCTAATTATACATCATTGACTATATCCAGAAGACCTCAGTGCTTTTAAAACATAACCACAAATAAATCGAGTGAAATGTGCAGTTGATGTTCTATTTATTGCTAAAAGTCACTGAGAAAGGGCAGGCAAGTTCATGAAAAAGAGATATTGCTGAAAATGATATTCATTTTGTAATTACAGTCAATGCAGCATTGTCAAGGGCCAGAGATAGAAAACAAAAAGAGCTGTAAATTATAAAAATTCAAGCTTCTTGGATTCCAGCATCTTCATGAAAGGCATGCAGACCCTGTGAATGACACATAGCAGTAACCAAAGTTGACCTGCCAAGTTATAATTATGTTTATAAAAGACTTTGAAAGACACAACCATTTAGCTGCAAGATGCCAAGTAATCATACAAATACAATCCAGGTCAGATAAACAGCAAGAGAGAAAAATTCTCACTGAAACCATGTCATTCTGAATCCCATGGATAGTCACTTAAAGATCACTATGAAGTAGAATAGAAAACAAAATCCTGAGCTTTCTAACTTATTTTTCACTTATTTTTGTCAGATAAAAACCATACAACTTTATTTCAACTTATTTATTTATCAATCATCATCATTATTTTAGAACTGGTCCAGCCATTTCGCTGGTTTTAAGTCAGATGGTAGTACCTGTACTGTCCTCAGTTATTTGTGCACTCACTAGTGCGACTTTAGTACAACCACCAGTTTAATGCCCACAACAAGAATTTCACTTCTCATGAACTCTAAACCACATGATGCTGTGTCCAAGTTTAGAGCCAATGTAACGTTTCCGGTTCCAACCAGTTCATAAATCCATTACCAGTTCCCTCAAGAACACTGACACACATAGAAACTCCTCAAGGCACGCACTGAAGTTTATTCCTGCAACATGCCACAGACAGATTCTCAGCCAAAGAATAAAAATCCAGTCGTCAGTATGAAAGAAGCATCTACAGATACTCCAGTCTACATACATGAGCAAACAGAGCCAAACACGTCTGAAATCAAGCCTCCACCGGCAGTACCTGCTGAACCAGTGCCCACAAGCAAAATAGATGCATGAAGACACCTGTGCAGAATCAGAGAACATCAAGAAAACCAAATCCTACCTTGATGGTTTTGGAGGGCTGACACTTGATGTGATGGGACACGCTGGCCGTCTGGTTCATATTTCAGGACCCTGGACAGTGCACGACCCACAGGCAAAGTTCCAAGATGAACCAGAGATCAAGTCTCCTCTGCTGGACTTGAGCAAGGGGCTGCTGCTGTTGCTGCTGCCTCTGCTGCTTCTGTTGCTGCTGCTGTCTTACTCTGCAGGCTGAAACGCTGTCAGGCTGGAGGGATCTGCAGCTCACTTAGCCCTAAATAAAGCATTTACTTGGTTCATCATTCTCAGAGCTCTTGGCAATATGGGATAGAAAGCCGACTGTTTAAATTCACTTGCACGGTATCTTTTCAGTACTGAGTTGTGACAGATCTACAGTGCAGCCAATAGTCTTGGCTCTCTTGCTCATTTCAAAGGGACGAATACCAGGAAACATACAGAGATCAATTGCAGTCCTACAGTTTAAAGGGGCACTCTCTCAATAACCCTGGTGGTACCAGGTTGTATTTCTTTTTCTGTACAAGTAATTTTTTTCTCCTTAACTCTCTTGTTCCCTGATTTGTAACTGTAATTCATTACCAACCTAATACTGAATTTTATCTATTTCTCCTTAGTGTTAACAATCAAAACACCAGTAAGTGCTGTGGAAGACCTGTTGCTGGTGGTAAGATTTTAGAGTTCTGCATTTGTATGGTGAGATACTTGCTTTTCCTATGGATATTTAAGCTACTCATCTTTCTGTAAGCTGGGAAAAGCTAAACACGGACACAGAGATTTGCAAACACAATTATCATTGTATATTTTACCAAAGCAAAAAAAAAATGGTTTTTGGCTTTCTTTTCTTTTCTTTTTTTTCTGGTCAGCCATAGACATTATGAAGGCTGCTTTTTTTTTTTTTTTTGAGAGATGGAAAAAGCTCCTAGTCACTCACAAATTATTGCTTCTTTGCCTCAAATATCATTGTAGGAAAATAAATCATTAATATTGGAAAAGAGTCTTCCCATGAGTCCTCATGCTCATATCAGAATTGACCAGGGTGAATTTGTCCCATGTGAGCATACAAGACCCAGAAACCTTAGGAAAATGAAAAACACCACTCCACCAGACTTTATTATGAAATATTTTATGTAATCCAGACTGAATGTTCATCTCCTGTGATTTTCTGAATGGGCATGGATACACATGAACCATAGTGTGTGTGTGGAGATCAGAGAACAACTTGTGAGAATCACTTTTCTCTTTGCACCTTGTGGTTCTCAGGAATTAAACTCATGTCCTTTGACTTGGCAGCGAGTGCCTTTACCCACTAAGACACCTTGCAGGTCTGAAGGTCAACACTCTTTACTCATCAGAAATATATCCTGCTCAAGAGCTCCTACAAGACTGGCCCGTGTGGCTCTGTAATAAGCACCTCTGTGACAGAGTTCAGAATGTCACAGATAAAGAACACTATGAGAAGAAATCACTTAATAAGTCTGGGGAAATAAATAGATGCGCACATGTTTATTACACATACATTTCCTCTTCTGAAACATCAAAGATGTCTCAACCATTCTAGAAAACAGTCAACCAGGATTTAAATAAGTCTGATACTGTGAAGAGTGATAGGATAAATTTTAAACAAATAAGGAAAAATCCTGGTAAAGAAATGGATACAGGGGCGCTGAAGAGATGGCTCAAGATGCTCTTTCAGATGACCCAGATTCAATTCCTTGCACCCACATGGTGGCTTATAGTTTTCTTTAACTCCAGTCTTTGGGCATCCAATGCCCTCTGCTGGCTTCTGTGAGGAGCAGAAACATGTGTGGTACACAGACATACATGTAGGCAAAACACTCATTCACATGAAACAAAATGAAAATAAAGAAATGGGACTAGAGGTAGTGAGAAGCCTCAGCAGGTAAAGATGTTTGTCATCAAGTATGAGACCCGAGTTCAATGGAAGAAAAAGAGAGCAGATTGCTACAAAGAGAGAGATTGTCCTCTGAACCTCCCCATTCATGCTTTGACATATATGTGCTCACACATACACATATAATAAATAAATAAACATTTTAAACAGAAAAGAAGTAGGATCAATGAGCATTAGAAAAAAAAGCCAACTTCAAGACCTGATGTCATATAGGATATGACAGCGCACAACCAGAGCAGCAACACATCTTGTGGTTTGAGCTTTGAAGCAAGAATGTGGGGGCAAGAGCATGTGCACATGTGGTTTGGGGCACGTGTGACAAACGGAGGTCAGCCATGACTCCCTTCAGGGGTCATTCCCCTTGATTTCTGAGACAGGCTCTGTCTTAGTGTTGGCATTATCTCTATGATAAAATACCTTGATCAAAAGCAAGTTTGTAAGGAGAGAGTTTATTTGACCTATGCATCTACATCCATGATCCACCACTAAAGGAAGGTAGGACAAGAACTCAAACAGGCAGGAAGCTGCAGGGAGGAGTTGATGCAGAGTTCATGGAGGAGTTCAAACTTCTCACTAGTTTGCTCCCAATGACTTGCTCATTCTGATCTTTTATATAACCCAGGACCCCACCCACAATAATCTGTCTGGTCCCTCCCCCATCAATTACTAATTAATGCTCTACAGGATTGCCTATAGCCTAACCTTATGGAAGCATTTTCTCAAATGGGATTTCTTCTTCCCAGATTGTTCTAGCCTGGGTCAAATTGACATAAAATTATCCAGCAGAGATTTTCAATTAGGCTAGCATGGCTACTCAATGAGCCCAAAGATCTATCATGGCCTTCCCACAGAGGAAATAAACACATGTGCCACCATACCCTGCTTCATATATGTGTTCTGGGAATTAAACTCAGATCCTTATTCTCGTAAGGAAAGCACTTACCCACTGAGCTGTATCCCCAGGCCCTCAATGTTTATCATTTTAAACTACAAATATGGCTTCTATTTTCATTGAACTCTAGACTTTAAACAACCCACACGCCAAAGAGGAATTCACAGATACGGCTTCAAACATTTTGTATTCTGAGCTAATGAAAACAATACATCAACTTTATGCAATGAAGTACAATAATATTTAGAGAAAATGTGTACATTCTATATACACATATATGTGTGTGTATAGATAAGTACATTTATTTAAAATGTGGATGGGTTAAAAAAATGTGGATGGGTAAAACATTACTAATTAAAAGGGGAGGTATTAATCACAGGAAATTAGAAAGATGAAAAAGATGCAAGATCCAGGGAAGTAAATAATAATGAGAAGGGAATAAATGAGTCAAGAAAATGATACAAAGTATGCAAGTCAGTGAAGCTACAGGTTAGAATTCCAGTGGGTAATTAGAAGCTGAAGCCCATAGGTTTGGCTCAGATCTCCTCTTTTAGGTAGTCCTTGGTGTTATAATTGAATTGTCTGGGTATCGCAGGTACAACAGAGGTGTTCTCTATGCACTCCAGGAAATGATCTACCATCGCCTTGCTTTCTGTTCTAAACATATAGAGAGCCAATGCAAAAGAATAAGCAGGGAGTGGCAGAGAGACAGAAAAGCACCATCAAGTGAATTTACAATTTCCATTAAAGATGACTGGAGTAGCCTAATGGAGAGTGCCAACAATGGTAACGTCATCCAATCAGGACTTAGAAATCCAGCAGAAAATTGACTGAGGAAGGTGAAGTCGTCAGCTGATTTTTGATGGAGTTTTTCTTCATGGATGAGTTTCCCATTCACACACTTTAATGGCATGAGATAAACCATAGTAGACTATTGGAAGTAGTCTCTGCATCTAGCGTTCTCAAAGACGTGATAGTTTAACTCAAGCTGTTTCTTCTTCCTGTTATGCAGACAGGGCCCAGTCTTACACAAGACCAGGTTTTAAAGGACACTAAACATAAACATGCTTGTGTCTGAGACAAGGACAAAACTGCTCACTCCCAGATTCAGCTTCCTAACTTCCTGTGATGAAAACTTAGCTTAAACAGGACATGAGGGTTTACCTGTGTGATGTATATTACAGAAGGACAAAGGGACGGGTGCTTGTGTAGAGAAGAGTTTTCCTCATCCACACCGGAGAATCGTAACATCTGGAAACATCTGGAAACAGTCATCAAAACTCAGGAACAGCAGACACTTTCGAGATCACCTCCAAAATCATACAGGTGACTAAGGAGTAACAGCTGAGGTCACAGGAGACTTTGTCCATTTCTCTACTTCCTTTTTGTCACATGATAGTCTCAACTGAGGTATTTCCCAGATCTGATTGGCCTGTGGGCCTGTTTACATTACCTTGCTTGTTAACATAAGTAGGAGAGTCCAGGCCACTGTGGTTGACATCATTTCTAGGAAGGAAGCCCTTGACTAAATAAGAAAATCAGTGAAGCATGAACAAGTGAGCATCTGAGTGAGAAAGGCAGGACACAATCCAGCAGCATTTCTCCATGGTTGCTGCTTCAGGTTCTTGCCTGAGATCCGGCCCTGACTTCCCTCAGTCATGGGCTGTCCTATAAACTGAAATAACCCCTTTCTCCCCTGTGTTGCTTGTGGTTGGAGAGCTTTTTCACAGCAACAGAAAGGAAGCTAGGACAAATCTACTCCCCACAGTTCTTCAAATGTAAGCTCCATTTCCACCTAGGTAACTCTAGGGTGCAGGTAACACACCAACCCTACCACATGTAGTGAGTGGGCAGAGCTCATTTAGATTACCTGCCTAATGATAGACTTAGAAAATAAAATGAAGAAAATTCTGATATACAATGTATTGGGAGTTAGCAGCAAGACACTTTGCTTGGTGCCAATCCTGATGACCTCTGTTCAATCTTTGGACCCACAGGGTAGGAGAGAACTGACTTACACAAGTTGTCCCCTTACCTGCACACAAACTCCATGGCATGCTTGTGCAACTATATGCATGAACACACACACACACAGTAATAAAAATTTAAAGAAAGTCTAGTGTACACTATATTTTCCTTTTCACATCAATAGCTTATTATTATATTAAACTCAAAATCTCAAGGGGAAAACAAGCAGTTGCTCAAAAAAAAAAAAAGATGACCCAACTCTCAGTTTGGAATTTTATTTTTCTTTTCTACTAGGTTATTATTTTATAGACTAAGAGAATAAAAGCTATGGTAATTTTAAAAGATGTCTATTTAAAACACATACAGATTTCCCACGGTTTTATAAAATCTGCTGTGTCATAATGCTTTCAATTTGAGTGTACAGCCAAAAGAAGATAGAAATAAAAATATTAAAGACAAATGGCAGAATATTACAAGTACAGTTTAATAAGGATAACTTAGCCACTTCTTCTAATTGGGGTATGTTGAATTTAATATATTTACTCTAAAACAGCTGTAGAGGCCAAAGAGAAGCTGCAGCAGTTAAGAGCACTTGCTGCGCCTGTGGAGGACCCAGCATTTCTATAGCGATTCACTAATATTTGTAACTCCATCCTCGGGGACCCCGACTTCATCTTCTTACCTTCACATGCAATTCACACATGTGGTACACATATATACATTCATGCACATAAACATGCATGCACGCAAGAACAAATAAGATTTTAAAACCAAAACTAAACAGCTTTGGAACTGTAGGACAGTTTGTCACATGGAAGATTTTTCAAAAGTTAAATTTTTTCAGGGAACACAACACAATGAATCACAGGAAGAAAATCCAAGAAAAGAGAGAGAGACAGAGAGAGAGAGACAGAGAGCACAAGCAACATATAAAACAAATAGCAATGAAATCAATTTAATATGAAGGACTGACATCAGACTTAATGCCTGTGGGGCTGGGTGGAGCTGTTGGTAGAGGGTTTTCCTCTCATTCAAAAAGCCCGGGTTCCAACCCCAGTACCACATAAAGTGAGTTTAGTGGCTCATGCCTGTCACCCCATCACTCAAAAGACATAAACAGTAAAAATCATCAGTTTAAGGTTATCCTGGGCTATATCATACATTTGAAACAAGCCTTGGGTACCTGAGAATCTGTCTCAAGGAAAACAAAACAAAGAAACAAAACACACACATATTCACCCTGGTCATAATTCCAAACACAAACTGTCAGGCTCCAATTTATAGAAAACAATGAAGGAATCACTCGGATTCTTTGCATTAAAATGTAGGAAATGGTGACATAAATTTCAGTAAACATAGCCCATGATGTTCCTCAAATAGTTATTATTTGACCTAGGAAACAAATGTAAGATTGGCTTATAGAAATATTCCTTTATAATACAAACATTGAGGGCTAGGGAAATGGTTCAGTTAGTGAAATACTTGTCACACAAGCATGAGAGCCTGCATTTGGTTCCCGGCATCAATATAAAATGTCAAGATGAGTGGTGTGTGTCTATAATCCCAGCACAGAAAGTCATATCCCTGGGGCTGACTAGCCAGCTAGTCTAGCCAAACTAATAAGCCTCAAGTTCAGTGAGACATGCTTTCTCATAAAATAATGTGGAGAATGATTGAGGAAGACACCTGACATTAACCTCTGGCCTATATACCACACACACATGAGAGAGAGAGAGAGGGAGGGAGGGAGGGAGAGAGAGAGAGAGAGAGAGAGAGAGAGAGAACCAAACCAAACATTGTCAGATCACCAGATAGACCTGGCTTCCAACTGTCCTCTTTGATTTGTATTTGGTTGGCCTAATCCCTAACCAGCTGGCCACACTCATCCTTCCCAGCTTTAAGCTTCAGCAATTCAATGATCCTCATTGGGAATAATATTGGTAATGATGCAGTGCTTCTTTCAGTATTTGGAATCCATTACAGAAAATCTGAGTCCCTCATGTTCTATAAAGAGATTTCATATACCACCTTAACCCACCCTCTGTTCTCTGTTACGTTGGTCAGCTATACACTGAATCACTGCTATTCCTTGCTAAGAAGTGAGTCCAATTTCAAATTGCCAGCCTCCACAACTTGTACACAAAGGATTTTTTCTTTTTTCTTTTTTTAATTGATTTTTATCGAGTTCTACATTTTTTCTTCTCCCCTCCCTGCCTCTCTTCTCCCCTTCAACCCTCTCTCAAGGTCTCCATGCTCCCAATTTACTCAGGAGTTCTTGTCTTTTTCTACTTCCCCTGTAGATTAGATCTATATATGTCTCTCTTAGGGTCCTCATTGTTGTCTAGGTTCTCTGGGATTGTGATTTGTGGGCTGGGTTTCTGAGTGAGTACACGTGATAATTATGGGTTACCTCACTCAAAATGATGTTTTCTGGCTCCTTCCATTTGCCTGCAAAATTCAAGATGTCGTTATTTTTTTCCGCCGTGTAGTCCTCCATCGTGTAGATGTACCACATTTTCCTTATCCATTTTTCAGTCAAAGGGCATTTAGGATGTTTCCAGGTTCTGGCTATGACAGCTGCTATCCTATCCACTGACTCTTCCCTTTTTCTTTGATTTTTTTGTCTATCCCTCTCTGTGTTTATGGTCACGAATGAGTGTAGGCCAGTGTACATGTGCTACAGTATGTGTGTGTAGGTCAGAGGACAACTCCCCTGTCCATCTTCACTTGCTTCTTCTTTTGAGATTCATTTGTTTATCAGCCTGTACTCAAGTTTAGCTGGCCCATGAGCTTCCAAGAGTTTTCCATCTCTGACTCCCAGAAGCACTTGGATTACAACAAACTGCACTTTATTTGTCTTTATATTGTTTCTGTTAATCCAATCTCAGGTGCTCCGGTTTGCCCACTGGGTCATCTCTCTAGACGTCCCCCACCTCTTTTCTCTGAGAAGTCTCCACTTCTGATATCTGCCCAGGCTCAGTTCAATTCCAATACAGCCATGTAGATATCACTGGCCTGGCTCTGGTCTTTGGATCTTTTGGGATTACTCTTTTCTGAAGGAGGAGACCAACCTGTCCTAAAATAATAAATAATCTGAAAACCTGAGTGGCTTCAGTAGCAACGTCTTCCTCACCATGCTGTGTGCTTGGGACATTTTGGCCTGGGTGGGGACATTCTTATTGGGTAAGAAAACTTAGGGTGGTAGTGACTGTAGCAACTCCTTTTATTTCTTCCTTTACTAGCCATTCTTTTTGCTGTGAACCCATGAGTATAGTCAGGGTTATCCACAGAAGCATAAGTGCTGTGGGACGATGGTCTTTTATCCTGTCACTTGTATTATTTTTAATAAAACACTGATTGGCCAGTAGCCAGAAAGGAAGTGTAGGTGGGGTGACCAGGCAGGAAGTAGAGTTGGGGTGATGAGAACAGGAGAATTCTGGGAAGAAGAAAGGGAAGTCTGCTGTCGTCATCCAGAGAGAAAGGAAGCAAGATAAGAATGCCTTGCTGTTCTAAATAAGGAGGTGAACCCAAAGAAAAACATATAGTCATCCTCCTGGATATTAACCTTCATCAGGCGATGAAAGGAGACAGAGACAGTGACCCACATTGGAGCAACGGACTGAAATCCCAAGGTCCAAATCAGGAGCAGAAGGAGAGAGAGCAGGAACAAGGAACTCAGGACTGTGAGGGGTGCACCCACATACTGAGACAATGGGGATGATCTATCGGGAACTCACCAAGGCCGGCTGGACTGGGTCTGAAAAAGCATGGGATAAAACCGGATTCGCTGAACATAATGGACAATGAAGACTGCTGAGAAGTCAAGAGCAATGGCATTGGGTTTTGATCCTACTGCACGTACTGGCTTTGTGGGAGCCTAGGCAGTTTGGATGCTCACCTTACTAGACCTGGAAGGAGGTGGGAGGTGCTTTGACTTCCCACAGGGCAAGAAACCCTAACTGCTCTTTGGGCTGCTGAGGGAGGAGGAGTTGATTGGGGGAGGGGGAGGGAAATAGGAGGCGGTGGCGGGGAGGAGGCAGAAATCTGTAATAATTAAATAAATAAATAAAAAGAATGCCTTGCTGTTAAAGGTACCAAGCCACATGGCTAACACAGACAAGAATTATGGGTTAAGATGTAAGATATAAGAGTTAATACGAAGCCTGAGCTAATAGACCAGCCAGTTTATAATTAATGTAAACCTCTGTGTGTTTCTTTGGGACTGAACAGCTGCTGGACTGAGCAGGACAGAAACCTCAACCAACACGTGGGCATGTTACCATGAACTACACCACTGAAGAAACTATCTCCCCTTTCCCTAAACACCATTTAGGGCCATTAGATCCCCAGAGAGGGTCAGGGCCTTGTGAGTCCCTCCTCCATAGCAACAGCAGCTGTATGGAGCTTCCACAGTTAACATGGAGAACAGAAGGAAGCAAGGAAAGTTTGTCCTTAGGTGAGGCACATTTTATACTGATAAGCACTGCGACTAGAGGCATAACTACAAACAATGAAACCTGTACTGAGAGCTGAATTTGGAGGTGAATTTCTCTCTTTTCAAGGGGCAAGTGTGTTTCATAGCCCCCTAATGCCTGCATTTTATAAGCTTGTCACAAAATAATTTTGTATATTAAGATAACACACAAAAAATATGAACTAAATGTGTGGATACCTGGGAGAGAGAAATAATCCCTTCTAACTTAGCTATGGCCCTAAAAACAAGAGCTAAGAAAGTAGCTGGGCTAATTCCTACCAACCTCACTTAGATCATTCTCTCTCTCCGGCCCCCAGTTCCTAACACTTTCCACATTCAGTGCCCTTCTAAACTGCTGCCTCTTCCCTCAAATTCTCACCCAGACCTTCCCAAATGAGAATAGCACATCAGCAAACACTCTTTGCCCCTGAGCCACCTTTTCAGCTCTTTTTTTTTTTAACCTCATTTAGAGACACTAACTCCATCCTGATTTTTCTGTCAGTTATGAATTGTGTTATGTTCACTAACTTGCTTGTAAATGTAGAGTATGCCCAGGGATAAAACTGTAATTCTTTGTATATCATGAAATAATTTAGGACATGCTATGCACATATGAGATCAAAACTTCCAAGTGAACATGAGTTACTTAATTAATTAAACCACTAATGACATTGTTTATTGAGTTTGCCAATAAATAAGTCACATGTAGCTTTGCTTGCAATAGTTTTGAAAAAATAGTGGAAGATCTTTGAGATTTCAAAGGGTCAAAGGCTAAGTAAGAGGCCAGAAAACAAGACTCGGGGAATAAAAACTGCTTTTGTTTTAATCAACAAGCAACACATAATATGGCATTATAACTTTTTCAGACAAAGCTGTTTTGGAGTTCTCCTTTTGCCCCCTTCCTCCGAGCTGCTGCTACCCCTGTTCCTCCCTGGTAGCCTCTTCCTCAGATTGTTTTAGTCTTTCATTCCCTGTGTGTCTTTATGCCCCATCCTTCCTTATCATCTAATACTCTCTTCCCTTGACTGCCTTTCTAGACTTTCAGACATAAGAACATTAGCTGTTCCAGGCTGGGGAGCTAGCTCAGGGATTTAAGTTCTTGCTGCTCAAGGGCAGAGCACCAGAATTCAGATCCCTAGAAAACCATACAAATGCTGGGTGGCTGCAATGTCAGCCTCAGAAGTCGGGGACAGGGGATCTCCAGAGCAAGCTGACTAGTTAGATAACTCATATCTGCAAGATTTGGGTTTGACTGAGAGACCTGTCTCAACAGATATGGTAGAGACTGAAGGATGATCATTCTTCAGAACAACCTCAGGCCTCCACAGATACTTCCCTATATGCACCCATGCTCACGTGTATGCAAAAGCACAGCCATACACATATATACTCCACACATGCATATGGAAAATGGAAAAAAAATGCTGTAAAGAAGGAAAGGGGAAATATTTGCTTGGGGAGAGTAATAGCTCCATATAAATGAAGTATTTTATTGCAGTTAAGTCATGAAACCTATAGAAAGTAAGCCATTGTTGTTCCTCTAAAAATATTGCTAAGCCTTACTATCCTTTTCTAGCAAAAAAATTACATCGGATATGTGTCCCATTGAGAACCGAAAAGCAGATGTGGTGTTGAACCTAGGAAGCTGAAGGGAAGGAGACTCAAGCTGTATCTCAGGACAGAGAGCTTGCCTAATGTGCGCAAGTCCCTAGGTTCAACCTCCAGCAACACACACACACACACACGTAATCAAGCAAAATTCTCAGGATCTGAGACACTGGTAACAACAGTAGAATCATATTTTCCCCTTAATTTTGGAAAACATAGTCATGAGATTTTCCTATAGTCTTTTTGCTTGTTCAGTGTCAACCTTTTTGTATTTAGGATTCAAGCCAGTTCCCTGTTAATGTTGCTTCTTTATGGATCCTAAGATATAAATGATGCCATGACTTCGAATGAGAACGTTATAAAATGCATTTTCCCTTTAAAGGACTTTTTATTGCAAGAGTGTTTGAATCCTAAGTTCCCAGGCACAGACAATAGAGAAAGCAGTCATTTGTCAGCCAAAAAAGCACAGTTTCCCCACTATGGCCAACTGATAGATGCCTGTACAAGGCTCAGTCAGTAAAGTGCTTGGCGTGCAGGCATGAGGACCAGAATTCAATCTCCAGAACCCATTCTTAAAGTGCTAATTCCAGCAATGAGGAGGCAAAAAATGGGAAGATCTTGGAACTTTCTGGCCAGCCATCTTAGCAGAATTAACCAGCATCACACTAGTGAGACCTTAGCTCAAAAAATTAGGTGTAGAGTGATTAAGGAAAACACCTGTATTTGTGTGCAAACATGTGCATGTGGACATTCCCCTCACACACACACACATGTTAAAACACACAAAAATAAAGAGAAGGAGAAATTCAGAGGAAATAGCATTTTGGATTAGATATGTGCATTTTGCTTTGAGATCTCCAAAGCCCCACTAGACAATAAAGAGTGTTTTTGGACTTGGGTTACCTTACTCAGTATGATGCTTTCTAGATCCATTCATTTGCCTGCAAATTTCAAGATGCCATTATTTTTTTCCACTCTAAATATGTCCCACATTTTCTTTATCTATTCTTTGGTCAAGGGGTATTTAAGTTGTTGCCAGGTTTGGGCTATTATAAATAATACTGCTATGAACATAGTTGAGCACATATCCTTGTGGTATGATTGAGTGGTATTACTGAGTCTTGAGGTAGGTTGTTTCCTAATTTTCTGAGAAATCACCACACTGATTTCCAAAGCAGTTGTATCAGTTTGCACTCCCACCAGCAATGCAGGAATGCTCCCTTTACCCCACAACTTCTCCAGCAAAAGTTGTCATCAGTGTTTTGGATTGTGGCAATTCTTACAGATGTAAGATGGAATCCCAGCGTTGTTTTGATTTGCATTTCTCTGATGGCTAAGGATGTTGAGCATTTCCGTAAGTGTCTTTCAGCCATTTTAGATTCCTCTGTTGAGAGTTCTCTGTTTAGGTCTGTATCCCATTTTTTACTGGATTATTTGTTCTTTTGATGATCAGTTTCTTGAGTTCTTTGTGTATTTTGGAGATCAAACCTCTGTCTGATGTGGAGGTGGTGAAGTGTTTTGGTACACACTCATAAGTGGTTTTTAAACATAAAGCAAAGAAAACCAGCTTGCAATTCACAACGCCAGAGAACCTAGACAAGAAAGAGGACCCAAAGAGAGACATACATGGATCTAATCTGCATGGGAAGGAGAAAAAGAGAAGATCTTGTGAGCAAATTGGGAATGTTGGGATTATAAGAAGGGTCAAAGGGAAGGGGGAAAGAAAGGAGGGGAGCAGAGAAATATATATAGTTCAATAAAAACAATAAAAAATGATGATGATGGTATAATTAATGTGGATATAAATAACAAAATAAGATCCATAGAAAGAAGTCTTTGAAAACTAAGTAGCAAACAGCCATTTACCAGACAAAAGTAGTGGACTCTGGAAAACAGAAGCAGGCAGACCCACAGGGCAGAAGCAACAGACCAGGGAATGATGTCACCAAAGACCTTTGGAACTGGGAGAGAAGAGTCAAACAGAAGAAGAACAAAATGGCAATTGAGTTATCTTTAAAAATTCAGATCTCTGGGACTGTTGTCCATTCTGTCTTTAGGTGACTGCTCTTTCTTGTCTCCAACAGGTCACTGGGGTGCTCATTCTAGACACTAGAGAGCATCAGCAAATCATACACACACACACACACACACACGTGTGCGTGCGTGTGTGCGTGCGTGTGTGCGTGCGTGCTTGAGAAGTGACAGAAATATGCAAATGTATACAGAATGTCTTTCTTCTTTCTGTCTAGAATGGTTAAAACAGATCCAAACTTTGCATATGACAGGCTGTAAAAGTCTGACCCACAGAAAACCACAAAGCTATCAAAATGTGATGAGGACCATAACAACCCCTCAATCATCCTGCAAAGAATTGTGACAAAATCTGTAACATTACTCATGTTCTGAGGGGCTTCAACCACACTGAGTAGAACACTAGACATTGTTAGATGTGTGGAGGAGTCTCTACCTCTACAATAGAAACCAAACAGCAAAAAGAAAAACAGAAACAAAAACATTGAGGGGAAAAACAAAAAAAAAGAAAAGAAAAAAAGAAGAAATAAAAAAGAGAAAAAGCCATCACGTGGAATAATAGGAGGGTATTATATTCATGAAAAAATGATCATGATTATAATGCTGTTTTAAAACGCCGAAAGTGGGGCTGGTGAGGTAGCTAAAAGTTAAAGGAGCTCACTGACAGTCATAATATCCTAAACTGTGTTCCTGGGGCCATCATGGTGGGAAGAACTGACTCCCCTAGACTGTATTCTGTACTCTGATGTCCATACATGTGCCACACAGAATAAATAAATAGTGTTAAAAGTTAAGTTACCCAAGTATTCAGAGGAGGAAAAAGCCTCCATGTTGCCAGAGATTTTGAAAAAATAGTACCTCATGAAGTTGAACTGAATTAGAAAAATCTTTTTAAACACATTAAAAATAGGAAACGTAGAGAAGTCATTGTGGGGCATTGATACCTAAACTCCAGTTCTAGAAGGGAGATGAAGACAGGAGGGATAAAATGACTGAAACATGAGAAGGGGAGGATGGGAGGAGCTCGGGGATTGGGATGGTTGGGATATAGGAAGGGAGGATATGGGAGCAGCGAAGTATATATCCTATCTAAGGGAGCCATCTTAGGGTTGGCAAGAAACTTGACTCTAGAGGGGTTCGCAGGTGTCCAGGGAGATGTCCCCAGCTGGTACCTTGGGCAACTAAGGAGAGGGAACCTGAAATGACCCTATCCTATACTGATGAATATCTTGCATATCACCTTAGAACCTTCATCTGGCGATGGATCGAGGTAGAGACAGAGTCTCAATTTGGAGCAACGGTCTGAGCTCTTAAGGTCCAAATGAGGAGCAGAAGGAGGGAGAACATGAGCAAGGAAATCAGGACCACGAGGGATGCACCCACCCACTGTGACAGTGGAACTGATTTATTGGGAGCCCACCAAGGCCAGCTGGTCTGGGACTGAATAAGCAGGGGTTGAAACTGGACTCTCTGAGCATGGCGGACAATGAAGGCTGATGAGAAGCCAAGGACAATGGCACTAGGTTTCGATCCTAATACATGAACTGGCTTTGTGGGAGCTTAGCCTGTTTAGACGCTCACCTTTCTGGACATAGATAGAAGACCTTCGTCTTCCCGCAGGGCAGAGAATTTGGACTGCTCTTCAGTATCGAGAAGGAGGGGGAATGGGGTGGGGGGAGGAGAAGAGGAGTGGGGATAGGGGGAGGGGAGTGGGGGGAGGGGGCAATATTTGGGAGGAGAAGAGGGAAATGGGGAACGGGGAGCAGGTGGAAATTTTAATTAAAAAAGAATAAAAATAAAAAAATAAAAAAAAGATTTCAGAAAATGAAAGAACCATATTTTTCAGATTAAAATTGACCACTAAATACCCAATACAAAAAGTAAAAATAAATTCAAAACAATAGGTCATGTTCTATGATTTAGTGTGTTAGAGACAAACTTGCCAAAAGCTTAGTGGGGAAAACATTAGTGTTGTGGTTACATTCAGAACATTCCCTGACCCCAATTATGTGGTGGAAGTTCCTTCTTAACCTGTGGCACTTTTAAGAGACAAAACCAAGTGGTGTAGCCAAATCAAAGAGGTTGGGTCACTGGGACAAAGGGACTGTGATCTTATTTTTCTTCACAGCCTCCCTTTACCCCCTTCTCTCTTTTGTCTCCTTTGTCCCCCTCAGCAGCCTTGAGCAAGCTCTCTGATACAAAGCACAGCCTCACCCCAGATCCAAAACAGCAAGCAGTCATGGTACAAATCTGCAAACACTGTGAGACAAACCTCACTCTATTTGTTATAAATTGGTCTTTTGGGGGTATTTTGTCAGAGCTACAGAAAACTGACGCAAACAAATACATAAGAGCTGTGGGAAATCTGAGTGGCTGTGAGCTTCTCACCAGCAAATCTGGAAGCTAGAAGTCTGATTGAGACAACACATTCGAAGAAATTATTTCTATTCTATTCTACAGTTTGCGGATTTGCCAAAGTAACAGCCAAGGAGGAAGAGTGAATAAAGGTACCTTCAGATGTAAAGACTACAAAATATTTACCCTGAGTGTATTTCTGCCAGCAGTGTTTCTGGGGATACGCTCATCAAAGGAACATCCTCACAAAGGTGATGGAACTGCACATAGAGGACTCCTGTTACTCATCTAGGAACAATGCCTATGCAATTAAGCTGTCTGTTAAGAGCTGCCATTAATGGAACAGATTTTTTTTCTGGGAAGAACAATGAAAGAGAAACTATGGCAATTTAGACTTGGATGCTTGAGAGGTTTACTTCCTAAAAGGCACCAAGAGAAGTTGTCATCACAGAGGGGTGAACAGCAGATGTCATCACTAGTCAAGTTGGGACTTTCCAAATCCTGCAAATTTGCTACTGTCGCGTGAATGTAGCAACTTTCCGATTCTTCAAGATTTCTCTGATGAGAATTATGATATTAAAAGCTTTCATTCCGTCATGCTGTAATTATGCCAAAATGCAGCAGTTTTAAATAGTCAATCAACTAATATTTTCCAAATGACCATTTGCATGACATTAAAGATGTATCAGTAGGATCTGGGGGGATAGATCAGTTGCCAAAGTGCTTGCCATACAATCATAAGGACCTGAATTTGACTCCCCTAGAAGCCGTAGAAACCCAGGCCCAGTGGCATAGGTTTGCAATCCCAGTCCTGCAGGGGCGGCCACAGGAGGACATTGAGGCTCACCTTCCAGCTAGCATTGCCCAAATGATTGAAAGACCCTCATAAAACATGGCAGACAGCATCTGGGGATCAGAAAAGACCTATGAAAGGATGTCAGGACAATGTAAAACTAAAAAGATGAAAATCGAATCAAAGGGGATAGGGCAGCTGGACTCATGATGAAGTCACAATACGTGAGGTGAGGGGGATCCTGATAAAAATGTCACACCTCCTAGAAGTAATGTTTTCTGTTTGTGAAGACTCATTGTTATATAAAACATTATGTTCAATGTGCTAGAAAATAACAAGCCAATGAGACTCTATGCCACTCCCCATCCTGGATTAAGGGCCCTAAACCTTGGGACATGCAAAGTTAATTTTCAAAATCTTTGTTGTTCAGGCTAGGGATATAGCTAAGCCAAGAGAGTGTTTGCCTAGTACCCCAGCACCGAATAAAACAGAGTGTGGTAACTCATTCTATAATTCCTGCACTGGAAGACTGAGGAAGGAGGATTATGATTTTAAGTCATCCTCAGATAGAGAGACTTTGAGGCTAGCATAAGTTACAGGAGACCTTATCTCTCAATAAAACAAATAAACAAACACAAGATTGTGTCTGTGACCTCGGATTGCTTCTCACACCAACAAGCCTAGGAGTCATTAAAAAAATAAAAGTAAGCAAAGTTCTGTGGGTAGGGGTGTGCCCTTCATCCTCATCCACATGAGAGATATAAACTAGAGGACAAACGTTTAACACAATCCATGCTTACGTCCCAGCCAGGGCGAAGAGAGGTCTGAGATTTCTGGAGAATCAAAATCCTGAGTTGGGCTTCTAGCTGGAAGCTGGAAACCCCAGCAGTCCAGCCTTTCTCACACAGAAGGCAAAATAGACTCAGTCATTCTCTCCAACCACTGTTCAGGTTTTGTTTTTTATTTGTTTGGCTTTTTTATTTTTTTGATTTATGAGGCCTAGGAAACAGAATGTTAAGAGAACTCAACACAGCCTGCTGCAGCCAGATTTTCAGCTGTTCTATGACACTGTAGCAACAAAGTGGCAAAAAGGTGTGATATCAACAGCAAATGTCTCCCGTAGAATTCCTGTGAAGAGACAATGCCTCAATAACGCAAAAGAAGGAATATGAAGTAGAGAAGTCTCTCTCTCTCTCTGTGTCTCGATCTTTCTCTCTCATACACACAAGCACACACAAACACACACAACAAACACACACATGTGCACATGCACATGCAACTTGGGGGACAAGGACATGCCTGGCTACTGTCTTCTCATTACTTCATCTCTTGCTTTCCCATCCCCATCCCCAGCACCATGGCAATCTGGTGAAATGACAGTGTGCTTTCAATTTTCAAGGAGCAACGAACATGTCTTCAAGTCTTCAGCCTCACTCCAGGCAAAACGGATGAATTTCATGTTAATGACACCATCACTGTGTTCGGCCCTCTCTGTCCCTCCACATTCATAATTTGTCATGCATTTCCTTTACATCCGTATCTTGTCATCTTTGGCTCAGACATGGAATTTGTTCTTCCTGGTGACAATGTGTGTGAGATCTGTTCCCTTCTTCTGTCTGGCACCAATTAGGTGCTATGTTGGTTCAAGCCCTTCTTCCTTCAATCTGAGCCCCGGAGGCAAAGCCGCGGGGAAGCAAAAGCATTCTGACATGAGAAAACTTGATGTGTCAAAGACTGGCTGAACATCAGGTCTTTGCTTCCACCATGAACACGGAGTCACCCCTGTCTGTGTGAGTCACTTCGGATTTCCCATTCCTTCTTCCTGCTCCCCTGAAGCTGGCCGTACTAATGGCATCTTATTTATTGCTAGGACGGCAGAGGCAGAAGCATTCTGAGAGCATTCACTCCTCTCCATACTGAATGTTGGGTTGAAGCCCTTCAGAATCCCGATGTTGAATCCTAACCCCCTAAAAGATAACATTTGAAGTGGAGCCTTTGAAAAGTGATTAGGTCATAAAGTAACTGGTCATCAGCACTCACTTCTGCCTGTCACTCACAAATGCCAGAGAGCAGAGGCAGAGATTCAGTCTTTAAAATTGTGTTTTATTCAGAGAGCCATCAATCTGTGAAAAACGTGGATTAACACCCTCAAATCTCTTCCCACTCATTCCCTGGTCCCCTGTGTCCTTCTGGTAATTATGTGGCGAGGAACGGGTGGAGGCAGAAGCTGTCAGTTGTGATATCTGGGATTTCATCTTATCATCCCTTGTACTCTCCCCTCCTTCTCTAAATGTCTGGGCTCAGACATCTCTAGAAATGATGAGTCTAGTTAGTGTTTGCCTGTGTCAGTCTTGTGCTCCCTCCTGGAATATCGGGGCTGTGAGGGCATAACCCAGAACAAGCCAATCATGGAGAGCATCCACAAACTAAGCTGGTAATAATATGTGTGTGCTGGTTCCTTTCTACAACACAGAGGGCAAGTGCATCTCTACAAAACAAAACATGAAGTGTCCCTATTCATTCTACCTGTGCTCTATCAGGAGGCAAGAGTTCTCATGAAAAGAATAGAAAAAAAAGCTCCCTAAGCTGCTTCACTCTGTGAGGAGTCAGGGAAAAGAGCACCATCCAAGAACCAGGAAGTACCAGTACCCCCACTGAGTACTCACCCTTCACCTTTGGCTCCTCAGCCTCTGGAACAGTAGGAAATGAGGTTCTGATGCTCTCATCTACTTTGTCTATGGTGATCCTGTTAGCTAACCTGCACAACCTGAGAGAAAGCTGACTTTTCCTTCCCTCCAAATAAGGTTGCTGTTATGAACTCCAACTAGGAGGCCTGGATACACAAACCTCTGTGGGTCAGGGACTTCTCTACAGAGACACTCTGATCAATATGTCAGGAACTGGCATCGATTTTGCTTTGCCCTACCGAGGGCTGAGAACTTTCATGCAATCAGCTTTCCACAGAACTTGGCAACTAACTTGGAAATAAGAGGCTCAGGTTCAGGGTGAGGAGTTTAGAAGCAAGCTCAGAAGTTTTGAGAGTCTATGACCATCCCAACTGCTGTTGAGGGCATCTGAAATCTCAAAACTGTATAATTCCTATACCATGATAGTGGTTTGTGGAAACAATGTTTGTGTTTTTGTGGGACTCGTAACAGTGGGAGTAGGGTTGTCTCTGACTCTCTTCCTGCTCTTGGGACCCTTTTCCTCCTACTGGGTTGCCTCACTAAGCCTTGGCATGAGGGATTGTGGCTAGTCTTATTGCGTCTTGTTATGCCATGTTCAGTTGATATTATTTGGAGGACTGCCCTATTCTGAAAGGAAACAGAGAAGCAATGGCTGTTGGGTAAAATGAAGATGGTGGGAGGACTGAGAGGAGTGAAGGGAGGGGTGGCATTGGTTGGAATGTATTATATGAGAGAATAAATAAAAAGAAAAAATAAACAATGATTATGTACTTAACTTATTCTTATTATAGTTTTACTGGTGTATGTGTGCACATGCCATAATTCACATGTGGAGGTGAGAGAAAAATGTGTCAAAGTCTATTCTCTCCTTATACTACATGGGTCCTAGGGATTGAACTCAGGTCATCAGGTTTGGAAGCAAATGCCTTTACCAGATAAACCATTTCCCTGGACCATAAGTTTATGCTTAAATTAACCTTGTGAGGGACATGCCAGGTGCACAGTTGTTCTGGGTCTTCTTTTCCAATCTCAGTGACCAATAGCATATGGTGAAGGGACACATGACCAAAGGAAACAAGATGAGAGAGAAGAAGCACAAGACAGAAACTTGAAAACCCTAAAACTTCAACCACCATAAACTTCCCATGAACTGGGGATGTGGATTTCACCCAGAGATACTTGAGGGAAAATTGAAACTGTACAGTAGAAAGGGCAGAAACTGTATCAGTTAAGAATCAAACTTGCTAAAATATTAAATAGCACAATCAAATTAGATTTTTTGTTTGTTTTTTCGAGACAGGGTTTCTCTGTAGCTTTAGAGCCTGTCCTGGAACTAGCTCTTGTAGACCAGGCTGGTCTCGAACTTACAGAGATCCACCTGCCTCTGGCTCCCACGTGCTGCGATTAAAGGCATGTGCCACCACCGCCTGGCCAAATCAGATTTTTTTATTCAGGGTATTTTCCCCTGGGGGCTAGAGCTATAGTCAGCTACTAGAATATTTTCCTAGAATGCACAAGTTTCCAGGTTTGTTCTCTAGCACCACATAAACCAGAAATGGCATCACCTACCTGCAATCCTAACACTCAAGGTGCAAAGAGAGGATTATCAGACATGCAGGGTCATTGTGTTTGGGGCTGCACTGGGAGGTGTAGACAGTCCTGGTCTGCATGCGACTCTGTCTAAATGAAAAGTTGGCTTTGCCTTGGTGCCTTCATAAACTACAATAGCTATACCCTAGAGATAAGAAGAAATGAAAGTAGGTGATAAGTCAGTTACTTCTGATTCATTCAGCAAGCATTGTTTGGACAGTCATTTATTTAATAACAAGTAGAAGTGGGCTATAATGAGAAAAGTGAGTTTGAGACTAGCCTGGGCTACTAAGATCCTATCAAAGAAGTAAGAAAGAGAGAGGAGAGAGGAAGAGAGGAGGGAAGTGGAATAGAAGGAAATTGCATTTTAGAATGTGTGTGTGCATGTGTGTGTGCGCATGCATGTGCACATGTGTCACAACTGACAAGTTTTGGTAATTATTCTATCTCAGACCACCCATCTTCAATCTTCTGATGTAAGTGGTCTTTTAAGCTTTTCTTTCTCTTAGGGTTTATTACAAGAAATAAGAGACAAAGAGACAATCATAAAGGAAACATTTTATTTGGTTTCAGTAAATTTACACCCTGGTAAGTTTCTCTTTAAATCACCATGTTGAATATATCAACATGAGCCTCACTTATATTTCTCATTATTAACATTCTCCTCCCTAACTCGGAAATCTCTCCTTGATCCAAAGATTATAATCACTTGGCAAGTCATGCTATTTAAGTCATCTCTTATAAGAAGCACAGAAAAAAGGATCATTAGAGCAGATTTTTAAAAATATTCTCTAATGTCTAATTGAAACAAGAATTTAAAAATTGCCGGGCGGTGGTGGCGCACGCCTCTAATCCCAGCACTCGGGAGGCAGAGGCAGGCGGATCTCTGTGAGTTCTAGGCCAGCCTGGTCTACAAGAGCTAGTTCCAGGACAGGAACCAAAAGCTACAGAGAAACCCTGTCTCAAAAATAAAAAAAAAAAAAGAATTTAAAAATCATAAAACTATCTGTCGTTTATGTGGAGGAAGATAACTGAACCTCTGTTTTTGTGGTATTTATCCTCCAAGGTAGGAAGGCTCAAGACAAATAATTCCAGACAAAAAGGAGGATTGAAATTTCAACATATTGGGGTTGTGTTTCATGGTACTTCTAAAATAATCATAAACATCTGGACTGTTCCATGTGTGAAGAGAGAATATTATGACTTATAAAATATGTTTTATTGGCCCTTGAATGAGAGCATACATCTACTGCTTTAACACCATGACTATTTATGATTTTATACTTTTCTTACTTTCCTTATTCTTTGAGAATTCCATATAGTTAGGCATTTTTATGATTTTTTTGTTAAAATGATGGTTTTACCTTATTTTGTGTTGTTCCAAATTCAAATGCTAAAGTTCTCATCCCCAAAGTACCTTTAATTGCTGATGGTCTCTGTAAGGTGGCAATTGAGTTTAATGAGATCATAGGGACAGGCCCTTGTACAGTAAGATTAGCGGCCTTACGAAGAGAAATATCATGAAGGGATGTGGCTCTCTCTCCTTCCCTCTCTCTCTCACAGTCTCTCTCTCTCTCTCTCTCTCTCTCTCTCTCTCTCTCTCTCTCTCTCTCCACACACACACACACACACACACACACACACACTTCCCTTTCTTTTCTCTTCCTCATTCCCCTTCTGTCTTTTTCTCTCTCTTTTTTCTCTCTACCCACAGAAAGGTCATGTGAGAACACAGCAATATGGCAGCCAAGAATCCAGATCTTAGAAACAAATCTACATTACTGGGCCCTGGGTTTTCCAGTCTTAAGAACTATGGAGAAATCATTTTGTGTTTTAAGCTACTCAAACTGTGAAATTCTGTCATGGAAGCCCCAAGACAAATGCCACAAGGGAACATGATTGGTCCTTTAAATGAGTAGATAAGACTAATCAGAGAAACTTAAGGTGTCTGTCCTGGGTATATAACTCTGCTCTAACTGCTAACTTCTTTCAAGAATAGCTATAAACTAGGACATTATCAGTTTGGCGTTGTTCACTTGACTTTACTTACCTATGCATTGCTGGTACTGGGGAGATGGTTGAGTGGATAAAGTGGTTCCTGTGCACACAAGATGACCTGAGTTCAACCCAAAGTCCTTGTTAAAAATTAAAGGGCATGGTGGCCCACACTTGTAATCATAGCACTGGAAAGACAGAAACAGGAAGATTTCCGGGTCCCACAGGTTGTCCCAGTAAATCAATGATTTCTAGGCTGGTAACAGTCCGTTTCAAAAAACAAGGTGGACAGTGCCTGAGAAATGACTCCATATGTTGTCCATGGTCTCCCATATGTACACATGTGTGTGCACATGCATTTGCAGCCACGAAAACGCATGCACACACAGACACACTTAAAAAATGTCTTTGTTGGAGAGATGGTTCTTGCAGAGAATCCAGGTTTGGTTCCCAGAACCCACATTTCAGCTCATAACTATCTGTAACTCCAGTTCTGGGGCATCCAATGCCTTTTTCTGGCTTCCAAGGGCTCCTAGGGGTACCTGATTTGTATAAACTCATATAAGCACACACATCTGCATGAAAATATCATCTAAATATAGCATCAAATGTCTTAAATCCCAGTAATCATGGGCAGAAGCAGGGGGATCTCTGAGAGTTCCAGATCAACATGGTCTCCACAGTGAGTTTCAGGGTATCCAGGGCTACATGGTTAAACACTGTCTCAAAAGTAAACAAGTAAAATCGTAACATTGTAATTGCCTGAGGGCCCCTCTAGTCCAACTCCGTAATGTCAAAATAAATAAGTCATGTGTAACTGCCTCTTGGCTTGTCCCTTCTATAACATAAAAGCCTCCCACATAGACTAGCTCTTCTTAGTAAAAGGGTAAGCATCTCTTTCTTCATCAATACAGTTTGAAAGGAGTCCCATGAGAAAATGAGAAATGCAGGGTTCTTTCAGTGTCATAACTGAATTCCATAAGGAAAGGAAGAACAGACACTCAGCCCAAGGCAGCTATTTCCTCCATTCTCCCCTGTAGCAAACACAAAGGCCACATTGCTGCCAGACCTAGGGGCAACTCCAGAGTCCATTTCTGCACGGCAGTTTTGGCAGCCCTTAGAACTGATGAGTCAGCATAAACGGTAGAACTAATTGCTATGCTGGGCTAGAGCTCAGCCATAGACCCAGGTATAGAGGGAACTGGGATGACTCGGGAGGCACATTAAGCTACGAGCAAAAAGATTTAAAACCATCAGCTCTCATACTGCTATATTTGGGAGATGATAAAAATTAATAATGTATCAACTATCACGTGACCTAATCACTTATATAATATTTATCCTTCAAATGGTAATGGCTAGCATTGCAGGTTGGCCAAAGGAACTTGTGCTTTCAATATTAATTTTTGTCCAACTCTGAACTGAAAGCAAGAATGGCTGACAATATTCTTTGTGAGTCCTCCTATCAGCTAGAGATACACACAGGACTCAGGTCTGGGACATAAGCAGGAATTCGCTGAGGCATGCTTTCCTTTGGTCTTGAATGTTGCTAAAAGACCAAAGGATGTGCCTGTTTCTCGGTTCCATGAAGCAACATTCATGGATGATAGTGCAAGGCATAATAATAGCAGTGGGTAGAAAGCTGTAAGAAGAGTGTGTGGGGGAAGTCACCACTCTGCACAGTGATGGCAAGCCTTCTTATCATGGGGGACAAAAGACTGGAGGTTTAAGCAGCAAGGGGTGCTGCAGTATGGGAGAAAAGCAGGGGGTGGAGGGGAAGACTAACTCAAATGAAAGTCATATGAAAAGCCGTGTTGCTACCATACAACCTAACTCAGAGAGAGAGAGAGAGAGAGAGAGAGAGAAGTCAGGGATGATAAGACACATGTGAAATGAAGTAAAATGGGCACATTGGCAATTAAAAAATTAAATGGGGATTTGGGCTGGGAGATGGGAAGAGAGGTCAGTGTATTCAGTGGGCAACTAAAGGTAAAGATTTATGGAAAAGCTTTATGGAAAGTCACTGGTTAGAAGCTTATTTGAAAATACATTTCTCTCTCTCTCTCTCTCTCTCTCTCTCTGTGTGTGTGTGTGTGTGTGTGTGTACCTATATATGTGCGGTATATGCAGGTGTACAAATGAGTGTGGGAATGTGCATTCATGTGAGGCCTGAGGACACAATCTTAACTGTCATTCTTGAGAAACCATCCACTTTATTTTCTGAGGAAGACTCTAATTGTCCTGGAGCTCACTGATTGAGCTGGGGTGGCTAGCCAGTGAAGTACAGGATTCTGTTGTCCTGTCTCATCAGTATTGGAATGTTACGCCTGTGTTTCAGGCACCCATCACCATATCTGCCATTTTACATGACATCTGGTGTTCTGACTCAGATCTTTATGCTTGCAGAAGAAACACCTTACTGACTACCTATCACTCCAGGTGAGTGGTTTCCTTTTTCTTCCGAATTATTCTTTTCTGTTCCTAACCCTTGTTGGCTACAAGAACAGAGGACCTTCAGCATATAGTCTTATAAGAAACACCCCTATCTCCAAACTGTCTTCCACTCCCTTGGTGTCAGAGAACATTGTCTTCTCGGCATGATCATAGCTACTGCCCCCTGGAACTCTTAGCAACTGTGATTAGTGAAGAGACTTTTGCAAGATTTGATCTATCAACTTTCTGTCACAGAGACAGAGATGGACTCAAAAGACCAAGGAGCTATAGACAGTTAAAGATTTCTAGAGGAGAGGGTTCACAAGGCTCTGACCCGCTCCAAAATTTATAGGCTGTTAGTGGTTGCTGGGGAGAGAGATTTGTTTCCTGTAGTGTTTTAGCTGATCCTGCTGAAGTTGGACATGCTCTTGTGGGTAATCCCAGTTGAACTCATTGGTCATCAAAGATGCTTTTGGCAGGAATTATGTCCTTGATTCTGTTGTTGGTGTCTTATCTGGGCTGAGAAGTTTTGTTCACATATCCTCAGAAAAAGCTCACACAATGCCTAGTGAGTGATTCTTGAGAGAGTCTTAATATAGGTGTGATTAAACTCAATGCCTACAACCTACTGTGATTTAGGGTCCTTTGAAAAGGGTCATCATAGACTGGGAAATCTTCTCACCTTCCTTTCCCCACTCCAAAACTTTAAAAATGCCAAACCCTGTTGTCTTTAAACGGTTGATGTTTTATGGACATATGTGTGGTGGGACAACCCACTCACCATATATGGATTGTGTTTTAGCTCTTCTGGGAGGAGAAGATTTTAGGGCGGAAGCTGTTGGAATTGATATGATCCGACTTCTAAGGTTAAGGCTGAGTACATCATATTTTCCTGTAAAGCAAAGTCATTTTGCCATGAGTGGTCACCTCAGCTTACACACCTGTGATCTCATCACAGATATGACATGGAGAGCAGTTAGAACAGGCTCCAGTTTCAACTATCCAAGACTAGAATGTCCCAACCATAACACTTTACTGCTAAGCTACAGAAGAGCTGATATGACTGTTTACAAGATGTGTGAATCTATTAAAAAACATGAAGATAATCACATCATCCCTCCAAAATTTGCCTTTAAAAATATCCCTCCTTTTCCATCAGCTGCTAGACTAAAATTGCGTTTCAGATTGAACACTGAATGAAATTCTCCCACCACCTCCTTTGTTACACTGTCAAGGTGACCACTGAATTTTACCATTGTTTGTAATAGGGGTTGCAAAGTCCAGTTAATAGATCAAGTACCTAAATAAAATCCAAAGGTGTGATAAATTAGCTTCCATCTCAACATGAGTGCAGGATCCTGGCTCTGCTCTGGGGGCACCCTTCCTGCACTTTCAGCTTGAGTTCAGCAAAGCCGACCTCCTACACGTTCAGTGTGCATGGGGAATTACATACATCCCTACCGTGCTAACCTATGGATATTAGGCTTCCAGTTTGTCTGCCTTCTTCCCTGACTCCATCTTCATGAATCGCTGTAACTTACCCCTATACAGGTCAGGCATCCCAAGAGCTCTCATTGCATACCATGCAGCATGCTGTCTGCATCCAGTAAACTTCAGGCTGGGGAACCGGGTTTCGATATTTCTGCAGCTTCCTACTTTGTCTATGAGGGCATTCTTTGTCCCCTCATGTAGCTGAAGTAAATAAGAGAAAGAAATAATTCTAAAATTTCCCAATCCCTCTGAATTGTCCCATTCTCTCTACCACCACTTTCCTTTCTCCTGTTTTCACCCATTGATGGAGCAGGAAAAAAAAGGGGAGTTCCGGGCGTGGTTTGCTAGTTTTTATTAAATCTTACCTGCTAGATATCTAAAATAAATGGAAAGCATGACATTGAAATTTTCATTATATGTTCGAAGATGGCAGGAATTCTGTTAGGAGTGATGCCTGGGAATGACTGTCTGTGGATTCCAGAACTCTGCACCCAAGATAGTGGCAGGAAGATCAGAAGTTCAAAATCATCCTCAGTTACATGGGAAGTTGAGGTCAGCCTGGGCTATGGACTTTATCACAAAAGGCAAAAGAAAACATAAAAGGAGTATTATTTTCAATTTGCATTTTTAATTTTATAACTTTAATGTTATAAATTACAATAATTAGTAACTTTAATATTGGAAGGTAATTAGTTATTCATCTTCTAGTAACCCTGAAAATAACTCAGGTGGCCCTGGGTCTCTCTCGAATTTCCTGCCTCAATCCCCTACTCATCAAATCAGCCAGGGCTGTGGCTCCAAAGCTCCCAGGCATCTTGAGGTTTGGGGCCATTTCAGTGTGGATTTACATTGCTGACTGTCCTTTCATTTCTGTTGCTGGGAGAAAACACTTTGGCAAAGGCGACCTAGGGAAGAAAGGGTATATTTTAGCTCACAAATCCTGGACAGAGTTCATCATTTTGAGGAAATGACCGCAGTAGCCATTTGAACAGCTAGCTGGTCACATCACCCACAGTCAAAAGCAAAGAGAAATGCTTCCTCTACTTTTCTACAGTTTAGGGAGCAGCCCATGAAATGGTTCTAACCACATTCATGGTAGATCTTCCCACCACAACTATTCTAATTAAGAAAGTTCCTCGTGGGCATGGACCAACCTCATCTAGGACCTTCCTCCATGTGACTGATTCTCCAGGTGTGTTGAGCTGACACTTAAAACCAAGCATCGCACTGTCCCCATTGCCCTGGCTCTGCAACAGGATCACACGGAGTTCAGCAGATTCCTCCTGGGCCGTGAATGTGAGCTGCTTTCCTTTCCTCTCTGCTCTGTCACGAGATCGTAGCTGGTCTTAGAGAGGACCGATATAGAAATTTGTGTCAAACAGTTCCTTGACTCTAAGTCAGGTTTCAGTATGGCAAGCTAAAGAATATGTTTTACAGTTCCCTCTAGAGAAAAAAAATTAAGTGCCCAGATATTTTGTACTTTCATGTACTCCATTGCTACGTCTTCCCAGGACCTATCTCTTCAAAACACTGATGTACAAAATTTCTGTTTAAACAGCTAAATGCGAGGGCTAAGGATTGGGGCCAGATCCACAAACTGTAGGTCACTGAAAGATGTGAAAATTAGATAATTCTTTATGGTTGCTTCTAATCTAGAAGTAATTATAAATCAATTAATTTGTCAACTAAAACTCCAATAGTGCATTATGAACTATGATAGTTTTAGAGGCTCTGAGTATTGTGGAAGGGCTCAAGTGTGCTGTGGGGATGTAAGCTCACACACTGCGTTATCTACGGAAGTGCGGCCTCTCTTCCTGCTGTTTCCTAACTGTAGACATGAAGTTAAATGACTTCTTCCATTGGTGCTGCTTTCCAGGCCTAAGAGCTAGCCATTGACTTCAGTGTCTGGGACAAAATTAGAAACTGCAAGGCAATTAAACATGGAGAGGCCCAGCTGGCCTGTGGTGGCACAGGTCTTTAATCCCAGTACTCTGGAGGCAGAGGCACGTGAATTTCCGAGCTTGAAGCCAACCTAGTTTACAGAGAGAGTTCCAGGACAGCCAGGTGTAGTAGGAGTGGTGGGCTGTGTCCCGCCACCAGGTTCCTGCATGGCTAGCTTTATACCCGAAATAACTACACACAAACTGTATTCTTTTAAACACTGCCTGGCCCATGAGTTCTAGCCTCTTATTGGCTAATTCTCATATCTTGCTTTAACCCATATTTAATAATGTGTGTAGCACCATGAGGTGGCTTACCAGGGAGGATCTTAACCTGCATCTGTGTCAGGTGGCAGAATCATGGCGACTGCTTGATTCGGCTTCTTTCTCCCAGCATTCTCTTCTGTTTACTCCTTCTACCTAACTTTCTGTCCTATTAAAGGGCCAAGGCAGTTTCTTTATTTAACCAAAGAAATTAACACAAAACAGAAGACTCCCACATCATTTCCCCTTTTTTCTGTTTAAACAAAAAAGAAAGGCTTTAACTTTAACATGGTAAAATTACATATAATAAAACAGTTATCAAGCAAGAATTACAGTTATAATATTTATATCTATTTTATCCTTTATCATAACTAAGGAAAACTATAACTATAACTAATTATTCTTCAACTCCATCAAAGACTCCAGAAGGATATAATACTACCTAAGCAAATAAGAAATCCAAACTCTAGAAAGGACAGAGACAACTCGCTGCCTGGACAGTCACCCAAAGTTCTTTTGTACCATTGGGGTGTCCATCTTGAGCCTACAGGCCCATAGTATCCAGCAGACTTTTCCATGAAACAGGAAATTTCAAAGACAGTTCAGTCACTATCTGCTGTGTCCTGCAGAATATCTTGCAGACTCTTTCAGGAGTCAGGAACCTCAAAAGACCATCTCACCTTTAGGCAAGTTCAGCAGTCCTCTCTCTGCAGGTTCCTTGTGTCCCGTTTATGCAACAGTCCAGGCAAGAGCAGTTTCTTGCCCAAATGGCTATCAAACTCCATAAGGAGCCTCTTCAATGCCCATCTTCTTCTTGAAATAGATTGGTGCTGTCAGAAGTAGATGTGTCTCATTGTCCTAAAAAACCCTAAGTTATTAAAACATTAAATGCCATATTCCACAGTCTTTGAAAGATATGAAGAATGTCTATCTTACTGATATATATCTCTATATATCTAGAAAATCTAACATGACTACAAGCTTGACTATTATTGATGATTATCCATTAACATCCTATACTTCTAATTATGCATTACATTTTTAAATGAACTACACAATCACAATACCTTAATCAAGATCAGAAATACATGTACATATAACAAAATTGACCTTAAAATCCATACCAATGCAAATTATTCATATCTATATCATATCCCCCTTTAAATGTAAAAGAACATTTATAAACAATATTTGGGAACGCGGGCACAGTTTTATCTCTCCAAACTGCCTCCTGCTGAATGGAGGTGCTGTTATTTAGGTTTTCTATGGGGTAACATGTGTGCCAGGTTCATCTCAGTTGGCAGTTGAGTGAAGTAATTTCTGAAGGTGTTCACAGCAACCTTTCAGGAGGGCGTGGTCTATCATACCATATTGGGATAGAAGCAATCCACAGGGTCTCATCCTCTGTGAAAACAAAAGAAGACCCTCTCCAAAGATCATATCCTTAGACCCAAATTCTGAAATCATACCCTTATGATATCCATTCTGGTTTAGCTTGGTAGCCCATATAATGAAATGTCTGTCTGTACTTAGATCCTTTACAGTCAAAAATTTTAAAGAAAACACAATAATACAGGCTCTCTGAGAATTTTCCATTTTTACCTGGATTATTTTTACTCTATCACTTTATTCTGTCTCTTTAAAGACTTTACCCTTTTTTTTAAGACATTAACTTTATTCTTTATATTCTTTTTCTTCTCTCTCCCAAGCTTACATACACTCATCCAACATTGTGATCCATTTAGTAGTCTTTTATGTCTGAATCTGTCCTATTGTGAATCTGTACTTTTTTTTAACTATCCAGGAGCATTTCTTAAAATGTTAAACATTTCTTAAAAACTTAAATTGCACCATGTAGGGGTAATACGGACTGCCTGTTTACTACCAGTCTAAACCTCAACTGCGCTGTTATTATGGTAATTATGATTGTTCCTGCCTGAGGTCAGCACAGTTCAACATGGTGGAGTGGATCTGGAGCCCCTCCTGCCTCAGAGCCATTCAGTGCCCCTGATTTGCACACAGTTCCAGGCACATAGCAGTCCACATTGCCATCAAGCAAGCTGTAGGAGTTTACTTCAAATGCTCCATTCAAAAGCTCTGTCTCCTGCAGGAGCCAGGCAGAGATCACAATGGCAGCACAGCCCAGAAAGCAGCATTTTAAAACTGCAGCTCTTTTCCTGTTGCGGCTGCTGAATTCTCTCTGTGGCACGCCACCCACAAACAGCAAAAAAACTGTGTTAAACTCTCTCTCCCTTTTTTTTAAAAGCCCTCTCAGGTTTTTAAGTGGATGTAGTTCATCACTTTGGAGCGCCACTCTTTAGTAGGAGTGGTGTGGGCTGTGTCCCACCACCGGGCTCCTGCATGGCTAGTTTTATACCCGAAATAATTACACACAAACTGTATTCTTTTAAACACTGCCTAGCCCAATAGTTCTAGCCTCTTATTGGCTAATTCTCATATCTTGCTTTAACCCATATTTAATAATGTGTGTAGCACCCATGAAGTGGCTTACCAGGGAGGATCTTAACCTGCATCTGTGTCAGGTGGGAGAATCATGGCGACTGCTTGATTCGGCTTCTTTCTCCCAGCATTCTGTTCTGTTTACTCCTCCTACCTAATTTTCTGTCCTATTAAAGGGCCAAGGTAGTTTCTTTATTTAACCAATGAAATCAACACAAAACAGAAGACTCCCACATCAGCCAGGCCTGTAGAGAGAAACCGTCTCAAAAAAACAAACAAACAGAACTATGCTAACTCCAGGTTTTTCTGTTTCCCTGTTGAGTGCAGCTACTGCTTCCATTCAAGGATGATTTGACTTCCTGAGAACTTCATACTAAATTTCTCCAAAAGTCTATCTTACACATGTCATTTTACAATTGAAAATCTGTTCAACAAAGTACCCTAACCTTATTATGGGAAAGAAGAAAAACTTGTCTCGTTGTTTATCATGGAAGTCCCCCATTTATTACCTCACTAAACAATGCAAAAATGAGTAATATCAATGGAAAAAATAGGTCAAGACTTTGAGATGATCAAAACGTGGGCTCCTTTTTGCTTTAATCTTTGAAAGATAAGTAATCTGGGTATGAAATCTCTTTGAGATTAAATCGTTGTAACTATCCAATGGAGGAGAAGTTATGAACTTCAGAAGATTTTTAAGGATTAACTGAGTGGGTTTCTGTAAAGGTTAGTCATGTGCCTTTAAATAGAATGTTAATTAACATAATGTTAATAATTAATTAATATAACTATAGTAATATTTTAAGTTTATAATATATAATATTCAAATAATCCTATACTTTGTATTATAATATATTTAAATTATATTTCATATTATATAGTAATGCATAACACTATCATAATATGATTATTAATATTAATGTCATAATTATTAATGCCAATTAATAAAATGTTAATTCCTTCTTAGTCACCACTGAATATGTGAACTAATACTGCAAGAAGAAGAGATATAAAGAATTCCTCTGAGGGCACAAAATATTGACAGGCATCTGGACATAGGCACAAAGTGAAAAGTGAGACAAAGGGGTATAGCAAACACTACTGAGATACACAAATGACATCAGGGACAGCAGTGCTTCTTTCAATGAGTTCCTGTGACTTCATCCAACCTCATACAAACTGTCATTGAGCTTGCTCAACCGTAGTGACTCCAGTGGACTACTGAGAGTATAAACCATGAACTTTGTTCTTTGGTGGTTTACAATTTTGTTCAGAAGACAAGACTTATGGGAATAGCAGCATCTTAAAAATATTTTTTAGACTTTTATTATGTGTCAAGAGGGATAGAACATGGAGGTATTACATGGTGAACCACAACCACTGAAGTTGGTCAATTACAGCATTAGTACTGTTGGCGGATAGCATAGACAGAGTAATAGAGAGTGTTTTGTGTGTAGAAAAGTAAATTGGTCACTGTCAAACCAGCTTTCAGTCACTCTTGAACTCACAGTAAGGCTTTGTGGCCTACCTACACTGAAGACCTTGATTCTACAGCATTACATTGTAATGGAGACATATCTTTGCTTTCTTATGTGTGTAGATATGTGGGAGGGTACAATACATGTTTTATTCCATGAGTGCTGGGATCTGAACTCAGGCTTTCGTTATTGTACAGAAAACTCTCTTATATGCTGAGGAGTCTCCCCAGCCCTTTTCCATGTTCTCATTCATATGTATTATTTATACATAATAATGGCTTTAATTACAGCATTCTCATTCCTGTGTATAATAAATTTGAATCATATCACTCCCATAGTCTCCCCCTTTCTTTTTTTTAACTACCCTCTTTCTATTTTTATATTATTTTGTGTGTGACCCACCAGATTTACTTAAGAGTTACTTATAGGAGAATGGGTGACAGATTATCTGAAAGATGGACATGGGTATCTTACCAGTAATTACAACACTCAAGAGCTCATCTATGTTTATAGCATCATTATTTGTCATAGCCAGAACCTGGAAACAACCTAAACACCCCTCAACTGATGAATGAATAAGGAAAATGTGGTACATTTACACAATGGAAAACTATACAATGGGAAAAAATAATGACATCTTGAAATTTGTGAGCAAATGGATGGATCTAGAAAACATTATATTGAGTGAGGTAACCCAGACTCAGTAAAACAAATATAATATGTACTCACTCATAAGTGCTTTTAGACATAAAGCAAAGAAAAACCAGCTTACAATTCATAATACCAGAGAACCTGGACAACAAAGAGGATCCTAAGAGAGACACACATGGATCTAATCTACATAAGAAGTAGAACAAATAAGATCTCTTAAGTAAATTGGGAGCATGGGGATCATGGAAGAGGTAGTAGGAGAGGGGAAAGGTGGGGAGCTGAGCAGAGAAATATATATATATATCAATAAAAACAATAAAAAAATCTTCCTCCCCAGTAATTGCTAATTACCTTTAAATCCTCAGATAATTCATCCTTGTTTATGTATTTGCTCTAGCTATGGTTACTATTGTTGTGATGAAATACCAGGACCAAAAGCAAGTTGGGGGGAAATGGTTTATTTCGCTTATACTTTCAAATCATAGTCAATCACTGAAGGAAGTCAGGACAGAATCTCAAGCAAGGCTTGAACCTGAAACAGGGGTTGATGCACAGGCCATGAAGGGGTTCTGCTTACTGACTTGCTCCTCATGGTTTGCTTATTCTGCTTTCTTTGAGCACCCAACACCACCAGTCCAGGGGTGGTGGTACACCCACAGTGGTGGGCTCTTCACCATCCATCCCTAATTAATAAAATATTCTGCATATTTGTCTACAGTCTGACCTTATGGAGGCATTTTCTCCATCAAGGTTCCCTCCCCTCATAAGACTGTAGCTGGTATCAAGTTGACATAAAATCAGTCAGCACAGCATTCTACGTGTGCTATACGAACCGCTAATTATTAGATTATACATATTCAAACACAATAATTATGCTTATTGTTGTCAACTGGTGCTCACTGCTTTGCCATTTGACTGACTTTTGTGATGTGTAAAATCACAGGACTGATTGGCATATTTTAAAGACAAGCACCACAGAGAATTCACGACTGCAGATTTCAAATAACTATTGACTATGACTCCAGATAATGGAGCTGACATAAGTTGATGGATCTTAAAGCAATGTCTTTAATTTCTCTAAGCAGAATATATTTTAATAGAACAAAGTACATTATGTCCAACCACTACAATTCCAAGAACCTGTCAGACTGGAAAAGAAATCTTCCAATAGGGCACAGGGCTAAGAAATATTCTCCAATGTAATTGACATTATCTACTTTTGACTTCAGGATTCTTGGAAATACCATTTTCTTACATGTCTGGCAAAAGAGTTCAGAATACAAAATCATGTTTCTTTCTTTACCCTCCACCACATTCACCATGCATCATTCTGCCTTGATAGTTTATGTGTGTGTGTGTGTGTGTGTGTGTGAGAGAGAGAGAGAGAGAGAGAGAGAGAGAGAGAGAGAGAAGAGAGAGAGAGAGAACTGTGTGATATGTATATGTGTATATAAGTGCAGGCCTGCCGGTGGAGAACAGAGGACATCACCATGCACCTTGTATAAAACAGGGTCTCCTTGTTAGTTATTCCTGCACATGCTACACGACCTAGTACCCAACTTTCTAAAGATTCTATCTCCATGGCCTCTTATGTAAACACGGGAGTGCTGGGATTACAGATGTGTGTTACAATATCTCCATGTTTGATGTGAATTCTGAGATTCTGAACTCAGTACACATGCTTCAGATCAACTGATATATTTCTGAGCCATCTCCCAAGTTCATATTCTGCCCCATTCGTGCCTCACCCTTGGGTTCTCCACACCCAGGAAAAGGCAGCATGGCAGGGAAAGAGAAAATTTCCAATGAGAAGGCTGCAGGGCTACGTGTGAGTAAGCCAGAGAATGGGTAGCCTTTCCTGGCTTCAATATCTGGGCAAGTGACACCAGGGACACAGCATGGTCCATTGGGGTTATTTAATTTTACATTGATATCATAGAAACAAGTAAATAATCTGGTAAGGTCAAGGATGCTAAGTTTTATGGGAAGGGTAGTCAGCCTGGTTTTCCAGACATTTCCAAGACAAAATAGTTCAGATAAATGTCAAAGAACTTTACTTAATAAAGAAAAAGTAAAATGTTTCATAAACATAACCTGTTAGTCACATGGTGTCCAGAGGGCTAGAGAGGTGACTGAGAAGTAAAGCATTTGACATAAAAACTGGACCTGAATTCAGATCTCAAGTACCTGTGAAAATACCTGTAATCTATGGTGACCCATTGTTATCTCATTCTCCAGATCATCTCTGTCATAGATGATCACCAGAACAAACCAGTTGGCTGAACTACCTGATAGGAGAATTTGAGATTTAAAGAGAGATCCTGCCTTAATATATAAAATGGATAGTCATTGTAGAAGACTCCTGGGGTCAACCTCTGGCCTCCACATGCATTTACACACACACAAGCACACTCACACACATATATACAAACATTGCTCACAAATATGTGTAAAAATCAATCAGTGATCTGAGAAACTGTGTCAAAGACTGGTTCCTCAGTCACTCCAAGAACCCCAGAGGGCTGTCCTCTGAGAGCAGAGAGAGAGAGAAAGTGATCTGCAACATGTTTTCCAGAAAGGCAACAAACAGATTTTCTTAAATATGCAAGGACTTAGAAAATATAATTCCTAAAAGCCATTTTGATACTAAAATCCAGCCAAGTGAGAAATAATAAAAACAAGGGATTCACAAGGGAAGAAGGCAGTGCAAGGTGACAGGCTGTGGCCCTGAATTCAATTAAACAGGAATAAAGTTACCAACCTGTGGAAATTGTGCTTAGTGTTACACACCCAAAAACTGTAAGGAAAACAATAGAAAAATCAAAGGTGGAAAGAGAGGGAGGGAAAATGGTGAAGACAGTAAGGCAAATTTCTCCTTTCCTAGCAGAGAGGCAATTGATACAGTATCAACAATTAAACATGATACCTGAGAGAATGCAATCATTGCAAATCCCCACTTCAGTCCTCCTCATTTATTTTAACTTAGAAAGGGATCTTACCTGGGGCACAAAAGTGCATGGCAAGGATGCCCAGAAGAATAAGTTCCAGGGCATACCAGTGAAGCACAATTAATAAAAACTCGGACAGAGAAATTGGGTTTCAATCTGAAGGCCAGAAAAACAAAATAGTCAGCAACTGGCTTTTACCTCTACATCAGTCTGAAATGGCGATCCTGCCTCCAGGAATCTCAGAATGAGACTGAGACTGAGTGCTGTCTCCTACCATCCTATAATCTTTGCTAGGGCTGGGATTAAAGGTTTGCACTACTGGGATTAAAGGCATGCACTGCCTGGTTTCTATGGCAACTAGTGTCGCTACTGAGATTAAAGGTGTATGCTATGACCTGGTCTCTGAGGCTGACTAGTGGAGCTGTTTTACTCTCTGATCTTCAGGTAAAGTTTATTTATTAAAATATAAATGAAATGCCACTACATCCCAATCTGCAGAGTGAGACCTAGAGAAAGGAAGCAAGAGAGGGAGGTAGGGAAGCAGGAAGGAAGGAGGGAGGGAGGGAAGGAGGGAGGGAGGGAGAGAGGGAGGGAGGGAGGGAGAGAGGGAGGAAGAGAGGGAGGAAGAGAGAGAAAGAAGCATAAAAAGGGAAAGAGGGAGGGAGAAAGAAGGAGAATAAAGAAAAAGGATCTAATTATCTAAATTAATTCTTTGGGGTTGAAAATACCAATTTAAATTCATATAGAACTTTCTAATAACTTTTTATTCTTAAATACACTATTTGCTTGTTTATTTATTGTACTATATGTGTTCCTCTACACATGCATGCCATACCTTCTATTCCAAGACGCCCTGTAAAAGCAATTGAGAACCTCACCAAACACATTCACATGGATAAACTTAGAGCAGGAAAATAATTATTCATGAAACAGGATTATTTGTTCCTTCTTTATCACCCTGTAAATGATCTTGAGCCCTGATTCTCCCAAGAAAAACACCTCAAGTTACATGTAGTAATCATTCATACCAATGTCCCTGTCAGTTTGCTCCTTCATTTTATACCTATACCTAATATCATAAAATGTACAAGGATATACCTCAGTTAACAAAATACTTGCTTAACAAACATGAGAACCTGAGTTGCATCCCTGGAGACAGAGAGAGAGAGAGAGAGAGAGAGAGAGAGAGACAGAGACAGAGACAGAGAGACAGACAGAGAGAGAGAGATCGCCATGGTGTTGGTGTGATGGTGTGCACTTGTAACTTCAGTGAGGGAGAAACAGAGGCAAGCTAAGACCATGGGATTCCTGGGGCTTGCTGGTCAACCAACCTTGTCTACTTAATGAGTTTTAGGTCACCAGTAGACCCTGTCTCAAAGACCAAGACCAAGGTGAGCAACACCTGAAGAAAGACCCCTGAATTTGACCCCTGGCTTCTATACATATGTACACATGCAGTCTTTGAATACACACACATATACTCATATGCATTACTTGAGTACACACATATGTGCACTCATATGCAGTCCTTGAATACACACATATACACTCACATGCACTACTTGAGCACAGACACATATACACTCATACACGGACAGTCAAATGATAATCAGGGACTGGTGTGGGAGTGATTTTTTTCTAGTCTGTTGCTTTCATTGGTTAATTAATAAAAATCTGCCTAGGCCCATTCGATAGGCCAACCCTTTGGTGGGCAGAGTAGACAAAACAGAATGCTGGGAGAAAGAAGCCAAGTCAGGCAGTAGCCATAATTCTCCCACTCCAGACAGACGCAGGTTAAGATCTTTCCTGGTAAGCCAGCTCATGGTACTACACAGAATATTAAAAATGGGTTAGATCAATATGTAAGAGCTAGCCAATAAGAGGCTGGAACTAATGGGCCAGACAGTGTTTAAAAGAATATAGTTTTTGTGTAATTATTTCGGGTAAAGCTAGCCGGGTGGCGGGAAGCAGCCCCGCCACTCCCACTTTAACAAGGGACTCCTCCCTCTGAGATGCTTTCTTTCCAGTAGGATGAAACTATTTCCCACATAATAGCGTAAAACTCTAACTCATAAAGGAGAAAAGTTTGAAAGCTACAGGTCATTAAGAAAATAATTTCTCTGTCTCTTTAGGGGTTTAGAAAAAAAAACTTCATGTGGCTCTTTGGGAAATGAACATTTATGTAAATTAACATTGTGTACAATTTCCCTGATTTAAAAAAAAAGGCAACTCATTTCTGACATTGAATCCCAAGAGAACTATCTGTACATCTCTGAATTACACTGGATTACTATCCATGTTACCGCCTATTACCTGACTCAGATCACCTCATTTTCAAGGATATTTGGTACATTCGAAAGACCCCTCCAAAGGGCCGCCTTCCACCAATGTAATGCCTCTTTGGTACATTCCAAAGACCCCTCCAAAGGGCCACCTTCCACCAATGTATGCCTCTTTTCAGCTGTGCCTCAAAGGACTAAGATGGAGAATTACTTAAACATGAAAGTGTGCAACCAAGAAGCCCCATGGAATATAAGGTGACTGCAACTCAAGGAGTAGGGAAAGTAAAGTTCAAATAGAGACAAATGGAGGTTCAGCAGGCAGAAGTTATAACAGAAAATGGCTTTTGCCAAAAGTTCCAACCTGAGGATGGGGAGTGATGTTACCAGGCCTGTGCATTATCCAATGAAGTCCTTTGTTGTTTCCAGTTTAGCATGGGAACTGGTTTCCAGTTATCAAAGAGAGGCAGAAAAACAAAACACAGATGTTAAAAAATCACCTCTCTGTGTGTCTCTGTCTGTCTGTGTGTATGTATGTGCATGCATGTGTGCGTGCATGTGTGTGTTTGTGTGTGTAGTTCAAAGGACAACCTTAGTTTCCATTTCTCTGGCAGCATGCACATTGTTTTTTGAAATGGGTTTTCACTGGCCCAGCACTTGTCAAGGAGGTTAGACTGGTTGACCCAACAATAGTGTTGGACCAAAATTATCGCTGGGTCTGTACCTCGAGGCCTGTAGGACAGAGAAAAGCCTGACTTGAGTTTGAAGGATAGTCTCAAAGCTACCAAGTGGGGACGAGACAGCAAAATCTAGGTAGATGCCCCTTCAGTCAGAGGGAGGGCTTGACTGACTTTCATTGGCTAGAGGTACCCCCACATCACACGATGTCACTTAGCTTATATAAGCTGACGCTCACAGTAATAAACTGAGTTCCTTCTTTGACTTGACTCAGTATTATGTCTGATTATCCTGCATTGTGGGGCTGTAGAATGGTCAGATAGTTCACTCCTTTTCTCTGGGGAATAAGGCTAAGGAGGCCCGGCAGATAGAACTATATCCTGCATATCCATTCCTGGATTTTTCACATGGCTACTGGAGATTGATCTCAGGCCATGCTTGCAAGATAATCACTTTAAAGATCGAACCATCCCTCAGCTTCAAATATAAATGATACTCAAGTCTGATCGATAGCCTGACTAAAGCAAGAAAAATCTAAGTGGTTAGTAAAGCAAGTTTCTAGTTGAGTTTGGTTTGGCAAGTCCAGAGATGTTTGAATCATGGTGACTTTGCCCTAAGCTGCAGGTGAATCCCTTGGTGGATTCTTTTCAAGGATTCAGGGGATGAGAGGGGGAAATGTAGTAGCAAGGGTCAAGGTAGGGAAAGCAGGTCATAAGAGATGGGCTGTGGGTAGTATCTTCTTTCTAGGCCGTACATTTCCTACACCATAACTAAAAAGCCATCACCATAATCAACCACAGACTAAACTCTCTGGTTTAAAAAAAGAAAAGGAAAAAGAGCCAAATGAACCCCTCCTTCTCACTGTAAGTGATGTGTCAGACACTGTCACAGTGATGAGAGAGTAACTAACAGACACAGAAACAGTAGTCATGAGGAGAAATTAGATGTTCTCCTGACTGGAATATCAACAGACAAGGCAGGTCTAAGGTTCTTAGTAACAAGATAAGACTAGAGAGCCACTGAGAAGTTGAGAGTACTTTCATTCCTGGGCTGTAACCCCAGTCAAAAGTCCATGACTTGGGAGATCTTAGACCCTAGATAGGAATATACTTCTGTTCTGTTGACAACCATGCTGACAAACTGCCTTCTAAATAATTATATCCATGAATTTGTGTTCATTTCAACTTGGATCACAGAAGGTTGGTTTCTGTTATTGTTGTTTGATTGGTTTTTACAGGTTCATAGTAGTTAATACAGAAATGCATATCCATCCAAAGTGCCAAGAAATAAGTAACTATGAGCACTCACGGTGGGAAATTCTGACATCTGGATACGACATGACTATTGCTTAAATCAGCTCATAGTGACTGTGGTCACCTGCCCAAGACCCGTCCAAGATCAACTCAGTCAGCATTCTCCAAAGATAAGGCAGGATCCGAAGGCCTCAGACTTAGCAGGGGGGCAACTGACAGTTGGCAATTTCAAAAAGAAGGAGGGAGGGTGGCTCTCATTTTAGGATGTGGCTATTGATAGGCAGCCATGCCTGAGTAGATGGGCACACAGCCATGCACATGTGGGTAGCACTAATTGAACTCAGAAGTTGAGAGGAAAATGAGATGGGAACAGTAGGCAGGGTTGAAGAGGGGAAGTTGTGGGTAGCTCTGCTCAAAATTCACTGTATAAATGTATACACATTTCAAAGAAGAAATAAAATATTATGTAAAAAGTTGAGAGTAGAGATTGTTTGTCAAATTATAACTTATTTTAGATTTATCTATAATCTGCCTTTGTGTCAACAATAATAAAGCCAAAAGGAAAATACAAATCAAAAAGCCCAAAACAGAAATCCAGTTAGGCTAAAGCAAATGCCCAAATGTGGACTAGGGGATGTAAATAGTCTTATTGAAGAATCTCTGTAGTTTCTGTTCAGAAAGTCATCACATATGCATGTACACCAACTGCATGGCACAATGCATTGCCATGTATATGAATGAATATCACTGGACTTTGCATTAATAAAAATCTGCGCTTTTGCCCCACAGATACAAATGATGCACCTTTGAATTTGGGATTTTTTCCCCTTTATATCAATGCATTTGAGTTGAAACATCTTTTTAAATAGCCATGTACCAGAGCTGCCAGCAATAACACGCTGGGTCCAGGTACAGCAGCTGTATAGCAAAGATTATCATTATAGCTTTCTGCCTGACTCTTTAACCTCTTGGGGATTTTGACCTCTGTATTGATTTTACATGCTGGGGGATGTGGCTTTAGGAGAGCTTTGCTATCTGAGCATTAAACAGGATATTTTAGTCTATCCCATGTTCTTTACAGGCTAGGTCCATATATGGTCTGTGGCTTCAGATTCTCTATCTGTGATACAGATGTGCACAGGTCACTCAAATCTATCACTCAAGTGATAGATAGAGCATAATTAACAGGGTAAACAGAGAGCACCTAACCCTGCCCACAGCAGCTGAGCAGAGCGCTATCCAAAGGCAACATCTGAGCATCCATTAACAACTTTTTTTTAAAGAATAGTGTTTCTTCTTTCAGAAATATTTTCTAAGAGCTAATACCTATACTCCTCAAAGTGTTCCACATACTAGAAACAGAAGGAACATTGCCAAACTCTTTTTATGAGGTTGTAGTTATCCTGATACGAAAATTACACAAAGACTCAACCAAGAAAGGGAAGTACAGATCAATTTCACTTGTGAACAAGGACGCAAAAATACTCAATAAAATACTGGCAAACCAAATCCAAGAAGACATAAAAAAAATCATCCAGCATAATCAAGTTGGCTTCATCCCACAGATGCAGGGATGGCTTTAAAAAAATCTATCAATGTAAATGAAAATCATATAAATAAACTGAAAGAATAATCCATATGATCATTTCACTAGAAAATCTGAAGAGGTTCAGTGGGTAAGAGCACTTTCTCCATAAGTATGAGGACTTGAGTTCAGGACCTATACAAAAAGATGTACCTGTGACTCTAGCGTTGTTAAGGAGGGTCAAGACAGGAGGATCACTGAGTCTTGCTGACTGTAAGCCTAGCTCCAAGTTCAATAATAGACCCTCTCTCGAGGGATAGAATGAGGATTCATAAAGCAGGACATTTGACAACCTTCTGGCTTATAGAGATGCATAGACACATATTCATACACACACACACAGCTGATGAACTAAATGGGTTTTCTAAAATGAAATTTAGAACAACTATCTGGCATTACAATTTCTCCTTTCCTATCCAGCAGGTATTCCCCTGGGCTGTGCTGCCCTTTGGGCCAATCAATCAATGTTCCATCTCTTGTTTTGGAGAAACTGGTAGCTCTGAACACAGTGAAGGTGGTGGAAGAGACGTGTTGTGGGGTTTCTCACCCTGATCCTCGGACCTGTCTCTCAAAGTGAGACTTAATTCCGGGGAGCTGCTGTGGCTGATGTACCACCTCCTTCTCCCAGAGTTGTGATGGATGGCTGTTATTTAAGCTCTTGAAATCAAAGACGAGACTCTCCTAAAAGAGCCTGATGAAATGGAGCATTATTCAATTAGAAAGACGAGGCCTGATGTTGAGAGGCAGAATATAATTACAGGACTGGAGCATTTCCAGGAGGTGTGTGTGGATGGCACCCCAGCTGACTGTAAACCATTCTCTCTGACTGAGCCTAGACAATATGCGTGTGCTATCCCCATCTTCACCAGAGCCGGAGACACTGGTCTTGCAATGACACAGAGCCTCATGATATACCTCATGCCTACATATCAGTGGTTCCAATTTTACACACTTAAGTTATATAACTCAAAGCGGACACTGGGAAATGTTCAACTCAGGATACTTTCTTGATCTGTTGTGAGTTGACATCGCAGTGAGTGACTATACATTCAGACTGACAGAGATAGATGATAGACAGATAGATGGTAAACAGACATTAAGTAAGAGACAATAGATATATTAGTACATAGATACTAAGATATATAGAAATATATAATAACCTATAACAAGCTGTCTAAAGTAAGTTATTTTATTAATATTGAAAAGATTGTCAAGTTATAAAGACTTAGATACATAATGTATTCATATTTTTCATTGAAACAATTGAAAATAGGGCTAATATACTCTAAAGAATTATGATATAGCAATAATTCTCCATCAGGGATAATACATAGTAATTCTATCATAATATAAAAGACAAAGTATTATTATAGATAGAAATGTATATACCTTTAAACTATTGGAAAAGTTTATGCTGAAGTTTCAAACACTTCAGGGACAGGACTGTAGCTCAGTAGGTAGAATGCTTGCCCCAGTATAAACAAAGCCCTGAGTTTGGTCTTAGTGCTGCAGAAACTGGCATGGCATGGTGGCAAGCCTACAGTGGTGGTTTGAATAAGAATGGCCCCCAGAGACTCACCTGTGTGAATGCTTAGTCATCAGGGAGTGTCCTTAGGAGGTGTGGCCTTGTTGGAGTAGGTGTTTCCCTGTTGGAGTAAGTGTGTAAATAGGAGTGGGCTTTAAGATTTCAGAAGCCCAAGTGAATTCCAGTGACTCTCTCTCTCTCTCTCTCTCTCTCTCTCTCTCTCTCTCTCTCTCTCTCCCAGAACTAAACTCGAGTCCTCTGCAAGAACAGCAAGCCATCTCTCCAACATTTTAGCCGAATATTTTAAAGACCTATATAACCCATCAGAATGTTCAAATGATAGCACGCGTCATAACTATGGGGAGAACTTGTTGGTCTAGTGTCTGAGTTTGGTTTCTTTTTCAGCTGTATGCTAAGCTAAAGAGGAAATCAAGTGTTTTTCTTGAAAGGCCCCTGTTAATGGGAAGCTGGTGATTTAGGAACCACAGTTGAAGGAACACTCGTTTCTGCTATATTTGCTGATGGCCTTTATTTTTCTTTTCTTTGTTTTGTATCTGTGTGTGTGTGTGTGTGTGTGTGTGTGTGTGTGTATGGTGTGGGTAAACACAAATGTAGATGTGTCCACATGAATCACCATTCATGTGAAGGTCAAAGGTAATCTTCAAGTATATCATTTCTCAGATGCATGTTTATTTTTTGAGACAGGACCTCACATTAGTCTAGAACCTGTCAAGGTCTAGGCTGTCTGGCCAGCAGGCCCCAGAAATCCACTCTCTCCATGTGCCCAGATCAAGGATTACAAGTGTCTACCACAGCATCTAACATTTTATATGGGTTTGGTTCTAAGGACCAAGCTTGGGTTCTCATGCTTGCACATCAAGCATTTTACCCACTGAGCCATCTCCCTAATTTTATTTAATTTTCAGTTTTTTTTCCAGACTGGTCTCAAAGTGTCAATGTGGCTGAGATTTGCCTTGATCTCCTGAATCCCCTACCTCCATCTCTGGTGTACTTAGGCAGTAGACTAGTGTCAGTAATAAATAAGCAAAAACCCTGAATTCTTAAATATTTAAGTCAGGACACAAAATTTTGCAGCTTGTTTAAGGATTCACAGCTATTGAGGAAGCACTAGGACTCTAACCTAGGACCCTTTTAAACCAAGGCTCTTGTTCTCTTGTTCCCCTGTATTCACAGAATGAAGTCAGACTTCAGCCTCAACAAGTGATATTCTTAGTACTCTTTGTATAAGACAAGAGTTCTTATTCTTTTCATCTTGTAAACTTTCCCTATTTTCATGTGTGTATGTGTGTATGCATACATTGGTGAGTACACTTGTGTGTCTGTGTACATTTGCATGCATGTATGCATGTAGAGGATCATGGTTGATATCAGGAATTACCCTTGGTTGTTTTTCCACTTTATTGACTGAGGCAGCGTCTCTCAATGAGATCAGAGCTTGTCAATATAGCTAATCTTGTGCGCTAGCTTGTTCTGGGATGTTCTTGTCTTATCTCTGCCTTTTAAGTCTGGAATCACAGGCTGGCCATCAAATCCACTTGGCATTTATGTGGGTGTTAGGGATCAGATCTCTGTTCTTCACGCTTGAATGCTGGGTACTTTCATCTCGGAGCCTCACCCCAGTCTTACAAACCTCTTAGCACAAGAATTTGGCCTTGATACGTGGAATGAAAAAATTGCAAGTTTTTAGATGCTTAAGGCACATCTTCCTGGCACTGGTGTCCCCTCCGCAGATTCACTATGTATCAAGCAATTATGAAGAGACATGCTCGTTCCTCTCAACACCTGCAACCCATTACAGAACCAAGCAGCTGAAGTCCAAGGGTTCCAGCAGAAGAATGCTATAAACAGATGACACCAAATTTGTCAGCACTCCCCCAGGCCAGGATTCCGCTTCTGTCAAGAGAAACACAGACACATGCAAACACTGTCTAATTCTCTCCATATGGTGGGCCCTAGATGGAAATTCAGTTACATTCAGTAAGGAAATAGTTTGTATCTTACCAGGATGTGGCTTCTTAAAGATAATGTCAATCATTCTTTTTGCAAATAGAAGATTCATAAAAGTTGTATTGCAATGGCTTGGAACAAAATCTGGCTCAAGCTTTTAGGAAAGGTTTTAAATTATTCATAATCACCCAAAAAGTATATTATATATGTGTGTATGCATACACACACACAGACACACACACACATATATATACATATATATGTATATATATCATGGGTAATATTTATTATACACACACATAACAAATAATATATATTATGCACACACATATATATATACATATTGTACTACATGAATAACACACAAATACATAAGTACATATGAGTCTACTGGCCTTTTAGGAGATGCTGTTATTAATAACATCAGTACATTTTGCTATCCTTAGCTAGTCTCTAGTACTTTCAGGTTTTTATTATGTGACTTTTTCTGGAAAAGACAGGAACAAACATCCTTCAACCCTGACAGACACCAATGAGTGACCATATTTCACAAGCTTGTTTTGTGAACCAAGCCACCTGTTGCTTAAGTTCTGTATCTAACATTGGCAAAGAAAGATTGTAGAAATCTCAAGAATATTCCATCTTGAAAGATGGATTCCAACACAGTCCCTCAAAATAGAAGTTACAGACCACACGAATATACCCTATGAGCTCAGGATACTGCACCCTCAATATGGCCCCTTCTCTGGGTGGTTTACATAGCTCAGAACAGTGAAGATGAGAAGCATGCCTCTGACTTCTGCTCAACCAAGACCAATGCCAGGATATCACATTGCAGTCAGACCAATAGAGATGGGCAACCATGTTCACTGGAGATTCTCTATGCAGTTCTATGGAGAGAGGACCAGGGTTGATATTGGGAATCATCCTTGATTCATATTAGTTGGAAGAAATAAACTTTGGGTGGCATTTCACACCATATTCACTATGATTGCATGAAAAACATGACAGTGTTGTTTTCTCAACAAATAAATGAGAGATATTTGAGGACATCGATATTTATAACCTCATTAAGCATTTTCCTGTATATAAGGAATCTTGGTTTACTAAGAAATAAAATTTTGATTTTTTAGATGTCAAATTATAAACAAACAAGTCAAATTCAAATTGTTCTTCAGTAGATGGGGGTTTCTTGGAGGGTTTTTAATTGCAAATGGACTTTTTTCACAATATATTCTGATTATGGTTTTCCCTGCTCCTACCCCAGTTCCTCGCCATTTCCCCACCCACCAGTCTCCACACTTTTCTGTCTCCTGTTAAAGAACAAATATACATCTAAGGAATAACAGTAAAATAAAATAAGAAAACAAAGTAATCAAATTGGAATAATACAAAACAATCAAACAAGAAAAGGATTCAAAGAAAAAGCACAAAAAACATACAGATGTAGCAACACACATTTGTGAACAGAAATCACATTTTAAAAAAATACAAGTCTGGAAGCTATAATATATATAAAAAGGGCCTATAAAATAAAAAACAAAAATCTGTGAGAAAAAAAATTTCCAAAATAGTCACTGAGTTCATTTTGTGCTTGCCATCTACTGCTTGGCATGGGACCTTCCTTTAAGAGTGGTTTGTTTCTCTAGTGAAACTCTCTTGAGAAAAACTAATTCTACATTTGCAAGTGACTATAATTAAGATACACACCCTTGAAGGACATGTGCTTGCTGTCACAGTCTCTGGAAATTCATATGTGTGCCAGTCATGTTGTGTCTAAAAGGCCTTTATTCTTTGGTGTTCTCCATCTCTTCTGGCTCTGACCCTCTTTCTGCCTCTTTTTCTGAAGAGTTCCCTAAGATCTGAGGTAAGGGATTTGATGGTGTCATCCTTTTTCGTGCTGAGTGTTCCAAGGTCTTTTACTCTCTACAAATTGTCTGACTGTGGATATCTGTATTTCTTTGATACTGTTGTAGAAGAAAACTTCTCTGATGATGGGTGATCAAGGAAGGGATCCATGAGCATAGCAGAATGTCAATAGGAGTCATTTTATTGCTGCATTCCTTCATCAAAACAGTAGTATTTAGTTTTCCCTTAAGTTGCTGTCCTACTAGTCTTGAGTTCCTGATCATCCAAGCATCACTGAGTATGGGTTCCATTTCATCAAGTGAGCCTTAAATCCAATCATAGATTGGTTGGTTACTCCTGTAAACTTTGTGCTACCATTGCACTAGTAAGGCAGGACACCATTGTAGATCAAACAGTTTATGGCTAGATTGGAATTTATGTTTCCCCTTCAGTAGTGTGCAGAGTACCTTCTTGTACCAAAGACTCTAGAACATAGATGTGAAAGTTCAATGTAGGCACCAGCTCAACTTCTCATTGTTCAGAGTCGTGTTGGTTGTTATTTTCAGTAATATAGCCTAGGTTGTTTGGGTTCCCATGGGACCTGTTTGGCCAAGAATTTGATTAGTTGTAACCCAGTTCCAGTATTAGAAATTTCATTTGACATTTGACACCAAAGATGTTCAGTTTGGGGTTGGGAAGCTTTGTCTTCTCTGTTATTTGATGATTTTGCTTAGATCACAACATATGTATACACATACATACCACACACACATGTGTATATATACTTCTATAGTGTAACTTTCCATACTACCCTTCAAATGGAATTTAGTTTTAGCTGTACCTCCCAATATTCATTTCATCAACATCCTTATCTCTCCTTTTCCTGCTTGATCTTCCTATTCTAGTCACCACTTTGCCGATCAGAACTATATATCCTATTTTCCCTTCCAGGGATATCCGTCCTTCCCCTCTGAGTCCCTTAATCTCTTCTTAATCTTTGTAGTTATATGGACTGTACCTTACTTATCAATGACTTAGCAACTAACATCCACATGTGAAGAGACAATTTATAAAAGTCTTTATTATGGAGACCCAAAGGGAAAATACAGCTTCACAAAATACAGGGCAAGGTGGAAGCTGCAGTGGGTCCAGCTGCCATGTCCCACTCGGCCCCAGGGAGATGTGAACAACTGTGCAAACCTGCTTCTGCTCTGACCTCTCGAGAGAGCAAGAAAGACCTCTTGTCTTTTTTATATAAGATCACATCTGAACATGGGGCCACAACCTAAGGCTGGTACCCCAACACTATTGGTGGAAATGAATTCCTACAACACTTCCTCCCTTGTTTTGTCTAAATAAGAATGTTTTAAACATGAAATAAAAATATAAATAAGAACAAGTATCAAGTATTGTCCAGGAGAGAGAAAAGGTAATAACATACACCAAAATAGAACTACAACCAACAAGAACAACATCAAGCAAGAAACACAAACACATACTAAATATCCAGATGATAGGTAATAGACAACTAACAGGGATTATTCAAATAGCTGTTCTATTCCGAGAACCTAAGTATTACTCCTAAAATGTCTTAGCAAGGGTATTAGAGGACAGTAGGTGTGTCTATCTAGCCTTTAAGCCCATCAAAGACCTGAAAAGGAAAATAATATTACCTGAGTAAATAGGAATTGCAAGCAAGTAACTTCAAAAAAAGGTACAAGAAATGACAGAAACAATCACCCAAAGTCTCACTGTAATGTTGTGGCAACCAAATTTGGCCATAGGCTTAGAATATCTGACAGACCATTTTCAGAAGCAAGAAAAATTTTAAACACTGCCCTACCCTGTCTTGGCAAAGTTCAACAGTTGTTTTTGCTTTTACTTTAACTTTACTTTCTACTGATTTAGATCAGACAGCATGAATACTGTCAGTAGTTAAGACAAGGGCTATTCTTTGTCCAAAAGGCCAGTTTTGTCAACAAGAAAACAAGCTCTAAGTGTGGTGTTTTCAGTAACCAACATTCTCTCATGTCTCATGTCAACAGAATCTGAGTTATTAAAAAATTTAGATGTCATATTCTACAGGTCTTTGGAGTGTTTGAAGATTACCTATCTATGTGGAATACATCTCTATGCATCTAGATAACCTGGTTAACATGACTATAACTATGACAAACATAGTTGATTCTTTAGTGTAATTCTTAATAACCTATATGGCTTAAGACTAAAGTCTCAAATTATGAATATAAACAATCTTTAAACAGATGTGAAGCCTGAGAACAATGACCTAGAAATTGTAAAAACATAAAAATATCTTGATCAGAAGTAGAAATGTAGCCAGGCGGTGGTGGTGCATGCCTTTCATCCCAGCACTTGGGAGGCAGAGGCAGGTGGATTTCTGTAAGTTCGAGACCAGCCTGGTCTACAAGAGCTAGTTCCAGGACAGGCTCTAAAGCTACACAGAGAAACCCTGTCTCGAAAAACAAAACAAACAAACAAACAAAAAAAAAACTAAACAAACAAAAAAAAAACAGAAGTAGAAATGTATAGTACAATATGACAAAAATTTCCTTAAATTGTATAAATATACGAAGTATCTTAATCAGTGGTGTAAACATATATACAGACAGACAGTATGACAAAAATAACTTTACATTTGTGTGCAAAATATTGTAAATAGAAAAATACACAATGTAAATAGGAACATACACAATATATGAATTTGTGCCAATATGCAAATTATCTTAGACAAAAATACAAAAGTAATTTACATATGTATCAATTTACAAGAATCTATACCAATGCAAATTGTCTATAACTAATTGTTGCTGAAATATTTCACAAGTAGATATACCAGTCTACTTATTATTCCATCCCATTCATTCCCTTTTTTATTTTCCAAAAGAGATTCCTGAGTCTAAACTTTATTATTCTACCCCAACCCTATTACACCCTCTAACCAACCTCTAACAGAAGACAATTATCCATAACCCTGATAAAACATATCTTTTAGGAGAGGGGTTATCATTTTTGAGAATTACTTCCAGCTGTCTTGGAAGCAATGGTATCTCTATGGGATCCTGCAAAAAATAAAAAACTAAAATGATTGTTAAGTCTCAAGTGTATCGTCTGTAATAATTTTAGACAATCTCTGAATAGCAGGTAGGGTTTTTTGAAGTTCTATCTGAAGTTCTAGCTCGAGTGCTGTAAGAAGGTCAGCTAGTCAAATTGGAATCATCTTGAGCAATTTGTAGCCCAAAGCTGAAGTTTGAGTGGTGTTTATCAGCTTGATGGCATCATATGAACTAGGTAGAATCATCATTGTGGGGCACTATCTTCTTTTGAAGACTTCAGAGATTATTGTAAGAAAAATGTATTGTTTACTGTAGAAATCTTAAGCATTATTAATATCAAAATAGAAAGTTTAAATTTTTAATATATATTAATCCAAATAAAGGTACCAAAGAGAGGAAAAGTAAGTATGTGGAGAAGTAGAATTTTGGGGAAATAAGAGAGTTTTGACAATAATAACCCCTAGATTTTTGGTGTTCTTCTGTCCCATACCAGGTGGCTCTTCTGACATGAGAAAGAAACTGTAAATCTTTATTTTAAAAATACATTTGGATTTAGAGAAGAAGAGAGCCCTACATCAACTCCAAAGCTAGCTTTGGTTTTAACTGAGTCGGGACTACAACTTTTTTGAGAAGTAAGGGGTAAAGACATTTAGGTAGTGAAATTTTACCCTGAAGAGAATATTGGTAACATAGATCAGATTTTTATTGGCTTAGTAATTTTTTTGGATAGCTTTCCCTTCTTCTTAGACATCTAGATGTTCAGGGTCTTTTATTTCTTTAAGGTGGGTATCTCTATTTTCCTATAAAGACAAAAACAGAACCCTGACATAACCTTGCAAGGATTTTTGACAACTTGTAGGACTGTCACATCAGTGGATGAACTATAATTTCTCTCTATCAATAGGTTTCTCCTGTTTGAATCTTAATCAGTATTGATGTCATCCTGTTAGCTTTTCTTCTCCTGTGAAAACAAAAATGAAAACCCTCCCCCATGGTAGCACATATCCTGGCTTCCATTATGAGATCAACACATCTTTGAGACTGATTTAACTCATAAGTTGTTTTTTTTTTTCCAATGAGACTTGGAGGTTAATAAGGTATTATGCAATCTATCTCTGAGAATCTTGGTTTCCCCTACCTTTTCATTATGCATTTCTTTTAAGGTGCTATTAGATCTCTCAATGACCACTTTTTTTGTAGGATTGTGTAGTATACCTGTAATATGTTTTATGTTATAATATTTAAAAAAAACTGTTTCATCTTACTAGAGACATATGCTGGAGCACATTCAGTTTTAATTTGTTCAGGCATACTCACGATGGCTATAACCTCTAATAGGTGTGTAATTACAGAATCAGTCTTTTCAGAACTCAAAGCAGTTTCCCATTGAAATCCTGAAAATGTGTCTATTGTGTGGTATACATATTTTAACTTTCTAAATTCTGCAAAATGAAACATATCCATTTGCCAAATTTCATTTTTTTGCTTACCTTTAAGGTTGCTTCCTCTAGGTAAAGGAATTTGGTTATAGAAGAAAGAAGTAAGACTTTTTATGATTTCCTTGACTTGTTGCCAATTGATGGAAAAATTCTTTTTTAAATCTTTGCTTTGACATGGTGTTTTTTTTATGAAATTCTGAAGCCTCCAGCATACTTCCTATTAATAACTGATCAATGTCATTATTTGTTGCAGTGGGAGCGGCGGGGCTGCGTCCCCGGCACCCGGCTGCCCGCATGGCTAGCTTATGCCCCGAATTACACGGAAACTGTATTCTTTTAAACACTGCCTGGCCCATTAGTTCCGGCCTCTTATTGGCTAGCTCTTACATATTGATCTAACCCATTTCTAATATTCTGTGTAGTACCACGAGCTGGCTTAGCAGGAAAGATCTTAACCTGCGTCTGTCTGGAGTGGGAGAATCATGGCGACTCCTTACTCGGCTTCTTTCTCCCAGCATTCTGTTCTGTTTACTCCTCCTACCTAATTTTCTGTCCTATCAGAGGCCAAGCAGTTTCTTTATTACTTAACCAATGAAACAACAGATAGAAAGATGACCCACCTCCATCAATCATTACCTTGTGCTAGAGAACCTGGCAGACCCATAAGGGACCTGACAGCTGTTATATTTATAGGATAATTCCTTTTCCTTATTATTTCCTGTAATTGTATAAATAACAAAGTTCATTCTGTTTTATCGGGATGATTTATTTATTCAGCCATTTCAATGTGTAAAACAACTCTTTGAGAGTTAGTAACTATATTGAGGGGTTCTGTAAAATCCATTAGTACCATGAGAGTGACATACAATTCTGACTTTTGCAGAATTATAAGGGATTTAAACTACTTTACTTAAATTTCCTGATTTACATCCCACCCTTTCTGATTTATTTGCATCAATACAGAACATAGGGGCTCCACAGATTGATGTTTTCCTAAGAGGAAAAATCCAAATGGTTCTTTTTATGAATTTAATTCTTTTACTTTTGGGATAATTGTTGCTAATCTTTCTCTCAAAAAATTCTGCAAGCTCTTTGCCAATATCCATTATCTTCCCATAAAAAGGAAATGTCCTCATTAGTTAAAGGTATGATCATTTTTTCTGAGTCCTTTACTTTCGGGTGACAAAGTCTTAGTTTTCCTTTTAAATTCAAATCAGAAATCTTTTCTACATATGTCTTTAATTTCTTATTCTGTTTATACGGTAGAAATAACAATTACAAAAAATAATCTTCCCTCTGCATCAAAATCTCTGAAGGGGATTCCCTAGAGGGGAATATAACTAGAGTGCAGTTAAGCTTTGGGCCTACATGAAACACCTGTGCATCTCATATTTTCTTTTCCACCAAAACCAATTCTCTTTCAGCTTCAGCTGATAATTCTCTTGGACTATTTAAGTCCTATACCCCTCTAGTGTCTTGGCTAAAGTTTTCAGTTCATATCTTTCTAGTCCAATAGCAGGCTTTAGATGGGAAATATCTCCTAGCAATTTTTGAAAATCATTAAGAGTCTACAGTTAATCTCTACTGATCTCTACCTTCCACGGTCTAATTTTTGTAGACATAATTCATTTCCTAAGTAATTAATAGAATCCCCTCTCTGTATTTTTTTCAGTAACAATTTCTAATGCCCAGCAAGGCAAGACTTTATTTTTTATGTTTTCTCTAAAGTGTCTACCTTAGAGTCAACCAATAAGATATCATTCATATAATGATGTATTATAGATTGTGAAAACTGGACACAAATTATTTCCAATGGTTTTTGAACCCAATATTGGCACAGGATGGGGATATTTAAATTTCCTGTGGGAGGACCTTCCATTGATATCTCTTGACTGGCTGAGAATTATCATAAGTAAGCATGCACCATAAAGGTAAATTTTTTCCTATCATTCTCTTGTAAAGACATAGTGAAGAAACAGCCTTTTAAGAACTTAACCATAGTAAGCCATTCTTTAAGTAACAGAGAAGGCAAAGGCATTCCAGGCCACAGAGAGCTCATTGGCTGAATTACCTTATATACAGTTCTCAGATTTGTCAACATTCTCCATTTTCCATATTTCTTTTAAATAACAAATGCAGGAGAATTCCATGGACTGGTAGATTCCTCAGTATCTCCAGCATTTAACTGCTTGTGAGCTAGCTGTTTTAAGCCTGCAGCTTCTCTGATGTCATAGGCCATTGCCCAACTGAGATAAGTTTGTTAGTTAACCATCTTAAGGGTAGGGCTGTTGATGTCTCTGAGAGTTCAACAACTGTTGTTCCCTGTTCTTGCACAGCCTGAATCGACAGCTTCTGTTTCTTATAGTTGTTTATAATATTCTTCCCAGAAACATGAGTTTACATCCATTTCTAAGACTAGAGGAATGTGAATCTTGGTATTCCATTGCTGCAACAGATCATGAGCACACAGATCACTGCTATATTAACCACATATGGCCTCAACCTTCTTTTCTCTTCTTCTGGCCCATTCATCCCATCTTGTACTTTGTTTTGCCTGAGATAGGGTTCCAATCCCTAGGAATTGAACATCTACCTCTTGAAGAGGCCAGGTTCAGACGCTGTGATTCTGGAGAATAATAGTCACATTCTTACCTGTGTCTAATAATTCCACAATTATAACAGTATTTATCTGTACTCTTAGCCTTAGCTTTAGTCTTTGGTCATTTTTAGAAGTCTGTCAAAATATACAAGGTTTATTTGTTTTGTTTTGTTTTTTGAAGCGAGAATTTATAAAAGTCTTTATTATGGAAATTCAAAGGAAAAACACATACTCACAAAGTACAGGACAAGGTGGAAGCTGCAGTGGGTCCAGCTGTCATGCCACATCTCCCTGCTCCAGGAAATGTGAACAACCACACAAGCTCGCTTTTGCTCCAGCATTTCTCTATTTAGCTTTTGTCTGATGACCTGTCTATTGGTGAGAGTACAGTACTGAAGTCTCAGTCTCCCACTTTGTGAAGGTCAATATGTGACTTAAACTACAGTAATGTTTTCTTTATAACTTGGGTGTCCTTATTTTTGGTGCATAGATGTTAAGAAGCAATACAATTTTGGTGGATTTTTCCTCTTATGAGTATGTAGTATTTCTTGTATCTTCAATTAATTTTGATTTGAAGTCTATTTTGTCAGATATTGAAATAGTTATGCCAGTTTGTTTTTTAGGTCTATTTGTTGGAAATACCTTTGTCCATCCTTCTAACCTTAGATGATGTCTATCCTGGATGTTAAGTTGGGAGGGAAAAATCAATAATTAGAAAGCAATGAGAGACAGGGAAGTCCACTGTCTCCACTTTCAACTAATAAGAGGCACTCTCCTTGGTTAGTGTATTTATCTAAGTGTTGGTGCACTACTTTGCAATTTCTTTTTACCATTTAATTCATTCAGTATAGAATAAGTTGGATACCTAATAGATAGAACACTTTGAAATGCCACTATTTTCTAAGCCTCTTTGTGTGAATGTACAAGCAAACAGGGTCACACACTGACAGAGTATCCCTCCAGAGAATCTTCAACAAATTGCTCTTAAAGAAATTATCCTGGATACAGACACTAAGGAGCAGCAGATAAGGGAACTGGTAGTGCAGTACAATTACAAAAACCTACCAAAAGTGCCTTCATGACCTAGAAAGATCAGTATCTATTAGCTATAAGGAATAAAACAGGTCAAAGACACATTATAACTGCTAGGAATGTGAAGTAATTACCAAGAAAAAATGTGGTCATGAAATTCTAGGAATGTCCTCCATTGGGATTATGCTGCATGGACTTACATAGCTGAGACAGTGGAGTGATCTTTTTAGCAAGGTATATTCAGTCCAACCAGGCTGTGCAAGGAAATACCTCCTGCCTAGGGAGTACAGCAACAAGGTGGGAGAAATGGGAACAGAGGTGTGGGTGAAGGGGCATCCAGTTAGTCTAGGAGGTAAGAGGAGGCTTCCCACAGAAGGAAAGCCCTTCCAAACCTAGTCATGAAGTGTTGTAGTGAGGAGGCGGTGGGCTGTGTTCCCACCTGGACCCTGGTAGCTTGTGCCCCAAAATAACAACACACAAATTGTATTCTTTTAAACACTGCTTGGCCCATTAGTTTCAGCCTCTTATTGGCTAATTCTCACATCTTGCTTTAACCCATATTTAGTAATCTGTGTAGCACCACGAGGTGGTGGCTTACCAGGAAAGATTCAGCATGTCTAACCTGGCAGTTGGCTCCATGGCTTCTCCCTCACTTCCCTTCTTCCCAGCATTTTGTTCTGTCTACTCCATCTACCTAATTTTCTGCCCTATCAAAAGGCCAAGGCAGTATCTTTATTAACCAATGAAAGTAACACATAGACAGAAGGCCCACCTACATCAATGAAGGAAGAAAGGATGAGCCAGACAGAGAACAAAGAGAATCCAAGTGGGAGAAACAGACTAAACAATCAGTGGGAACATGACCACTTGATATTTAGAATATTCTAGCATGTACTGTTATTTCCATACTTAAAAGTTCATTGTAAATTATCTAATTCTAAGGTTTCCTGCAAAAAGTTGTATCTTGAGCCTCTTTAAAACCCTCACATGAGACTAAGGAGATGACTCAGTCAGTAAGTGCTTTCCTTGAAAGTGTGAGAATCTGAGTTTGGATTCTCACCACTCAAGTAAAAAGCTGGTCATTGTGGCAAGCAGTTGTAATGCCAGTGGTGGTGACATGGAAGGTGATGGCAGACAGACTAAAAGCTCACCAGCCTGCCTACGTACTGAAGTATCAGGCCAACAAGAGCCTGTAATTAAATGAAAACTCCAGAAAGTACCTAAAGAGAGATAGAGGTTTCCCTCTGTATTACAGATCAATGCATATAGATGCTTGTGAATGTCTGCAACACCACACACACACACACACACACACACACATGAACTAACACATAATTACACAGTTACTAACACAGCACCTCTAAAAAAAGAAACTTAGAAGTGATTAGAGCATTTAACCTCTTTTCCGTGACCTGACTGCCTTTTCCCATATTCCATTTCACTGATGCCCCAGGAACACGAAGTGACACTGGGAGGCCTGTTGACTGTGTGGTTCTCTTACCTTTCTGCTCATCCTTTGTTCTCCTCTAGGGAAGATTCTTATCCCCTGCCCTAGTCCTGTCTGCTTAGCCTACCCTAACCCTCCTTTAAAACCGACCTAGAGTTTACTCTGAAATCCCTCTTCCACTGGCTCTATTCTCTGTGCTCAACAAATGGCTTTGTCTACCAACTTCCTGCATGGCTTCTGTTATGCCAAGAATCCTTTTGCTCAGGAACTGGATTTCAGTCACCACTGGATATCCATTGCTGATATAGGAGCACCTTCTGACTAATTTGCTATTGTCTTGCATTCTTATTCTTTTCTTTTTAATATCTTACATATGGTTCTAATTTGTTATTCTTCCTGTTTTTTACTTTCCCCTTTTCTACACTTTTGTCTTTCTGCCCTCCCTTAATGCTGCTTTTCTGTCATTTTCTTTTGTTTCAGACAAGTTTATTTTTTAAACCATCTTTTCTCATTTTTCTTTTGTTTCAGAGAAGTTTTTTTATTGTTAAATTTAGTTTTAAACCATCTTTTCTCATTTTACATACCTATCCCAGCTCTCACTCCTTCTCCTTTCACCCCCTCCACCTTCTCCCCAACTCAGCCCCCGATCCACTCCTCAAAGAGGGTAAGGCCTCCCAAGGAGAATCAATAAAATCTAAGACATCACTTTGAGGCAGGATTGAGGCACTCCCTCCATATCTAGGCTGAGCAGGATATCCCTTCAAAAAGAATGGGCTCCAAAACACTAGTCCAAGCACTAGTGATGCATCAATGATAAATCCTAGTCCTATGCCAGTGGCCGCATAGACTTCCCAAGCCACACAACTATCACCCACATTCAGTGGGCCTAGTTTAGTCTTATGCAGGCTCCTCCTCTATCAGTGCAGAGTCAGTGAGCTCTCACTAGCTCAGGTCAGCTGTTTCTGTGTGAATCCCACTATGATCATGACCCCTTTGCTCATATTATCACTCTTCCCTCTCTTTAACTGGTCTGTGGAAGTTTGGCCCAAGGCTTAGCTGTGGATCTCTGTATCTGCTTCCATCATTTGCTAGATGAAGGTTCTATGATGACAATTAAGGTAGTCATCAATCTGATTACAGGGGAAGGCCAATTCAGGCACCCTCTCTACTATTGCTTAGAGTCTTAGCTGGGATCATTCTTATGGATTCCTGAAATTTTTCCTAGTGCCGGTTTTTTGCTAGCCTCATAATATCTCCCTCAATCAAGATATCTCTTTCTTTGCTCTCTCTCTCTGTTCTTCCCCATCCTGTTCCCTCGTGTTCTCTGCTTCCTTCCCCTTCCCTTCTCATCTCTTTCTCCCTCTATTCACACAAACACACACACACACACACACACTCACTCCCAGTTTTCTCAGGAGATCTTGTCTAATTCCCCTTCCCTGGGGGATCCATTATGATACCTAGCTTCTCTGGGGTCATGGACTATAAGCTCGCTATCCTTTGCTTTACATCTAAAATCCATTTATGAGTGAGTACATATCATGTTTCTCTTCCTGGATCTGGGTTACCTACCTTAGGATTTTTTTTTCTATTTCATCCATTTGCATGGAAATTTCAAGATGGCATTATTTTTACCAGTGAATAGTACTCCATTATGTAAATGTACCACATTTTCTTTATCCATTCTTCAGTTGAGGGGCACCTAGGTTGCTTTCAGGTTTTGGTTATTACAAATAATGCTGCTATGGACACAGTTGAGTGTGTATCTTTTGGGTAAATGCCCAAGAGTGGTATTGCTGGCACCTGTGGTAGATTGACTCCTAATTTATTTTTGAGAGACCAACATGTTGATTTCCAATGTAACTGTACAAGTTTGCACTCCCACCAGCAATGGAGGAGTGTTCTCCCTCACTCTACATCCTCTCCAGCATAAACTATTATTGGGGTTTTGATCTTAGCCATTCTGACGGGTGTAAGATGGTATCTCAGAATCATTTTGATCTGCCTTTCCCTGATGGTTAAGGATATTGAGCAATTCCTTAAATGTCTTTTGGCCATTTTCAATTCTGTTGAGAATTCTCTGGTAGATCTGTACCCCAGTTTTTGATTGGATTATTTAGTATTTCGATGTCTAGTTGCTTGAGTTCTTTATATATTTTGGAGATAAGTCCTCTGTCTAATACGAGATTAATGAAGATCTTTTCCCATTCTGCAGGCCACCATTTTGTCTTATTGACTGGGTCCTTTGCCTTCAGAAGCTTCTTAGTTTCAGGAGGTCCCATTTATTAATTGTTGATCTCAGGGTCTGTGCTACTGGGGTTATATTTAGGAAGTGGTCTCTTATACCCATGCATTCAATGTCACTTCCCACTTTCTCTTCAGTGAGGTTCAGTGTGACTGGATTTGTGTTGAGGTCAGACAAGTTTTTGATTAGGGACCCAGGATGGGTTGGAACTCATTGTATAACACAGCCTGATCTTGAAATCACAATCCTCCTGCTTCAGTTTTACAAGTTCTGAGATTATAAGAATCAATTTCCTTACCATAAGTTTTCTTATTATTCTTTTTAACTTATTTAATTAGGTCACAGGATAACTTGAAGGAGTCAGCTCTCTCCTTTCACCATGTATTTTTTAGAAATTGAACTCAAATCATTAGAATTGGCAACAAGCACCCTTACCCTGGAGCCTTCTTGTTGGTCCTCATTTTCTTATTATTAACTATTAATTATTCAATCAACATTTGAATTCCTCACTATGTCTTAAGCACTAAGACAGGTTCAAATGAACCAGCCAAATAAGACCAGAACTTAGGTGTTACTGGAGGAAAGCCTCAATTAGTCATTGCAAATAACAATCTTAAAATTAAGAATAATATAAGTGATTATGAAATTTGTGTTCTTGGTGGAACATCGAAGTCTTAAAATAACAGTGTATTATCTTTGCTAAATTTCATGATTCCTCTAAGTCTGTGTATTTGTCTTATATACATCCCCACAGACCTCAAACTACTTAAACTCCAGAGAGATTACAAGAAGAACAATTTCAAGCTAGACAAATCCCCTATACTCTTTTCCCTTGTCTATCTGATAGCCTAGGATGAGAAGGAAGCATAAGCTGGAAGCTGAGAAAAGATGGCACCACAGTGTGAAGCAACACAAACTAAGCAGGCGACCGAGCAGAGAAAGGCTGGATCCAGTGTGTGAATGGAATACTCATCAGTGGGTACTTACCTAGTGGGACAACTTAAATGGCTTTTAAGAAATTACTTTTGGAGAAACACTTGGTTTTATAATCTCGGGGGAAATCTAACCTGACTTCAAACATTCCCCTCAGAGATTAGCAAACTGTTAAGAAACAAATAGAAGCCACATAAGAACCAGGAGAACCCACTGGGAGTCTCTGCTTCTCAATACAGCCTCTCTGTGTGTCTACAAGGGCTACTGGGAAGACAGAAAATGCCTTCCATGGTGGGATCATAGCAACAGGCTCTGATGTACTTTGAGGAAAGAAAATGACAAAGCAGGAGTCAGGAGAGCTCGGCTCATTTTCCCATTGTCAGTAACAAGCTACATGGGCTGAGATGGGTCACTGCTCTTATAACCACTGTGGCCTCTGTGCCATCCTCTGCAATGGCCACCAGATGCAGTTTTTAAAGCCATAAGCATGGGTGACTCTTCATCATTAAGAATTTGGTTTCAGATGGCTGAGGATGTAATTCAGTTGCTAGAAGACCTGGCTACCGAATACAAATCCCTACCACCACATAAAGCTAGGCTTCCTGGTGCATATGTGCAATTCCAGAACTCTAGGGGCAGAGACAGGAGGATCAGAAGCTCAAAGCCATCCTGGGTTCCATAGCAAGTTTGAGACAAACCTGGGCTATATGAGACCATGCCTCAATCCAAAATTTAATGGGTCTCCCTAGTGTGTTATTTCTATTTATATATACTGGAGTCAAATTCTAGGACTACATACATATGCCCTATCTGTGTGGACTTCCAGATGTATCAACACAACCAATCAAGCTTTCTTGGATAAATATTACAATCTCATTTGTGTAAGTTCAATCTGACCAGTGTTGCTTTGTCCTAGCAAAAACACAAGCAACTGGCCTAGTGATAGATCAATCAAATGAAATGGCTGTTTTGTCAGTATGAAAAGCTAAATTCAATCTCTAGAGCCCATGTTAAAAAGCTGGCCACAAATTTTAAAAAGAAAAAAGAGAGGTATATGGGAAGATTTGGAGGGAGGAAAGGGAGGGGAGAAATGTTATAATAATAACCTAAAAAATAGATTCAGCCGGGCGGTGGTGGCGCACGCCTTTAATCCCAGCACTTGGGAGGCAGAGGCAGGCGGATCTCTGTGAGTTCGAGACCAGCCTGGTCTACAAGAGCTAGTTCCAGGACAGGCTCCAAAACCACAGAGAAACCCTGTCTCGAAAAACCAAAAAAAAAAAAAAAATAGATTCATACATATGTACACACATGTGCACACATACATGCACGCTTGAACACACACACACACACATAGAATTCGAAGTGTTCTCAGGCCTCTGCATAATAGTCTAGATGTAGAAATGATGGGGCCTGCTGAAGCTACAAATAGAAGTCTCTAATAACCAATTGGGAAATTACAATTGTTCTCTGAAGCTTTTAAATTTTTTTTTATCAAAAATGAAAGTTTATTAGTTTTTGGATGTGCATGTATGTGTACATGTAGTATAAACATGTGTGCTCACTTGTGTGCAAGAATGTAATGAACAGGACAACATCAGTTATCTTCTACTGATATTCGCCTCAGTTTTTGACAGTGGGTCTCTTTCTGTCCTGGTGCTCTCTTTGGCTAGATTGGCTGCCCAACAGGATGCAAAGATCCTCGTGCCTCCTTCCTAGCTCTAGGGGTAGAGATGCACACCACCTGACTTTACATGAGGTTACATCTGAACTCGTGTCCTCATGTTTGGGTAGTCAGCACTTTATTTTCTGAACTCTCTCTGCAGGCCACTATTATTAACACTTAGAAATACATAGAATGGGAGAAGATAAAATAAAAACAAAATAGAACGTATTTCACATATTGGAACTTAAAACGCCAGAAACAAAAAAATTAAAACATCTTATTTCTTTCTGAAAATATAATACATTTTATAATGCATTATAGTGCATTTGTGTACGTATTGTTGGTAGGGTATTGTATGAGTGTACATGCTCATAGGCATGCCATGGAATATGTGCGGAGATTAGAGAACAAGAAATTGAAAATGTTGGCTCTCTGTTTTTACAATGTTGGTCCCAGGAATTAAACTCTGGACATCAGACTTGATGACAAATGCCTGTACCTGCTGTGCCATCTCACTGACTCAAAAATATATTATTTCTTAAAGAAATAAAAAATAAATATAAAATCTTAGTAAGGGATTTTAAATAGCACTTTTTTTTCTTACCTTATGTAATTTCCAAAGTGAATCAAGAACCTCATCTGTGTCTGGATAAGTTTTTAATCAGCTTCCAACATTTCCTTTCTTTGTAGTCTCCTTGTCAACCGGCATCTCTGAGCATACTTGTATGGAAACGCTTTCGCAGGTGTCACTCTCTGCCTCATTCCTGTCACAGTTATTTCTGTCTGTCTGCTTCTACTTCTTTTCTGATGTTTATGCGAGGCCCTTAAGTGGTCACGTCAACACTCCAAGGGGCAGCTCATTGCCCTCACACTTCATTTGGAGTGCTTTAAAGCCCGTGCTGCTAAAAATCTTTTATTTCAATTACATGCTCACTGATAACAGTCAAATGACAGAAGACAGTACTGGTTTTAGGAGGTTGTTGAATTGGGAATGCTGCAATTTGCAGCATTTAAGTTTAGGTGATTATTTTGACAGAAGGCAAACAAACCTTTATTATACAAGTCCTCATTAGGCATATCTTTTAGATAAAGACCCCAATGGTACTTTGTAACTTTAGTGTGGCTTTCATTGCAAATATATTTCATATCTTCTTTGACTTGGGAAATCACTGGTATATTCCAATCAGACTAAATGAAGAAGAGGAAATACATAGATGGAAAAGCAGAAGAAGAAGAAGAAGAAGAAGAAGAAGAAGAAGAAGAAGAAGAAGAAGAAGAAGAAGAAGAAGAAGAAGAAGAAGAAGAAGAAGAAGAAGCACACAATACAAGAGGTGACTCCTCCTGGTATTAGAACATTCAGAATTCAGTACTCTGACATACAATTTAAAAAAGAAAAAAGAAAGAAAATCAGTGTACTTAGAGTCTGTTGAGTCAAGTCTTGATTCTATTAAAACTCTACTCTAAGAGCTTGTATTTTCCTAGAAGTAGAGGTGGTTTTTTTTCTCAGTTCTAATACCAGAAGAAAATCTATTGTCATTAAAATCAAAGGGTGATGCCTCTGTCTTAGGATTTCTTCTTACTTATTGCTTTCTAGTTGGGTTATTTTATTCTCTAGAGACAAGGCCAACTGCATGTCTCCACAAACTCCAGACTTCCAAACTTCCAAAGACAAGGCATTCTACCAGCTCTTCTCTTTTCACCCTTTACTTCCCTTTTCCCCATCTATATATTATATATTACAGTTGCTTTGAATTCTACTTTGAGGGGAATGGTTGGGAAAACTTTTAATCCCAGCACTCCAGAATCAGAGTCAGGTAGATCTCTGTAAATTCAAGGCCAACCAGAACTACATAGTTAAAACATATCCCAATACTGTCCATTTTTTTCAATACCTCAGGAACTATTCCATTGATGAACCAAAATTAAAATAAGAAGTTGTTTTAATTTTATCTGATTAAAAAATAGTAACTAGAGAGATACCATGACCATGTGGCAACAGGAAGTCAACTAACTTCCTTGGCAGTATTCCAAGCATAGGAAGCCTCAAAACCTTCCCTCAGGGTGACATTCTTCTTCCAATAAGATTATACCCACTCCAACAAAGCCACACCTCCTAATAGTGCCACCCGCTGAGACTATGGGAGTCAATTACATTCAAACTACTACATTTCACTCCCTGGCTCCATAAGCTTATAAGAATATCATAAGGCAAAATGCAATTAGTCCAACCACAAAAGCCCCCATAATCTAGCACAGTCTCTACAATGTTTTAAAGTGCTCTTTTTCTCCTTAAAATTTACTTTTTGTAATTTACTCTTCTCAGCTTCATCCTTTTCACTATAAATCTTCATTAGAGTTACCATTAATATCCACACAACAAAATCTATACTAGCCTGTTTTGAGATTCCTTCTGCTAATGGAATTAATCCAAAACTCATAACTTTACCCTAAGGCAGATTCTTTAGATAAAGACACTTTCTTCACCCAAATATGAGAAGAATAATCTGTAGGAAACAAACTAAAATTCTTCTACTCTGAAACATCCTGAGTGTGTCCTTGATAGTTCAAATAACAGTTAGCACCTCTGTTTTCCATGCACCTTTTAGTGGAAAGAAAGAAAATAAAGTATCTTCATTTGAAGATAATACGATAGTATACATAAGTGACAAAAAAAAAGGAACTTGAACAGCTGATAAACACTTTTTACCAAAACAAAAGGATACAAAATTAACACATAAAAATCAGTAGCCCTCCTTTATGCAAATTAGAAATAGACTGAGAAAGAAATCAGAGGAACAGGATCTTTCACAATAGTCTCAAATATTATAAAATATTCAGGGGTAATTCTAACAAAGGAAGTGAAGGTTTATATGTAGAACCTTGAAGCCATTGAAGAAAGAAGTTGAAAAGATATCAGAGGACAGAAATATCCCCCATGTTCGTGGATTTGTAAGATTAATGTAAAAATTACCATCAAAGTAAAAATGACCATTCTACCAAAGCAATCTATGGATTGAATGCAATCCCCATCAAAATTGAAACACAATTCTTCACAAACCTTGAGAAGACAATATTCAACTACTTACAGAAACATAAAAAACCCAGGCTAATCAATATATTCCTAAATAACAAATGGACTAATGGAGATCTCACCATTCCTGATTTCAAGTTGTACTGCAGAGCAAATAGTAATAAAATCAACATGGTATTAGCACAGAAACAGGCATATTATTTAATTAAATTGAAGACCCAGGCATAAATCCACATACCCGTCAACACCTGATTTTTTTATGAAGAAACCATAAATACACTCTGGAAAATAGACATCATCTTCAACAAATTGTTCTGTCAAACTGGATAGTTTCATGTAGAAGAATCCAAATTAAACCATACTTATCACTCCACACAAAAATCCACTCCAAATAAATCAAATACCTCAATGTAAAGCCAAATACACTGACCCTAATAGTAGAGATATTGGGGAATGGCTTTGAACACAGTGGCACAGGAAAAGACTTCCTAAACAAAATACCAGTAGCACAAAGAAAAACAATTAATAAATTGGACTTCACGAAACTGAAAAGTTTCTGTAACATAAAGGACACCCTTATTTAGACAAAGTGACAGCCTACAGAATGGGAAAATATTTTTACCAATGTCACATCCAATGGAGGGCTAATATTCAAAATACATAAAGAATTCAAAACCTAAATATCAAGAAAATATATAACCCAATTAAAAATAGGATACAGATCTAAACATAGAATTCCCAAAAGAAAATAAAAACTAAAATGCCTGCAAAATTTCATCATCCTTAATCATCAGGGAAATGAAAACCAAATCTACTTTGAGATCTCATCTTACACTAATCAGAATGGCCAAGATCAACAAAAAACCTGACTGTTCATGCTAGGAGGATGCTGAGTAAGGGGAACATTCATCCATTGTTGATAGAAGTGCAAATTTGTGCAGTTACTATGGAAATTTGTGTGACAGTTCCTTAGAAAGATGGGAATCAATTTGCTTCCAACTATATAGCTTTTGGTCATATATCCAAAGGGTACTTCATCCTACCACAGAGACACTTGCCCATCCATGTTCATTGCTACTCTATTTACAATAGTAAAAAATTTGTGCCGGATGGTAGTGGCACATGTCTTTAATCACAGCACTCAAGAGGCAGAGGGAGGCAGATCTTGTGATTTTGATGCCAGTCTTGTCTACAAGGGCTAGTTCCAGAATGGGCTCCAAAGCTATAAAGAAATCCTGTCTCAAAAACAACAAGAACAAAAGAGTCAAAAAATTTGAACAACTAGATGGTCATCAATGGATGAATAGATAAAGAAAACATGATACATTTATACAATAGAATATTAGTCAGCCATTAAAAACGAAGTAATGAAATTCACATGTAAATTTTTGGACATAGAAAAAAAATCATCCTAAAAAAAAGAAAAAAATCATCCTGACTGAGGCAACTCAGATCCATAAGGACAAATATAGCATATATCCACTTATGTGGGTATTAACTGTTAAGTCATTGATAAGCAAACTACAATCCACAGAACCACAAATGTTAGGAACTGAGTAAGGTCCTAAGGTGAGAGGAGCAAATAGATGAACAAGAAATAGAATAGATAGTTGTGGATGGATGGTGCATGACTATATTGGGAGAAACTAGTGGATGGGTGAGGGAAAAGATACAGGAAGATACAACTAAAATTAGGGGCCATTTGAGGAGTAGTATGGAAGCCTAACACAGTAGAATCTTCCTAGATTATATAAATACAGGAATATAATCCATGTCCAACCAGACAACTCTTGTCACCAAATAAAGCTTCCAGTACCAGGATTGGGTTACTTCTATTTGAGATGTTGGCTAAAAGGGTCCCGTAGGAATGCTTAAACAACCCAGGCTATTCCCAAGGTTATTGGGTGGCTCTCTACATTCTGAAGACAAGGTTTCATTGCTGTAGACAACTCATTGAATATGAAAAAGTAATTCTGGTTCTTACATGGAACTTTCACCCCTAACATGCTAGTATCTTTGGTACAGTAAGGTATTCTGCATGCAACCAAAAGAGAAGTATAAACAACAACCCAACCAAAAACCCTTCTATCTACAATGGTGTCCCACCTGCAAACTATGCTAGTGCAATAGTGGTACAAGACTTACAGGAGCAACCAACTAATACCTGATTTACCTTAAGGCCTGCTCCATGAGTTGGAACCCCTAGCCAACACTGCTTCAGTGACGAAAAATCTGAGACTAGATACCTCAGAGACCAGAGATCAGGGTAAAACCAAATACTACTGTTCAAAACAAGCAAACAGATAAACAAAAAGACAATGTGTAACAATAGAAGTACTCCTAATGACATTCTACTGTACTGATAGATCAGTGCCTTGCTCAACCATCATTAGAGAAGCTTCCTTCGGCAGGAGATGAAAAAAATACAGTGACCTACAGTAATATGCAGAGAATGAGAGGCCTTGGAACATCCAACCTTCAGTGGATGTCTCCATTAAAGCTGTCCCCTTGTGGTTCAGGGAACCCCAGGCAAGAGTGGGTAGAAAGATTGTGAGACTCACAGAGAATAAAGTGCACCAAGAAAACAAGTTCCTCTGAATTAACAAGACTGAGTCACATATGAATTCACAGAAAATGAGGCAGCACTCTCAGGGCCTGCACAGGTCTGCCTTAGATGGGGTCCTAGAGCTGAAAGGAAATGTGGACACATGCCCCATTCTAACACAGAAATAATCTCCAACTGACAACCACCTGCAAATGAAAATTTAGTTTCCTCCAAGAGAGTCTAATTGGGAAAACAAACAACTCTTAAGGGCAGGCTGAGTGCCCTGTAGTAGAAGGCCAACAGAAAACAAAGTTAACAGCCTGTTTGCAGGTTTCTTTTCTTACAATGTTGAATCAGAAATTTTCCTTTTCTTAAAATTTTATCTTAATTTTTCTGTACTTTTTCTTTTTTTCATTTAACCCTACGCGTCCTTTGTATATATGTTATGACTTCCAGTTCAGTGTTTTTATGGAATTCCTGAACACACAAAAAAGTGGGTCTCTGTTTTTTTTTTGTGCCTTCTATTGGGCCCCTTTTTTCATGTTTGTTTTTTTCTATTCTGATCCATTAGGCTTGCTTTATTTTATTTTATTATTTTAAAAATTCATGTACTGTCAGTCCCGGTGTCTCAAACTCCAACTCCCAAAATTAGAAGAACATACTCTTATACATGCATGATTAGGAAGCTGTAGACTGTGCTCAGGGGAGTCCAAGGACCTCCCACCTCCTTTCAGGTCTATTAAGGTGAACATCCAAACAGCCTAGGCTCCCACAAAGCCAGTATGTGCAGTAGGATCAAAACCCAGTGCCATTGTTCTTGACTTCTCAGCAGTCCTCATTGTCTGCTATGTTCAGTGAGTCCGGTATTATCCCATGCTTTTTCAGACCCAGTCCAGCTGGCCTTGGTGAGTTCCCGAAAGGACATCCCCATTGTCTCAGTATGTGGGTGCACCCTTCATGGCCCTGAGTTCCTTGCTTGTGCTCTCTCTCCTTCTGCTCCTGGTTTAACCTTGGGGTTGTAGTCTGGTGCTCCAATGTGGGACTCTGTCTCTGTCTCCTTTCATCGCCTGAGGTAACCTTACATTTGCATTAAATGCACAGCATTTTCATACATGGCTTCATGACAAAAGGGTTCTGGGAGAACATCCCTGCCCAAATTGACCACTTTATGGTGAAATCCAAATTTGTATGGCAGTGGTTCCTTAGCACATGCCCTGCAGGGTACCTGCAGTGACTCTGTCAATTTACTAATAGAAACTAGCATTCAGAAAGGCAGCTATCAAGTCTCCTAGACTTTCAGTGCTCTCGGCTTTTCAGTCCTTGGGCAGCTTTAAAGTAGCCTAAGGTTTGTCCAGTCTGTGAAAAAATGAAGAAAGAAATAACAAGGTGTGAGGAGATGGCTCAGAGGGTACAGTGCTTGAGGTGCAAACTTGAGAACCTGAGCTGAGATCCCAGGGTGGAAGAGTCAGGCTTGGCTATCAGTACCTGAGACCACAGCACTGGGGATGGGAAAGCAAAGAGAGGCTGATAGAGCTTGAGGGCCAGTTCAGTCAGAGGCGCTGTCTCAAAACACAAGGCAGACAGTGATGAAGGAGGACAACCACTATCAACCTTCAGCTTCCACATATGTATGCAGAACACACACACACACACACACAGAGAGAGAGAGAGAGAGAGAGAGAGAGAGAGAGAGAGAGACAGCAAAAAGGCCGAAGGGAAAAGAGAAATGTCAGATGGTAGAAAACTAATTGTCTGTCTAGAAAGGATAAGAGAAAATAAAATACTTTTGAAATGGCTAGCAGGAATTTTGTAAGTATCAATCTACTGTCAGCATTGTTTCCATCTTAGTGCTGAGTTAAGACACAAAGAACCACATCAGTTCCCCCAGTCTTGGATGCCACCCAGGGACCAGCAGTCAGAATGCCAACACAGCCAGCATGGACACAGTCAAACTCTAACCCTGGTGATCCAGAGTCATTACATTTTCCTTTAAATTTATCTGTCAGCTTAAGGAAACTCTGAGAGTTTAGGGTGAGATCACCCCAAAGAATGTCTTAGGTTACAAGGCAAATACCACCATGACTGAAACAGAGGCAGAGCAGAAGTCCCCTGTCATTGCAAAAAGCATGGTCTAAGCTTTGTGCCACTTGGGTCACTCACTGACTTGTCCCCTGATCTTATTTTATCCATTCCTCACTTGTCAGCCATTCTCAGAACACTCTGGAGCAGGGCCAACTACTCAGATAAAAATAACGCTGAATTTCAAGCCAACATCCAATGATCCAGCTAAATTCTTTAGTATGTCTTCTTAGCTTTTTCCCCCTACAATCCCCAGCGTGCTCACAAAAGGTTCCAAATTCCTACTTTATATCTTTCTGAATTATTCATCACATTTCCCCAGCATGACTGGACTGTACCACATTAGAATTATACCATGTATTCTTTATCCTTATTCTCCATTTTCTCCAGGGGAAGGTGTTTCTCTTTAGTTGCTGAGTGTGCCTGTCAAAAAACAGCCTTCAGTGATAAGAATAATCGTTTAATATGCTCTTCTAGAGAGTCTACGATTCCCTAGAAAATAAAATTCTACATCATAAGAAGCAATAGAGGACACAAGAATATTAGTTTGAACCAAAGCCTACAGCAAGGAAGGGGGAAAATGTCTTTACTAACTCTTGTTTTCATCCTTTATTTAATAGCCATTTCCAGATGTTAGTTCTTAGCACTCATCTCCCATCTGGCAGCCAGGGCATAAAGTTAGGACATCTGATCCACTTAGAACACACAGAGCTGTGTACCTATGCTATTTGTTTAAGCTGGCACTGCTTCTGCCATTGCCAACATTGCCAAGGCTTCTTCTGTGACATTTGTAGAATTCTTTCTTTTAAAATTTATTTTTATTTTAATTTTGCATATAGGAAGGTTTATGTGCATGTGAGTACAGTTGATTATAGAAATCAGGAGACAGTGTCAAGCTCCGGAAGGTATGGTTCTAGGGGGCTGAAATCTGCCTTACATGGGTGCTCAGTATTAAGGTCATCAGCAAGGACAATATGAGCTCTTAATCACTGAGCCATCTCTCCAGGCCATAATCCAACTTAGCCTGAAGAATCAAAACAACACAAAATCAACCCTTGTAGTTCATTATCCCTCATTCTAAAACACAGGGGACATCACCAACTTAAGGGTTCCCAGCATGGGTATGGTCAAACAAAATCATAACTTTTGGTTTCCAACCCTGAACTAACTTATTTATAAAAATATTTAGAATATACAAAGAGATAATATGTATTATACAATATTTTTTTTCTTTCCATGTTCACCAAAGAAACTGAATTTTCTGAGATTGAATAGTCTACCTGACTCACTGAAGTAGTAGATGGGGCCACGGTTGAGAGTTACTTAGAGAATTCATTGCCATGCTGGGGCAGCTGTCTATTTCACTTACTCACCCCAGATCTCCTACATTCGTTCTCCAGAATGCTGAGGAAATCCTGTGGCGCTCAGAGAGGACTGGGACCATAGGGGCCTTCAACTTTGTGGGCTGGGTAGCTAGAGTGTTCTTAGTCTCTCTAGTGTGTTGGCGGCCACTGCCGGGCTATCAACCCCATAAACCTCCTTCACAACATGGATACATTTATTAGTTCTGAATGTTTTTAGCTTTATTAGACTTCACTCTCATTGTCTGCCTGCTCCGTGTTTTCTATTTCTAGGTCAGAAGTCTAGGTCCTCAACAGAGTCACCTGTCTACTTAATGTTATGGTTTAAAGCTGAAATAGCTCCAAAAGGATCGTGTTCTGAATATCTGGTCCCCACTTTCTCACTCTTCTTTGAAGGCTGTGGTGGCTGGAGGAAATAGGCCCACTAAGGCTGGGGCTTTGAATGTTGAACTAATCCCTGGTTCTGACCTGACCTGCTCACTCTGGTTTTTTCTTTTTTTCTTTTCTTTTGTTTTGTTTTGTTTTTAGAGCCAGGGTTTCTCTGCCTAGCCCTTGCTGTTCTGGAACTGACTCCGTAGATTAGACGGCCTCAGACTCAGAGAGCTGCCTGCCCTCTCTCTGCTCTCACATCCACCAAAATGTGAAGCAGCCCTTGCTGCCTGCTCTCAGTGCCTGAAATCAGGCTAGACTACCATGCTTTCCCTTCCACAATAGTCTGAAACCTTCTGAAATACTGAGCTAAAACAAATGTTGAGTTGGAGTAAGTATATAACAAACTTGATCATTGAATGAACTGGTTTGAAAGCAAACTCATTTTAATTTTCACTAATGTAAAGTTCAACCAGATTTTTTTTTTATTCTTTTTTACTTAAAATTTCCAACTGCTCCCCGTTTCCCATTTCCCTCCCCCTCCTCCCACATATTGCCCCCTCCCCCCGCTCCCCTCCCCCTATCCCCACTCCACTTCTCCTCCCCCTAGTCCACTCCCCCTCCCTCTCAATACTGAGGAGCAGTCCAAATTCCCTGCTCTACATGAAGACCAAGGTCCTCCCACTTCTATCTAGGTCCAGGAAGGTGAGCATCCAAACAGGCTACGCTCCCACAAAGCCAGTTCATGTATTAGGATCGAAACCTAGTGCCATTGTCCTTGGCTTCTCATCAGCCTTCATTGTCCGCCTTGTTCAGAGAGTCCAGTTTCAACCCATGCTTATTCAGTCCCAGTCCAGCTGGCCTTGGAGAGCTCCCAATAGATCAGTTCCACTGTCACAGTGGGTGGGTGCACCCCTCGTGGTCCTGATTTCCTTGCTCATGTTCTCCCTCCTTCTGCTCCTCATTTGGACCTTAAGAGCTCAGACGGTTGATCCAAATTGGGTCTCTGTCTCTCTCTCGATCCATCGCCAGATGAAAGTTCCTGTGCCATTATCCTTGGCCTCTCGTCAGCTCTCATTGTCCACCACATTAAGAGAGTCCGGTTTTATCCCATGTTTTTTTCAGTAGCAGTCCAGCTGGCCTTGGTGAGCTCCCAATAGATCGGCCCCCCTGTCTCAGTGGTTGGGTGCACCCCTCATGGTCCTGACTTCCTTGTTCATGTTCTCTCTCCTTCTGTTCCTCATTATAACCTTGGGAGCTCAGTCCGGTGCTCCAGTGTGGGTCTCTGTCTCTATCTCCATCCGTCGCTAGATGAAGGTTCTATGGCGATATGCAAGATATTCATCAGTATGATTATAGGATAGGTTCATTTCAGGTTCCCTATCCTCAGGTGCCCCAATGAACTAACTGGGGACATTGCCCTGGGCTTCTGGTAGCCATTCCAGGTTCAAGTCTCTTGCCAACCCTTAGGTGGCTCCCTTAACTAAGGTATGAGTTTCCCTGCTCCCCCATCCAACCTTCCTTTACCCCCAATCACCCCGATTCCCCCAGTTCCCCTCATCCTCTCCTTCACACTTTTCTCTCCCCATCTCCCCTCATCCCCATCCCACCCCACCCCCCAAGATTCCCATTTTTTGCCCATCAATCTTGTCTATTTCCCATAGCTGGGAGGATATCTATATGTTTTTCCTTGGGTTTACCCTCTTGTTTAGCTTCTTTAGGATCACAAATTATAGACTCAGTGGCCCCTATCCATGGCTAGAAAACAATTATGAGTGAGTACATCCCATGATCTTCTTTTTGGGTCTGGGTTACCTCACTCAGGATCGTATTTTCTATTTCCATCCATTTGCATGCAAAATTCGAGAAGTCATTGTTTTTTACTGCAGAGTAGCACTCTAATGTATATATATTCCACACTTTCTTCATCCATTCTTCTATTGAAGGGCATCTAGGTTGCTTCCAGGTTCTGGCTATTACAAATAATGCTGCTATGAACATAGTTGGACAAATGCTTTTGTCATATGCTAGGGCATCTCTTGGGTATATTCCCAAGAGTGGTATTGCTGGGTCCAGGGGTAGGTTGATCCCAATTTTTCTGAGAAACCACCACACTGATTTCCAAAGTGGTTGCACAAGTTTGCAGTCCCACCAGCAATGGATGAGGGTACCCCTTTCTCCACAACCTCTCCAGCAAAGGCTATCCTTGGTGTTTTTGATTTTAGCCATTCTGACAGGTGTAAGATGATATCTCAAAGTTGTTTTGATTTGCATTTCTCTGATCGCTAAAGAGGTTGAGCATGACCTTAAGTATCTTTTGGCCATTTTAACTTCTTCTGATGAGAATTCTCTGTTCAGTTCAGTGCCCCATTTTTTAATTGGGTTAATTATCCTTTTAAAGTCTAGTTTCTTGAGTTCTTTATATATTTTGGAGATCAGACCTTTGTCTGTAGCGGGGTTGGTGAAGATCTTCTCCCAGTCAGTAGGCTGCCTTTTTGTCTTAATGACAGTGTCCTTTGCTTTACAGAAGCTTCTCAGTTTCAGGAGGTCCCATTTATTCAATGTTGCCCTTAATGTCTGTGCTGCTGGGGTTATACATAGGAAGCGATCTCCTGTGCCCATATGTTGTAGGGTACTTCCCATTTTCTCTTCTATCAGGTTCAGTGTGTTCAGATTGATATTGAGGTCTTTGATCCATTTGGACTTGAGTTTTGTGCATGGTGATAGATATGGGTCTATTTTCATTCTTTTACAGGTTGACATCCAATTGTGCCAGCACCATTTGTTGAAGATGCTTTCTTTCTTCCATTGTATACTTTTAGCTCCTTTATCGAAAATTAGTTGTTCATCAGATTTAGTATGGCAATCAAAAGAAACTAAAATCTTTTAAATGATCTCAATATCATTGTTTTGAAAAGCACATCACAGGGAAGTGGTTAATCACTTAGGAATATTTTGCATTCTACCAGTAAAAAGACAACAACATTCTTCTATTACAAGTAGACAAAAATAGTTCTACTTCAGGAACCAGAAACTGATGACTGGTAGATTCTAAGATAATAATCATCAACCTTGGCTGCCATTGAAATAATCTAAGCAGCTTTTTAAAAAGTGCAATGGTGTGGGCATACCACCAGCAGACATTTTTGTTGACTTGGGGAGAGGCTCTGTCATGAATATATTTGCTCAAACCTCATCAATAACTCCAGTTTACAGCTAGGATAGATAACTGCTTTCCTGAGATGACTATATTAGTTAGGCATCTCAAGAAGAACAATAGAGTATATTTTTAAAAGGTTTTACTAGACTTGCTTTCAACTAACAGGGACTGGATAGTCCAACAATGGTGGTCTGTATATTAGAGAGCCTGAGAACCCAGAGGTAGAGTATAGATTACAACTAACAGAGGTTGGATGGTCCAACAGTGGTGGTCTGTATACTGGAGAGCATGAGAACCCAATAGTCTAGTCTAGATTACAACTAACAAGGGTTGGATGATCCAGCAATGGCCATCTATGTGCTGGAGAGCCTGAGAACCCAATAGTGGCTAAGTCCCCAAAGCTGGACGACTCAGCAGTGGCAGTCTGGCTCTGAAGAGTGGTGATCTTCAATCCACAGTAGAAAGCAGAAGAAGCTGGTTTCTGATGGCTGGTAAAGGACAGCATCGGAAACAACACCAAAAGCATAGATGCTCTTACCAGCAAAGGGAAAAGGCAGCCTGCCTCTTCCTGGGACCTCTCTATCCCCAGAGTTCTCTGGAACGTGCCATACTTTAGAGAAGGTTAGTAACACCTCAGCTAATCCCTCCTGGAAATGTTCTCAAGTGGCTATGTCTCTTAGCTGACTCCAGATCTAATCAAGCTCTCAACTAAAACTGAGGATTCACTGGTTTTCTTGTATGTCCCTCAGCTTTCACAGGTCATCTTTACACAATCTCTCCCATTTCTACAGCTACACAAGGATGGGTTCTACAGTTGCTTCCTTCCTAGGGAAAAGGTTTCCCGCTCCAAAGCACTATAACCCTATTTTTCTTAGATATTACACTTCTGAGGGCTCAAGACTCCCCCAAAGCCTGGAGGGCTTGCAGAATCTACCCACCACTCTCCACACAAGGCAACTTGTTTCTTACACAAGTGAATTAACCTAAATAACAGTTATTATCCACAAATGTGGCAAGTTCTATAAATAATGAACTCCCTTTTATCTTGGTTTTTCAAAGAGATCTTCAAGGGTAAAAATCAAATGCATTTATGATTTCACATTATGAAGCCACTAGCATTGTGTGGCCTAAAACTGCAAACACCTGTCTTTTGGGGGCTTTGATAACTTTGTTCTAAACTTTACCCAGCTAATTAGGAGTGTTCAAAGGTTCCTATTTTGAACCACTTAGTTGATGAGAAATGCATGCTTAATGGGCATCCTTGAAGAAAATTTAATGAATCTAGAGGCAAAGCAAAGCAAAGCAAATTGATTATTATGCAATGGTTTGAGAGTGCTCCTTGTGACCAGCTTGCAAACAGTAAGGCACAGAGGTAACCAGGACGTGGAGGTTGGCAGCACGGGTTATTAATGAGGACACCAATAGTGCTAATGATCAAGGAGCATTTTTTAAAAATTAAATCTTTTGGGGCTCCAACAATATTCCATGTTAATATTATTCAAATAGTACTTTGAACAATTTGACTAAACCCCCATGAGCTATTTAAACAGCTTCAGAAAGAATAGAGGGTAAGCTATTAGGTTTCTTTGGTTGAGAAGACTTGAAACACATCCTTCCCCCAAGAATTCTGTGGCCTCCACATGCTAGGTAGATTATGCTAATGTTTGGTGTTTGAACTGAGGTCCCTCTGTATGAATGTATCGAAATTTCTTTTCTGTTAATAAATGTTTGCATCAGGAATGTGGAAGGGAGACAACAAAGTAGGTGCCATTTTTATTATTTCATAAGGAAAGTGGGATGGTTAGTATTGATGAGCAACTTGACAGCATCTAGAGTTACCTATGAGATGAGAATATCTCTGAGGGAGTTTCCAAATTTGGCTAAGTGAGGTAGGAAGATCTACCCTGAACATGGGCAGCACCACACCTTGGGCCAAGCTGAATGAAAGGAAATAGCAAGACAGGCACCAGCGTTCAACTCACTCTGCTTCATGACTGTGATTATGATGAGAACATTGCCTCACACCCTCACACTCCTGCAGCCATGCCTTCCCCACAATGATGGACTGTACCCTTGAACTGTAAGCCACAATAAACCCTTCCTCCCCCAAGTTGCTCTCTTGTCATATTAATGCATGCAATAACTAACATAGGAGGTCATCAGCCATACCATTTTAATGACTTTGAGATCCACCAGGCTGAAATTCTTATCTTGATATCTCCTCTTCTACATTCCAAGGGGTTAGAAGAATGGAGGTGAATGTCAACCACAACTGAAGGAGAAAGACTATTATAAAGTTCCACTCTTCTGCCTTTGTATCTTCAACGCCTCCCACATTAAACACACACACACACACACATATACACACACATGTGCATGTGTACATACACACACAATTTCCCTGTTCATATAGATCAAGAAGCTTTGATAAAACAGATCACAAGGATGAGTTCCCACAGTTTTTGACTCAGTAGTTATGAAGAAAGTTTGAACAATTTGCATTTTAACACATTTTTAGTGGTGTGGTAGTGTGGGAGATCCTTCTGTCTACGTGTTGTTTATATTGTTTAACTGCCTTGGCTTGTTGATAGGGCAGAACTTAGGTAGTCAGGGAAAACTGGACTGAATACTGGGAGAAGTAAGGTGGAGAAAGAGAAGCCACAGAGCCACTGGAGAGAGACGTGCTGAAACTTTGCTGGTAGGCCATGCCCTTGGGGTGATGCACAGATTACTAGAAATGGGTTAAATTAAGATGTAAGAGTTAGCCAATAAGAGGTTAGAGCTAATGGGCCAAGAAATATTATTAATTAATATAGTTTCTGTGTGATTATTTCAGGTCTAAGCTAGCCAGGCTGCCTGGAACCAACAAGCGGCTCCCTCCTTGCAACAGTGTGGTGTTTCTAATCTAGAAACCACACTAGGATTCCCTCTCCTGAGCATTTATTGGTTCCAACAAGCACAGCTAATTGTTATTATTGTCTGTATATATCTTGTACCATTCAACTGCAGATCTAGCCCTCTCCATATTCCCAGGCTCAATTAGGAAAATCTCTGGGCACCACCACCATATTCACATCCTCCTTCCTAAGTCACATCGTGTATATACACGTGGACTTGTCGGGCAATGGTGTAAAGGTCGGAAGACAACTTGCAGAAGTCAGTTCTCTTCTGTATAATTCTAAGGATTAGACTCCAAACCTCAGGTTTGGTGACAAGAGTTTTTATGTACCCAGCCATCTGTCTGATCCTTGATTCTTGCATTTCTTGTAAGGAACTGCAACTTTTGTCTCAATCAAAGCACTTGTGTATTTTATGCTGGGATTTGGGTATCTTTGTGTGCACTTGTGTATGTGTTAGTGAAATGGTATGTCCTCTCATAGCTTATGTGCAAAAGTAAAGGTCAGGACGGGGGGAGGTAGCAAACTACAAATACACATGAATTATGAAGTTTTTTTTAATTTTTTGCTTTATAAATAATACCATTCAAAATTTCCACCTCCTCCCATTTCCCTCCCTATCCCCCTCCCCTCCAGTCCTAAGAGAGGGCAGGGTACCCTGCCCTGTGGGAAGTCCAAGGCCATCCCCACTCCATCCAGTCCTAGGAAGGTGTGGATCCAAACAGACTAGGATCCCAAAAAGCCAGTACATGCAGTAGAATCAAATCCCAGTGTGATTATCATTGGCTTCTCAGTCAGCCCCCCTTGTCAACCACATTCAGAGAGTCTGGTTTGATCACATGCTCGTTCAGTTCCAGTCAAGCTGGCCTTGGTGAGCTCCCCTTAGATCAGGCACATTGTCTCCATGGGTGGACGAACCCCTTACAGTCTTGACTTCCTTGCTCATCTTCTCCCTCCTTCTGTTCTTCAACTGGACCTTGGGAGCTCAGTCCAATGCTCCAATGTGGGTCTCTGTCTCTATCTCCATCCATCGCCAGATAAAGATTCTATGGTGATATTCGAGATAATCACCAGTATGATAGTGGGGTAAAGCCAGTTCAGGCACCCTCTCTTCTGCTGCCCAAGGACCTAGCTGAGGACATCCATTATGAAGATATTATAATTGTCAATGAGATGCATCAGTGGATAAAGGAACGTACTGCCACATCTAAAGAACTGAATTCAATTTGCAAAGATCACATGGTAGAAGGAGAGAACCAACTCCCTTAAGTTTTCCTCTGACACCTTTATACATTTCTTCCCATTCCAATGCACACATACATACACACACTCACACATACACACACACACACACACATACACACCACGCTTCATTAATATAATAAAGATGGTTATATAAAGCATTTGAGATATTTTTATTTTGTAAATAAATATGACATTTTAAAGGTAGATTTTAACTGTTTGTGGTCATTATAAAGCTTATTGCTAAGGACTGAGTCCCTTTCCATGAGATTATTTGGCTTCTGAGTTGCTATAAGCTAGTTCTGACTTATTTGTTGCAATCAAAAATATCTCATTGGCTCTTTGCTAATGAGATATATTATGAACCAAAGTATTGTATTCTGTCTACTACTGTTCTCTTTAAGAAGGGATCTTTCTGTATGGGGATATGGTTTAGGAGGTAAGGTACTTGCTTTGCAAGCATGAGGAATTGAGTTCCACCTATAGAACACCTGTAACAGCTGAGCTATGTGGCACAGGTTGAGTAATCTCAGAGCTAGGGAAGCACACACAAGATCCCTCAAGCTCACATTCAGAGAGTCTGACCTAATCAACAAGTTCCAAGACAGTGAGAGACCCTGTCCTAAAAAATAAGGAGGGTGACCGGGTGACCCCTGAGGAGCAAGAGCTAAATCTGTCCTCACACTAAAAAAATGCAAAAGAACTCTCTTTTAACTGAAAAGGCACTGATCTCCTTTCCTGTAGAACAAATAGACCAGTAATCAAAGTACTAATTCTGTCTTCTAATAGTCTTACTTAGTTTTAGAAAGTACCACTGCCCTCCACTGCAATAGAGCCTAACATAGGAATCCCCTATGCAGCTATATGAGAGTAAACAGATTTATGATTGGGTAGTTCCTGAGTCTAGACACTTGCACAGCCACTGGGCATTTTATTTGAGTCTCTTTTATTATTTCTCTAGAGATCTAATCAGTGGTGTGATTATACCCTAAAGAGCCCTAAACTTGGAAGTGAAGTCCCAGCATAACTGAACATGACCACCAAAGTAGATGTACATGGCTCAGTTGGTAAGGAACTTGACTCTCGAGCATGTGGACCTGAGTTTGGATCCCCAGATCTCATGTAAAAAGCCATGCACATCGGCGTGAAAGGACATACAATCACAGTACTATGAGATGGGAGGTGGTGACCAGCAGATCCCTGGAAGCTTGTGAGGCAGCTTGCCTGGTGAAATTCTAAGTCAATGAGAGACCTTGTCCCTACCAAGAGTCAGAAGGTGCCTAAGGAAGAGCACTCAAGGAAGGATTCCCTGTTTTTTATACATGCACTGGGAACACCCACATTCAAACACACCAGCAAGAGCAAATGCTATTTGCCTACACTCTGACTGGGAATACTAAGGGTGATGTGCCATCTGGTTTTATGTCAACTTGACACAAGCTACAGTCATTCTGGGCAATGAAACTTCAGTTGAACAATGCCACCACCAGGCTGGCCTGTGTGTAAGCTTGTGTGATCTTCGCTTGATTGATGATTGATGTGGGAGGACTCAGCTCACTGAGGGCAGTGTTACCCATGGATTGGTAGTCCTAGCTGCAAGGCTGAACATCAGAAACAAGCCGGTAAGCAGCACTTGCCCATGGCCTCTAGGTCAGTTTCTGGCTCCAGGTTCCTGCCCTAAGTTCTTTCCTTTAACTTTCCTCAGTGATGGACTCAGGAGCTGAAAGTTGAAGTAAACTGTTTCCTCCACACGTTGTTTGGTCACAGTGTTTATACAGAGCAATAGAAGCCCTAACTAAGATAGGTGACAAGATTAAAACCCTGCACAGACAAAACAGTTTATAGGAAACACTATGCCTTACGTTGTTCCTGTGATCTCTTCCCCTCGTTGTAACATTAAGAACTGCACTGAATCCCCAAACTTAACAGAACTCCCTTCTGCTCCACAAGTGAATGTTGCCTGGACAGATTTCCATCAAAAGAAATGTTATCACTGACTGCCAGCACTGGCTAATGAACACCGGACTGAGCTGGATTTTAGGGTTCATACATCAAGAAAATTGGAAGTTAATGGCTGCTGGAGACAATGTGTCTTTTCTTTCTGCAGAAGTGTAGCAACTGGTAAATTGCTTGTTCTCCAGGAAATGACCTCTACATCTGTCCTCCTGTAAGCAACCCTAATTAAACTCAGAGAGTCACCAAAGAGAGCCTGGAGAGCGGGCTAAGAGCTAAGAGCACTGGTTACTTTGAGAGAAGATTGGAGTTTGGTTCTAAGCTTCTACATCAGCTGGCTCTCGGTGGCTGCAACCTTTGCTCCAAGAGACCCACGGTTGTCTTCTTCCTTGCATAGTTTTGTGTGCACAGACATACACATAGATTTTAAAAAACTTAAAAATAAAATATTTTAAGAGACCTGAAAGTAGGAAAAGGATTTGGAAGGAAGAAAGGCTTAAGAAGATCAAAATACAATATATGCATGTATATAATTGTCAAAGAATAAACTTAAAAATCAAGAAAATGCTGTATATTTAACACAGTTTGCAGCTGAGCTGGTGTTTCTCTCTCACCCCTGATAACCTCAGGCCCCTGTTAGTGTTCAGCTTTCTTGCCAAGCTGTAGCACAGCCTTTGGTAATTAACATTAGTATTGCAAAAAGCTGAACAACAATAATTTGCTTCTTAAATATCTGCTATATTAACTCACTGTCACTTGGTAATTTGCATAATTACTTTATAATTACTTATAATTCACTCTAAGCATGTATTTACAAAATGAATTTGTTGGTATTACCCCTTGTTTTCTTGCATCGGTTCTTAAGTGCATTGATGTTCTTCCATCTAAAGACACATTTTTATTTGCATAAGATATTCCAACAAGTTATGGCATAAAAATAAGCACATTTCATGAAGATATTACAAAGTGAAGGCTGTAAAAGTTGTGCTTGGTCACAAAGGCCCAAAGTAATGTTAAAATTGGTGACATTCCCTTTCTGTGCTGAGTCTCTTCCTTCCTGGCTAAGCCTTCTCTTCCTTTCTTAGTGGGTAAGAACCTCATCTGCTTGAATATCCTCAGGATGCTTCTAGCACCTTCCATGCCCAGGCATCTAAATCTGTTCTCAGTAAAAAGTCTCAAATTTGTTAATTGTGTCTAGTCATCTGGAGTTTTGTTCTGTTCTCTGTATACTTGCAAGTCTCATGTGGCTTTCTCAGATATTTATCACATTTTACCAAGTTGATGTTTTATTTTGTTTTTTAATTTTCCTCTCAAATTCTAACACATGTAATAGCTGCATGCATCTTACAATAAATACAACTTTTTTCTAAAGTTATTGTAAAGATAAGCAGAGTAGGAGAGAGGAGCTTATTTTGTCTGGAGAATATGCAGGAAGATGACAGAAAGCAAGACAGGGTAAAGGAGACAGAGCTAACAAAGAGTGGCAGGAAAGATGTAGTATCTAAGCCTTTTCATCATAGGCTGAGGAAAGGGAAGAGGTTGAGTGTCCTTGTGAAAATGTATCAGAACTCAGGTCAGGACTTACAGATGGTACTTTCTATCTCACAGAACCCAGGCACAGAATGTCACGCAGGGTTCAACGTAATGAACTAATATGATCAGGGCAAGGTTGCTAGTTGACCATACCTGAGCTGCTAAGTATGAAGAAAACCAGAGCTCCAAGCATATGAGCCACAAGCAAAGCTTTTGTGTGCAGTTTACATATTCATTTTATATATTTGTTGCACAATTAATAATTCTGGTGATGGCTTAATGCATTTCATGTTTTATTCATAATCTTGTAGATATTATACTCATTTTCAAATTGCAAGGGGTTTTCCTATACAAGAGCACACAGCTATGAAGAAGTGATGATAAGTAGACTTTTATTCCAACTTCTGCCTTATGAGCATGAGTCACGTAGCAAGTTTGTAATCCCCTGGAGAGGTAGAAACAGGAGGATCTATGGGGTTCACTGGCCAGAATCACCAAACACTAGGTCCCAGGTTAATCAATCCAATTATAAAATGGGGCACTGAGCTGAACAGAGACTTTTCAACAGAAGAAGTTCAAATGGCCAAAAGACACTTAAGATCATGCTCAACTTCCTTAGCAATCAGGGAAATGCAAATCAAGACAACATTAAGATACCATCTTACACCGGTCAGAATGGCTAAAATCAAAAACACCAATGATAGCCTCTGCTGGAGAGGTTGTGGAGAAAGGGGCACTCTCATCCATTGCTGGTGGGAATGCAAACTTGTGCAACCACTTTGGAAAGCAGTGTGGCGGTTTCTCAGGAAAGTCGGGTTCAACCTACCTCTTGACCCAGCAATACCACTATTGGGAATATACCCAAGAGATGCCCAAACATACAACAAAAGTATATGCTCAACTATGTTCATAGCAGCATTGTTTGTAATAGCCAGAACCTGGAAACAACCTAGATGTCCTTCAATGGAAGAATGGATGAAGAAAGTATGGAATATATACATATTAGAGTACTACTCAGCAGTAAAAAACAATGACTTCTTGAATTTTGCATACAAATGGACGGAAATTGAAAACACTATCCTGAGTGAGGTAAGCCAGACCCAAAATGAGGAACATGGTATGTACTCACTCATATTTGGTTTCTAGCCATAAATAAAGGACATTGAGACTATAATTCGTGACTCTAGAGAAGCTAAATAAGAAGGTGAACTCTGTTTAAAAAAAATTAAATGGTATGATTGGGCATCTCTTGGGTATATTCCCAAGAGTGGTATTGCTGGATCCTGAGGTAGATTGATTCCCAATTTCCTGAGAAACCGCCATACGCAAAGTGATTGCACAAGTTTGCATTCCCACCAGCAATGGGTTCCTGTTACTTCACTTCCTCTCCAGCATAGGCTAACATTAGTGTTTTTGATTTTAGCCATTCTGACAGGTGTAAGATGGTATCTCAAAATTGTTTTGACTTGCATTTCTCTGATGGCTAAGGAGGTTGAACATGACCTTAAGTGTCTTTTGGCCATTTGAACTTTGTCTGCTGAGAATTCTCTTTTCAGTTCAGTACCCCATTTTTTAATTGGGTTAATTAGAATTTTCATGTCCAGTTTTTTGAGCTCTTTATATATTTTGGAGATCAGACCTTTTTCTGATGCAGGGTTGGTGAAGATCTTCTCCCATTCAGCATTCAGTAGGATGCCTTTTTGTCTTAATGACAGTGTCCTTTGCTTTACAGAAGCTTCTCAGTATCAGGAGGTCCCATTTATTCACTGTTGCTCTTGTTGTCTGTGCTACTGGGGTTATACATAGGAGGTGGTCTCTGTGCTCAAGTGTTGCAGTCTACTTCCCACTTTCTCTTCTATCAGGTTCAGTGTGGTTGGATTTATATTGAGGTCTTTAATCCATTTGGACTTGAGTTTTGTGCATGGTGATAGATTCTTAGGGAATTCTCCTAATCATGTACTTACCTCATTCCACTACAATTACACCTTTGAGAACTGTCTTCCTGTGAGAGATGCAGCCCACTAGTTCAGAGATGCTAATCCATCCATCTTTGTAGTAGTAAAGGCAAGAGCAATGTCTGGGCCGTGACAGACTCTCTGAATATGTGGAATGAAAGGATGAGTAAATTGACCCAGACACTTAGTCCTGGACTGGCACCTCTTTAATAATGGGGTGACAGTAAAGACTGTGACTATTTTAACCCCTACCATCTTGGGCTATAGAAAAAGGGAAAAGGATAAATAAATGAACCATGCATTTTTAAATAATAATTGGTAGGGTTGAATATGAAATGTCTTTTATAGACCTCTGTATTTTATGCTAGGTCCCAACCTGATGATTCTATTTCAAAAGATTCTGGAAGGTTTTGGAAGTGTGATCTAGCTAGAGAATATAGGTCCCAGGGGTGGGGTCCTTGAGACCATCATGTGCCTGGTTCCTTTGTGTCTCTGCTTCCTGTCCATATGAGAACAGATCTTCTTGGCCACATACTCTGACTACCATTATGTTCTTCTCAAGCTTGGGAGACCAAGCAACTATGGACTGAACTTCTGAACTCTTCAACCAAAATAAATTTTTAGTGTCTGAAGTGCTTTGTGTCAGGTATTGTCTCTCTGTAATGAGAAAGGTAACAGATACAATACGGATGCCCTTTATTGCTAGGACATTCTAGTCTGGTGACTTACTCTACATTTAGAAGCTTACTTAGTAAAGAGAAGCCCATCACATGGTGGTCCTCACTGCTATAGCCTCATTACACATATGAAAAACTAAGAGGAGAGAAATTTTGTAAACTTGGTCAGGTTTTTTGAAAGATGAAAATTTTTCTGTGGTGGCTGATATATTTTTGACCAACACGGAAAGTGATTGAGTAACCCTTACTCTTATTACAACCCACTCAGACTCTTGAACAGAGAGCAACATTATTAGGAAAGATGCTCATCAGAGACCAAGGTAGGATTTTCCCCTGCAGATGACAATGACTGGGGCCAGGCTGTCTCGATGGAGATGATGAATATTCGTAGTAACCACCCGTCAGATGTCAGATGTCTGAGAGGCAAAGCAAAGGGATTCACTGCTGGGCCTGGAAATGGTAAGCTCACAAGGAAGACAGAAATCCAGGCTCAGTGACAGGTCATCGAGCAGAACCAGGAACTGGTAGAGACTGTTTCCAACCATGGGAAGTGAAAAGGGGACACTAACATGGAATAAACCCAGAATTCAGTTTCAAATATTTGACCTGACAAACACTCAAAGGAATGTCCTTAGTTGAGAGATATATAATTAGGGACGCATAAGAGTCTAGTTCAAAAGCATATTAAGAGAACATGGTGTTTTAAATCCTAAGGTTAGGTACAATTTTCTGGTTGGCAGAGGAGATGGAAAAGAGACTCCAGGCTGAGGATTGGGCTCTGGAACCACAGAGAGGTGAAGCCTGACATGAATCCAGCATGAAGAGGCAGAAGTTAGAGAGGGGAGACCAAGATGATGAGGCAGGGAGAGTTTCAGCAGAAAAGTACAGTCATAAAATAAAATGGGAGAAGTTATTTTGTAAAGAAATGTGATGGTTTAAATCTGTTTTGCTTAGCCTCTACTAAAATGTACTGAACGTGGCAGATGGAATGTACAGTTATAATTTAGAATTAAGATTTATATTTCAACACACACATTCTTTAAAATGTTAAAATCACAAAATATTTATTTTAAAAAAAATAAATAAAACCTGAGTTAGGGAGGTCACCCAGTAGTAAAGTAACTACACAATGTGGGGATCTGAGTTCAGAGCTCGATGAGGGCACAGTAGCATGCAGCAGGAATCCTAGAAAGACTGGAGGCTATGACAGGAAGATTGTTAGAAACTTGTAGGCCAGCTAGCCTGGCATATGCAGCAGCAAATGACAATGAGACTCTTTCTCAAACAAGGGAATAAGATGAGGACTGATACCTGCACATACTCTGTGGCATGTGTGCATTTAAATTCACACATACAACCATGCTCCCAGTCACACAGTACACACACATACCACCACCTACAAAATTAAATCTTAAGAGAAATCAAGAAGCAAGAAAAATAAGAAGAAACAGGAATGTTTTTGGTCCTAAGGATTTTTTTTCATAGAAGTTAAACCTGAACCTTTGTTTTGTTCATAAGGAGCAAAGTTATAGCTCTACCAATGAAATAGAGCCTCATAGAACCCTTCCAACTGCCATAAAGCTGGGATGTTAAAGTCCTCACATCAGTAGAAATATGATTCAGAAGTAAAGTCTCCAAAATTATCCACTTCTCTTTTATGTGGCCCAGAGAATGATATACGATAACAGGCTTTCTGTTTTGAATGAGTAGTTTACTAAGCTTATAGCAAGCCCACATAAAATAAATAGAAAATTATGAATAGATAGATAAATAATAGATAGATGACAGAGAAAAGATAGATGATAGATAAATGATAGTTATATACATACATACATACATACATACACATACATAAATACATAGATGCATAATAGTAGAACATCATCATATGGGTCCTAAAATTATACACCAAAAAATTTTTTGTGGAAGCCCCATTAAGAGAGTCAATTCAAAGTCTTGATAGAGAAAGTGTGGAGTGGGACAGGGAAGAGCAGGCCCTAAGGTGAGGCTTCTAAGCAATAGAATAAATAGCAATGAATAGAGATGACATGCTTGCTTGCATACATATGTATAAACACAACCTACATGCACATGAACACATACATATATACATAACACACATGCCTACATACAAGGCACGCATATTCACAGACCCACATCAAAAATAAAATCCTATCTTAAAG